>NC_140594.1:423384444-424106110 GCF_964204655.1 Triturus cristatus | reverse complement strand
CTATACCACAAGATAGCGCTCCAGGCTCTTCACTGTCCTGTCGAAAGCAGTCCCGGGAGTCTAAATTCCATTCAATTTTATAGCCGAATTAATGGCACTCAATTTATCAATCTCGGATGGAAGGAATTCTAAAATGGCTTTGCCAAGACTTCATCTTGCGGACTGTTGGTCACCGAAGACAACAGTGGTAAGTGTTTTACTCACTGAGGAACTTGAGAGGAGTTAGCCTTACGGCTAGGGTGGTCGACCTCGAATCTGGGGAACAGGGTTTGAGTCTCGGCAATGACGCTGAACATCCCGGGATTCTGGGCAAATCACTTAATCTCCCAGTGCCTAACAAAACAAGCATTGGCATAGCCAATAGGTCTCGCCTTTGGGACCTTATAAGTGTTTAGCCATGCAACAGTTGCATAACTAAATACTTATAAGGTCCCAAAAGCGAGACCTATTGGCTATGCAAAGCGGCCGTGCGGCCGCGAAAGTGAAAGTGATCGCGATCACGATCAAATATCAAAGCGGCCGTGCGGCTGCGAAAGTGAAAGTAATCGTGGTAAAGCATGGCGCGCGTGCCCGCCCACATGCCCTGTAGCTCTAGGCGGGCCTGGTAGCACTTTTTGGAGCCCTCTCAATAAGTCTCGCCAGACCAGCGCATGCGCTGGGTCAGGCGAGACCTAAAAATGAATGTGTCCTGATGAAATGCAACTGGTACTATGTAAAGCTCTCTGATACCTGAATCGGGTCAAGTTTGCGCTATATAAAACTCTTAAAAAAAAATATATATATATATATATTTTGTCCTTAACAACGATTCTATTAGAACTTCTACGAGCGTAAAATGGCACAGTATTTCATCAGAATAAGAAGGAATGCTCAGAAGGACAGAGCTCTCAAATTACGCTGTCAAATTTCCCAGATTGAAAGATGAGTAGCTTGTTCATACAAAATTTATTTTTCTTTACCTTCGGTTACTTGTTATTTTGATTTTATTCCGCGATACATAGAACACAAAGCACACAGGCTAGATAAGTATATATTTCACATTGACCTGGGAAGTTTGAGAGTTCTGGCAGCAGACTGGCATATGGGCCAATCAGGAGGCTGGATGAAAGGCCAATGCTTATTAAAGGGCCTTCAACCGATGTCTTGGTTCCGTACACGCCCCCCACCCCCACCCCGGCCTACTGCATCTTTTGTTTAAAAATCACTACATGCTTCCTGACAGGACGCAATGTTTAGTTGTCTGTGAGAAAGAGCGTAGGATGTGGGGCATTTGCTGTTATCGATTGATTATGTAGGTTTGTTCTAGAATGTATGTGTAAATGTTACTTGAAATCGGTGTTTTCATTGTAGGAATCAGGAATGGTGCGAGGATTTGCAACAGAAATGTGCCTTCCGGATGTCTACCAATAATACATCGAAAACAGGTTGTTTTTCTGGTATAATGCAGTAATTTAGCCTAACACGGGGTGGCGCCCTAAGGCTGTGTTATCTTATCTGTCCTTCGCAAAGTGTCAATATCGTTCATGCATTATACTCTGAGGTACTTTTGTAGAAAGAAACAGACTGTAATACCAGCCCCCGTCTCCTGAAAATGTCAACATTGAAGAAATGTACGCAGTTTTTCGGTTCTCTTTTATGTGAGTCTCCTTCAGGCAAAGCACTATCTGCAGGATATTCTTTGAATCTGTGTTAAAAATTTGCCACAGTACCTGCCAGAGGAATCATGTTAGGAGACCACTACGCGCCAAATCCTGGCCTTCTGTGTAGCAGCAGCACACTGCATGCTGGGACTTGTAGGTCGACAAGTCAGCAATGTGAAAGGTGAAATACAAGGTACAAGGTTCACAATTAAATGAGCCAGTGGCTAAAAAGTCGATTCTGGCTGACAGCATCACACATTGTATTCTCATCCTTTTATTCAGTGTATTTATTGTGCGTACCTTGCCACAGAGGGCTCGAGTGTGATTGACATAGGGTAAGAAGCTATGTACAAAGCAGGACAGGTTGCAGAGCTATGGAGGGACACTTACATAAGTGCCGACATGCATGGATTTCCACCAGTCCGTGATCAGGTGTGAAGCTTGCACTAATAGTGCTTAATTTGTAAAAAGAAAAAAAAAGTGCCAGGGCCCTCGTCAGGAGGTCACTACTTCTTGCCCCACCCATTGCCCCTGCCAGCGCTGCCGATGGCAATTCAGACTATTCCCTGCCCCAAAGCTATAAGAATAGCTTTGGAGGCAGCTATTAGTCATTTTGTATACATATTATATTAATAATAAGGGGGCATATTATCAAGCCAGGCGATAAAATTATCGCCGCTTTAGCGGCAGAAAACTGCCGCTAAAACGGCGAGAGTTATCTCACCCAATCATTTGCATATATAAATATATGAATATGTTATGTGATGTATGTAATTTTCCCTCCCGAATTATGTTGGTTATTTCATGATGTTTTGACATATGAGCCAGTGTTTACATCTTTGATTGTTCATTTTTTTCCTAGGAAGTGAGGACAAGTGATTCATACCAGATAATGTTTGGTCTTTTTGGAAGCGCTCTGACAGGGCCAGACTGGCTACCAAGCTTTTCTTAATAAACAATGCAAAACAAATGTTTATAAAAGTACGTTGTAAAGCTATTTGTTTAGTATTGTTCATTTAGAAGCGCCGGCAGCTCCCCGGCAACTAAATCAGTCCCCTCAGCAGTGAACCTGGACCCCATTGTGCCACTCCAGTGAAACACCAGGTAGCCAGTCTGTACGTGATGACAGAGTTCTACGTGGGATGAACTTCTCCCCGCTGTAGCAAGCAGAGGACATGGATTCCTTAAACTCAGGACATTCAAGTCGGGCTCTCGTTGAACCAGTTTTTGGTTCTGTTGTTGATGATGCTTCATTTTAGGGTCTCAGACTGTTTAACTGTTTTGCTGGTATAGGGGAAATTAAAGAGAAAGCTGTATAGTAACAAGAGGGTTATGTACAGCTGTGGGCTGTATGGTTGGGACATGTGACTATGGTGGTCATGGGAAATATAGGGCCTTATTTATGAGGCCTTGCGATAGATTTACGCTTCCGTTGTGTCACTTTTTGTAACGCATTGGCGGCGTAAAACATACCTTCTGTTGCGCCCTATTTACAAAGTGACGCTTCTAAGCAGATGCGTCACTTTGTAAACCCCTGCGCTACATTATACCTGCGCCAGGTATAATGTATGCAGGATGGGCGTTCCCACGTATGTAAGCCTCGTAGAAGTGACGCAGTGAAATCTACGAGATTTCACTGTGCCACTTCCAGGGTGCAAATGTGTCAATATCTTACACCTGCCTGCCTCACAGCATGCATAAGACTGACACAGGCCCTTTCACATGGGGCTTGTCCCATGTGAAAGGACACATTGCTGGAGTTGCGACACACTCCAGCAATGCGTCATTTTTGCGCCTACAGATACGTCAGACTCTGTAACTCCTTGCGACATGATGCGTCATACAGTAAATACGCATCAATCGTGTCGCAAGGAGGACGCACTGAGAAGTGACGCATCGCTGCTTTCACGCAGCGATGCGTCACTTCTCATAAATGAGGCCCATAGTGTTTCAAAGTTTTACATTTGATTGGCTGCTGAAAATTAAAAGGAGTAAAGAAAGAGAAGCATAATCTTTGCCTCCCTGTCCTTAATATAATTAAAAGTTCCTGTTGTGAATACTAGAAATGTTTTTATTTTCAAGCTTCATTGGTATTTTCAACTCCGTTGCACCAGCTTCGCTATACCACAAGATAGCGCTCCAGGCTCTTCACTGTCCTGTCGAAAGCAGTCCTGGGAGTCTAAATTCCATTCAATTTTATAGCCGAATTAATGGCACACAATTTATCAATCTCGGATGGAAGGAATTCTAAAATGGCTTTGCCAAGACTTCATCTTGCGGACTGTTGGTCACCGAAGACAACAGTGGTAAGTGTTTTACTCACTGAGGAACTTGAGAGGAGTTGGCCTTACGGCTAGGGTGGTCGACCTCGAATCTGGGGAACAGGGTTTGAGTCTCGGCAATGACGCTGAACATCCGGGGATTCTGGGCAAATCACTTAATCTCCCAGTGCCTAACAAAACAAGCATTGGCATAGCCAATAGGTCTCGCCTTTGGGACCTTATAAGTGTTTAGCCATGCAACAGTTGCATAACTAAATACTTATAAGGTCCCAAAAGCCAGACCTATTGGCTATGCAAAGCGGCCGTGCGGCCGCGAAAGTGAAAGTGATCGCGATCGCGATCATGATCAAATATCAAAGCGGCCGTGCGGCTGCGAAAGTGAAAGTAATCGCGGTAAAGCGTGGCGCGCGCGCCCGCACACATGCACTGTAGCTCTAGGCTGGCCTGGTTGCACTTTTTGGAGCCCTCTCAATAAGTCTCGCCAGACCAGCGCATGCGCTGGGTCAGGCGAGACCTAAAAATGAATGTGTCCTGATGTAATGCAACTGGTACTATGTAAAGCTCTCTGATACCTGAATCGGGTCAAGTTTGCGCTATATAAAACTCTTAAAAATATTTATATATATATATATATATATATATATATATATATATATATTGTCCTTAACAACGATTCTATTAGAACTTCTACGAGCGTAAAATGGCACAGTATTTCATCAGAATAAGAAGGAATGCTCAGAAGGACAGAGCTCTCAAATTACGCTGTCAAATTTCCCAGATTGAAAGATGAGTAGCTTGTTCATACAAAATGTATTTTTCTTTACTTTCGGGTACTTGTTATTTTGATTTTATCCCCGATACATAGAACACAAATCACACAGGCTAGATAAGTATATCTTTCACATTGACCTGGGAAGTTTGAGAGTTCTGGCAGCAGACTGGCATATGGGCCAATCAGGAGGCTGGATGAAAGGCCAATGCTTATTAAAGGGCCTTCAACCGATGTCTTGGTTCCGTACACGCCCCCCACCCCCACCCCGGCCCACTGCATCTTTTGTTTAAAAATTACTACATGCTTCCTGACAGGACGCAGTGTTTAGTTATCTGTGAGAAAGAGCGTAGGATGTGGGGCATTTGCTGTTATCGATTGATTATGTAGGTTTGTTCTAGAATGTATGGGTAAATGTTACTTGAAATCGGTGTTTTCATTGTAGGAATCAGGAATGGTGCGAGGATTTGCAACAGAAATGTGCCTTCCGGATGTCTACCGATAATACAGCGAAAACAGGTTGTTTTTCTGGTATAATGCAGTAATTTAGCCTAACACGGGGTGGTGCCCTAAGGCTGTGTTATCTTATCTGTCCTTCGCAAAGTGTCAATATCGTTCATGCATTATACTCTAAGGTACTTTTGTAGAAAGAAACAGACTGTAATACCAGCCACCGTCTCCTGAAAATGTCAACATTGAAGAAATGTACGCTGTTTTTCGGTTCTCTTTTATGTGAGTCTCCTTCAGGCAAAGAACTATCTGCAGGATATTCTTTGAATCTGAGTTAAAAATTTGCCACAGTACCTGCCAGAGGAATCATGTTAGGAGACCACTACGCGCCAAATCCTGGCCTTCTGTATAGCAGCAGCACACTGCATGCTGGGACTTGTAGGTCGACAAGTCAGCAATGTGAAAGGTGAAATACAAGGTACAAGATTCACAATTAAATAAGCCAGTGGCTAAAAAGCCGATTCTGGCTGACAGCATCACACATTGTATTCTCATCCTTTTATTCAGTGTATTTATTGTGCGTACCTTGCCACAGAGTACTCGAGTGTGATTGACATAGGGTAAGAAGCTATGTACAAAGCAGGACAGGTTGCAGAGCTATGGAGGGACACTTACATAAGTGCCGACAGAATGGATTTCCACCAGTCCGTGATCAGGTGTGAAGCTTGCACTAATAGTGCTTAATTTGTAAAAAGAAAAAAAAAGTGCCAGGGCCCTCGTCAGGAGGTCACTACTTCTTGCCCCACCCATTGCCCCTGCCAGCGCTGCCGATGGCAATTCAGACTATTCCCTGCCCCAAAGCTATAAGAATAGCTTTGGAGGCAGCTATTAGTCATTTTGTATACATATTATATTAATAATAAGGGGGCATATTATCAAGCCAGGCGATAAAATTATCGCCGCTTAGCGGCAGAAAACTGCCGCTAAAACGGCGAGAATTATCTCACCCAATCATTTGCATATATAAATATATGAATATGTAATTTTCCCTCCCGAATTATGGTGGTTATTTCATGATGTTTTGACATATGAGCCAGTGTTTACATCTTTGATTGTTCATTTTTTTCCTAGGAAGTGAGGACAAGTGATTCATACCAGATAATGTTTGGTCTTTTTGGAAGCGCTCTGACAGGGCCAGACTGGCTACCAGGCTTTTCTTAATAAACAATGCAAAACAAATGTTTATAAAAGTACGTTGTAAAGCTATTTGTTTAGTATTGTTCATTTAGAAGCGCCGGCAGCTCCCCGGCAACTAAATCAGTCCCCTGAGCAGTGAACCTGGACCCCATTGTGCCACTCCAGTGAAACACCAGGTAGCCAGTCTGTACGTGGTGACAGAGTTCTACGTGGGATGAACTTCTCCCCGCTGTAGCAAGCAGAGGACATGGATTCCTTAAACTCAGGACATTCAAGTCGGGCTCTCGTTGAACCAGTTTTTGGTTCTGTTGTTGATGATGCTTCATTTTAGGGTCTCAGACTGTTTAACTGTTTTGCTGGTATAGGGGAAATTAAAGAGAAAGCTGTATAGTAACAAGAGGGTTATGTACAGTTGTGGGCTGTATGGTTGGGACATGTGACTATGGTGGTCATGGGAAATATAGGGCCTTATTTATGAGGCCAGGCAATAGATTTACGCTTCCGTTGTGTAACACATTGGCAGCGTAAAACATACCTCCTGTTGCACCCTATTTACAAAGTGACGCTTCTAAGCAGATGCGTCACTTTGTAAACCCCTGCGCTACATTATACCTGCGCCAGGTATAATGTATGCAGGATGGGCGTTCCCACGTATGTAAGCCTCGTAGAAGTGACGCAGTGAAATTTACGAGATTTCACTGCGCCACTTCCAGGGTGCAAATGTGTCAATATCTTACGCCTGCCTCACAGCATGCGTAAGACTGACACAGGCCCTTTCACATGGGGCTTGTCCCATGTGAAAGGACACATTGCTGGAGTTGCGACACACTCCAGCAATGCGTCATTTTTGCGCCTACAGATACGTCAGACTCTGTAACTCCTTGCGACATGATGCGTCATACAGTAAATACGCATCAATCGTGTCGCAAGGAGGACGCACTGAGAAGTGACGCATCGCTGCTTTCACGCAGCGATGCGTCACTTCTCATAAATGAGGCCCATAGTGTTTCAAAGTTTTACATTTGATTGGCTGCTGAAAATTAAAAGGAGTAAAGAAAGAGAAGCATAATCTTTGCCTCCCTGTCCTTAATATAATTAAAAGTTCCTGTTGTGAATACTAGAAATGTTTTTATTTTCAAGCTTCATTGGTATTTTCAACTCCGTTGCACCAGCTTCGCTATACCACAAGATAGCGCTCCAGGCTCTTCACTGTCCTGTCGAAAGCAGTCCCCGGAGTCTAAATTCCATTCAATTTTATAGCCGAATTAATGGCACTCAATTTATCAATCTCGGATGGAAGGAATTCTAAAATGGCTTTGCCAAGACTTCATCTTGCGGACTGTTGGTCACCGAAGACAACACTGGTAAGTGTTTTACTCACTGAGGAACTTGAGAGGAGTTGGCCTTACGGCTAGGGTGGTCGACCTCGAATCTGGGGAACAGGGTTTGAGTCTCGGCAATGATGCTGAACATCCGGGGATTCTGGGCAAATCACTTAATCTCCCAGTGCCTAACAAAACAAGCATTGGCATAGCCAATAGGTCTCGCCTTTGGGACCTTATAAGTGTTTAGCCATGCAACAGTTGCATAACTAAATACTTATAAGGTCCCAAAAGCGAGACCTATTGGCTATGCAAAGCGGCCGCGAAAGTGAAAGTGATCGCGATCACGATCAAATATCAAAGCGGCCGTGCGGCTGCGAAAGTGAAAGTAATCGCGGTAAAGCTCGGTGCGCGCGCCCGCACACATGCACTGTAGCTCTAGGCTGGCCTGGTAGCACTTTTTGGAGCCCTCTCAATAAGTCTCGCCAGACCAGCGCATGCGCTGGGTCAGGCGAGACCTAAAAATGAATGTGTCCTGATGTAATGCAACTGGTACTATGTAAAGCTCTCTGATACCTGAATCGGGTCAAGTTTGCGCTATATAACACTCTTAAAAATATATATATATATATATATTTTGTCCTTTACAACGATTCTATTAGAACTTGTACGAGCGTAAAATGGCACAGTATTTCATCAGAATAAGAAGGCATGCTCAGAAGGACAGAGCTCTCAAATTACGCTGTCAAATTTCCCAGATTGAAAGATGAGTAGCTTGTTCATACAAAATGTATTTTTCTTTACCTTCGGGTACTTGTTATTTTGATTTTATACCGCGATACATAGAACACAAAGCACACAGGCTAGATAAGTATATCTTTCACATTGACCTGGGAAGTTTGAGAGTTCTGGCAGCAGACTGGCATATGGGCCAATCAGGAGGCTGGATGAAAGGCCAATGCTTATTAAAGGGCCTTCAACCGATGTCTTGGTCCCGTACACGCCCCCCACCCCCACCCCGGCCTACTGCATCTTTTGTTTAAAAATCACTACATGCTTCCTGACAGGACGCAGTGTTTAGTTGTCTGTGAGAAAGAGCGTAGGATGTGGGGCATTTGCTGTTATCGATTGATTATGTAGGTTTGTTCTAGAATGTATGGGTAAATGTTACTTGAAATCGGTGTTTTCATTGTAGGAATCAGGAATGGTGCGAGGATTTGCAACAGAAATGTGCCTTCCGGATGTCTACCGATAATACATCGAAAACAGGTTGTTTTTCTGGTATAATGCAGTAATTTAGCCTAACACGGGGTGGCGCCCTAAGGCTGTGTTATCTTATCTGTCCTTCGCAAAGTGTCAATATCGTTCATGCATTATACTCTGAGGTACTTTTGTAGAAAGGAACAGACAGTAATACCAGCCACCGTCTCCTGAAAATGTCAACATTGAAGAAATGTACGCAGTTTTTCGGTTCTCTTTTATGTGAGTCTCCTTCAGGCAAAGCACTATCTGCAGGATATTCTTTGAATCTGTGTTAAAAATTTGCCACAGTACCTGCCAGAGGAATCATGTTAGGAGACCACTACGCGCCAAATCCTAGCCTTCTGTGTAGCAGCAGCACACTGCATGCTGGGACTTGTAGGTCGACAAGTCAGCAATGTGAAAGGTGAAATACAAGGTACAAGGTTCACAATTAAATGAGCCAGTGGCTAAAAAGTCGATTCTGGCTGACAGCATCACACATTGTATTCTCATCCTTTTATTCAGTGTATTTATTGTGCGTACCTTGCCACAGAGGGCTCGAGTGTGATTGACATAGGGTAAGAAGCTATGTACAAAGCAGGACAGGTTGCAGAGCTATGGAGGGACACTTACATAAGTGCCGACATGCATGGATTTCCACCAGTCCGTGATCAGGTGTGAAGCTTGCACTAATAGTGCTTAATTTGTAAAAAGAAAAAAAAAGTGCCAGGGCCCTCGTCAGGAGGTCACTACTTCTTGCCCCACCCATTGCCCCTGCCAGCGCTGCCGATGGCAATTCAGACTATTCCCTGCCCCAAAGCTATAAGAATAGCTTTGGAGGCAGCTATTAGTCATTTTGTATACATATTATATTAATAATAAGGGGGAATATTATCAAGCCAGGCGATAAAATTATCGCCGCTTTAGCGGCAGAAAACTGCCGCTAAAACGGCGAGAGTTATCTCACCCAATCATTTGCATATATAAATATATGAATATGTTATGTGATGTATGTAATTTTCCCTCCCGAATTATGTTGGTTATTTCATGATGTTTTGACATATGAGCCAGTGTTTACATCTTTGATTGTTCATTTTTTTCCTAGGAAGTGAGGACAAGTGATTCATACCAGATAATGTTTGGTCTTTTTGGAAGCGCTCTGACAGAGCCAGACTGGCTACCAAGCTTTTCTTAATAAACAATGCAAAACAAATGTTTATAAAAGTACGTTGTAAAGCTATTTGTTTAGTATTGTTCATTTAGAAGCGCCGGCAGCTCCCCGGCAACTAAATCAGTCCCCTCAGCAGTGAACCTGGACCCCATTGTGCCACTCCAGTGAAACACCAGGTAGCCAGTCTGTACGTGGTGACAGAGTTCTACGTGGGATGAACTTCTCCCCGCTGTAGCAAGCAGAGGACATGGATTCCTTAAACTCAGGACATTCGAGTCGGGCTCTCGTTGAACCAGTTTTTGGTTCTTTTGTTGATGATGCTTCATTTTAGGGTCTCAGACTGTTTAACTGTTTTGCTGGTATAGGGGAAATTAAAGAGAAAGCTGTATAGTAACAAGAGGGTTATGTACAGTTGTGGGCTGTATGGTTGGGACATGTGACTATGGTGGTCATGGAAAATATAGGGCCTTATTTATGAGGCCTTGCAATAGATTTACGCTTCCGTTGTGTAACGCATTGGCGGCGTAAAACATACCTCCTGTTGCACCCTATTTACAAAGTGACGCTTCTAAGCAGATGCGTCACTTTGTAAACCCCTGCGCTACATTATACCTGCGCCAGGTATAATGTATGCAGGATGGGCGTTCCCACGTATGTAAGCCTCGTAGAAGTGACGCAGTGAAATCTACGAGATTTCACTGCGCCACTTCCAGGGTGCAAATGTGTCAATATCTTACGCCTGCCTCACAGCATGCGTAAGACTGACACAGGCCCTTTCACATGGGGCTTGTCCCATGTGAAAGGACACATTGCTGGAGTTGCGACACACTCCAGCAATGCGTCATTTTTGCGCCTACAGATACGTCAGACTCTGTAACTCCTTGCGACATGATGCGTCATACAGTAAATACGCATCAATCGTGTCGCAAGGAGGACGCACTGAGAAGTGACGCATCGCTGCTTTCACGCAGCGATGCGTCACTTCTCATAAATGAGGCCCATAGTGTTTCAAAGTTTTACATTTGATTGGCTGCTGAAAATTAAAAGGAGTAAAGAAAGAGAAGCATAATCTTTGCCTCCCTGTCCTTAATATAATTAAAAGTTCCTGTTGTGAATACTAGAAATGTTTTTATTTTCAAGCTTCATTGGTATTTTCCACTCCGTTGCACCAGCTTTGCTATACCACAAGATAGCGCTCCAGGCTCTTCACTGTCCTGTCGAAAGCAGTCCCGGGAGTCTAAATTCCATTCAATTTCATAGCCGAATTAATGGCACTCAATTTATCAATCTCGGATGGAAGGAATTCTAAAATGGCTTTGCCAAGACTTCATCTTGCGGACTGTTGGTCACCGAAGACAACAGTGGTAAGTGTTTTACTCACTGAGGAACTTGAGAGGAGTTAGCCTTACGGCTAGGGTGGTCGACCTCGAATCTGGGGAACAGGGTTTCAGTCTCGGCAATGACGCTGAACATCCCGGGATTCTGGGCAAATCACTTAATCTCCCAGTGCCTAACAAAACAAGCATTGGCATAGCCAATAGGTCTCGCCTTTGGGACCTTATAAGTGTTTAGCCATGCAACAGTTGCATAACTAAATACTTATAAGGTCCCAAAAGCGAGACCTATTGGCTATGCAAAGCGGCCGTGCGGCCGCGAAAGTGAAAGTGATCGCGATCACGATCAAACATCAAAGCGGCCGTGCGGCTGCGAAAGTGAAAGTAATCGCGGTAAAGCATGGCGCGCGTGCCCGCTCACATGCCCTGTAGCTCTAGGCTGGCCTGGTAGCTCTTTTTGGAGCCCTCTCAATAAGTCTCGCCAGACCAGCGCATGCGCTGGGTCAGGCGAGACCTAAAAATGAATGTGTCCTGATGAAATGCAACTGGTACTATGTAAAGCTCTCTGATACCTGAATCGGGTCAAGTTTGCGCTATATAAAACTCTTAAAAAAAATATATATATATATATATATATATTTTGTCCTTAACAACGATTCTATTAGAACTTCTACGAGCGTAAAATGGCACAGTATTTCATCAGAATAAGAAGGAATGCTCAGAAGGACAGAGCTCTCAAATTACGCTGTCAAATTTCCCAGATTGAAAGATGAGTAGCTTGTTCATACAAAATTTATTTTTCTTTACCTTCGGTTACTTGTTATTTTGATTTTATTCCGCGATACATAGAACACAAAGCACACAGGCTAGATAAGTATATCTTTCACATTGACCTGGGAAGTTTGAGAGTTCTGGCAGCAGACTGGCATATGGGCCAATCAGGAGGCTGGATGAAAGGCCAATGCTTATTAAAGGGCCTTCAACCGATGTCTTGGTTCCGTACACGCCCCCCACCCCCACCCCGGCCTACTGCATCTTTTGTTTAAAAATCACTACATGCTTCCTGACAGGACGCAATGTTTAGTTGTCTGTGAGAAAGAGCGTAGGATGTGGGGCATTTGCTGTTATCGATTGATTATGTAGGTTTGTTCTAGAATGTATGTGTAAATGTTACTTGAAATCGGTGTTTTCATTGTAGGAATCAGGAATGGTGCGAGGATTTGCAACAGAAATGTGCCTTCCGGATGTCTACCAATAATACATCGAAAACAGGTTGTTTTTCTGGTATAATGCAGTAATTTACCTTAACACGGGGTGGCGCCCTAAGACTGTGTTATCTTATCTGTCCTTCGCAAAGTGTCAATATCGTTCATGCATTATACTCTGAGGTACTTTTGTAGAAAGAAACAGACTGTAATACCAGCCCCCGTCTCCTGAAAATGTCAACATTGAAGAAATGTACGCAGTTTTTCGGTTCTCTTTTATGTGAGTCTCCTTCAGGCAAAGCACTATCTGCAGGATATTCTTTGAATCTGTGTTAAAAATTTGCCACAGTACCTGCCAGAGGAATCATGTTAGGAGACCACTACGCGCCAAATCCTGGCCTTCTGTGTAGCAGCAGCACACTGCATGCTGGGACTTGTAGGTCGACAAGTCAGCAATGTGAAAGGTGAAATACAAGGTACAAGGTTCACAATTAAATGAGCCAGTGGCTAAAAAGTCGATTCTGGCTGACAGCATCACACATTGTATTCTCATCCTTTTATTCAGTGTATTTATTGTGCGTACCTTGCCACAGAGGGCTCGAGTGTGATTGACATAGGGTAAGAAGCTATGTACAAAGCAGGACAGGTTGCAGAGCTATGGAGGGACACTTGCATAAGTGCCGACATGCATGGATTTCCACCAGTCCGTGATCAGGTGTGAAGCTTGCACTAATAGTGCTTAATTTGTAAAAAGAAAAAAAAAGTGCCAGGGCCCTCGTCAGGAGGTCACTACTTCTTGCCCCACCCATTGCCCCTGCCAGCGCTGCCGATGGCAATTCAGACTATTCCCTGCCCCAAAGCTATAAGAATAGCTTTTGAGGCAGCTATTAGTCATTTTGTATACATATTATATTAATAATAAGGGGGCATATTATCAAGCCAGGCGATAAAATTATCACCGCTTAGCGGCAGAAAACTGCCGCTAAAACGGCGAGAATTATCTCACCCAATCATTTGCATATATAAGTATATGAATATGTAATTTTCCCTCCCGAATTATGTTGGTTATTTCATGATGTTTTGACATATGAGCCAGTGTTTACATCTTTGATTGTTCATTTTTTTCCTAGGAAGTGAGGACAAGTGATTCATACCAGATAATGTTTGGTCTTTTTGGAAGCGCTTTGACAGGGCCAGACTGGCTACCAGGCTTTTCTTAATAAACAATGCAAAACAAATGTTTATAAAAGTACGTTGTAAAGCTATTTGTTTAGTATTGTTCATTTAGAAGCGCCGGCAGCTCCCCGGCAACTAAATCAGTCCCCTCAGCAGTGAACCTGGACCCCATTGTGCCACTCCAGTGAAACACCAGGTAACCAGTCTGTACGTAGTGACAGAGTTCTACGTGGGATGAACTTCTCCCCGCTGCAGCAAGCAGAGGACATGGATTCCTTAAACTCAGGACATTCAAGTCGGGCTCTCGTTGAACCAGTTTTTGGTTCTGTTGTTGATGATGCTTCATTTTAGGGTCTCAGACTGTTTAACTGTTTTGCTGGTATTGGGGAAATTAAAGAGAAAGCTGTATAGTAACAAGAGGGTTATGTACAGTTGTGGGCTGTATGGTTGGGACATGTGACTATGGTGGTCATGGGAAATATAGGGCCTTATTTATGAGGCCTTGCGATAGTTTTACGCTTCCGTTGTGTCACTTTTTGTGACGCATTGGCGGCGTAAAACATGCCTCCTGTTGCGCCCTATTTACAAAGTGACGCATCTAAGCAGATGCGTCACTTTGTAAACCCCTGCGCTACATTATACCTGCGCCAGGTATAATGTATGCAGGATGGGCGTTCCCACGTATGTAAGCCTCATAGAAGTGACGCAGTGAAATCTACGAGATTTCACTGCGCCACTTCCAGGGTGCAAATGCGTCAATATCTTACGCCTGCCTCACAGCATGCGTAAGACTGACACAGGCCCTTTCACATGGGGCTTGTCCCATGTGAAAGGACACATTGCTGGAGTTGCGACACACTCCAGCAATGCGTCATTTTTGCGCCTACAGATACGTCAGACTCTGT
Organism: Triturus cristatus; assembly: GCF_964204655.1. Lineage (NCBI taxonomy): Eukaryota > Metazoa > Chordata > Amphibia > Caudata > Salamandridae > Triturus > Triturus cristatus. The sequence goes on along the minus strand of NC_140594.1, from coordinate 424,091,417 downwards.
AACTCCTTGCGACATGATGCGTCATACAGTAAATACGCATCAATCGTGTCGCAAGGAGGTCGCACTGAGAAGTGACGCATCGCTGCTTTCACGCAGCGATGCGTCACTTCTCATAAATGAGGCCCATAGTGTTTCAAAGTTTTACATTTGATTGGCTGCTGAAAATTAAAAGGAGTAAAGAAAGAGAAGCATAATCTTTGCCTCCCTGTCCTTAATATAATTAAAAGTTCCTGTTGTGAATACTAGAAATGTTTTTATTTTCAAGCTTCATTGGTATTTTCAACTCCGTTGCACCAGCTTCGCTATACCACAAGATAGCGCTCCAGGCTCTTCACTGTCCTGTCGAAAGCAGAAGTCCGATTGGTCGCACACTGCTCTACCTACCAGCGTGTTTCCCCAAAGAATTGTGGTCCCTGAAGTCAACGTCGGCGGGTACGCCTCTGCCCAAGTCATGAGTGCAAGTAAGTGTAGCGTTAGCCATCCCTGGACACGTGTTTCGAGGTAGTTGCCTCTCGTCAGCAGGGAGTAGGTGAGTGTGTAGGGTTGCTGTGTAGGCTGCTAAAATAAGTGTTCTCAGGTAAAGTACCTCTCGTAGCGCACAGGTGCGTAACCATGAGCTCGTCAGCTCCACCGGGAACAGGGTTTGAGTCTCGGCAATGACGCTGAACATCCGGTGATTCTGGGCGAATCACTTAATCTCCCGGTGCCTAACAAAACAAGCATTGGCATAGCCAATAGGTCTCGCCTTTGGGACCTTATAAGTGTTTAGCCATGCAACAGTTGCATAACTAAATACTTATTAGGTCCCAAATGCGAGACCTATTGGCTATGCAAAGCGGCCGCGAAAGTGAAAGTGATCGCGATCGCGATCAAATATCAAAGCGGCCGTGCGGCTGCGAAAGTGAAAGTAATCGCGGTAAAGCGTGGCGTGCACCCGCGCATATGCACTGTAGCTCTAGGCTGGCCTGGTAGCACTTTTTGGAGCCCTCTCAATAAGTCTCGCCAGACCAGCGCATGCGCTGGGTCAGGCGAGACCTAAAAATGAATGTGTCCTGATGTAATGCAACTGGTACTATGTAAAGCTCTCTGATACCTGAATCGGGTCAAGTTTGCGCTATATAAAACTCTTAAAAATATATATATATATATTTTGTCCTTAGCAACGATTCTATTAGAACTTCTACGAGCGTAAAATGGCACAGTATTTCATCAGAATAAGAAGGAATGATCAGAAGGACAGAGCTCTCAAATTACGCTGTCAAATTTCCCAGATTGAAAGATGAGTAGCTTGTTCATATAAAATGTATTTTTCTTTACCTTCGGGTACTTGTTATTTTGATTTTATACCGCGATACATAGAACACAAAGCACACAGGCTAGATAAGTATATCTTTCACAATGACCTGGGAAGTTTGAGAGTTCTGGCAGCAGACTGGCATATGGGCCAATCAGGAGGCTGGATGAAAGGCCAATGCTTATTAAAGGGCCTTCAACCGATGTCTTGGTTCCGTACACGCCCCCCACCCCCACCCCGGCCCACTGCATCTTTTGTTTAAAAATCACTACATGCTTCCTGACAGGACGCAGTGTTTAGTTGTCTGTGAGAAAGAGCGTAGGATGTGTTACAGTTAGCGCTCTAGCGTTAGACGCTAGAGCGCAAGAGGATACTACGCAATGCGTACGCCACGAACGTGGCGTACGCCGATGTATAAAATAAAGGGGCGCAGCCTGATGAGTCAGTCCGCGCTGAGACCAAGACACGGAGTGTGGTGTCCTTCCTTGCGGCTGCGAGCGTGCGCAGCGAAGGCCTCCAGCAGCGCCAGCGGCACTATCACACTGGCGACGAAGTACGGGATAATCGACCCCGTGTGCCTCAGCTGCAATCCGCGCCCCGCGGCAGTCCCGCGCACGCGCACGTGGACCTGACGGCCCGACTGGAACCGGCTCCTCCCCCCCCCGGCAGTGAAGCTGGGCCCCACGTGTCTGATACGACCACCGGTGAGTGCACGTGTGCACCAAATCACGTCCATTTCGGCAGATGAACATTCCTGCCTCCTGCCTGAGTGACTCTGTTTGGCAGCTGTGCCCTGGCTGGGCCCTGAAGCCCTCTATACATCCCGGGTGTGGGGATCTTTTGCCTCTGCGGCCTCCTCTGTCTACTCCCGCTACTCCCGCTGTGCTGTGTCCCAGGGAGCCATGGGTGATGATGAGCGCCCTGCCCAGGCGGTGCCACTGCACCCCGCGTCCGGCGTCCTGCCGCCCTTCAGTGAGGCTGCTGACCCTTCCACTGCCGCCCCACGCTGGCAAACGTGGATTGGCCGGCTCGATAATTATTTCGCTGGCACCAGCGAGACCGACGGAACCGTGAAGAGGTCCCTACTGCTCCACTATGCAGGGGAGGAAGTATATCTCCTATTCAAGCATCTCCCTAACACCGGGAACGCAGACGACTATGATGCGGCCGTGACGGCCCTCAATGCACATTTCGACCCCCAGTTGAACCCGGATTTTGAACACTTCAAACTACGCCAAGCGAGGCAAAGGGAAGGGGAGTCGGTGGATGCATTCCACGCTCGACTGAGGGTGCTAGCAGACACGCACCTCGTCGGTGATAGAGCCAAGGAAGAGATCAGAGCACAGATAATCTGCGGCATACGAAGCAAAAAGTTACGAACACTCATTCTCCGCCAACCAAACATCCCGATGGCGGACATTCTGGTGCTGGCACGGTCCCATGATCTATCCGACGCCCGCGCGGAGGAGATGGAGATGGCGCTCACACGAGGGGCCGGGTCAGGAGTGACAGTCAAAACGGAGCGGGCCGACGCAGTACAGACGCGTGAAGCGCCCCGCCGACCGGCGGCCAAGAAGCCTGCGGCCTCGTGTGGGTACTGCGGGTATGACGAGCACGGGGGCAGGACGTGCCCCGCAAAAGGAAAAGCGTGTGACAACTGCGGCGTGATGAACCATTTTGCGTCTGTTTGCCGCAAACGATCCACGCAATGAGACCGAAGGGGAAAGAGGCCAGAGAAGACCATGGTGAGACAGCTGTCCCAGCTGTCGTTGTCTTCCCACACCAACTCAGGGCGCAAGCAAGCACAGGCCCTGCGGGAAGAGGCAATGGAGTCCGATGATGACGAGGGAGAAACATACCTGATTTCATTCACTAGAGCCCTCAAGAGCTCGAGAAGACCACAACCGAGGTGCGACGTCCTAGTCGCTGGATCCCGGATAAACGCCGTGATCGACACGGAGGCGTCAGTCACCGTGATGGGAGTGCAACAGTACAATCGCCTCCGACCCAAGCCCGAGCTCCGACGGTCGAAAGCCCAGATTTATGCCTACGGAAGTGACACACCGCTGCCCCTGGCAGGAAAGATGACGGTGCCCGTGAAGTCGGATGACGCAGAGATAACAATTGACATACATGTGATCAATCAGGAGGCAGACACCCTCCTAAGCGGGCATGCAGCCGAAGACCTAGGGCTGATCGCATTCCTCCGGAAGGTACAAGAATCCCAAACGACCACCCTGCTGGACCAGTTCCCGGAGCTGTTCACTGGCCTGGGGAACATCCGACGACCGCCGGTCAAGCTCCACATTGACCGCTCAGTCACACCCACAGCGTTAAAACACAGGAGGATTCCCTTCCACCTACGCCCGCTAGTAGAAGAGGAGCTGAGGAGGCTGGAGGAGCAAGGCGTCATCGAGACAGTAACAGGACCCACCCCCTGGGTATCACCCATGGTGATAGCAGAAAAGCCCCGGCAACCAGGCAAGATTCGGGTGTGCATCGACATGAGGCTGCCCAACAAGGCCATCAAAAGGGAGAGACACATCACGCCCACGATGGATGACATAATCGCAGACCTCAACGGAGCCCGGTGGTTCTCCAAACTGGACCTTAATGCGGGGTACCACCAACTAACGTTGGCCGAAGAGAGCAGATATATAACTACCTTCAGCACGCACCTGGGGCTGCGAAGGTACCGACGCCTTAACTTTGGCATCTCCTCGGCAGCCGAAATATTTCAGAACACTATCAGAGACATCTTGCAGGGACTACCGGGGGTACTGAACGTCAGTGATGACATACTGATACACGCCACAACGGTGGATGAGCACTACCGGCGGGTCCGGTCTACACTGACGAGGCTGAGGGAGTTTGGGGTCACGTTACACAAAGAGAAGTGCCAGTTCTTTCAGCAAAGCATCGAGTTCTTCGGATACACGTTTACCAATCATGGCATTCAAGTGGACCCGAGGAAATCCCAGGCTATCAAAAACGCCCCAGCACCGACTTCCGCGTCGGAAGTCCGCAGTTTTCTCGGGATGGCCACGTACTGTGGGCGGTTCATCCCAAATTTGGCTACCACGGCTGAACCTCTCAGACGCCTCACAAAGACAGACACCCTGTGGCGCTGGGGGCAAGAGGAAGAGGATGCATTCCACGCTATCAAGACCACACTGCTGGACCAAGCTACTCTGGTCTACTTTGATCCGACCAGGAGGACCGAACTGCTCGTCGACGCCAGTCCGGTGGGGCTGGGCGCTGTCCTCACACAAGAGCAGGAACCGGGGAGATGGGCCACCCTGGCCTACGCCAGCAAGGCACTTACTGCAACTGAACAGAGGTACTCTCAGATTGAACGCGAGGCACTAGCCATCCGATGGGGCTGCCGGCACTTCCACCTGTACGTCTGCGGGCACCCTTTTACAGTAGTGACAGACCACCAACCATTGGTGCCCCTGTTCAAGGGGACAGCGCCCCACCCCCCCCCCCGAGGATCGAAAGGTGGGCCATCGGATTACAACAATACCAGATGGAGGTGACATATCGGCCAGGTGCGAAAAACCCGGCGGACTTTCTGTCGCGACACCCGGAAAGTGAGGTGACGTCTCCGATCGGGAAGGAAGAGGAAGATGAAACCGAAGCACACATCGACTTTCTGGCCGCTCTGACCTGCCCTCGGGTACTAACAATCCAGGAGATCATACAAGCCGGGGAGCACGACGCCGTGTTGGCAAGGACACGGGGAGCTCTTCAGAAAGGGTCATGGGCTGATTTCCTACACACCGCCAATTCGTGGGCAGACGAGGAGAAGAAGGATTTGCAGCAGATGTGGCGAGTGCGGAATGAACTAAGTATGACCCGCGATGGCGTCGTCCTGCGGGGATCCAAGATCGTCATGCCGGCCGCACTGCGCCATCAAGCCACGATCATTGCTCACAACGGCCATCAAGGGACGGAGAAGATGAAGACCAGGATGAGGGCAAAGATATGGTTCCCGGGGCTGGATGGCATGGTGGACGATGTGGTAAGAAGCTGCTCCGCGTGCCAGGTGACGAGCGGCCCTGAGCCTCCGGCCCCTATCGTGACAGAAGAACCGGGAAGGTACCCATGGGACAAGATTAGCCTAGATTTCGGAAGCATCCCAAACGGAAAAGTGTCGCTGGTGGTTATTGACAGCTTCTCGAAATATCCCGTGGTGGAAGTTCTACCGTCCACAGCCTTCATGTTTGTGGGACCAGCGCTGGAAAAAATATTCACCATGTTTGGGCGTCCCTCGGAGCTGAAGAGCGACAACGGGCCACCCTTCCACGGTCACGAATTCAGGGAGTTCCTCCAGCACCAGGGAATACAACACCGGCGAATCACCCCTCAGTGGCCACAAGCCAACGGAGAGGTGGAACGGTTCATGAGGACCCTGAATAAAGTGATTCCAATAGCCGGCGTGGAGCAACTAGACCCCGAAAGGGAGATTCAGCGATTCCTGGGAGAGTACCGGAGCACGCCCCACTGCTCCACCAAACAAGCCCCGTGGTCTCTCATGCTCAAAGGCACCCGCCGCGATGGGCTACCCACAGCCCCTGGGTGGGCGCCCCCACCGTTCGAAGCGGAGCAGGCCTTTCAACGACGGGCACACCGAAACCGGCAAGTGAGCCGGGCCAGAGGCAGTCGAGACCGCGACATCAGACCAGGGGACAGCGTCCTCGTGAAGGATCGAAAACCGGGAGGAAAATTCAAACCCCGATATGAACCAGGTAGTTGGACTGTGGCACAGAGGCGGGGTACAATGATCACAGCGGAAAGAGGGGTGGAGTCGACCACCAGGAACATCTCGTGGTTCAAACGCATTCCGGAGGCCACTGACCGCGGCCGGGGGGGGCTGAACGGAGGGGAGGAAGAGATCTCAACCCCAGAGCTGGAACCTGGACTGACGCCCAGCGGAGCCAGCAGCACCCCAGAGCAGAGCCATCAGGCCCCGGCGGAAAGTGAAGCCCCGAACAGCCACCCAACCAGCTCCGGCACTCGTGCCACCGCAAGGTATGGTCTGAGAGAGAACCCCACGCCAAGCAGCCGCCTTAAAGACTTTGCCTGCCAAGCAAGTGAGTGACTGTTATGGACTTCCGTTTATTTTGTTATCGAAGTTGGGGAGGGATGTTACAGTTAGCGCTCTAGCGTTAGACGCTAGAGCGCAAGAGGATACTACGCAATGCGTACGCCACGAACGTGGCGTACGCCGATGTATAAAATAAAGGGGCGCGGCCTGATGAGTCAGTCCGCGCTGAGACCAAGACACGGAGTGTGGTGTCCTTCCTTGCGGCTGCGAGCGTGCGCAGCGAAGGCCTCCAGCAGCGCCAGCGGCACTATCACAGGATGTGGGGCATTTGCTGTTATCGATTGATTATGTAGGTTTGTTCTAGAATGTATGTGTAAATGTTACTTGAAATCGGTGTTTTCATTGTAGGAATTAGGAATGGTGTGAGGATTTGCAACAGAAATGTGCCTGCCGGATGTCTATCGATAATACAGCGAAAACAGGCTGTTTTTCTGGTATAATGCAGTAATTTAGCTTAACACGGGGTGGAGCCCTAAGGCTGTGTTATCTTACCTGTCATTCGCAAAGTGTCAATATCGTTCATGCATTATACTCTGAGGTACTTTTGTAGAAAGAAACAGACTGTAATACCAGCCCCCGTCTCCTGAAAATGTCAACATTGAAGAAATGTACGCAGTTTTTCGGTTCTCTTTTATGTGAGTCTCCTTCAGGCAAAGCACTATCTGCAGGATATTCTTTGAATCTGAGTTAAAAATTTGACACAGCACCTGCCAGAGGAATCATGTTAGGAGACCACTATGCGCCAAGTCCTGGCCTTCTGTGTAGCAGCAGCACACTGCATGCTGGGACTTGTAGGTCGACAAGTCAGCAATGTGAAAGGTGAAATACAAGGTACAAGATTCACAATTAAATGAGCCAGTGGCTAAAAAGCCGACTCTGGCTGACAGCATCACACATTGTATTCTCATCCTTTTATTCAGTGTATTTATTGTGCGTACCTTGCCACAGAGGGCTCGAGTGTGATTGACATAGAGTAAGAAGCTATGTACAAAGCAGGACAGGTTGCAGAGCTATGGAGGGACACTTGCATAAGTGCCGACATGCATGGATTTCCACCAGCCCGTGATCAGGTGTGAAGCTTGCACTAATAGTGCTCAATTTGTAAAAAGAAAAAAAAAGTGCCAGGGCCCTCGTCAGGAGGTCACTACTTCTTGCCCCACCCATTGCCCCTGCCAGCGCTGCCGATGGCAATTCAGACTATTCCCTGCCCCAAAGCTATAAGAATAGCTTTGGAGGCAGCTATTAGTCATTTTGTATACATATTATATTAATAATAAGGGGGCATAATATCAAGCCAGGCGATAAAATTATCGCCGCTTTAGCAGCAGAAAACTGCCGCTAAAACGGCGATAAGGGGCTTGATAATATGCTCTATGGAATTCCAATTGAAGCCCATGTTAGATGTCCTTCACATTTAACATGGGCTTCAATTGGAATTCCATAGAGCATATTATCAAGCCCATTATCGCCGTTTTAGCGGCAGTTTTCTGCCGCTAAAGCGGCGATAATTTTATCGCCTGGCTTGATAATATGCCCCATAGTGCTGTTCTGCTCATCTCTAATTTAAACAGACAGCACCACCATGTGGGAGATGTCACAAGTGCCAGTGTTTACAATTAAGTGCCGGTACCAAGCACCGGAAACCACCGGCCAAAATTAAGCACTGGCACTAACCCATGTGGACATCAAGGATGTATGCTATGTAGGCGGTGTTTGGAGGAAAGAACACACCCACATCCCACTCCTCTTCTAACTAGATTTAGATCGTTGTACACATTGGACGTGCTTGGATAAACTCATGTCCACTTCTATTATACCCCGAATAAATAAGAGAGACAGAGAGCGAGCCAGAGAGAGAGATAAAGTGTGTGGGTGTGTGTGTTTCATGTGCGTGTGTGTGCGTGTGTGTGTGTGTATTTCACGCGCCACTGCTGCCTCTGATCTACCTGCTCTCTGTTGCAAATAATGCAGTATTTTTAGATTGTTGGATGCATGTAAGTGGATGTTTATGAGTGTGAGACTCTGTCTCTGCGGCTACCTTTGCTGTATCTTTTCAGTGGGGGGGGGGGGGGGAAATGTGACCTGCAGTGGCTCATGGTGTACCTGTGTGTTTGCAATCGGCGCCTGCACTGCTGCTACTATTATGTATTCCAGCTAAATCTTTTTTTTCAAAAATGTCATCAGCCCATAATCCCGTGGTCAAAATATTATAAAGACATAAGTATCGTGGGCTGAAATACCGAATGTAAGTATTTCTTTTTTACTGCTTTAGTGTAATATCGAAATTTTAATTATTGTTTACTTTAACATCAGCTTTTATTATGGTGTTGTACTTTTAGATATATATTACCGTAAAACGTATTTAATTAGTTTTTAGTGTTATATGAATGTATAATTATTTCAAGTTGTGTTTATTGGGGATTGGGTGGGTAATGATAATTTTGCACCAAGTTATTTTAGTGGCCAGTACTTCATCATAAAACCCTATCAGTGCTACACCTTTACTGTGTGAGTAAAGCGGCATACCTTATCGGTGTAAATAATGTAACATGTATTTGTAATGGCACTTTAAACTGTTGGGGCATCTTGGTGCTGAATAAGACATCGTTATTGACAGCCCACTCATCAGTACTATTTTTAACTACCTCAGGAGGATGAAAGGTTGATTGGACCCACATGGCTTTGAACCTGAGAATATCAAATCAAACACAGATTTGTTGCTGTGGTGTCCCTTGACCTGCTGTTGCCTCATTGTACTTGCACATACCTTTGAGGTTTGCACTGCTGCTGGCTGTGATTTACCAGTTTCTTGTGTGAGTGAATACCACCATACGTCAGCGCAACAGATGGCCTGGCAGCAGCGTGGGCAAGGGTGTGTGTGTGTTTTTTGTGCATGCACAATTGCATGCTTGTATGAAGATATCTTTGTGTACGAGGTCAACATGTATGGTAAAATTGCTACAGAGAGACTGGAGTGCCACTGACTTTCACACTAGGGGAGACATTTACACACAGAACCACAATTGACAAACTAAAAGCCTCTAAAGGCCCCAGGGAGCCCTCCCCCAGGGCTGAAAATTCCCAAAATGGGGAGGGGCCTGTCTCCTTGGGGCAGATTCCTTTAAGGGAGGGGGCCCGAGTGCCCCTCCCACTCCAAGCCATTAATAGCACAGAGACCCCATTCCCCAGCTCCTGCTCACAGGCTATAACCCGTGCAGCCCATCCCCAGGACATAGTGGTTTCGAAACCTGTGTTTGCTCTCACTCGGCAGGAGCAGTTTAAAATCTCTCACCAAGCAGTAGCAAACACCAAGTCTGCTTCCAGCTGGTGGGAGCTTAAAAAATGTTCCCGCCCACTGGAAGCAGACTTCATATCTGCTTCCCTGCACGCAGTTATGGGGGAAGGGAAACAGATCTAAATATTGCTCCCACTCATAGAGAGCAGTATTATAAGCTACACCCTGTGGGCAGGAGCAATACGCCTCCTGCTAGATGCGGGGACTCAGCTGGGCTCGCGGGTGCCTTGGGGTTCCCCCATGGTCCCCAGAATCAGTGTGATATTAAGCCGGGCCACGGGGGATGAGGTCCCATGTCATGAGTGATGTCACATGTGAGGTCATAAGCAGTGCATGGCGGCGGCACAAATTATAGTTAGCACTGCTAGTAGTGTTTCGCAAAAAAGAAAAATAGTCCCCAAAAAACGAGTGGTCATGGAAGAATGCAAGGAGACACTCAGGGAAGTAGCAAACAGGCTATGAGGAAGCTGGACAGCCTAAAGCAAATCAAACCAGTGAAAATAAAGCATGCACATGTGAATGACAAAAGGCAAAGCCAATGGTAAACAATGGGGGGAATGTATTTCCAGGTCAGTCTCTAGCATGTTCACCGAATATCTTTGCAACCACACAGCTATTCTGTCTGGTAGGTTTTCGACCTAAAAATACATTGCACACACACAAAATTTACCTGACATCAGTGTAGCTCTAACCTTCCACTTTCGGTATCTGGTAGCCATTGTGTGCAGACAATTGTGTGGCATGACGTAATTGGTGAATGAGTTGCTGGCATGCCCTTTAGGTAAGACATTCCTTATTAAAAACACTTTATGCACACCAAAACCTATTTTGTAAACTGTGAGCAAATTTCCAGGAGCAGTTCTGCGCTAGCCACCATAAACACTTGGAGCATAAATCAACCCGTTGTCCTCGGAAAGCTAAAAAGCTGAGTGGTTGCTGGAGCAGCACCAGCCTTTAGCGTGGGCAGGCTGGGCCCACGCCCAGGGCGCCGACTTTCAGAGGGGCACCGAAGCAACCTGAAGCAGCCTGCAGCAGCCTCCCGCCAACCCGGCTCTAAAGAAAAGTGTGTTAACTGTTGTTATGAAGTATGCATTTCTCCTCTCTCTCTTTCCCCCTCACCTTCCACATTTCCCTCCCATTTTCCCAACCCAATGACAATTAACGAGGACGAGTGTGTGTGGGGGAGCAGGGGTAACTGCATTTTGACCAATGCACTTTCAGGGCAAAGGCCAGCTTGGTGGGAGGGCTCGAACCAGTGATCTTCGAAATACTCTGTAGAAGGCACTCAACCTACTAATCTATTTACAAGTTTGAAGTGGGAACTCGAGGTGGCTTGTCCTCGTTAACGCAGACTATGTAACATTTTTCTGAATTGGGAAGTAGTACTGTACAGTGCACCGTAAGGGGGGTGGGCGGGGGGGCGTGTACAGGTACTGGTCTCTGCCCCTTTCAACAATGGGCCAGAGGCCATGAAGACATATATGAAACCCCCCGTGCGGGATGTCGGGTTTCCCCGGCCTGCATGACACCTCTCGGGAGTGCCGGGGATGGGTTGACGGGTTTCTGAGAATGCAGGGAGTCGGAGACAGGAATGCCAAGCATTGGTCCGGGCAGGTCCAGTCACATGCATCACCACATGCAAAGCGGACAGGGAGACATTCCTGGCACCCAGAGAATAAACCTCCTGCTTGGACCCGAACCCGAGCACAGAAACCGCTCTCTGCCTGGCTCGCGCCCACAGGCCTGGACGGGCCTGGAGAACGGATGAGGTAACCCTGGGATTCCCAAGTGTCTCGAAAGGCGGGAAACGTCCCCATCAGCCTACTGGCGTGGTGAGGGTACCCTCCCAGACGCAGGGACACAAGATTACACAAGGGATACACAAGCCACATTCCGAGGAGAGGAACCGGCAGGCAGGTATCGCCAAGATATCCACTTAGAACAAGGCCACAGTTTCTGTTTTCTGACTCTGTGGGTGTCCGAGTCTTCAGAGGCCAATGTTTAGGCCGAGGGGCCATGTTGGATCTGTCTACGGTTCTGGCGCGTTTCAAGTCTCCTGCTGGCGTTTCTTAGTTTCACTCTTGCTATTGGACAAGACCCGAGAATTTCTGTCTCGTTGGTTGCAGGTGTTCACAAACGCAACCTGGGTCCAGTGGGAGGAGCGGGGCAAGCGTAGAAGGAGCAGAAACTACGGAAGCAATCCTACAGTCTGTTACAGTTCATGACCCCTGACACCAGAGGTTGCAAGGGCAATGCCAGAGGCACCGAAGAGCAAATCAGGGGTGCTAACTACTTTTTCTGTTTGCACCAATCAAAGTCCATTGACTTGTCCAACATGGAACTAAGGGGTATATTCACAAGAACGTGTGATAACTACCGCAAGAGTAGCCTAACGCAACTTCCAACATCGCAGCCCAACGCGGGAAAATTACGCCTTGCCAACCAAGTATTCACAACCCGGCGGTATCATGTGATAGTCACCAGATAACGCGTCAACGGCCGTGCAGAATCCAACGCCACACTGCAAAAATGCAAACCGAGAACGCAAAAAAACATGCGACGAGGTCAACGCAGTAAAAAGTCACGAAAACCCCTGCAAATACCACGCGTCTGGCGGGCAAATGCACCACAAAAAAGACAGAAACAACACACCAGAAACATGTCAAAGCACATAGCAACATGGATGCAAAGTGACCCAGCGCAGAGGCCAACGCGAACCCCACAACCCCCACAGACCACCAGCAAGGAACAACAGGGTCGGGGAAGGCCAAGGAGAAGAGGGAGAGGAAGACAGGGTGCAGACCGCAGGACAACAAGAGCAGCGTCACAGAGTTGACAGACCACTACCAGCAACTGACCCACAAGCAGACCACCCGGAATGCAGTGGGAGTGCTGAGGAGGCCAATCCAGGAGGCCAAGAGGCGCCGTCATGACGTGACAACCGGAACGAGGCACAAACTCGCTGCCAACAGGAAGGCAGCAACGGTGATAGGAGGTGGCAGTTCAGCAACACAGGAGGAGCTGGAGGAAACCGAGGCCACAGTCATCAGTGTGGAGACAGTGCAAGGAGTAGGGAGTATGGACACAGCTCGAGAGGACCTGACACAACATCAACAGGGACTGGGGGGATGGGGGAAGATGGGTACAATGGCACACATGCACAATGATGCGTAGCACGCTGCACACCCACAATCACCCAGGATCATGTCCCTCATCCCCTTGGCACACTGCAGCACACACACATAGCAAGAACAGCACACCCACATTGATGACAAGGTGGTACACTGCACATAGCGCACACTGCAGAACAGAGGACACAACTGGCTCCGCACATGCACAGAAACATGCCTACTACATCTGACAGAGCAGGAAACTGTGAAAGGGAAATATACACGTGCAACCTCACATCCGTCATGTAGTCCAAATGTACACTGTCCCGCAGCAGGATTCAGCACCTCACGAACAGTCACATTGCACACTGTCATGAGTGCTTGGTGCTGGCACCCACTTGAACAGTGGACACCAGTGCAACGGAAACTGAAAACACCTGCATAACAGAGTCAACTGCTGAGCAACATGGAGGGAGACAGAGCAAGTCCAGATGACACACAACATGCAAACAGAAGTCTCCATGAGTTACAGTGCACTGTGGTTGGGGCACTAGAGATGAGCGCGCTCATGTGAAGAAAAGGTCTCGGATTGTGTCCCTTCGAGATATTCCTGATGCAGATGCAGTGTGGTGTGTGAGACCTACATCAGCTTCCTCAACAACGTCCCAGTTCTCCCACACTGCTTGAGATGAGATTGCTGCGCAGCCTCTCCACAGCACAAAACACAATCAGTAACAGACGATGGCTTGTGGGGCAATGAGTCAGTGGCTCCTGGAGTGCATAGCAGGGTATCAGTCTGATGATGGCATCCACAACAGGTGTTTATCAACTTCGTAGGCTTGTCAGGACCACCGTTTCGACTCTGGCAGATGGCGGTTGTCCTGGCGGAGGTGGTGTGTACCTCCTGCGGTGATGCAACATCCGGGCCGGTCAGGACTCGGTTTGATGTGCGAGCCCTGGTGGGCCGCAGTTGAGGCCAGAGGCAACAGACAGCGCAGGGCCACATGCACATGGCTTTGATGACCCAAGGACCACTGTCACAGAGGTCATCCAATATTCAATCAGACAGGGTCCCTGACGTGCGCTGCACAGTTAGTGGCCCCGGATGCACAGCGGCCGGCACAGGCACCCTGCCATGGGATAGTGACTTGCGGTGCAGTCAGATGGGCCATGCGACCTGAGCGAGTCCTCATCAATGTCGGAGGTGTATGTTGCGGAGTGTTGCGGAGGACAGTGGAAGGTGTCCTCCAGGGCATGAGGCGAAAGGTCTGATGTTATCCGGAAGCAGCAAATGGTGGGCTGGAATGCCACAGCCTCATTTTTGCCACAAAGTCAGTATCACCGCAACGACAAGCCCAAGTCCATGGACTCAGTCGCTCCCAAAGTCCAAACAGAAAGTGACCATGGGTCTCGGGGAATAGACATCTTGGCACCTAGGCTGAAAGGGGATGCAGTCTGCAATGAGGCCTGTACAATGACACAAAGTCTTCCATAAACATACCAAGGCTAAATTTGAAGGTGTGTGTGACCTATTCAACCGCAGTGCAGGCCGGGGGCAGCGGTCAGCAAGGGCCCACAGCCAGCTGTCGTTGGCTCGCAATGCACAGAGTTAGTGGCAACAGGGCAGTTGTTGGTAGTGTTCGATCACCTCCGTGACGATGATCCTATTCCCTCCAGGCTGCAATGCGTCATCCTCTCACGCCTCTCCCTGCGTGCATAGATATATACTATGCCATTGAACAATCGATGTTCAGTTCCAGTCCTGTGACCTACTCGTGCGCAGCATAGACCGAGGGCAATAGTCCGCGAAGGCCAACAGACATGTGTGGTTGTAATGCTATGCACAGACTTGGTGGCATCACATCGAAGGGAGTATAGTGACATGAACTCTGCCTTAGATAATGTTCACTGCCATGGTGTAATTAAGACTCAGTTCCAAATGTGTGACCTACTTGACCGTGGTGTAGGCCGGAGGCGGCAGTAGAGTACGTCAACGAGAAAGGACTTAAGCAGTCCTCTGTCGTGAAGACCGTCATGGTCTGAGGAGGCTGCCAAGATCGCGGGCCTCGGGCTTGGTGCTTGCGCCTGCACGTGGTGGGCCCTCCGTGACACTGGCGGTGCAGGGGCGGGCCTGATGGGTTCGGGATCCGGCGGTCCGGGGTACGACATGCACACAGGATCGCGGGCAACTCCGCTCACGAGGCCAGCGTCAGCCTCGTGGCTTGGTGAGCGGCGCCACCTTGGCAGAGACGTTGGGCTTTCCAGAAGAGGACCACGCCCAGAGCTACGTGCTTTTTATTCACACCCCTACGCTGGCCTGGCGTACGCCGGGCCATCCCACTCCGCTCACGTTTATGGGGGGGACGTAACAGGCAACATTTCCTCAACCTCCTCCAGTGGCCGGGGTGAAATGGTTGCGTCCACTGTCCATTACACTCCATACACCAGTTGTGTATGTCGCCATGGATATGGGTGTGTTCTGCATACTGCGGTCTGTCCAGCACATCTCTGCCACTCTTGGCATTGTGTAGTTTCCCAATCATGGTTCTCCTGCATCCTTCACACATGCCTGGTTGCCACCTCTCCCCACAATCGGCTATTGTGTGGCTGAGGGGCCATGCCGATGATGGCTCATGTTCACAGCTTGCCCAGGTTTCCATTGTGAGTTGTCCTGTCATGTCTGGTGGGTGGGCATGTTGTTTTGCATGTTGGTTTTGTTTTTGTGACGTGTGCATTGCCAGAGAGTTGTGAGTTGCATGGTTGTGGAGTTGAGGTGAGTGGGGTGTTCATTTTGAACTTTCCAGGGGGCTGTGCATTTCCCTTGGTGCCATCCCGGGGACTCTGGTTGCTGATGGACTGTCAGAGGTTGGAGGAATCGTACACAGTGGGTAGGTATTTGGAGGCGAGATTGGTGGAGGTTCCACGGTGTTCGGTTGTTGCCAGCACATTGGGGTGGGATGTGTGATTTCTGTTGCGGTGATTGCGTGCATCCAGCTATGGCGTATGGTCCTTGCTTGGTCTCCAGCGGATCCTGCGCATTATGTTTGATGTATGGGGACTAGGGTACCAGGCTGTGGTGATGTCCAGGACAGGTGTGAGTGACTTGGATGTGGCTGGCTGTGTGACTCCTCCGACTGTGGCGGGTGTTGGTTGGGGGGTACCAGGGGCCTACAGGTGCAGCACAGCCAGCAGCTTTGTGTGGGGTGGGATGTTGGTTGTCCGCTGTGTTGGTGCCGTCGGCCTCTTGGGCGTTGTTGGTCACGATGCATCTCATTAGTGATAGTTGCGGGGGTCATCCGTGGCGATGTTTTTTGCAGCTTCTATCGTGGGTAAACTGGTGTTGTGGGCTGTTTACACCAGCTTGTGAATGGGGCGATACATTTATCGCAACTTGGCTGCGATAAAGTGCCGTTAACTTGGCGATAGTTCCTTGTGAATATGGCCATAAGTGTCTGGAGCTTGCGCCTGTCACTGGTACACAGACATTGATTTGCAGAAATATGGTAGCGTTGTTGGCCAATCAAACGACCATGTAGTCAGCCATCTGGATGCTTGTGATTTTCTCAGTATCTGTGGATCGAATTGAGCCGCTGAAGTGGACTCTGGCTCCTGGAAGGGGGTGAATGCTGGAGAGATGTGGTCTGATATCAGTGCTTTAAATGGGCCGGTACTGTCCCGTACTGAGTACATGCACTTTTTTATTTTGAGAGGGGGAAGTACCTGCACTTTGCACTTCTCAAGAGTGACATAATACTTTTAATTGTAGAGTACCGGAACTTCTCAGAAACAAGCAGGTACACCGCTACAGGGTACCTGCACTTCTGTTTTTCCATTGCAAGCACTGGTCTTATTTACAGCCAGATGTGATGAAGCAGCATGTTGAACTGCCTGACGTGAGAACCGCCTCCATGCAGGAGTGATTGTGCCAAAAAATACCACAGTTCATTCAGAAAGAGAGAGACACACATGAATGACTATGAGACAGAGCAAAGACAGAGCTGGAGACTAGGTAGTCTGTTGGGCTGCAGCAGGCAGAGGGGGCTTGAGGCCTTTATCTGCTACTAGTAAGTACTTTCTATATATTTATTACCATCCAACAAGGATATGTCATTTGTATTACTCTCAGGCTGGCCCACACCTTCAGTCTTTAACTCCCGCTTTCAAGCACTCAGACTGAGGCCTGTGAGAATGGAAAGAGGAGAAACACTGAATTCCATTGAACTAAAATAGTGTTGACTAGGAGGCAAAAGAGGTGACACACATGACCGTAAAGCCCAAGTGACATAATAAAATATATTTATTATGCATTATTATAAAGTGTTATATGTATATGACTCTTATTCTTTCTCGAAGACCTTTTGGGTTGGAGGTAAAGCCCAGAGTTATGGTCTGTAGAACAATTTGGTCCTGGTTAAAAAAAGCTCCAGTGTTAAGCCTGGCAAGGAGTGACAGCAGTAAGCTGGGTAGGTGGGTTGTGCTGGCAAGAGATTCAGTGTTAGCCCAGACAGGTGTTGCCTACTTTCTTTACCCAATAGAGATCTGGTGTTAGGCATGACAGGTGTAATCTGTCGGCAATAGAGATTCAGTGTTAGGTCTGGCAAGCAGCTGCGGCCGGGCCACTGGGGCTAAGAGGCCACGCCCCCCACCTTTTGGCCATGATGAATAGTGTCTGGCAGTCTGATCTAAGGTCATCCTGACGGACACTGTTCATTTTCAGGTCAGGCAGCCAGGAGCCAGACATGCGCTAAATGCGCAGGCACCTGGTTGCCTGAGCTGAACTTTGATGGGCTGAGGAAGTCGCATGAGGGTTGTGTCACTGATTGCCTCACACCTGGGTGCTTCAGTTTTAAGCTCTGAAGTGCCCAGGTTGAGTGTCAATCAGTGACACTTCATCACAGAGTGGGGTGGGGTCAGCAGTCTCACTGCCCCCATCCCACTCTGTGATGACGTTGGGACTGCTGCCTTCCCTGCCAATGAGGGAATGTAGCAGTTCCAAGCCTCCTTCAAGGCAGAGCTGCAGGTAAGTGTGTGTTTCATTAAAATTAATGTTTGGTTAGTGCGTGTATGTGTGAATGTTTGGTAATGAGTGTTCTGAATGGATGTGTTTGTGTGTGTGCGAGCGCGTGTGAATGCATGGCTGTGAGTGTGTGCGTGTGTGTCCCGTCCGCCCCTCTCCATCCTACACTTACCGGCCGCCTCTGCTGGCAGGTGTTGTCTGTTTTCAAAAGATATTCAGTGTTACACCTGGCAGGTCTGGTCTGCTAGCAGTAGAGATCCAGTGTAGCCTGGCTGCTGTAATCTGTCGCCAAAAGAGATCCAGTGTAAGGCCTACCAGGTGTTGTTTGTTTTCAATAGACATTCAGTGTGAGGCTGGCAGGTGTTGTCTGTTGGCAGGAGTGATCAAGTGTTACACCTGGCAGGTGTCGTTTGCTAGCAATAGTGATCCAGGGTTATGCCTGGCAGGTGTTGTCTGTTGGCAGTAGTGATCCAGTGTTGCACCTGGTAGGTGTCGTCTGTTGCAAGTAGTGATCCAGTGTTACGCCTGGCAGGTGTCATCTTTGGCAGTAGTGATCCAGTGTTACACCTGGCAGGTGTTGTCTGTTGGCAGTAGTGATCCAGTGTTACCCCTGGCAGATGTTGTATGTCGTCTTCTGCTGGCATGAATCATCCTTCTTGTGTTTGATGGCTGTTGGAAAACGAGGCAGCATCTGTAAGGCCTGCACAAATAACATGACTACATTTGTCCTTCACTGGGAACCAAACACCCAATTGTAGCGCCTGACTCTCAGAGGGTAGCATTGCAGAGCAATCTGAGGCTTACTCAAGGGAGGTGGTGTGGGCTAATAATCGCCATTTGCAAGTGCGCAAAAATAACACTCAATAATTGATTGTCCAGTCTGTACTTTGCTTCATAAAAGTAAGAGTACATTTATTAAACACACACACTACTCAATACTATGCACCAATTTACAAATATACATAAGCTGTTGGAATTACTTTGTGACATTGCATAACATCCCCACCCCTCCCGCGGGGGGGGGGGTCTAGTACCACCACTCCTATGTATGCACATCATCTTGCCCCCAATGCAATTAGCTGAACATAACCGGGGGTGTGGGCCCTGCGCACTGGCACCATCCCAGTGTTGACCCACCCCATTACCTCAACAAGCATTAAAAAGGGGTACACCTGCCTTGGTGAAACACGTCCCTGACTGAGCATCCCCTACTGACCATAAAGTATGCACCTCTACATCTTAAGGGCTAGCAGTCTGGGGTCTTCACCTAAGTGCAGCAGCAAGAATACATGTTTAAGCACCCTTTAGAATGACAGTACTCAGCACATTTGTGGATCATTATAGTGCATTGCAATTACAGCCCATAAAGGCATCACAGATGGAATCACAGGATCACGCTTATACAGCCAGACACCCTAGCAGGAATGTCTGCCAACATAACCCCACTTTGCTTATGACATCACTTTTATCATGTACTTCATATTAAACATGTGAACTTCAGTCCCTTTAAAAGAAATAACCATTAGTAAATGCATTCTGGTGCAATTAGACCACTTCACCTCCGGGGGATGCCCTTCTCCAGACATCCCCAGCTCAGCCCTTCACTCCATGATGCACTTCGTAGTACACCCTCAGCTGTAGAACATAAGTTTCAGCCCAGAAGGTATTAAATGCTGGCTGAGCCCTTGAGCGGTTAATCTTTCAGATGCCCCGTGAAACTTATGGGTGGACTGTTCTTCTTTATGCTGGGGGAGGCTGCGTTGCTCCTGCAGCCCCCCTGCACCTCTTTTCACACATGAGGGTGACACCCTCCTCCGGGGGCCACCAGGTCCAAAAAAGATGTTCTCCACATGCCTTGCAAGGCATTATGGGGCACTTCAGGCTCCTTCTTATGCATAATAGATGAGCGGCTCTCCCGCTGTGCTGGTGATGCCGTCCGCTCAGCCGCATCTTCCTGCTTCGGTGGGGGGCCTGGTCCCACCTGGACCACAGCTGAGGGTAGGCAGCTCGGGGAGCCCACCCCCGGCCGCTTCTTTGGTTTTCTGGGGCCGGTCCCACCCGGGCCCCTCGCACCTCCTTCGATTGTCTGGGGGTCACGGTTCCACCCAGGGCCCCCCGCATGCCCATTCAGTGGAGGGCAGCCTGGGGAGCCCACCCCGGCTGCCCCCGCCGGCACTCTTCTGTGCTGCCGCGGGAGCTGGCTCCTGTCTTCAGGTCTGCCCGCTCTGGCGGGCAGATGCCCGGAATCCCGCGAGTCCTCCTGGACCACGGGGGAGTGCGAGGGCACTCCCCCTGCCTGCTTCTGCACATCGGGGCCCCCAGGGTCATCCTCACGGGGAGCACGACGGCGCTCCCCGTCTTTACTTCTTCGCAAGGGGCGCGATGGCGCTCCCCCGCCTCCGTCTTCGGTGGGGGCCAGGGCGGGCTCCTTCACGGCGCTCCCCGTCTTTACTTCTCCTTGGGGGCAGCCCCTGGGACCTGACCCACCCCGGGGGCATCTCTGAGACCGGCGACGGAGCCCCACGCGCTTCGTCGTCAGTCTTCTTAGGGGTAAAAGGTCGCCTACCTTCCAGGGGCCATATCTCAGCCCCTGGGGGTCCGATCTGCCCCATTTTCGCGTCTTCTTGCTCCTGGTGGCACCCCCAGCCACTAGGAGCATTTTCCTTTGCCCTTCGGGTCTCCAAGAGGGTGCATTCTGAAGGGAGCGGTCTTCACTGGCTCCCTGTGCCAGCCTTTCCCCTGACTCTCCTTCTGGGCCTCTCTTCTCCCTGCACAGAGACCCCTGCTTCTGCGCACTGGTCCTGGGCTCTTATTCTGGTGCTGTTAGGGCCCTGGGGGGCAGTCAGGGGGTACCTCCTTCCAACTGCCCATTGCCAGGCGCCAGCACCTTTCGCCTCAGTAGACCACACCCCAGAGAGAGCTTCTCTGTCTGTGCAAGCACTTTTTAAAAGTTGAGTAGGGGGCTGGCAGGAAGTCTCCATTGGTCCTATCAAACAGCTACACATCACTTCCATGCCCCTGATCCCTCCACTTGTCCAGCCTCTGGGTTTGTTCAAAATGGCGTCGTCCAGTGTCTCTAGCCACATGGTCTCTCAAACCCAACACCTTCCCCCCTCACTGCCTTCCTTCCTTGGTGCAGCCTGGTGCCTGGCACCCAGTGACAGCTGCTAATGGATGAGCCTGTAGCCCCACCCATCTTCTCTTCGTGGAGAGGAGGCCTTAGCTTGTGGAAGAAAGGTTATCAATCCATCCAGCTGAGGTCAGCCCTCAGCCTGGGTCTGGTCATGGCTGGCTCAGAGAAATATGACAGTTCTGTATGACCCAAAAGCATACAAATATGACTTTGGACTCTGCAGAATACTTCTTTTCACATCCGCTACAGTGGACTTCAGTGCATGTCTGGAATCTGTAGGCCTTATGGAAGTTACCCTAGCCCATGGATTCCACCTCCCCATAAGGGAATAATGAAGTGAAAAACACAGTAAAACACACTGACTTTCCCTGGCATGTTTCTTTCCAGTGTATAAAGCCTATTCCATGTCACCACCCTATTCTGCATAAGTCCTGCCACACCAGTCTATCTGCACCTGCTCCTTGGCTGCGCATGCTAGGAATCTCCCCTGTGCAGCCCCTACATGTGTGCACACGCAGGTACACATGTGTCTGCATGTAACCAGCCCGGTGTTCCTTACTCCCGCTGCTGCGCAGTGGCCTGGTCAAGCCAGGGGGGCACCAGTAAAATCCCCATGCAGTCTCTTACATCCTGAGTTCACTGTGGGTGAGTCCCAACTTGTGAGGCTTCCCCGCAGTAAAAGCTCAACAATTAGGTGCTCAAAAAGTGAAAAATCTGGGCGGCCTATTGTATCAGAACCACCTTCTAACAATGGCTCAACGGGAGCCTTTGTTTGGGTAAACCACAATATTCCAAAGCTTGCCCTATAAAGGAAGTGACCCGAAAAGGGCCACCCGGGTCATTCGCGACTACCTCTCAGCCTTTCACACAAATGAAGTGTTGGTCAGACAGTAGAGAATACAAACCAAAGATATTTATTATAGATACACTCAAGCGGAGTCCAGTGTGACCAGCCTCCTTAAATTGCCGCAGAGGGACTGACCTTAGACAATATGGTAAAGCATAAAGTACATTCCCAGTACCCTTAAAGAGCCGCCCAACTATGAGTTACAATCCTGGGACCGGGCACACATTATCTCGTATTCAAGGTTACTTCGACTGCCCTCACTGCTCTGAGCAGTGGGAGCAAGCCTATTTAGTAAGAAAGGAATGCAAAATATAAAACATTATATTCATTAGCACAGTAAACTCAGTCTTGGAAAATACATGTACAGAGGACCGTCGGCAGCTGCTTCTCAGTGAGGCAGACACAGAAGTCAGTTTTGATCTTTGCTCAAAATGGCGGCTGAACACAGAATGGTTCAGCGAATGCTAACTTAAATAGTACAGTGTATAGAGAGCTCGCCAAGGGCATTTTTCCAATCCAACAGACCCTCCTTTTAGCATTTGATAACTGATTTGGCTACTATCTAGGAGCTAACAATACCTACATAGCAAGAGGACTACCAATTGCAAGCCAATACATGTGTTATCAGTATTCAAAAGTACCTTCATCGATGGACATGAGGTCTTGTATACCCTGCATCATCAAGGCTGTTGCCTTAGTGTCAGATACTAGAGCATTCTGTTTCGCTGTTAGAGCCTTAGTACAATGAGCACAGCAAGTAGGGAGACAATGTATGCACAGGCAACAGGTGAAAATTCTACCAGCAACTACAGCTAGGAAGATGAGAATCTTCCAACTCCAGGACGCAAGACGCGAATAGACCCTAGAACCACCCAGAGAGGGTCCAAGTACCATTGTCTTGGTGAATGTCTGATGCGAGCCTGTGCAGCTTCTGGATGGCAGAGTATACATTAGGGGCGTGGTCTGAGATGTATACGCAGCAACTACTGCCAATGACGCAACAGGCCCCTCGCCGATCAGCAAGGATGACATCTAACACCATCCGGTTGTGTAAAGCAACAAGCCTCGTAGCCTGGAGCTCAGCTGTAATATTTGTCAAAATACCAGCTGTGGTATTAATGACCCCCTCTACTGCTCGTGTAAGGCGATGAATATTGAGACTGTTAGATATGGTGCCCCAAAAGGGTACAATACCCATCATTGCATCTGTGAACTGTTGCAAAGTGGCATCTATCTGATATATATCTTCTGTGTTGATAACCCTTCTAACTTGGGGCAGGTATGCACTCCTACGTTGTAATCGATGGGCCCTATGGTAAGTGGATGTTCTATATACACTGGGGGAAGAAGGAAGGAGAGATAACAAGTACCTGACCATCCCCTTGGAAGCCAAACATAAGCTTGAGACCCACAGACAAAATAAACATTAGGTGGTGGGATCAAAGGCAAACTACTGCTCTTGTTCAAAATATAGGTGTAATTACAATTGCTCTCTTCTACTTTGACCGGGCCTATTCCCTGAACACAAAACTGAGCTGTCGTGTTAACTATTGGTATTGGCATTGCTTTATCCTTGGTAATATTACAAGACTGAAAACATGTGAAATATTCAGTAGCATTGAACCCCTGGAAATCCGACATTTCATTTTGAAGCCATGTTGCATTTTTCTTCTGCTCATATACATTCATACAAGCTGTAAGGGACAATGTATCAGGGGTCCCTTCCCTTCCTGGAGTAAAACCTTGGTGAACAAGTATATATTCCAACACTGTGTTGTAATCAGCTGTTGTCATATCCATAGTAGAGGAGTGATAATGTATGTACACCATAGTAAACAATATGAACCAACCCTCACAGCTCCCTAAATATGAAAATGGCATTGAGATCAGAACATCACTTTTATGTGTTACTGAGGGCAGTAGACCACATATCCAACAATCTGTAACATTAGACGTATCGTGTGCCTGGTGCAACATCTGCAAGAATACATTGTCAACATATGTTTTGCGATGTTCACCTTTGTGAGGGGCCAAAGTAACAAACATGTGTTCGGGGGTGGTCAGGTGTTGTACCAATCAGGGAATGCACTGGGTATTTCTCCTCCAAGAACCATACTACTCCAAGTACTGTTATCAGAAATACTACAACAATTACTATGAAAACTATTTTACTCTTTAGGGACCAACTAGGCTCATTCTGCTCTAAACTTGGGGCTGCAAATGGCTGTTCTTCCTGAGCAATGAGTCGGCCAAACTGGCACATTATGGAGTCAAGGGGGAAAGAATGCAAGGGCAAAAGACAAGTGTTCCCAGTGTCCGTCAGAGCATCGCTGGCAGACTCCTATTGTTCATCAACTTTGGCGCTGTTGAGCACCGGCAGTGGAGCTGTACAATCCAAGCTCTTGAAGGAATCCCACATCGTCCAGGATACCGCACTCTCCTTCAGGGAAGCACATTCGATTGATCCTGTCCAATGTCTGAACAGCGCACCAATTTTCACCTTTCCCTAAACTACAGTTGGTACCATCAGCAAGGTACACCCTAACTGTCGCAGTCTATTATTACTAATCTGACTTGTCATTTGGTGAACTGTTCCTCTGTCGGGCCACAAATTGTACTTAGCTACTCCAGACACAGAGGGGTCAGCAAAGAGGGGCTCAAACTCAGAGGGGCAAATGGACTGGGGCTCAAGCACAGATTGGCCAACAGAACAGGGCTCCTGAATGGCCCTGACCTCAAGAGGCACTGCTGCATTCAGCACTGCATCATTTTCATCCTCCGTTTGCGTCCACATTAGCCGGGCACCTGAAAAAAGGAACAAAGCGGGGCACCTGCTCCCACTCTGTATCGCCGATGCCGTCAAGGGCCCACTGGTCGTAAGGCAGAGGAAGAGGCATTTTCTGATAATGCTGGGTATGAATCCACTTCTTCCGGCCGACGAACTTGACTGCAGTGCGGGTAGCAAGGAGCACTTGGACAGGCCCCTTGCACCTCAGCTCCAAGGCCTTCTTCCTCTGGAAATTAATTGTTAAAATAAAATCTCTGGGCTGAATGTTGTGCCCAGGCCCCTCAGTTGCCGGCCAAAGTGTTTCATGTATCTGTTGGTGAATAGAACGCAGACTTTTAGTTAACTCATACAAATAATCTATCAATAGAGGATATTCAATCTCAAAAAACTTACGAGGTCGAGGGACACCCCAAACGTTTGCTGGGAGCCCAAAAACGACCTTGTAAGGGTATGACCCTGTTCTAGAGTGAGCAGTCATTCTTGTTGACAGGAGGGCTAATGGTAAAGCGCCTGGCCATTGCATCCCTTTGTTCTCCTGGATCTTTGCCAATTTCAGTTTGAGAGTACCGTTGTACTTCTCAACCAAGCCTGCTGACTGGGGGTGATTTGCAGCATTGAATTTCTTTTTGATATGCAAACCTTCACAAACTAACTGGATGGCCTTTGCATTGAAGTGACTTCTATTATCACTTCAAATCAAACGGGGCAAGCCAAAACGAGGAAAGAACTCCTTCAGGAGTGCTTTCGCAGTCGCCATGGCTGTATTCTCTTTAGTGGGGTAAGCCTCAACCCATTTACTGAATGCACAAACAATCACTAATACATATATCAAATTATTGACCTTGTCCATCTCAATGTAATATATTTGGAGGAACTCAAAAGGGAAAGTGGGAGGTGCAAAATTCCCAGGTGGTGTAGGGATACCCTTTCCATGATAATGCATCATACACACCATACAGTATTTAACCAAATGAGCAGCTGTCTTCGGGTTATAGTCATTTTGCCAAACAGGGTCTAACAGTTTGCAAATACCTTTGGCACTGATATGAGCTGGCCTGTGCGCCATGGTGACTATGGGAAGTACATATGCATCTGGTAGCATCCATCTCTATTTCCCTGACTTATCAGTCCAACACTCATCCTCATCCAAACGTGCTGTGCTAATTCCTCAATAGTTGCCACACTCTGAATCTCCTTGACATTTGCCATTGTGTCCTCAAACATGGCAACCTCAGGGACCCACCTAGTGGGACCTGCTACAAACATCCTTTTCATTTTTGTTCGCGCTGTCTCCTTAGCGGTCTGATCTGCAAAGGCATTGCCCTTACCCACATTATCAGTTATTCTCTTGTGTGCGCTGCACTTCACTATCGCCAATTTATTGGGGGGGGGTCAAAGCTGACAAAAGCCTATGTATCGGGGGGCCATGTAGGATCTTCATCCCATGGGAGGTGAGAAACCCCCTCTCTGCCCAGAGCCATTCAAAATGATGGGTGACTCCGAAGGCATACTGACTGTCAGTATAAATGTTAACAGCCAGTCCCTCACTCAACTCACAAGCTCGAATAAGGGAAACAAGCTCTGCAGCTTGTGCGGACTGATAAGGAACCCAGGAGGTCTCAACTACTGTGTGTGCAATGTCGTTATTGCATATGCAGCTGTTGTAGTGCCATCTTGTAATTTGAAACAAGAGCCATCGACATATAGTTCCCCTTGGGGGTCAGATAAGGGAACATCAGTCAGTTCTACCTGTCCTTTCGTCTCTTCCTCCGTTCGGAAGATACAATCATGTATATCAATATCCTCACTTTCCAAAGGGAGGGGTAGTAACGTGGCTGGGTTAAGAGTGGCACATCTTTTAATAGTAATATGCAGTGCAAAGAGAGTTAGCTCGTAACCGGTCAGACGTGCACTGGTGAGGTGCTGTGTCTTTGTCTTATTCAAAAGGGTATCCACAGCATGGGGTACCATGACTGTGAGGTCAGTATCAAGTACGAGCCCAGCCGATGGCCTTATTGAGACGGCCACAGCCGGGACCGCTCTTAGCTCGGGAGGGCTCTGGCGACGAGGTCAAGCAGGGCAGAAAAAAAGCACATGGCCGTTGCTTACCTCCAATGGCCTGTCTTAACACAGAAAGCACACAGCCAGCCGCTTCATGCATGTACAACATGAACGGCTTCGCATAATCAGGCGTGCCTGGCACAGGTACAGAGCAAAGCGCATCTTTCAATTGCTCAAAAGACTGCTGGCATTAAAGAGTCCAGGGTAGGGGTTCATGCACATCTTTAGTAGCAGGGGTTTGATTAGTAGGGAGTAGCATGGGATCCACTGGCGACAGTAGGAAGTAATTTCAATAAAAGTGCCCACATACTTTTGAGTTTGAGGGATAGGCATTTTAATAATTGTACTGATGCGTTCAGAAGTCAATCTCCTACCCTCCTTTGACAGTAGGTGACTTAAGTAGGTGACCTCCTGTTGACAATATTGACATTTGGAAAGGGACACTGTATGTCCATGATGTGCCAAATGCAATAACAATTTAACCGTACTGTCTTTGCAACCCATTCCTGTGTCAGAAGCTATGAGAAGATCGTCAACATATTGAAGCAACACATTACCTGAGGGAAGTGTGAGGGTGTCTAATTGGGCTTTTAAAGCTTGGCTATATATACTGGAGCTCTCAGTATAGCCCTGGGGAGCGCAACAGAATTGAAAGCTTCTACCAACCAGTGTAAAACCAAACAAATGTCTGCTATCTGAATGGATCGGAATACTGAATAATGCAATTTTCAGATCAATGACAGAAAAGAATTTAGCAGAGGAAGGTATAATTGTCAGAAGGGCAGTAATGTCAGGGACCACCGGAAACTGAGGAACCATTATCTTGTTAACTTCACGCAAATCAATCACAAAACAGTTAACATCTGGATGATCATCAGCGGAACCCAAAAGGGCCCTCTTAAGAATGGGAAGAATAGGGCTATCGAATACATTTTCTGCCGTCTCTTCAACAACCCCTGACTTAATCAAGTTGTGTATAATTTGCAACAAGGCTCGTTCCCCAGCCTGCGGTATCTTATATTGAGGAATACGGGGCAGGCTAGCATTGTGTTTTATTTTGATGGAAACCGGGGGCATCTGCAATAATTCTACATCCGTATCACCCATTGCCCACAACGTGGGCGGCAGGTCTTTGAATTCAGCAGGGAGTGGCGCATCCTTGGACAGACACTGTTTAGCAGTAACCACATTTGGACCCATTGTCATGTAAACACCTTCTGAGGAACAATAAATGGTTGCATGCAGCTTCTTCAGCAAGTTTAAACCCATCAAATGTTCTCCATAGTTAGACATTAACAAAAATGGTGAGTCTACAGTAAAAGAACCTACAGTCAGTGCCAGTGGTTTGGAAATGGTGCTCAGAACCGGTACACCAGAAAAGCCTACCAAAAGATTTTGGCCAGATAGCTGCCCCGGGGACCAGTGAACGAGAAATGGAGCTATTCATTGCACCTGTATCCACCAGAAATTCCTTGGCTGAGCCAGGCAAATCCGTAGTAACATACAGACCGCGCTGATCTACAGGTATCGCAACTGGTCCCTCACTCTGACCTTGGCCGTCTTAACTGTGAGACATCCCCGTCACCTCATCCATGTTGTAGTCATCATGATAATACTGTCCACCCCTAGTGTTGGCAAAATAGTTACCACCCAATTCTGGGAGGCTGCAGCATGCTGGCCTCTGTCCTGTCCACCAGCTCCACGACCCGTCCATGAGATCCACGTCCTCTAGGGGCTGCGACTTTTTTGCAACAACACTGGCTACGCCAGTGTCCCTCCTGTTTACAATATGCACACTGATTCGGCCCTATTGGAGTGGTAGTCTGGCTGGTGCGCTGAAGCTGCCGGTCCGAACCACCACGTCCTCTACCATTCCCCCTGAAAGCCTGCTGCAGCAACACCTTCGTCTTCAACTCTTTATGCTTTTTCTCCACCTTCTCCTTCTCCTCATTCTCCCTATGCTCATAATACTGCTCCATACTCAATATTACTGAAGGGGAGGACGTAGTCCAAGTGCTCTCTGAAGCCTGCAACAGAGTCGCGATCTCTGGAAGCAGGCTTCTAACAAATCCATTAATGAACAAACGGACTTCCCCTTCTACTGACAAGTCCTGTCGTCTAAAATCCAGAAATACACCTTCAAACCGTGTGAAAAAATCTGACACACTTTCGTCCTTCTTCTGTAGACATGCCGTTAACTTGCCCCAATCCACCCTTCTTGGTGGGATGAGAGAGTGCATGTACGTAATTATTCGACAAGGCAAAGCTAATATCTTGGCCGTAGGCTTCTCCCCAAGCTTCCTTTCTTGGTCCCATGCTTTAATCTGATCCCATGTACCACCCAATTCCACAACGTGGTCCTGCGTGTGCACCTGTCTCCAGATATCCACGGGCACCAATAAACCAAAGAACTTCTCAATATTTGCAATTGTCATCACTGTCGATGAAGCAGCCTCTGTTAATTCCTTAGAATATGCAGTAGGAGTTTTCCTAGGATCAGGTAACTGAGTCTTAAGGGACAAAACCTTGCTCCTCTTCCATGGAGTATAAACCCACTGTTCTTGGAACTGGGCCTCTACCCTTGGTCTGATAACAACATCATGCTGGTCCCGTTGCTCTGATATTTCAGGGTGATATATAGGGTGCACCTCCCTCATCGGGAACTGAAACACCATCTTCGGGCTATTATCAAGCAGCCTACTCGGATAGGCAACCAACGTCACAACATTACCAAACACCTGGCCAGGGGCCATATCTGCTATGTAGGCATGATCCTTAATATCGTAGATAATCTGTGGCACTGTCTCATTCAAACACTGCTCCCAAAGCCCAATCAGAGTAGCCGACATGTACTTAAGGGCATGCTGCTGGACAAAAGGCTCATAATCTGTCATCACTTCCCACACATCCTCCACACTGCAAATGGAGTTACGAGCCCACTGAGCTGCCTAATTAGCCACCAACTTTTTCTCGGCTTCCCCCACATCAGATCATATCAACGTTCGTCCTAACCGATCCTTGAGTTTTGTCAAGTCCCTGTCCTCGGGGCCACATACTGGCATCTCAATATTTTGTGATAAAGGGGAATAGGGGGAAACAGTGGAGTGATAACAGGGTTACCAGGCAATAAAGTTACTATTGGCTGGGTCGTGGGCGTAAGAGCAGGAGAGAGAGATGCCAAAGCAATAGGTGTCACCAAAATGCCAACAGACGTAGTTGCCACAGATGGCGGAGACAGAGAAAGGACAGGGGGTGCCGTGGCCAAGGCAGACAGAGCAACAGTAGCAGAGACAGGGACAACAGAGACAGAAGGACCGGGCAGCTGGGGCTGCGAGGGAAGGATGGGGTATACCCTATGTGGGGCATACGGAGGCGGGGGTCGAGCATCCAATAATTCCTACACATAAGTATCATTCTCGTCTCGAGAAACATAAGACTTGTCAACTTGTAATCGAAACTTCCTATCAGCACATTAAATTCCTTTTTTTATATTCTCTCTATCATGCACTATAGCCTTTTGGGGCACTGTCTGCATTCTCCCTTTCCAGGCCTCTTTCTCTTCTTTCATACGTCTCTGTTTAGCCTCCTTCTGCCACGTTCTGAGGGAATCAAACATCGACTGCCTACTCCTTCTCGCAAATAATTTCTCCTGCAGGAAATTCATTTTCTGTTCATCAAAGTGCCAGTCAATGGCCATTGTAACTCGGCATTGTCCCTCGTATATTTGTGCATAGCGTACTAAACATAACAGGGTCATTGCCATGTTTAAATACAGGTCAAAATATGGGGTGCCCTCCGGAGGCCCTGGCTGACTTTTTTCCAGTCAAGCATCAGTAGAACAACAACAGCTCAAACACAGCAATGTGCTACAACAAGGCATTTTAAAAGAAAAACAAGTTCATTACTTATACCCAACAAATATCTGCAGATTTCCTTTACCCAGATCGGTCCTCAGACCTCTCCAAATATGGATCTTAAATGGTACCATGTTCATAAAGAACTCAAACAAATGTAACTGCTTGTCCAAAAACGGTCCTCAGACCGTGCCAAATGCAAACCAAAATGGCGCAATCTCCACAAAGAACCAAAGCAAACTCACCTGGTGCACGCAGGTCAAACAAGTTTATTCTCCACTGCCGACACTTTGGACCAAATGGTAAGATCCAAGGGTTTCACCGTTCAGGACCCCAGTCGGGATGACCTCTGCACGAGGCACTACCCGGTCAGACAGACGGGGCAGCTGCGAGTTCGAGACTCTCTCGTGCAGGGATCCCCGATCTGCCCATCCGACCAGAAGTGGCCCCAACCACCCCACCCGTTTACGGGAGGAGATGGGTCACTCACCCGATGGGGTCCCTGTTCGGGCACCAAATGAAGAAAGTGACCCGAATAGCGCCACCCGGGTCACTTGCGACCACCTCTCAGCCTTCCACACAAATGAAGAGTCAGTCAGACAGTAGAGAATACAAACCAAAGATATTTATTATAGATACACTCTAGCGGAGTCCAGTCTGACCAACCTCCTTGGATTACATGGTAAAGCATAAAGTACATTCCCAGTACCCTTAAAAACCCGTCCAACTTGAGTTTTTCCAGTTGGAAGCTAATGAACAAAGAAGGCACAGAAAGATGAGTCTGAAACAAGCCTGGGACTGGGCACACATTATCTCGTATTCAAGGTTACTTCTAATGCCCTCACCGCTCTGAGCAGTAGAAGCAAGCCTATCTAGTCAGAAAGGTATGCAAAATATAAAACATTCTATTCATTAGCACAGTAAACTCAGCCTTGGGAAATACACGTACAGAGGACCGTTGACAGCTGCTTTTCGGTGAGGCAGACACAGAAGTCAGTTTTGATCATTGCTCAAAATGGCGGCTGAACACAAAATGGTTCAGCAAATGCTAACTTAAATCGTACAGAGCATAGAGAACACGCCAAGGGCATTTTTCCAATCCAATACCTATGACAGTTAGGGGCTAATGGACAGTGCTGCATGTCTGACCAGCAGGAAAAGTCTGTGAGTCAGTGAGCACAGCAATTGGGCTTGGTGGTTATGGTCAAAGTAGTCACTAATATATTAGAAATTTTGCCGGCTGTTTTTCAGGCCTCGTTCGAACTTAAGAAAATTGGCCTTGAGTTGAAGAAGCAGGAATGGTGGCCAAACCAATGAAACCCTGTGCATGATGACATCTCAACCCCCAACCTCTTGTACTAGCGAGTCATCTCATGTACACCTACCATGGGCATCTGAATGAACTCAATGAGGAGGAATCACTGTGGCAGTCTAAGTAACCTTGGGTGTTGCTTTCATCTTACAATGCTGGGTATTGCAATTACAGTGGAGAGTAGTTTGGTCTGAGAGAGATGCAGGCTTGGCTGCCTTGTCTCACGCAGTGGCGTAGCAAGCAGGGGCCTGGGGGGTGGGCAGTCCACCCCGGCTGGCATGAGTTTTGGGGGCGAGCGGACTCCCCTCCAGCTCTTACATGCGTTTGCCAAGAGGGCGACAAATGCAGGAATCATCGCCAGCACCCCCTCCCCGCTCTTCAGCGCATCCGCAGGGTGGCAAAGGCAGGGACCGCCACTGTTCCCACGATGAAGATGGCCAGGCATCCCGGATTTCCTGAGACATTGCCAGTTTTTCACCATCGGTTCCAGCAGATTTCAGTAAAGTTAGCACATGTCCCAGTTTTCAGAGATGGACGACTGAGCTCAGAAGGTGGGCTAGATTTCTTGTGTTCCCCCGCAGGATTCGTTAGCTGCGTTTATCAGGATGTAACTTAATGTACATATATAATATTGTGTTTAAAAGTTGCATTTAATTTCACCTTAATGCCTTATTGTCCGTGTTTTCTACATTGCAAGCACTGACAGTAAAGTTCTTCTGTGCAACCTGGTTGATGCAAAATAGCAGTGGTGGCTGGTGACATTTGAAAGTGGTGTGGCGTAAAAGTTACGCCCGAGTGCACCACAGCCAGCGAGAGCAGAGAGCAAGCCCGAGCGACTTAAGGGGGGTTCGGGGAGGATCTCCCCCGAGACATTGTTTTTAAAAGATTGGGCGAATGGTGCATTTTCAAGCAAATTTGAGAAAGCAAGAAGGTTAATAAAGCAATTGTGAAAGTGTAGTTAGTACATTGCACTTCCCCATTCTGGAACTGGCCCCAAGGCAATGGTAGTAATGCGCAGAGAGTTAATATGCCTACTGCAAAGAACATATAGCATGCAGATCACAAAAAGGTCATATAATGTAAATAGTTCAGTGGATTACTGCTTTTGTTACTTGCAGTTTAAAAGTTCCATGCCCAAGTTAGTGGATAGAGCTAGTAACTGTCATCAGAGAGCTGCATACAAATTGCAAGGCATAGGTTAGAGCGTTATGATTTTTTGTCTCCAGTCATTCATTATCCCAATGTTGCGAAAAAGGGTGCATTTGGCTAGAAATTAATTCTTATTTGTATAGTCAACACAACCATGGTGTTACAACTGGTTTTAAATTATACGTTTGCGCTGCTCCAGACCAAACAGTCAGTCTTAAACTATACTGCCTACCATTATGGATGACATGTGACAACTGCACCATGGAGTCCACGTTTGTTTTATGTAACATTCCCTATGCAATGATTTACACATGTATGTCATTGTCTCTGTATAATGTGTGTGTGTATGAGATGTAAATGGCTCTGAAACCCTACACTACACAGCACTATAAAACAAAAGAAATGCATGTGAGAGAGGGACAATGGGGAGATGAGGGAGGAGGCTATGTAGGAGCATAGTAGATGCATAGAGGCAAGAGTTTCAGATGGATTCGCCTTACAATGATTGCATGTAAAGATGAAGTTTGTCTTAGCCCACTGTAATTCAGTTTATGCCTTGTATAATGATGATGACGCATAACACAATTGCACGCTGTGCCATCCGTGGATTGGAATTTGTTACCAGGTATGTTTTGTTAGTTTTAGTTTATACCCTGATTACTAGCTTGAATTTTACTGCTAGCATTTGGAAGCGGCTGCTTTCAGCACAAACCAGTGTGTTTATCACTTCCAAACGCTAGTAGTAAAATGCAAGCCATTTCGCATCCAACATAAGCCATTGGTCACTGTCCCCCTTCCCTTCCCAGCAAGCCATTCGTGACAGCTGAGTGATTAGCCAGGTAGTACGTCATCATCATGCACATGGCAATTTGGGGATGCCATAATCTTCATACCAGTAAGAAAAACCCATAAAAACAGCAGCAGCATTCGACCTGTGTAATGTAACTGGTGTTCGTGCAGGCATTGTGCTTGTGTAAAGCGCTCCAAGAGTTCGCGCTATATAAAAACCTGCACAAAATACACACACACACACGCAGACCAGGTGACTTGAACCGTGAGTTTGGGTCAATAAACAAAAGATGCTGCCATAGATTTGGGGTCATTCTGACAGTCTCTGTGTTGGACTTGGCCCTTTTTCCCTGAATTTTTTCGTTTTTTAATGCATGTTAGATCAAATAACCAGTGTTAAGGTGCAGGTGCTCCCTTCTCCCAAGGTGGCTGCCACAGGCCCCTGCTACTGCGGAGTGGTCTCTATTAGTAGCACCCTAGATGCCAGGAGATGGCTGGAACCCCACAACAATGTTGCGACACCAGCCCGCCTTTTTTGGTCCCATAGGTAGAATGGGGAAACTCCTGGAATGTGCTGGAACCTTCTAGAAGGGAGGTGTGGTTTTTACTTTTGCCGCCTTGGATAGAGGTCACCTGCCCTAGGGCTACTTAACAGAGGGAGGGAACTTTTTCTAGTCAGTTGGCCAGTGGGAGTGAAGCAGACCTGGGGAACATCCACGCAGGAGTTTTAGGCGTTAGGGCCTAGCCAGGGACTTATGCCTCTGAAAGTGACAGGACTTAGGTACTGCCTTTTAAGTGAGTGAGGGATCCTGTACAGCCCACTGATCTAGCCCAGTGATAGGAGAACCCAGGGGCCATCTGCTAAGCTGGACTAGGAAGGAACTAGTCACCAACTCAATCCCTAACCCCAAGGAACAGAACCCCCCAAGGGCGCCAGTGACATCTGCGCCACAAAGAACTGAATGCTGAAACTTCCTGCCAGAACTGAAGGCTGAACCTTCATGCCAGAACTGAATGCTGAAACCGATTACTGAAACTTCAAGTTACAACTGATTGCTGGACTGCTGGGGATCAACCAGGTACTAGCGCTGTGACCCCTGCGCTCCCTGACCTGGCCTGGGATCCCCTGTGTCAGTACCACGCTGAGCACGGAGCGCTTAATCATCGCGCTTAATTTGTCAACCCCCCCTGGCGCGGGGACCAGAAGCGCGCTCACCGCCGCAGCCCAGAGGCCAGAGGTTGCCTTCAGCGAGTCGGGCCCGCGGAGCAGCCCGGGGCCCCGCTGCTGCCGTCGTCGCCGCTGCCGGGGTCGTAAGAGGCTGTGGACCGTTCCCCCGTCGCCGAGCGCATCACCTGAGGGGCCCGGAGCGGCGAAGAACGCCTGCCGCAGTGAAGACTCCGAGGACGCCGAGATCAAAGTAACCCCCGGGGGCTGGGAGGTAGCGTGGCCGTGCGGAGGCCTGGGACTCACCCCCCTGCTCCCCGGGAGGCTTGGGAAGGACCCGGTGCACCCCCTGTCGACTGGGAGCGGCACCGCACTCGGAGACTCGGGATCCCCTCCGCGGGATTCCCTCCTTGCATCGGAGACCCGGATTCCCCTCCGAGGGATTGCCCCCCCCCTTCCTTGAGACTGCCGCGTATCAAGAGACCGCCTGCTTGAGGCCTGTTAAGTACGGGTAGCGCTGAAGGTTCACGAACTGCTCAGAAGGGTGTAGTGCTATGTTCTTAGATCCTGCCCACAAGTGTTTAATGCTTACTTATCACGAGTAGCACTGTGTTCTTAAGGTCTGCCCAGAAACGTTTAATGCTTGATCATTACGAGTAGTGCTATGTTCTTAGATCCTGCTCAACAGTGTTTAATGCTTGATTATTATGAGTAGTGCTATGTTCTTAGATCCTGCTCAAAAGTGTCTAATGCTTGCTTATTACGAGTAGCGCTATGTTCCCAGTTCTGCTCCAACGCGCTTAACGCCTGATTAGTTCGAGTAGCGCTGCGACCGCCAGTCGAAGCGCTATTGGTATCACGAGTAGCGGTAAGCCCGCAAAGTGTGCCCTGAGTCGCTACTAGTTCCCAGGTGTGGCGCTACGGTTCCCAGTCATATTTCATCGTGCTGATCATTACCAGACGCTGCGCAAGGTGCCACGGCAGAGCGAAACGCTAGAGGCGGGAGGGGCGCAGCGCCAAGGCTATCCGCTGTGTTTACCGCTCTCCCCAGGTTTGCCAGGTATCCCTAGTGAAACTATGAAGAAGGGCTCACGAGTCTGATGCTAAGGTTTACAGGTGTGGCCTAGTGCCTCTTAGGGAATCGCTGGTGAATAGAATGCTGATGTATTCAGGTACTGCCTATGGCACCATCATGAAATGCTGGAGAATCATATGCTAATGTATTCAAGTAATGCCATTGCCATCTAATGAACTGCTTTTACATCTGACTGCTTAGATAAACTTGAGTCATTTGCATAAATCCTACTGTGTGGCGTCTCTAATTGTGTGCATCTCCTGCTTCAGAGGATGTGTGTGTTGTATGGTCGCTTTACACATAAGCCTTTGGGTGCCCAGCCGCTCGAGTAACGTTACCCCCTTAGGGCTTGGTGACCTACACTCACTTTCCTCATTTCAAACCTCTGCTAAACTTTTCATTTTTTTCTCAAACTTTTCATTTGGGTGACCGTGTCAGTTTTAAATAAAGCTAAAAAATTTGAAAGGCATGCAACACTTTTCTCGTTAAGTATGTAGCAATTCAGGGCCCGGTTCACAGAACTAACTTAAGACAAAATCCTAAACTTACTACCATTCTGGAATTCACAGAAGGCACTTACTCATTTTGGTATTCACAGAAGGCACTTACTCATTTCGGTATTCACAGAAGTTAGGACTCCTAACTTTAGGACTCCTAAATGCCTTCTGTGAATACCGAAAGTCTTAAAGTTAGGATTTTTCTCAGTTTAGGAGTAGTAAAGTTAGGACTCCTAACTTTAGGACTCCTAAACTGAGAAAAATCCTAACTTTAAGACTTTCGGTATTCACAGAAGCCATTTAGGAGTCCTAAAGTTAGGAGTCTTAACTTTACTACTCCTAAACTGAGAAAAATCCTAACTTTAAGACTTTCGGTATTCACAAAAGGCATTTAGGAGTCCTAAAGTTAGGAGTCTTAACTTTACTACTCCTAAACTGAGAAAAATCCTAACTTAAGAACTTTCGGTATTCACAGAAGGCATTTAGGAGTCCTAAAGTTAGGAGTCCTAAATTTCCTACTCCTAAACTGAGAAAAATCCTAACTTTAAGACTTTAAGTTTTCCCAGAAGGCATTTAGAAGTCCTAAAGTTAGGACTCCTAACTTCTGTGAAAACCGAAATGAGTAAGTGCCTTCTGTGAATACCAAAATGGTAGTAAGTTTAGGATTTTGTCTTAAGTTAGTTCTGTGAATCGGGCCCTTTCTGTAGATACCTTTTTTGACCAAGGGATTTTTTAAATTGTATTTTATATATTACTCTTGACAAAAGTGCACCAAAAATGTATTTCATGGCATCGTCTGGTACTAAAAAATAAACTCCTATAGCCACAAAAATCAACAACTTACTTTTCAAACAGTCGGGTCTTCAAGTGTTTACAAAATAAACTGTTACTGGTTTTGTGACAAAAGTGACAGGTAAGATTTTTACAGAGTGCGACCCACGTGTTTGGCCAACTGTGAGCCCTTTACGACGACAAGGCCTGGCCACCACCAAATTCATATTGGAGGAAAAAAGATTCTGGCCAGAAATACACTGGTCAAAAGCAAGAGCCAAGTTGCAACACCAGTGATAGTCCTGTGACCTATATGAAAAACGCTGGAAATTATGGCCTGACAGAAGAAGTAAATAGTATAATTTTGATCTTACTGGCTAGCTGAGCTGCCTCCCAAATACACATGCGAGTTCCTATTTCTGTTGATGGAAGATCTTTTACCAAAACCAAATTCAGCTTATTTGCACAACAAATAATGATTTCCAACAATATGAAGGGGGATGACCATGTTTGACGTTCTGTAAGGTTCTGAGAATGTTATTGTTATTATTAACCTAACCTTTACCGAACACGTCCTATCCTCACCTCTGGCTGGCCAGAACACCCCAGCAATGGCAGAAATCACCATTGCTCCGTAGGCAGGCCCTCCCGCCCCCGCAGTGCCATGTGCACAAACTGCAAAAGAACACCCAGGCAGGTAAACCTGACATACAGTCGGGCCGGCAAGCAAGGTGGGGGGAAGGGGACAGTAATTAAAATTAAAAACCTACCTTCCTCGAAGTTCCTCAGCCTCCGGATCAGTAGCACCGCAGCCTCAGCTCCTGCCTGCCGCTGCTCCTGGCCGCGTTTTGCCTCGGCAGACTCCCTCCCCTCCCCTAAGCCAAACACAACGCTGCGATGGCAGCGTTGTGATTGGTAAGGCGCAGCGGAGAGCGCCCCAGCCGGGCCATTTTCTCTATGTAGGCTGCATGCAGCAGCCTACATGGAGAAAAAGAGGGAGTGCGCATGACTGCTTTGTTCGGCCCTGGGGCTGACGAAACAGTCAGTACCCACAACAGTGGGTAAGCCACTGCCCCCTGCCCTCATGAAGGACCGTTCACCCGCCCGACCCTAGCCAGGCACTCCAGGCAATTCTGCTTTCTCGCAGTGCGAGAAGCAGAAACATAAAATGGAAGTTTTACCATTTTATGTTTCTGCCTTCTCGCACTGCGAGAAAGCAGTGGGGCGACGCCCCCATGGAGGAGCCGCAGCTGCAAAATAGTAGTCCTCTCCTAGTCCTGTGGAACGTCCCAAATTTTAACTTTCCTCGTTGGAATGTTTGTTTGCCATCATCATCGCCACTAATAAAACATTGGGCAAGAGTCCCAGAATGTGAGCATTCAGTGCTTTGTGGTACAGGCAGAGTGTCTGCAAGTGGAATCGTTCTTTTATGGGGAATTGGGTAAAGTCTCAGGTCATGGAATAAAGTGGATGGTTAAAAGGCCTGTGAGGATTTGCCAACACTGATGTCTCACAATTTACTGTATTTCTGAAAAAAATATACTAGGATCAGAAAAACAAAATGATGTGGCTGAGCCGCTGCCATAGTGTCCAAAACAACTGAGGAAAGAGGGGAACCCAGATCCCACCAATCTGATGCCCGGCCTGTGCTGAGGAGGATGTCCAGCAGCAAGGAGAGGTGATTTTTAACTATTTAATCTCTGATAAATTTAGGAAATCATGCATCTTTATGAGACATAAAATTCCCCGAAGTTGCCCAACTACATAGTAGGCCTGGGTGGTGAACTCTACTCCGTTTGTGGAGTTTTCCACACTCTGCGGCGCACGCGGAGTTCTAAATAATTTTGCTCTGTGAAGCAGAGATTTGTCCTTGCTTGCACTTGCCAACGTTTAGTTGGCGAGCAAGGAAAATCCAGAGCTAGACCACCTCCCAGCAACATGCCTCAATGCGGGCGGTCACGAATGGTCGCAACCGCTCACATTGAGAAATCATCCCTTCGCAGTGTGAAGCTGCTGCTCGAGTAGAAAATTGACTTGAGTGGCAGAAAGAAGCAATGACCTCTTGCCCTTTCGTGTGGTGCCGTTTGCGCTAGACAAACACCCGGCAGTAATAATCAGCACCAACAGCATGACCTAACGCACTCCGCCACTTGCGGACCACATACTCTGCCCAGGCCTACTACATAGGGCGAGAAAGCAAAAGACACACAATTGATGGACGGAAATGCAGAACAAATCAAAACATTCACCCTCAGTCAAGAGATCTGGGTTAAATCCATCATTCTTTTGCTCACCATGTCACCCCAGTTTAGACTTGGCCATATGCAATCAGTCTTGACCCTGTGCCTCATGGGAACAGTCCAGCCTGAACTGCCAAGCCAGGTCCTCCCTGGACCAGAAACAAGCATCCTAGGACCAGTTTCAGGGTTTCACCCCTCTTCAGCCAGGATAGCTTGATTCCAGTGGCACAGTGAGCCTAGGACCCACGTCTGGGCATACCTGACACACTTAGTACGAGAAAGCAAAAGACACACAATTGAAGGACAGAATGCAGAACAAATCGAAACATTCACCCCCAGTCAAGAGATCTGGGTTAAATCCATCATTCTTTTGCTCACCATGCCACCCCAGTTTAGACCTGGCCACATGCAAATCAGTCTTGACCCTGTGCCTCATGGGAACAGCCTAACCTGAACTGCCAAGCCAGGTCCTCCCGAGACTGGAAACAAGCATCCTAGGACCAGTTTCGGGGTTTCACCCCTCTTCAGCTAGGACAGCTTGATTCCAGTGGCACAGTAAGCCCAGCTCCCACGTCTGGGCATACCTGGCACACTTAGGGCGAGAAAGCAAAAGACACACAATTGATGGACGGGATGCAGAACAAATCAAAACATTCACCCCCAGTCAAGAGATCTGGCTTAAATCCATCATTCTTTTGCACACCATGCCATCCCAGGTTAGACCTGGCCATATGCAAATCAGTCTTGACCCTGTGCCTCATGGTAACAGTCCAGCCCGTACTGCCAAGTCAGGTCCTCACTGGACCGGAAACAAGCATCCTGGGACCGGTTTCGGGGTTTCACCCCTCTTCAGCCAGGATAGCTTGATTCCAGTGGCACAGTGAGCCTAGGACCCATGACTGGGCATACCTGGCGCACTTAGGGCGAGTAAGCAAAAGACACAAAATTGATGGACGGAATGTAGAACAAATCAAAACATTCACCCCCAGTCAAGAGATCTGGGTTAAATCCATCATTCTTTTGCTCACCATGCCACCCCAGTTTAGACATGGCCATATGCAAATCAGTCTTGACCTTGTGCCTAATAGGAACAGTCCAGCCAGAACTGCCAAGCCAGGTCCTCCCTGGACCGGAAACAGGCATCCTAGGACCGGTT
This sequence comes from Triturus cristatus, assembly GCF_964204655.1. Lineage (NCBI taxonomy): Eukaryota > Metazoa > Chordata > Amphibia > Caudata > Salamandridae > Triturus > Triturus cristatus. Next base: position 424,050,754 of record NC_140594.1, on the reverse strand, counting down.
TCGGGGTTTCACCCCTCTTCAGCCAGGACAGCTTGATTCCAGTGGCACAGTGAGCCCAGGACTCACGTCTGGGCATACCTGGTGCACTTAGGGCAAGAAAGCTAAAGACACACAATTGATGGACGGAATGTAGAAAAAATCAAAACATTGACCCCCAGTCAAGAGATCTGGGTTAAATCCATCATTCTTTTGCTCACTATTCCACCCCAGTTTAGACCTGGCCATATGCAAATCAGTCTTGACCCTGTGCCTCATGGGAACAGTGCAGCCCAAACTGCCAAGCCAGGTCCTCCCTGGACCGGAAACAAGCATCCTAGGACCAGTTTTGAGGTTTCACCCCTCTTCAGCCAGGATAGCTTGATTCCAGTGGCACAGTGAGCCCAGGACCCACGTCTGGGCATACCTGGCACACTTAGGGCGAGAAAGCAAAAGCCACACAATTGATGGACGGAATGCAGAACAAATCAAAACATTCACCCCCAGTCAAGAGATCTGGGTTAAATCCATCATTCTTTTGCTCACCATGCCCCCCCAATTTAGACCTGGTCATATGCAAATCAGTCTTGACCCTGTGCCTCATGGGAACAGTCCAGCCTGAACTGCCAAGCCAGGTCCTCCCTGGACCTGAAACAAGCATCCTCGGACCGGTTTCAGGGTTTCACCCCTCTTCAGCCAGGATAGCTTTATTCCAGTGGCACAGTGAGCCCAGGACCCACGTCTGGGCATACCTGGTGCACTTAGTACAAGAAAGCAAAAGACACACAATTGATGGACGGAATGCCTACTACATAGACAAAATTATAAATGCTCCCAACTCTAATTGTTATCTTACTGTGGCGTGGAGGCCCAGGTGCCAGGGAAGAATGGGTTGTGTTCACAAATGTTTGTGGTCTCTGGGTACCTGATTTCTGATGGGATGAGGTGGTACATAGATGTATGTCCTCTATTTCAAAAGGTTAAACTATATAAATAAACTTCCAAATTATGGCAGTTAGCTTTGCATAGGTGATTCTTTATTTGGTAATTTACAGTACTGACGATTTCTTACAACCTGGTTGACGACACCATTATGGTTCAGACTTGAAAGCAAACAACAATGAATTTAGATGTGCATGGGTCTAGCTCAAAGATCTGCAAGGATTCTGCCTCCATTTTTGCTGCCTGCACTCAGCTCACGCCTCAGTACCAGCTGCAACCTACAGAAATGCAACAGACCCCCTGAGACCCTACAGCTTTGACCGTCATGATTGATGCATTGCAAGCTCTTTAAATTAGCAGGTAGTCAGGTGTACCTGCACTTCTTAATTTTGAGAGGGAGCGTACCTGCGCTTCTCAGCAGAGGTGCAAACATGTAGCTGGAGAGTACTGACACTTCTCAGGAGCAAGTAGGCATTCTGGTAAAGGGTAACTGGCCTTCTATTTTTCTTTTTAAATACTGTACTTAGCTGAAGCTCTCCACTAGAAAGTGAAACCCGTGTTGGCAGCATATGTATGTCAAATATTTGGAAGTATTAGTTAATGATCAATGAAAGAAAAATTATTATTGGTTGTATTGCAAAATCACTAGGGGTGGGAGAATAATTCTGCTCCTCCTGCGGAGTTGGCGGAGTTTTGCCTACTCCACATTCTGCTTGGAACGTGTAGTTCCGGAAGAACTCAGCACACCGCCTCATTTTTTCTCATGCGCAGCTCGCGAACGTTAAGTTGGCAAGTGAGAATTTGCATCCCCAGGTGCGATTTTTGTGAGCTAGAACTCCTCCCAGTGAGATTTCTCAATGCAGGAGGTTGCAGCAGGTCCCGACCATTCTCGTTGAGATAGCTGCCACTCAAGGACGGCAGAAAGAAGCAGCGCCCTTTGGCGCACTGCATGATGCCATTCATGCTGATTTCACAGCACAGAACAAGCTCCCAGTGCTAAAAGTCAGCGTGACAAGCTGAATTCCACATACTAGCAGAACTCGGCAGTCCGTGTGTCTTGTTTTCGCCTGTCAGATTACATCTGACAGTGGTGAGTTTTTGGATACCGAGGCGATAGCCTCATTACTCCACATTCCTTTTGAGTTTTTTTTAGTCGCTGTTTAGGTTGTCTTATTGATGTGTGACGCTTTGTCACAGTAGAGGGTGGATCACAAGGTCAGCGCTGTGATAGGCCTCGGGTTGCGGTCAATTTTGGGTTGCGGAAGTGTCAGCAAGTTTAGTCGCAGAGTCTTGTATTCGTCTGCCAAATGTCTTCTGGCGGTGATGAGCTTTTGATGGCTGCCGCGGCGGTCAGAACTCGGCAGAATCATGTTGAGCTTTTATGTAGCTCTGTGGAACTCGGCAGATTGAAACTCTGCGAGTTGGGCCCACCCCTAAAAATGACTATGCACTCAGTGTTCGTAAAATGTTATTCTATCTGTGTTATGATAACATACACTCACAGGTGTCCATGCTCCTATAACTTCTGTACTTTAACACCAACTAATATTTAGCTATTCAACAGGGAATACCTGAATCTGGGGCGCTCAGTTACAGCACTTCAAAGCTCGCACCTGACTTTCATGCATACGCAACCCTGGGTACTGGTTTCCTTTGTAAATATCACATAGGATGCAGCAGAGTTAACAAGGTAATTTCATGATGTGTTTTAAAATATAGATACACTGCAAAACAGACCAACCTCTTCCCACCTCCCCTTAAGAGTGTAAGACTCGATCATTGGCTGTGGACTGTAGTAAAATACTGCACAGAGTGTTTTGACTTCTTGCATAGTGTAGCATGGTACGCGTCGGGACAAGATTTTCAGATATAATCTCAACAATAAGCAGAGGGTTTACCAACAACAAACTTTGTATTCATTCGCCTAACCTCTGTGTTGAGTACTGATAGCACAACTCCAGGAAATGTGCAAGACGTTTAGGCCTTCCAAGCAAAATATTATTTTACCTTCTGAGGTTCTCCTCAGAAACTGTAAAACAACATTTTCAGCCTTAATTAGTAATTTGGCACCAAGACTAGGAAGCACCCTATGGTGGGTGCATTAGCTTACCTTTTGGAAGCACTGACATTGAACTGCTAACACGCCTTTAGCATTTGTCAAGGGTTACAGAGCCCTCTTGAAACATCGATATGTTGCTCAATGTCAGGTGAAAATACATGATACCTATCAGACTGTGTCCACTCTGCAAATAGCATATTTCTCCATTCAAATGTCTCACCTCACATTCTCCTAGTCCCCTTCCAGTGCTAGAAGGGCGTTGGAACCAGCCGGATTCCGGTTCTGGCAGGTTGGTCCCTGTTTCTCGGTGCAATGACAGAGCCTGGCCTGGACAAAGGCAGCAGAATTATCACACTCAATATGTGAATAATTGTGAGCAGCTGCCTGCAGAGGGCGCTGATGGGGCCCCGTTTCTCCTTCTCCAACCCAACATGATAAATAGTTGTCTTTTCACTCTAAATTGTTGTTGTTGAGCTGTTGTGACTATGCTGTGTGCTCTAATGTCGACAGATAATTAATTTCTTTTGGTAAAGTCCTCCCTGGGCTGGGTCATTCCTCAAGCTTGCTGAGGCTGCATAGTTCACAGACAACGAATCCATTTTTACCAGATCCTCTCTATGGTTGGTGCACAGGCCAAAACTCACACCTCATGACAAATGGGGGAGCCAATCACAGGTACAGTGAGGCATCCTATCTGCACTGCGGGGGGCAGGGTGTGTGTGTGTGTCTATCCAGCAATCGTTTACATCTGTATGATTGTCTAGTGTGCACGTGCAATCACGTTTGTAGCTACAATAGTAGCCATTTGTGCAGCACACAATAACTTGCTTTTCACATAGTAGCCAAAGTTATACTAAAGATTTCAGGTCCAATACTATAATGCTGCTTAGTTGCAGTTACATAGCGCTTCTTAGCCTCGATGAAGCACTATACCAAATAATATATTACAAAATAGTATTTTGTTTCAGGGGTTTTTCTATTGTAGATTAAGCAATTGACACAGAAACACCTTACATACCAATGCCTCAAGTTAAAGTTAACCCATCACAATGCAACATCTGGGGCCAATTTATCCGCACTTTGCACTGGGTTTGCATCTCAATAGTGATGCAAACCACCACAAAGCGTTGATTTTGGGAGTCGCCTTCACTGGAAATTAGCCCCAAAGTAAAACAAAGTAGACCTTCCCACTGCCTTTGGTACTCAGCATTAAGGGGACATGCCATTGATGGTACTTTGGTGATCCCATGAAACCGCCCAGAGGTTTGAATGCAAACCCCTAGCTACTCACATTGCTAGACAGGAATCAACACCATAAATGGATGCTCCCTTGAGGCTGGTGCAACCTAAGAGAAAAGTTTTCTTTTCTCAAAACTTTACTAACTTTGCAAGTGTGTTGTACTGTACAACACACATACAAAGGTATAAAGTGTTAGACTATGTTAAAACATAGTATATTTTACAGATGTACAAAACTTTATGTTTGACATTCCACACAGACCCTTGAATGATGGTGCAAGAACATGTGAGTTGGCACAAGGCAGCCTAAAGTGTGCTAGCGCAGTGATAGAGAGTAAAACAGCACCATAACTTAATAGACATGGCGCTATCCTGCTCTCTCCCTTTAGCACAACTGTGATCACTGTGCTGCGTTGTGTGAATTGTTTGTATATTTCGGTGGCAATGTCGAAGCCTGTGGGGTGTGTAAAATGGGGTTTGCGTGAGACAAATAAATTATGCCGGCAGAGTTTTAATACTGTATTTATACTTGTCAATTTCTTTTGGAGAAGAGTTTATAATAGCAACACATATGTACTTGCAGACCTTAGCCTGACCGCCACTGAATGCACCACTTCTGACACTGCCATGCCTAACTGGAATATATATCCCTAGGCAATATATTTAGTACGTTTATAAATCATTAGACATATTTGTGCAGTTTAATAAACAGTAAATCAGTAAATCTTTGCAAAACAATCACACTTTTTGAAAAGTCCTATATTGTTTGCCACAAAGAAACATGATTTCTCTTTTTATTCATATATGTGATTGTTTTGCAAAGATTTACTGATTTGTTATAGAGAAATACTGTATTTTAAATAATTGTCATTACTGTTTATTAAACTGTACAAATATGTCGATGTACATATAACTATATACACAAGAGAGAGAAAGATTGCTGATCGATGTATAATTTGTATGTATAAGATAAGGAACTATAGATCAAGTTGTATTTTAATTGCTTAATAAATAATTGTTTTTATGAGAAAAAAAATTGGCAATTTTTAGCCACTTTATGTTTTACACTCAGTTTACTATATCTAAGATGTACTTGACAGACATGAATATCTAATGATTTATAAACATACTAAATATATTGCCTAGGGATATATATTCCATTGATGTTGTGCCCTGCCCTAGGAATTGCTACATAAATTGGACAGGGGGTCCCTGATACTTTTCACTAACTGCCGTGCCTAACCCCACCGCCTTGCTGCCCTGTCCTCTGACCTTCCCTTTTAATATTCACAGTGTCCTTCTCATCGTCGGATTTGGAGCGGTGCGACCGGTGCAGCCCCACCTGGCCTTGTCCTAGGTCCTCTATGTTTAGAAGTAACTTATTAGTTTAAAAGCACCTTTGTGTGTCCGCAGTTTTGAGATAACAATTAATATGTCAAGCTAACTCTGTTGATTATTGTTCCTCCTGTAGTGAGATCAGAGATTTCTCTAGTGACAGTTTTGAGTCATCATAAAGTAGTAGATCAAATAACTGTATTTTATGTGGATAGCTCAGTGGGTTCCTGCATTTGTCACAGAGATGCTTTTGTTACTTGCAGTTCATAAGTAACATTCTAAATATAGCAGAGTGACCTATGAACTGCCATCAAGGAGCTGCATTCAAACTGCATGCTATAGGTTGGAACATTATGTTGTTTTTCTTCCGTCTTTCAATATACTAATACTGCTAAAAAGAGTTTGCTTGGGTAGAAATAGATTTTTATTGGTAAAGCCAATCGCAACCACTGTGATACATTTCAAATCCTGAGTTTGTTCTTCTCCGGAGGAAACATGCTTAAATTATGCCGCCTACTAATATGGATGGCACGTGATTCCTACACCTTGTAGTCCTAGACTTATGTAACATTTCCTATAGAGTGATTTACACATGTATGAACCATTGGCTCTGTATAATGTGTGTGTGTGTGGTGTAATGTGCTCTGATGCCCTGCCATGGCATGAGTAGCAATATAAAGCAAATGAAATGCATGGGAAAGAGGGGCTTTGGAGATATGTGGGGCACTGTTAGAGCATGATAGTGTGGGAATTCTTGGAAGAAGGTCATAGGGGGTGGGGAGGGGCGGTTGGGGCGCCAAAAAGGATTGTCGCACCAGGCACCACCAGCGCCCTATTAGAGGGCTCCCAGTGTTATTAGGTCTTGCTGAGCCAGCACATGCACTGCTCTGCGAGACATTTAGTATCGGGGTTTTCAAAGTGCTGCCATAGGCTTTTGGTGGCCTAGCGCTTGCGTTCATGCGAGCATGCACGCGCGCAGCCGCAATCTGCCTCCCTTCCAGCGCGATCACTTTCACTTTTTCAGGTTGCTGCATGCATGCGTGCACGCATCACTAGCGTGTTTTTTTTTTACATTACTACAAGCTTCCCGCGTCGCACGGCCAATGCTGGTTTTATTGGCTATGAGGCCATAGAGAGGCTCCGTTGATGTCAGTAGCCGGAAGATCCTGGTGCCCCATGTGAACTGGATAGCTGCTGGCAGGTAGATTTCCCCAAGGCGGGCTCACTTAAATTCGAACAGGTCTGTATCATTTTTACTTCCGTAAGAACATGTGTGCTTGCCCCACATCGGCCCTTGACATTTATGCATTCACCTCTTCCTCGCTGGGTTGGTCTGAAAAGCCGCTTGTGTGCCTTGCTGCCTGCAGTAGCAGCGGAAAGGACAACCACCACTATATATGGACTGCTTGCCCACTAGATGCATAATATTTGTGTTTGCTGGGTTCCTGTGTGAAGCTTGGTACATCATGTGAACACTGTTGTCTGCAGACAGTGGTGTAATACTGTTTTAGCTAAAGCTGTTTTATGTTTATTAAGAAAACACGTATACGTTCCCGATTGCAATGGCAACATCGACTTAAAGCTTTTCATACCACACTTCAGCCATTTCTAAACATTATTAATAGCAGGTGTTATTGCCCATTTGAATAGTACTAAATTTACCGACTTCTAAAGAATGGCTTAGGTTTCGAACTTGGTACTTGCCTATAATATTTTATTCCACAATTGAGCGTTTAATGCACTGTGGCCTGAAGCACTGTGAAACAGCTGCACTTGACATGGTACAGACAGACATGTTCAAATTAAAACCACTGACGTTGTCTTGTGACGGACCCCTCGCTAATATTTTTTTTCTATTTCTGGCTTAGACGTGTATTTCTTTGGAACAGGAAAAATATGTTTCAAGCGAAAAACATATCTTTATATTTTTCACAACATATACAATACAAAGATCCTGCATTTGCTACATTTCTGAGTAGCTCACCAAGTTATGTTTTTCCTTGCGCTGTCAAACTTTTCAATTACAAATGTAAATTTACAAATATATTTGTGCTCAGAGGTCAAGTAAACACATAACAAATTGCAAACTAAAAAATAGATTTAGTAGCTTACACTTGGGTTCTCATTTGTATCTAAGCTCAGTTTTGTATATATTTTCTTGTATTCCTGGAACTCCACTGAAAATCATGCTTGTCAATTTATTAAATTATGGGTGCACTTCCAATTACCACAACTAATCTGTTTCTTCATCAAGCTCATAACATTTTAGTTACATTCAAAGATGTGAGTTAATAAGCAATTTCTTCTTTCATAGTCTTATTTTAAATGTTTTGAGAAAAAATACACTCCACTCTTAGTGTAATAAGAAACATTTCCTTGCTGCTTAGCAATGATTTTAATTGTTCTTCATGCTTTCCAATCAACATTTATAACTTTATTGCTTAACGCCATTGAAAGCCTATACACGTGTTTCAAAGCAGTACATTATATTATTTTGCAACCCCTGTGAATACTGCATGCTTTGTGTTGTGATCACTTAATTCGTAGTCTGCCTTTTGATGTTCTGCCTCTTACTGATGAGCCTGCTCATGAAATACATGTTTGAAAGAGAAGAGCACAATGTCAGAAAGGACGTCCTATTAACATTTTTCAGCAGAACGAAAATGCTGTGTGGCAGATGTATTGTTAACAAGTCCCAGCAATGCAGAATCTGCTATAATTTAATGCAATATATTTGTGACTCTAGGGAGCCGAACCCTAATAATGTACTGCACCCCAATATTTTGGTCATCCGTATATTTACCTTTGGCAGATTAGCTCTGGCACCCATGATCTTGTGATAAGTCACCACTCTCATTGACATCAGGCCCATAATCTCAAGTAATTAAAATAGTGACTAGGACCACTCCAGTACTGAGTTCTAGATCAAAAAACGTTAAAGGGTTTTATTGCAAATCTCAATAGAGGCATTACAGAGAAATGCAAAATATATTCAATGATGGCTCAGGTACAGAGTACATAGAAATCTGGATTTTTAAAGTCCCAATAAGCAACAAAAATCATAAGTGGGAAGGTCAGCATCCCTGGGAGGAAAAAGGAAAGGTTCTTAATTTAACTGTCAGAATCGCAAAGGAAGCCAAAAGCAGCTCTAGTAGAAAAGACAAAGTCTCTCTGTCTGTTGTAAAGAGAGACGGGCCAGTTTCGAGGCAACATGGTGTCCCTGGAAATAAAGCTGAAAGATTCACACTTCCCTCTTCCTGACCTCTCACCCCGTTTTTAGGTCTCGCCTACGCAGCGCTCTCCCTCTCTCTCTCTCCCACTACCTCTCTACCTCACTCTACCTCTCTACCTCACTCTACCTCTCTACCTCTCTCTCTCTACCTCTCTCTCTCTATCTATCTCTCTCTACCTCTCTCTCCCTTTCTCTCTCTACCTCTCTACTTCTACCTCTCTACCGCTACCTCTCCACCTCTCTCTCTCTCTACCTCTCTTCCTCAACCTCTCTACTGCTCTACCTCTCACTCTACCTCTCTCTCTACCTCTCTCTCTCTACCTCTCTCTACCTCTACCTCTTTCTACTGCTCTCTCTCTTCCTCTCTCTCTCTACCTCTCTCTCTACCTCTCTCTACCACTCTCTCTCTACTGCTCTCTCTCTACCTCTCTCTCTCTACCTCTCTACCTCTCTCTACCTCTCTATCTCTCTCTACCTCTCCACACCCCTCTCTCTCTACCCCTCTCTCTCTACCCCTCTCTCTACCCACCTCTCTCTACCCACCTCTCTCTCTCTCTACACACCTCTCTCTCTCTCTACCTCTAAGTGGTGACCGAGCCTGATAGCACTGCTTGACCTTTTATTTAAAAAAAACAAGCATTGGCACAGCCAATAGGTCTTGCCTTTGGGGCCTTATAAGTGTTTAACCATGCAACAGTTAATGTTGTTGCACCAATGATATCGTGATGCATAACTAAATACTTATAAGGTCCCAAAAGCGAGACCTATTGGCTATGCCAATGCTTGTTTTTTTTTTTATTCCAGCGCTGCCTCCCTCACATATACTTTGGAATTGACCTCACGCGCTTCCAACAGTGAAAGGTCCCAAGCAACCGACTTCAGCCGTTTTCTTCACTCCTACACAAAATGTGAGAAGTACACAGTTTTCTTTGTCTTACAAGAGGGAGTGTGGATTGATGAATGAGAAGAAACATGAATGTGACCGCAGTGCTGCGAATCATACGTCGCATCCGTATTCTTGGATGAAACAAGACGAAATTGTACATTTCTGCCACAAGATGGCGGCCGCTGTCCTTTGAATTTAGCTTTCCGATGACAAAGCAGATTTTTAACTTTAGAAACAGAAATAGTGGAAAGATGCGAAGTCCATTGAGATTAAACGACGCAGTCACTAACCTAGTGTATTCTAAGAAGAAAGCAGGACCCGCAGAGGTGTTTTACAGCTCCAGGGGCCATTTGCTTAGCTAGAGCTCAAAATAAAGTGTCTTATGCCATGTCATGGCTTAAAGAAGGCAATACAGCCAAGAGTTGCTGTTTTTGCGACAGGTCGAAAAGCCGGTAGAGGAATTGTTGCCTTTTAATGCATGTATAAGGAGAAATATATAATTTAATCTGTCCAAAGCAGTTATATTAGCTCTGTCGCAATACCTTATACATTACCTCCATGCTGTACACAGAGCAATCTGCAGATTTTAACACAAAAGTTGTTGCTAGCTCACATAGTTGGGGAGAGGATGTGTCCTTACGCAGCAGCAGCACAGCTGCCATAAAGTAGTGGGGTGGGTGGGGTCCTGCGGGAGGTCTCACGCGGGGGGGTGGGGATAGGGGATTCCAAAATAAAAAAGAAAATTTACCTTTTGCTACCACGACCGTCCGTCTCCAGCGTTGCGTTCGCCGCCTCGCCACTTCCTGGGTCCCAGAGGCCCCTGGGACCCAGACCCCCATCCCATCCCTGTGCTGCAGTTCAGCGCAGGGATTGGTCTGAGCAGGCAAGAAAGACGCCCTGCTCCGACCAGGGAGTCTGTGGGGTTTCTCCAGCCCATCTGGTCAATGCAGTGGGGCTGCAGAAAACCTAAGTGCACGTGTGTTTTGTTCGGCCTGAAACGGCCGGTCAAAAACATATATGCACTTAGGGAGTGGAGTGCACGTAGCACTTCTCCTCCCCCTCCCATGCCTAAGCCCCACCCCTCCCAACACAGCTGGCTAAAAAAGGGCAAATGTCAAATGAAACGATCCAAGAGCATCATTTTATTTTACATTTGCTGGCTCTGAGCCGGGCAGTGTGGCGGTGCTCCACTGCCATTGCGGAGGAGCCGCTACTGGCCTTAAGGCTAGAGCAGTTAACCTCAACGCTGGGGAACCGGGTTTGAGTCTCGGCAGGGATGCTCAACACCTTGTGATTCTGGGCAAATCACTTAATCTCCCCGTGCCTAACAAAAAATAAATGTGTTCATCTTGAATTCAACTGGCACTCATGTACGGTGCTCTGATACCTTCGGGTCAAGTTCGCGCTACATTAAACTCCAGGGAAAAAGATAAAGGTACTAGAAATGCAGTGACATGTTGCCATGCAGTGGAAGACCCTCTCTGCAAAGGTTGATTGGTACCTTTCTGTTGCTTATTGCAATAATTGGATGTTAAACTGGTACTACCAATGCCCAGACAGTGTTAACAAGCGTAAAAATGACAAAATAATGAAATAATACTATCACAATATGTGACATAATACCCTGCATAATTTATTCAACCCTGCCGCAAAATTTGGGCCTCCACTGCACATTAATTCTAGTGGCCCTGATTATGCCTCTCGAGAAATATTTGATTCAATAACATCCCATATATACCACAACTGCAGTGCATATATAGTACATATACTATGTCATGTTTTAAGCTGTTCTAAGAGGCCCCACGTAGAAAGTGTCATTAAGTAGGTCACCAGGCAATAAATTAAAAATACAGTGCTGTATTGTGCTGCACACCTGCTTGCAGGTGTTGGCTTGCGTTGTGTTGTTTTTCCCCTTCTATAAAACCAAATCGAAAACATGCCTGATTTAAATCACAACGCACCCGAGCAGGGAGAAGTACTCTTTAGTGTATCCTCACAAGTTGTTTTTACTATTGCATTGTAAGTTTTGCAATTGCATTTATATAGTGCTTACTACCCCTGATAAGGCTCTGAAAAGTCTCATGGCAAAGCGCACCCTTTCCGTAAACCAAAGTTAAGCCAGTGGGTATTAGTTATTGATGTAAAGGGAAGAGGTGTGGCGCCGCGGCCAGGGCGACTGACTATGGAATCTGGGGATCACGGTTCGATCCCCGGCGCCGGAGGCAGCTTAGCCTAGCACCATGTGACTCTGGGCAATAGCTTGCTTAATCTTTCCGACGGCCCCGGCGCCTAGAGACCCTTACGGGTGATGGTTCGCGCTTTACAAATGTGGATTATTATTATTAAATGTGTTGACTATGGGTTAGTATTCGGCTCTAAGGAAACTGAAGAATTTCATCCAGTTTCAAGAAGTGGATTAAGTTAATAGGAGTTCGGTATAATTCTTAGAGTGGGTTCATACTAAGGGAAGAATTGATAAGTAAATAGGGCCGACAAGTTGAGATATTGGAAGATTGCAAATGGAGGTTAAACAAAAGGAGAAATTGAAGTTTATGGGAATGGGATATGTAAATAAATTAGAAGAGGCTAGGTGTTGCAGTAATAGCTACTCAGAAGGAGAGTTTATGATGCGTAAGGAGGGGTATGGTACGTTTACTGAAGTATAGTAGAAAATAAGGCAGCAGGCATGTGAACGAGTAGGGTACACTCAGTGGCATTAAGACAGGCAGAGAATTGTGTATTAGGAGATTAACATTCTAATAGAAAGGAAGAGTATAATCTCTGGATAAAATCTGGTTAATTTCATGCAGGGGTTTTCTTTTTGGAATATTGAGATAGAATGCAATCTGGAGAAGATTAAGGGTAGAATAATAGGTTGAAAGTTGAGTACATGTGGGCAGGTGATATACGTTGTTGTGTCTTTCATTCTACTGTTTGGCTGTTGTTGGTGTTGATACAGTCTGTCCGTTTTTTTACATACATATTGAACATGAATGAAATCGTTTGACCTTGTACTCGTATTTTAACATGGTGTACTGCTTTACGCGGTATGTCTGATAGAAGGTTGTTTAGGTTTGTCTCTATATGCTACACCATCATATTTAAACCTATGCTATGCTGTTCCATTGTGAATTGCGTTGTGTTGTGCTAGGAAGCACTGAACTATTTTGCTTTGCATTGTGCTACTGTGCAATGTATTGTACAGTGTTCTGCTGTGCAGGGTTACTATATTTTGTTACAGTATGTCATGCTGTATTGTATTTGACTTTCTATACTGTGTCACTGTATGTTGTGCTGTCTTATGCTGTGCTTTGTTAAACAGCATTATCCGATTATTGAAGGTGATCCTTGCCCAGGATGATTAATTACATATGAAACTATGTTCCTCTAGGAATCATTCAATCAATAATTGAGACATGGTCGACATGATTACATAGAAAAAATAAATGAAATTAACACAAATGATGATTGATGCTCTTTATTTAAAGTGCAAAAAGAACAATAGATGGACAGAATGCAGAACAATGTAATACATTCACCCCAGTACAGAGATCTGGGCCTAAAACCGGTCCTAGGATGTTTGTTTCCGGTCCAGGGAGGACCTGGCTTGGCAGTTCGGGCTGCACTGTTCCCATGAGGCACAGGGTCAAGACTGATTTGCATATGGCCAGGTCTAAACTGGGGTGGCATGGTGAGCAAAAGAATGATGGATTTAACCCAGATCTCTTGACTGGGGGTGAATGTTTTGATTTGTTCTGCATTCCGTCCATCAATTGTGTGTCTTTTGCTTTATTTAAAGTAGCATACAAAAAAGATCAACGGGTAATCAAAGTAGTCAAAATCAATGCAGTGCTCCAAGTGGCGGTGCAGTGAAAAGGTAATTAAGTGAGCCATACTGAAACAAACATATATCAGACTGACACTATTTACAATTTCTACAAACGTTCCCCGCCCACGGGACACAAAATGATTTCTGAGAAACCATTTGTTCTGAGCATTTCAGTTTCAATAGGCCGACATTTCGACCCCCTCAAATTATATCACATGGGGTCTTCATCAGGTCAAAGTATATCACATCAAAAAAGGTAGAAACCTACAAGGGAAGATATGGTAACTGTCAGTACCAAAATGGTATGAATATATCTATGAGGAAACTAGATCTCACCTGACCAAAACAATCTGGTTTCTATTCACACGTGTATTTAGGACAGAAACAATCTGCAAAAGTCAATCCAGCGGTCAATAAGTAACAAAATATATTTTTAAACATGGCGAGGAAAACAGAGACAGCAACTCTGATATAACAAAGGACGAATGCCCTATGTGTTACTACAGCGTGTTGCAAAAACACCAGAAAACACTCCGAAAACAATCCTGATATTAAAGTATGTACAATGGTTTGGCCGCTGTAGGCTGAGTATAATGTTGTAGTGAAACAAAGGAGATCATGCAATAAATGGTGTGGCTGCATGTCAGCCCATGTATTGAGCAAAAGAAGTCATTGTGAGATGTGGCAAGAAAAAACCCGTGTTTCATAAGGGCAATACTGCATGCCAACAAATAAAAACATGCCCTAAATGGTGAGGTAGACAGGATGTATGTCAACTTATGTATAATCGTGAAAAATCACCATGGGCAGAGGTAAGAACACAATTGAATTTAATAGGGCCAATGCTTTCAAGCTCACTGCCAGAGAAGAATTGCACAAAAATTTAGAGTAAGACATAAATATCTCATCTGTATACCATAAACCAAGAGAACAGCCAAGCGGAATGTACCTGAGGCATGCCAGTATGGAGCTCCTGACAACACGTGGCCTGCCCGACACAGTGAACCTCTGATAGAAATAGGTTGAGAGTGTCACGTGAGAAGAAGCCCTGCATTCCTGTGTCAGTAAACGACAATGCATGTGTGTCAGGAAACTTTATTGGGTCTGAGCAGAATTTGCGGTGTCGAGATACGTGGAACTCAGCAAAGTGCAAAGAAATACTCCACTGCACTACGTGGAGTTCCGCGAGCAGCAAAGTCCGGTACTTCGCACTTTACAAGCGGATTTTTAGTGCCAGGAGTTGATCCCACGCTGTAAAATCAGAGCAAACTGCATCACACATTGCGCCAGAAGCCGCTGCTTCTTTCTTGCGCCTGAGTAAATTTTTTACTCGAGCAGCAGCTTCCTCAACGCGAGTGGTAGCGACCTGCCGTGACCGCCCATGTTCAGAAATGTTGCTGGGAGGTGGTCCAGAGCACAATTTCTCTCTCTTGCGCTCGCTAACTTATCGTTGGTGAGCCGCAAACGAGAACAAACTCAATTTCGCATCACTTCGTGGAGTTTTTCAGAATTAGTGGGCAAAACTTTGCGAACTCCGCCGGCGGAGCATGATTGTTTGCCTACCCCTAGTGTGCGCTAAAGAGAAGAAAGGTGCCACATGATCAGGAGCGTCATATATGTATGTATGGAAACTAGAACGCATCACAGCGATTCGTGTATGTGTCTAAGAATTTAGAATGTATCCTAGAGGAATCGAAAGCAAAAAGAGGCATATACAACTGTTCATTCTTCTGAAAAGAGAGTTCTCATTCATGACCTCATCAAAAAGGGGTTCCTAAATGTTTACCGCGAAAAGGACTGAAAAAATAATAAACAGGGGGCCAATTCAAATACTCCCTTCTATAAAGTAACAGATCCCATATTATAGGCAAAACAATGTGAGAAGAGAACAAAAGGGCCCAAACACTGTACACAGAGTAGTGTCATACAGAGAAGGTAAAGATACCAGAAAAATAGACCATGCTTCATTCAATGTACATACAGACAAAAAACAGTCAGACGTGTAGCATGTTTGGACAGAGACTCCCGAGGTAAATCATGCTGTGCCGGAGGGCATTTAAACCATTCTGTGAGCGATAAACTGAGTATTTAATCCATAACTTATGAATTGCATTCATTCAGTCCATCTGCATTCAAGTTTCAATAGTCTGTTCATAGAATTTCCACCTCAAGAATCACATCTCAACACCTCCACCATCTGCCATTTGACGTCCTCCGTTGTGTGGCCATGTTGTTCGAAATGTTCCACCCATGGAGCTCCTGGTGTTTTGCAGTGATATAGATTTTGGAGCATGGGCACCAAACAGCATCGATCACATTATCATAATTACAATTAGAAAAGGAACGTAGTTCATGCTAAACATTTTCTTGTACAAACAATCTAGTTTCAAGACAATATTTACACAGTGGAGCCTCGCTGAAAGCGCTGCGCTACGTAGGGAAGAGCAAAGGGGGCAGAGGACAATACCGATTGCAATGGCGTGGGATATGCTATGTACAGCGTTTAAAAGCTGGGAAGAGCTAACGCAGGCAGTGGAGGTATGACACTTGCAAGGGTTTATTCAGCCGTGGTCTCAGGTCCATAACCACTCTGAGGTATACTACTAGCGGAGTTCCCGGATGGGGAGAACAAATGTGTGTAGAAGTCGGACACCGTTCATGTGGTACAAGGGTAAATGCTGTGGTATACTGTGGTGTGCTTCTGTCCGGGTTTTTTTACATACCAAATTGTGGATTATGAATGTCATAATCTGTATGATGGAGTGACTATCAATGGTGCTCCCAGTTAGCTAACTGCGGGAGGGGGGGGCGGTGGGAGGGATCCAGGGTGGTTCTGTATTAATGGCGTAAAACTGCAACTGTGAGATTAAGTTCCTGAATATGGCATAGACCAAAAGAGAGTTCATACCATGTAACATGTTGATATCAATAACCATGTGCACTGTTATGTGGGACTGATATCAATGTACCTAAATGCATTTTATGGAGTGTATGTCGATGTACCACATGGGTATATGCGAGTACTGGCGGGAGCACAATTGTTGTAACGTGCACTGAAAAACTCAATAAAGTTTGTGTTGAAAAAAAAGACAATATTTACACGCTGAGCTTCTCCCACACTTATAATGGCACTTAATAGGTGGAAGGCCCCACTGAGATTGTAGTGTGGGGGCGATTGGGTCCGTTAAAGCAGCCCTCACCACTTTGTTGCATATGTTGGGTCCCGTTTTGAAAGAACATAATGGTAAATCCTCATGTTTAACAGTGTCCCTCATCAAAATGACAATATTTGTAACTAATGCTCCTAACAGCATTGCTATCCATGTGAAATGTACTCACAAATATATCACGGTCCACTGCAATGGAGTGTACTTTGGGTATTAGCAGCTGTTCCCCGTGTGCATACCAGGCCCTTTTCAATGCTTGTTTAAGCAGTCGAATGGCTATCCCCCATCAGCCAGTCATCTAATCCATAGATCGGATTCATTGAAAAAGTCTTCTTTTCTAGTACAATTCCTCCGTATCCTCAGTAGTTGGCCATAGGGAAGGTTGTCTCGCAGGCCTCTTGGGTGATGGCTAGAGTACCTAAGCAAGGAGTTCCTCTCAGTAGGTTTCCTGGACAATGAGGGGTATAGTGAACCTCTGTCTACTTTGACGGTCAAGTTAAGAAATGTTATGCATGTGTTGTTATAATCCACAGTGAATTGAGTGTTGGAGGAGCATGAATTGATCCAATCAACAAACTATTTCAGTACTATATCATTTCCATCCCAAATCAGAAAGACATTATCTATATAGTGACGCCAAAAACACATATTCTGTCTGTAGTCATTCTGGTCATTAAAAATATGTGTCTTTTCATTGTCGCCCATGTAAAGATTAGCTCCGGCCCCCATAGCCACGCCCTTTCTTTGATAGTAGAGTGAATTCAAAAATTGGAAAAGTTCTTATTTAAGGCAATTTCTATAAGTTGTGTTGTAAATGAGGTGGGTACCCAATGGGGGTTTCCATAGAGCTAGAGTCGTTTTAACAACCCTACCTGCCTCATTTTGTGGGATATTAGTATGCAAAGATTGTATGTCCAAAGTCACTGATAGTTGATTGGAAATGTCAAAATTCATGCCTTCTGTTTGTTGGATAAAATCCATGCTGTCCCTGACATATCACGGAGTCAGAGGTACAAATAATTCGTGAAAAATATCCACATAGTGGCACAAGGGTTTCAATAAAGAACAACAGCCGAAAACAATGGGACACCCGGGAGGTTCAGAGAGGTAATTGTGAATTTTGGGCAAAGTATACAATATGGGCGTTCTGAAATGTCTGGTGTTCAGAAAATTGTACCCAATATGGACAGGAAGCCCATGTCCAACCCCTTCTGCCACAGCTTCTTGATAAGCGATTTGACCTCTGCAGTTGGGTCACCTGTAGCGCGCACACTTAAGTAAAAAAAGGTCTCTTGGGAGGCGGCAGTCAGGGCAAGTTGTTAAATACCGGTGGTAAAGGACCAGGAATTAATTTGTGCCATTGGTTGCAGGTGGTAGCCAACAGCTCTCAATTTTGTACCCCAGAACTCATTTTCAATCAATCTTTGACTAACAGAATGGTACAAAAGGAAGAAAGGAGGAGGAAGGGAAAGATGGATCCCAGTGACAAAGAGAGAAGGCAGATGTGATAAAGAACTCACAAGAGTGACCTAAAGACAAGAAGTGTAGGGTGGTGGAATGAAGTGAAATCAAAAGGCGGCAGCCTTGCTATTCGGCAACCCTAGCATTTGCCAGCGCCAACAGCTGCTGCCTTAAAAAATGTGGGGCCCCTGCATTAATGTTTTTTTGTTAATTAAGAAGTGGCTAAGACCATGACCACTAAAGTCTTGGCCAGCTCGTGCAGCACGTTGCAAATGCTTGAGGCGATGGTTAGATCTGTGTAGGGTAGGCCGTTGCAGCCATCGTGTTATTGTAGTCTGGGCAGAGTTGGGGGCTAGATTGTGCTACCGCAGCAAGCTCCACGCTGGCCTACATTTCAAATCGCGTCCAAGATGGAGTTCCATTGTGCTCCATGTCATCAAAAGAGCATGTGTTCATGCATTGGGCTTACTGATGCATTCTGGAACCTGTAGTCTTTGTTTGCCTGCTTTAGACAGTTGCGCTGACAAATCTGATGACACTGATATGTAACAGAGAAGCCCAGCGAATAGAAATGCGGTGCCCTCATGACATGGCGAATGAGGCGGCTCTGCCAAGATGCAGAGAACTGGACGAGTAAGAGCCTAAAACTGGGTAGATGTGTTTTTTACTATACGGCCCAATGCCAAAGGGAAGCCGTGCTTCTGTTCAATGCTTACATAAGGTATAGATTACTTAAACAGCTTCAGCTGCTGTGGACGTGTTTCGGCACATGCCTGCTCTGCCAGGGGCGGGATACGAGCTGTCAAGTAGGACAATTAAGTTGCAATTTTTAAAGGAGAATAAATCCCTATTAAGCAGACGATTTTGAATCATGATTTATTAGCTCTCGGTCGGAACTGGAAGCTACATCTCCAAACATCGGCCACGTGAGAGGACGACCCCAGGCTCATTATATGGTGGATGATTGACAGAGCCCGACAACTGCAACAGTGCGCTTTGACGTGATGTACAAAGCACAAAGGCCGTAATGATTTGTTCCTGCTTAGTGGCTTCAGAAACTTATTTTCTTGGAGAATTCAGACTTTCCTCGCACAAAGAACAGGTACAGGACAAGCTGCATCAGTGCAAGCTTCCTTCTTGTAAACAGGACAGGCTGCAGCAGTGCAAGCTTCCTTCTTGTAAACAGGACAGGCTGCAGCAGTGCAAGCTTCCTTCTTGTAAAAAGGACAAGCTGAAGCAGTGAGAGCTTCCTTCTTGTAAACAGGACAACCTGCAGCAGTGCAAGCTTCCTTCTTGTAAACAGCAGGCACAACATTAAAAATAACATTAACATTAAATTAAAATTAAATAACATTCCGAAATGGTACAGAACAGGATGTCGCCTTGCAGTGATCACTCACACACAGAAAATGGTGCTGTTCTGGCATCACCAGTGCAAGCTTCCCCCACAACCACAACTGGTAAAACACAACGCAGCTATAGGTAAAAGTGCAGCAAGGCAGCTGCGGGGAACGCTTCCATCACATACACAGAACAGAGCAGGACACTTCTAGCTTCCTAGAATGACAAACCCTAAAAACGAATGAGTGCCACATATATATGTCAGTAGTCCACATATCGCTCACACACCCAGCACAGGCACGCCAGCGGCAGAGGCACCTGCACGCGTCCCTAAAACACTCACAGGACAGGGAGAGGTACTTCAGTGGCAGAGGAATTAGGTCTGTCATGAGAGTGCTCGCGCAAACAGGCAGTGCAGGAATTCCTCACATAAACCGGTGCTGGCAGCCAATAAAGGAGCGTGCTTAATTCAGCTGAACAAGCACAGCACAAGTCCACCCTTCTGTCCCTCTCTCACACGCACACTGATTCATGCACACACGTGCACGCCACGCAGACGCAGCAAAAAATAGATACAGCACAGTCACTTCGTACCGTAACTGCTCAAAGCCCTGTTGTGAATAATGAAAACTATTGAAAGTGTACTCAGTCCTCTGGTCCGCAAGGGGCTTGTGGAGCGTGATGCTTGACCTACTTCCGGGCTTTTTTTATTGATGGAGCAGCTGCGTCCATTGACACCGACTGACTGGTGACTAAAGGAGCATTGTGGGCCGTTCACCGCGACTGAATGCCAGGAGAACTGAAGTGAAATCATCGGGGTGAATGTGCCGTCTTCGGGGACAGTGACTGCCTGATCTGTCAGAGGCTGCGGCTCAGTCCAGGCTAAAACGGGTGTCGGTAAAGATGGAAGGCGTTCTGCCACGGACTGCAAAATGGCTGCCATCAGAATAACCAGGGCCATAAATTAGAAAACCCCATATACTACCTTTGAGGGTCTCAAAATAATGACACACACACCCTGGCACACGCAAAACCTGGCAACTAAGTGCTCTCAAAATGTGTACCCTGCAATATGGCGGCAGCCCTGCATGCCATTTTTCATGGAAACACCACAAACAAGCATTAGCAAAGCAAATAGCAAGGCACTAGTCAGGGGTACGAGCAGGTGGACGAGTCCGCCCGCTATTTTCACAGCGTGGAAGCCGTCCACCCTGCCAAGAATTTGGGCCCCACTGAAAAAGTATGATGAACTTGTCCGGGTGTAATGTGCAAACGGCGGGACACATTCAGCAGCGCCTGCACGTTGCTGTCTGCTTTCGATCCCCAACAACGTGCAGGCGGGGAGGGGGCTTTCTTAGTTCGGACTCCTGCTGGGCCCATAAAGAAGGCGGAATCTGAGCGGTCACCAGGCCTCCTTTTGTTGGAGTCAGGAGCCTCACCCTTAGATGCAAATGCGGCAGAGGGGAAACAAAGGCTCACACCTTGTGAGCACTTCACACATACTTAAGAGAGGCAGCTTTTCACATTGTTCAATCTCTTTTTACTGGCTATGCATGCACTGTAAGAATGTCAGATGTGTTGGCCTTTTCCAGTATTTACACAAAATACATTTAATTTAAACAGCACTTACTACCCCTGAGGAGGCGTTGAAACAATTTAAGTACCTCTATTTTTTCTTGTAAAGCACTATAGGTAGAGGAAGTTTACGCTGACAAAAGGCAACATTGTTTTGTGTGTAGCTCACAAAAGTGCGAATCTTCTGCATGAATCAGGAGGGTTTCCCTATATACTCGAAATATGCTCCAATGTACTCATGATAGACATGTTAAACATAAACATTGATGTGAGGGTTTAAAATCTGATGTCACTTCTTGTGATGCCACTTCCTGCGGTGCTAATTTCTGTGATGTCACGCGCCGTGATGTCACACGCCGAGATGTCACGCTCCACGATGTCACGATCCACGATGTCCTTTGCATTCTGATTAACTAGGTTAGTCCCCCCTCTTCTTTTTTAGGACTTGTGCCCTTGCCAATAGGTTTGCCTACAAGAGCTATTGGCCTTGCCAAAGTCTTTTAGCTATGGTGTATGTACAACGTGGCTGAAAATGAGATAAAAAGCACTATGATGTGGCCAGTTCTGTCTGTGGGATAATGCTTCTATTTTTGCTGGTGAGACGGGAGGGAGAGTTGGTAAGGCAATCAACAAACAATGCAGGGTTGGGGGCAAGCAAAAAATAATGTGGGACGGGGCAAGCAACAAACAACATGGGATGGAGCAAGTAACAAACAGTGTGGGACTAGGGCAAGCAACAAACTCTGCAGGATGGAGGGCAAGCAACACGAGACGGGCAAGAAAGAAACAAAGTGGGATGGGACAGGCAACACACAAAGTGGGAGGGGAGCAAGCAATAAATAACAAGATACGTGAGTACTAGCAGCAATGCAAGATGGGAGGTCAAGCAACAACATGGTGCACAGCAAAGTGTGGGAGCAAGCAGCAACACAGAGCACAAGAGAGGGTTGGGGCAAGCAAAAACAGAGAGCAGGGCAGGAAGGCCAGTGGGGGGCAAGCAACAAAATGGAGCAGGACGGAAGGGTGGATTGGGGGGGCAAGCAACAAGATGGAGCACAACAAAAGGTAGGTGGGTATGGGGCAAGCAACAACACGAAGGGGAACAAAAACACACAAGAAAAAGAGGCTGACACAGAAGGGCGGACAAGCACTTGAAGGAGGCAGCCTACAAAAACTGGTACTCTTATGGAGTGCTTCGGCTAAAAGAAAAAAGTAACTCTGAAAGCACAAGCAGTGGAAGGAAACAAGTACTAGGGATTCTCCATGTGGGCGACAAATACATGAAGAAGAAAAGAAGCCAGCATGCACTGACCAAAGAGAAGCAAGGGCATGAGAATGACAATGAAGCCAACCACTGACCAACGAGAAGCAAGGAAATGAGAATGACAATGAAGCCAACCACTGACCAAAGAAAAACAAGGAAATGACAATGAAGCCAACCACTGACCAAAGAGAAGCAAGGAAATTACAATTTTTATTTTATTTGAAAAGTTTTATATAGCGCTGGCTAGACCTGAAGGTATCAGAGCGCTTTACATGAGGAAGAACATTGTTTCAGAACATAGTTACAAAGTTACATCAATGACAATGAAGCCAACCAAAGGTAGAAGTGGCGGGCTCTAAGCCCACTGTAAGCTGACATTTCTCACAATTGACACCCATGCATTGTCTTAGGCAAGACCTAAAAATGAATTGTCTGTTACATACATATGTCTTACTATTACTCATTGCATTATTGTAGTCTGCTTTTGAAGGCTAAAAACCTGAGTCTGTCCTGACAGGATTCAGACCTGTGAGCTGCAGGTTAAACACAATTAGGCAGCATATTCAGGAACCCAATGGGCTATTTCATAATGTAGCACTCCTACAGGTTAGCCATGTAGCTGAACTAGGAATGGGTCATCTATTGGCCCTAACATGATCCCGTATAGAACAGGCACTGACCGCAAATATAGCATGCCTATCTAGCAGGAGTTCTGTTAGCATTATTGGTAACCACCATTGTGTTTGAGAGACAGATTCTAGGCCGCTGTGACTAGTAACACACTCAATCGATGGGTGGAAATGATTGAATTACTCATAAAACTGGTATTACCATGGTCACATCCATTGCATGATTTTCAGTTTCTCTGTACAATTACAGACAGGGTCTAAGTCAGAGGTCTTCAATCTGTGGAGCGCTACGCCAGGGGGGCCGTGGAGTCCTGGGAAGGAGGCGCGCATTCCCCAGCCTCACTTGTGCCTATAATCCAAAATGTTTGCTTTCATTTTGGAAAAAGACAACTGTCCCTGCTAATTTCGATTGAATGCTTCAGCTGAAGGTTCATTAATTGAGTCTCCTGTGCTGTGAAAAGCCGTCATACCAGGGTGCCTGCTTACCTGAATGCAATGCAAATGTGCGCTATTAGTTAATCTGCAAGTGTAAAGGGTGCTTGGACAGCTTTGTGATGACAAAGATTTGGATTTTTTGAGTGGTAGTGCAAAGAGTTAACAACTGGGCTGTGAACTAAGTGCTTTTAATCGTTATTGTATTGACACAGCCCTTAGTACCCCTAAGGAGGTGTTGAAGGGATAGTTATGTAAAAAAAAAATGCATTACATACACTTTGGTGTTACTAAAATCTACATTATGGAAGCACCATTTTATCGTAAAACTATTTGCACATTTTGTATCAGTCTATCTTATACTGTGTGTAATGCAAGTATAAAATAATGACTTACATATTCACAGTGCTTTCTGTCAAAGCCTGTGACCTCGTAGCACTAAAACTACTCAAGTCACTATTCTCCACTGAACCAACCAAGATTTAATTCTGTGGCTCCCTGGTTACACACAGACATCTGCAGTGTATTAACTAATAGATGTTTCATAATGTACTACAGTGCATTTCCCACTGAGCAACAACTTTTTAAAATGTATTTTTTATTGAAGCTGCCCATTATTTTATATGTGAAAGACCTAAAAAATGTACTGAATATCTTGGGGCTTATTTATGAGAGGCTTGCACTGCCAGAGCATCACTTTTTTTGACGCTCCGGTATTGCAAGCTTCTCAACCATACCTATGAAGCGGCACAAAGTCACCCTGCGTGGGTTTGCATGGCCTCATAGATATAGAGTTAGACAAAGCAGTGCAAGTCACTGCGTTGCCTTACTCTGCGTCAAGGAGGCATTCCATGGGCGGTGTGTGGGTTTTCCCATGCAAAACCCATGGATTTTGATGCTGCCCCAGATCTACAAAATTGTGTAAACCTGGGGCAGCCCCAAAACCTTACACCTCCCAGTGGAGGCATAACGAGGAGAAATGTTTTCATTTCTCCTCTTTTTTTCCTCTTTCTATGTGTGCGGCATTCTGCAGCTCACATACAAAGAGGAAAACACCTCTCTGGATTGTTTTTGTGAAGGGAAGTGCCCCTTCCTGCACAAAAACAATCCTGCCTATGTTGGTGCTAGGCAGCAATTTGTGCACCACCGCAAGGGGAAAGGACAGGGATGCACCGTATTTCATAAATACAGTAAATTCCTGCCCTTTTACATTGGCGTAGGGCAGCGCAGCAAGACGACTTGTGGCACTGCCCTAGGCCAATCCCTCATACATGCGGCCCTCGTTTTTTAGCTACACCTTTGACCATGTCCCCACGCTCACTGGCCTTTGGTTTGCTAAACACTGTTTAATATTATTTCCCTGCGATGAAAATGATTTGCTGTGGGAATTGCGGGCCTTTTTGGTTTTTGATCGTTGTGTATGATGAGGAGTACCAGGTTCTAAGAAATTTTTGTCAGGAGGAGGTCCTTATGCCTAAACTTTTTGACAAGCGGGTCTCAGCATCAAAACGTTTGAAGACCTCTGGTCTCGGCATATGCAAATCAGCTTTTGTCCATATCGTCCAATACAAACTTCCAGGACAGGTTCCCCTCTCCCCGCTTAATAGAAAGTTAAGCACCTCCAGCCATATTGTGACCTTGGAGGGCATTAGTGAGGATCATCTGGATACCTAATGTGTTGCAAGTTTGATATTAACATCTGGGCATACCCATGCTATTAATGGGACGCTGCTCCGCAGTTGAGCTTTAATGTCCTCTTCGGGCATGACTCAGGCTGACTTTCATATGGTGATTCCTGTCTTTAGTGCTACAGTCAGACTACAAACGACTATGACACATAACGTGGCCGGAACCATAACCCGCAGTTCAGATTCATTTCGGGATTTCTACTCCTCACTTTTGTCCTATCCAAGAATATCGTAATTGGCATGTGTACGCCCAGGTTCGGCTTCCGAGCTTGCTGTGTAACAAAGACTCAAACGCACAAATGAAGCCAGTGTAGTAAAAGGTGCCATGGACCCTGATGCTAGCAAGGGTAATGGGTTCCCCTGCCCACAAGTTTGGTAGTAAAATACTCTCTTACAGGGGCGTAGCTTCAGGGGCGGTGTTTGGGGTGTGACACCCCCTAAGAAATGTATTTTCAGGTGAATTCGGGTCGGGTTCAGATGCTTTTAGTCGTGTATGGTGAGGTGTCTGATTTCACCTGGGATGTTTGCATGCGCATACTGACAAAAACGCACACACTCTCTCTCATCTCTGTTTTCAAAGTCCTGAACATTTTTGATCATTTTTCAAAATATTGTCTTTCACTTAGTACTCATACCAATCTGCATTCCTCTCCCTTTCTGCTCCCCCATTAGCCCCTATCATGCGCCCTGCTTGTTGTATAATGTATTTTAACATTATATGCCAGCGTGACTGTCAGGAAATCTGATGCTCACACCTCCCCAATCTTACTGACCAAGCTTCACCCCTGCTCTTTAAAGGTGCAGTGTGGCTCTCAGGCCACTGGAGTCTGGTGTCACTGCATCTGCAGCAGCATAAATATCTAGACCCTATAACTGAGGCCCACGAAGGCCAAAAGATGTCTATCTGAGGCAGCTCAAGTTTCTATTCAGGAGACCCTCGTCCAAGACGTTTGAATTGGGCTGTCACTTTTAGGTAAGGGGCAAGGCTGATTTGCATATGGTTGGCCGATGGCTGTAATTTCATAAACGATCTCAAAATACTGCCAAAAAATGGGTCCTCGATACAGTGGTTCGGATTAATTCAACCGTTTCAGTTCAGCAGTTTTGCACTAAAGTCTGGTGGAGCCTGTGATGCTGGCGGGTTGTTTGTATTGAGGATATGGCATTGACGTTTGGGCTGGACTTTGTCTCTTTGTTTTTTTTTTGGGGGGGGGGGGGGTTGGCAATGCACTCACAACTAAGAAAAACTTACTTGCAAATTTTGGATTGTGATTCCCTGGATAAAAAGAAAACATGGCTGCCCCCTTTATAAAATGCCATTGTGAGATTAGCTATTTAGTGTGTTGGGTGCATAGCTTTCTCCAGAATCTGAGCCTGCTCCTCAAGAGAGCTTTAGCCAAACCCACTATGAGGCTGACCACTGGACGCCACTGCTGGAGAAGAGGCTGTTTACCCCCTTCAGAACGGCCACATTGCGGCTGGCCACTGGCATTCACTACCGAATCGATATGCCTGTTTCTCCTGGGATCTTAAACAATGCTTGGTCACTGGGTGGCGCTGCTGCACAAGTGTCTGATTGCTCCTCCAAGGACTACCAACAGTACACTAATCTTGACTGTTTACTGGAGTCAGACATTGCCAAAGTCCGGGTGGCCGCCGGGTATCACTGGTCCACCAGAGTCTGCCACCCTACTTTCCGGAGGCAGTATCTTATCTGTTTTGTTGCAGAATGATAGGTCTAGGGGGCGACCTCTGCGAGACGCTTAGTGTCACAGAGAGGGGACCGCCATCACTCATTCATACACATAAAATACCACGCTTACCACATTAGAAGCAGCATCCTCTGAATAGCTCCGTGGATTTAAGCACGTACTGCTGAGATTTGTCTGCAATCTACCAGCCACAGGTTTTCATCTCGCAGAAAAGGACTTACCTCTCTCTCTTCCTTCCAAGATCAGTAGAGCGAGTGCCTTTGAAGTACTCCTACCCCATCCTTCTGAACTGAATGACATCTAGGCGCTCTAATGTTGAGAACCAGAGGGGTAGTGATTAAAACGTGCATCCGTGACCGCGTGAAACGCAGTATCGCTCCTGTCTGAAAAACACTAAATTAGATGCATAAGAGTGAGTATCCTAAGGATGAGTAAAATGCAGTGAGCAGTGAGTAATGTATGCAAAAAAAAGCATAATATCTTGGGGCGGTAATGCTGAGGCCCGCCTAGATGAATGAATATGCCTCCCTTTACTAGCCCAAGAGGCCTCCCCTCGGTGCCCGAGGACTGCCTCTCGCTCGTGAGTCTGCTGGCTAGGGGAGGGGCAAGGGCGGGGCTCGGCTAAGTATGCCTTGGGCAGGTACAGCGGAGGAGCCACACATCTCCAGGATAGCCGAGCGGACGTGATCACGGGAGGACGCAGCTAGCACCAGAGCCGGCGGAAGCGAGCGAGCCCCCTTCATCTCAAAGAGAGCGTTGAGTCCGAAAAAGGAGCCACCTGCGGGTTAAAAACAAAACCTCCAAGGAAGGAGCGGCAGAGAACTGCAATCCGTGTGTTTTGAAGGCTGTTTCCAAGGAAGACGGGGCGGTCCTCTCAGGAGTGCGCTTAAAGCGCTTTACGCTCTCCGACGCGAACACAGCACCAGGATTGACCGAGTGCGGTGTTCATCAAAGCGCTGACACTTTTTAATGGTTGATTTTCATATGGATTCTTTTAAATCTTTTCCACAACTTTGATCTCCTGGGACCGTTCCGAAGGGTGGAAACTCGCCAGACGTGCCCAGCACCGGTGCGCATGGGCCGCCCGCCCCGGGCCACCAGGTGAAGCGATTGCCTCTTGGGTCCGCCCGCGATCAACAGCGATCTCTCGATCTGCACGGGAGCAGGAGGGAGCCCCGTGCCCCAGTCTCCGTACTGCAATAATGCGCTTCCCGGCAAGGGACGTAGCGCTGCTACTTTTGGGTAAGTTTTAGGGCGCTAAATCTGGATCATTGATGAATGTGTATATGTGTAAGGGCTGACCCCATACCCGTCACAGTGCAGCGCACTTAGGGTCCTGACCCGCTCCCTGCTCGGACCAGCCCTTAATATTAGTGCTGGATAGTTTACCATCAGTAGCGTGTCCAGTACGCAAGGAAGGAAATGTCCCACCCCCACTCCCCGGCTGCTGTTTAAATGATAAAAAAAGAGCCATATTCAGGGTCCGTGGTTCTCCAGGTCTTTGGCCCGGTGCCACTGCACCTGCTGCAACAATGCAGAGGTGGGAAACCTTGACCTGCATATTGCGGAAGGAGCGCTGCAACTCGCCCCAACCCACTGTGCCACAATGTGTTTGACTGTGCATTCTTGGGTCCTTCTAGGCGCCACCTAAAGTATGTGGCTGCGATGAGCTGTAGGGCGTCTCACTGTCGCTAAGAAATCCTGGTAGTGGTGACCAGAATGTCATTTTAAATCACGCAGTGCAGCCGGTGCTTCCGCCTTTCAGTGTGTACATCCAAGGGTGGGCACCACGCGAGGACCTGCCTTCGTGTGTGCGCAGAGATCTCGGGGGCACCATGTCCAGTATCCGTGGGTAATATTATTATTGGATTTGCCTCCCATTGTTAACACAGGTCCTCAGTACCAGAATGAATGTGTAAATCAACAGTTCCAATCGACTATTCACGAGTAACATGGAAGGGCTCCGTATTTGGTGACCTACTTATGCCTGGCATGGAATTTCTCGATGCCTCTTCTCTGAGCTGGGAAATGGGGTTGGGTTGAGATCCCTCTTCTGGGTGACAACTTAGCATAACATCTTGTAATATCTCTGGTTAAGGTAAGCTACTGGCACCTTACCTCAAACACCTTTAGCATTTCCTTTTTTTTTATTTTTTATTTCAATATACTTTTTTTTTTATTGATTTTTACACACATAGTTATCGTCGCTTTTTCGTTACAGTGTGGCAGCCCAACTGGCTGTCTTTGTCAAAAGTACAGGTACATGGTATATATGTTTGGCTGTCCCCATATCCACTAGCTTGTTATGAGCATAAGAGTGCGTGAAGAGGGAAATGATAGAGAATAAAGAAGAGAGAAGAAGGAGTAGTGTACAAGAAGGTTATTACCTACGTGGGTCAGTTTTGGTCCTGTGGGGGTGTGTCCGAGGCTTTTTGGGCTACTTAGAGCACACCCCAACAGACTAGAGTTCTTCTAAGTCTTTTGTCATTCTCTTCCTTGGATCCGCAATATTTGGAGTATAAATTAACGTCCCAGAAATACCACATTGTTCGGAACTGCCACTTAAGCAATAGGCACCACGACACACCTGGTGGAAGTTTCACGATATCCTAGCTTACAAACTGTGATCTTGGACATCTCACCGAAGTCACTTTGCCTTTACTGGGCAGGTGGGCCTGAATTCTGCAATGTAGGTAAAATAATTGCCCTCTAGGGTTGGTCAGCTGGCCAGTCCGTCCCTCTGTACCGGATCTGGGTCTCACAAGGGCTGTGATTGTAATTCGACCATTGGAATGTTGAGAGCTCCATTGAAGACAAGGAAGAGGCTGGGACCAATAATGGCTGATCTAGGCCTGGTCCAACATTCCTAGGCTTACCTTCAGTTTCCCCTTCTTTACTTTATAATATTATGACCACAGTGGGACGAGTGTTCTAATAGCATTATAGCCCATCTGCATCTGGCAGAAGGGCTGTGATCCAGGCTGGGATCAATAATGGCTGATCTAGGCCTGGTCCAACATTCCTAGGCTTACCTTCAGTTTCCCCTTCTTTACTTTATAATATTATGACCACAGTGGGACGAGTGTTCTAATAGCATTATAGCCCATCTGCATCTGGCAGAAGGGCTGTGATCCAGGCTGGGATCAATAATGGCTGATCTAGGCCTGGTCCAACATTCCTAGGCTTACCTTCAGTTTCCCCTTCTTTACTTTATAATATTATGACCACAGTGGGACGAGTGTTCTAATAGCATTATAGCCCATCTGCATCTGGCAGAAGGGCTGTGATCCAGGCTGGGATCAATAATGGCTGATCTAGGCCTGGTCCAACATTCCTAGGCTTACCTTCAGTTTCCCCTTCTTTACTTTATAATATTATGACCACAGTGGGACGAGTGTTCTAATAGCATTATAGCCCGTCTGCATCTGGCAGAAGGGCTGTGATCCAATTAGAGCACCCTAGCTAGTTAATGGCTCACACCCCTCGTTATAGAACCCCCAACAGTGGTGCAGGCTGTCACTCTGGGAGACAGTTGTAAAGTGAATTATCACCCTCAGAAGCAGGCTTTAATGCTTTCTTATGATAATTGTTGCATAATTCATTTAATATGGTTGGGTGGGTTTGGGAGGATAGCAGGGTGGGAAGACTCCTACTCACCAGCCACACCTGTCAATCAACCTGCACGACAAGGAGAGCAGAGCCCAGTTCAAAGGCTGCCGCCTTTAGGTTGTGGCTTCTGGCTTATGCTTGAAAACCGAACACCAGGCTGCTGGCGCTGCCCAGAACCACAAGCACTTTTTTCCCACTTGGTATGGGAATGCCCTCAGATTGCACAATGCTGGCAGGCTACCTTCACCAACGGCTCTAGAGCACTGGGGACGCTGATCGACCCAACCACAGAGATAAGTATCTCTGTTAGGAGTCCTAGGTGGGGTGAGTGACACAGTGGGTGACATATCCTTGGTGGGAATTGGAACCGTGCTGGCCAAGAGAGAAATGGCGAATACGTGGAACTCTGCCGCCTCGCCACGTCCAGTGGAAACGGGTGGTGGACGGGGGCGCCAGAGGGGTAGAGGTGCTTTGAATCAAGCGGCTGCCCCAAGAAACATGGGAATATATGGGGGAGATGGTGACAATAAGGAGGGCTGCTAAGGAGCAATGCTACTGTGAATAGTGTCTTGTGATGCATGTGTACATGATTTACCACCATTATACACCTGACTGTCTAAAGTTGTCATCTCTTTCAAAACAATACAATTCAGTGTATAGAAAATAAATAGTAGATCGGGTCTGGTGGGGAGATAAGAAAAGCGGGGGCAGGGAATAGGTGGCTGATGTGGCCCCACAACATGTCAAAAGCATAGGATGAGGCTTAGAGAATTAAACTCTCGCAGCTGACATCTGATGTGGCGTGCAGGTCACAGTGCCCAGCGCTCCAATCCCCTTTAGCTTCTGATCTTTATGGACTTGATACACCAATAACCATCACACTGTGTGAGAGCTCACAGAAGTAACACGTCGGTGCTCTTTTTTTTTTTTTTTGCATGTTATTCTTCTGGCTCATGTACCCCCCCACAGCTTCGCATCAGCCTTGATTTTGGGGTGCTCCCTTAGCAGCCATGGGCTGTCTGAGGTGCACATGATCGCTTCCTGGTACTCTTGACGAGTCCCCTAATGCGCCCCAGCCCTGTAATTTCAGTGTTGTGATCTCCCCGGAAAGGAATGCCTGGTGCGCACCTGTAATGACTGTGTTGGGGCCTGGAGAGTGAGGTCATGTAATAGTTGGTTTGTCTTTTAAGCCCTGGGATTCCCCCACATTTCCTTTTCATAACAGATCTCGATTCCCCGACTGTGTCTATGGTTTAGGAGGTAATAAAAGGTGCGCTCCTTTTATTGTCCAGTCCATCCCAACATTTCACAATCTGTTTGAGAGAAGGTGTGCAGGCCTGGAATGGGATTCCCATAGAGGCTGGTGCTTCAGAAGGCCGAGAGGGCTGGGGCCGGGACCAGGAGGCTGGGAAGGCCTGCACTTCACTTCCGGGTTCTTTTATACTGTCCTTCCCAGGATGGAAGTAACTGCCCCAACACCCGGGCTGGATGGAACCTGTCAGTAACGACTGCTTGTCATAATGTCGACCACCTATAGTACACTATACAAACAGAACTATGTGACAGTTGTTGTGACCCGTTTCAGGGATTCTCTGATCGGTTTCAAGAGCCAATCCAACCAGCTGGTTCCACACAGACCTCTGCAGCAAGACCGTTATCCCTCTGAGCTATCTATCAGCAGCCTTTCCTACAGTTTCTCACAGTCCGTCTGAAATAACCCCAGACTTTAATATTGACTCTCCTGTACCGGGTGACTGACATACCGACTGTCAGACTGACGTACTCTCTCATACTGACACCTTTGTACTTTCAGGGTGGCACCCCAACCCTCACATACTTCTAGACACATACTGACTCTAGCATCCTGCAAGACTGACATACCTCATCTCGCATGCTCTCAGACTGGTATACTCACTCTCCCACACTGTCACTGATCGTGTGATTCCTCTATACTGTATGAGGGCTATACTGACTCCCCCCCCCCCCCCCTGCTGTCA
Source organism: Triturus cristatus (assembly GCF_964204655.1). Taxonomy (NCBI): domain Eukaryota; kingdom Metazoa; phylum Chordata; class Amphibia; order Caudata; family Salamandridae; genus Triturus; species Triturus cristatus. The sequence continues at coordinate 424,018,381 of NC_140594.1, read as the reverse complement.
GACTGAGGTTGTGACTCCACCATACTGTGAAAATAACCCGTCTCTTCTATACTGTATGACTGATAGAGTGACTGTCCCATACTGTCAGACTGACTCGCATACTGATAGGCTGACATTGTGCCTGTTCCATTCTGTCAACCTACTTGGAAAAAGTATTCCAGGGACCCACGGGGACCCTGGCACCTTCACTGGTAACCCGTTGGCACTAAACAGGCTGGTGGGCGTCACAGGAGCATCGGCAGGTTTCTCAAAGATGCTCCGGTGAGTTAAGCGCGCGCTGCTGACATCTGTGCGAACTGCAGGTCAGATACTGGCACGATCAATGTAGCTGTAGGTCTATGTAAAGAGTACCTTTAATCCAGGTAGCATTAACTGCTGTCCTGTACAGCGCTTAGGTAATTGCTGTTCTGTATAGCGCTTAGAAATGGCAAAACGGAGTATTGAGCGCTATTTCCCCCCCCCCCCAAAAAAACCTTCGAACAATCCAAAATGTCCACGCCCATGCCCATCTTCGTCTTCCCCGCCTTGTGATTCAGATTGTCGGCCGCTAGAACATGGCACCCTCAACTGGAACAACTCACTCACCTTTCGAATGATTTGCTCCCAAGCAGTGAGCACCTTCAAACGCCACACTTTCTCTGGAGCAGCCCCACGCCATCACCGCCCTCACAGTACAGCTTAGTGTAAGAGCACGACATGTAACTCTGTAATCGTTTGGTAATGTCTGCCGGGTCATTCTTCATCCTACTCCTTAAGTCTGTTCACAGGCCTCCTTAAGACCCAACTAACTGTATGAAAGTAGTCCTGCACTCTCATTTCCGGAAATAGGAAAGATTAATATATGTCAATCCATTTTGCCACTTAATGGCTAGGCTCAGAGCTCGGACGTTGGGCCAGTGGAATTATGCGGCATGGGAAGACCAAATTATGCAGCAGTATTGACTAAATTGTTGAGCCTGAAAATACAAAATAATGTGGCACATTTTGTGATAGGACTACTTCATTATCTTGACACTTTTATAGATGTTAACACTGCCTGTGCAAAATGTTCACTTCATTAGTACCGGTTTAAAGTCCAATTCAAGCAATGAGCAAATTAAAGGTGACCAGTCAAGCTTTGTGAATGGCCTTGCAGGGCAGATCCGTTTGAGCTAGAATCATTTTTGTTGTTAAAATCTGCAAATTAAGCAGCTGGTGATAGATTATGTGGCAAATGCATACTTATGCAACAAAAATCGTCAGGATCGTATAATTTCAGTGGCCCTGCCATAGAGGCTTCTTAAGTACCGCAGAATGCCCTCTTCCTCTGTAAGGCAAAGCGCAAACATACCCGGCACAGAAACCGACCGAAGCTCGAAGCAGCAAAGACTTGAGGGAAAGCCATCTCCCATCAATATTTCCTCACGTAAAAGGACAACTCTGCTGCGCAATGTGGTTTCTTCACAAGTGCCCCAAAAATCTGTAACTTCCACGAACTGAGATACACATAGCTTCCTCTTTCTCGGTATTTAAGGCCAGCCTAGAAGTCCCCAATTTGCTGACTGAATACTCCTGGAAGCTGCTTCGGTTGCACCCTGCTCACAAAGCTGGCATAATGCAGGCCCGCAGCCTCTGAACGTTACCATTGCCCGCTATTACTACATGGTGTATTTGTGGAGTGCTGTGATTGACGGGGAGACGTCAGAGCTTGTGCAGGCTGCTGTGATAGGAGGAAATCTGATGTAAGGATACGTGCATGGTGAGGTAAAAGCATGTGCTGTGAGTGGTGGAGGACGATGTTGTTGGATACAGTATAGGTTATGATGGTTGGTTGGAGGGTTGATATACGAGGTAGCACAGGGTGCTGTGATTGGTAAATGGGGCATACTACATGTACCACACACTGCTGTGATTGGTGGAGGGGTGACATTGGAGGCAGTGAAGCATGCACGTGACTGATGGAGCTATACAGTGCACTGTGACGGCTGGGGAGATGGGTAATGTAAGTGGCAGTCCGGTTGCTGTGATTGGTGGAGGGATTCATTTCTGAGGCACCTTGTGTACTGTGATAGGCTGAGGGTCCATATTAGAGGCCGGGCAGGGTGTTGAGGTGGTCAGTGATTGGCATGTAGTGCAAAGCCCTTGGTTTTGAGGCGGTGGTAGAAGTAGTGCACTGCACTGTGATCCCCAGATGGGATGATGTTAGAGGTGGCGCCAAGTGCAGGGGTGATAGGACGGTAGTTCCGTGTTTACAGCCAGGCTCTTCAGCTCCCTCGCCATCCCTCCTGATAATCTCCCCAGCCTCTGCCCACTGGTCCTGCCCTACAAACCTCAGCACCGAAAATGACAGCGGAGGAGAGTGAGGCAAAGGCAGGGAGCACCTGTCCAGATTCTCTTATTCTACTAAGGGCCGGGTGGTTCTGAGCATGTGGGCCTGCTGGGGCGCCCCATGTCCAGCAGTAAGACTCCCCACGTCTCACAGTGGATATCTGTCATCTGTGTCAGTGGTGCTTCTCTGCAGAGTGCCATCTCGTCCCTTCCAGAGCTACTATCCTGTTGTATGACAGAACCACATATGGCCTTTACCGCGCCTTCCTTTACCACGCAGAACTTTACAACAGCTTGCCTTAGGGAAAGCGCTGGACTTTGGAACAGTATAATTTACTATTCCAACTCCAGTCCGCGCAACAGTAGGAAAAGTCCGACGCCACTTTACCTAAGGCCTGTCGTAAGGACATGCGTGTTTGAGGCGCATTCATTGTTCGAATCGTGTTGCAAAGACAACGCGTGGTTCAGCAGTCATTATTGCGGTTTTCCACCCAGGATAAGCCCCCACAAATTCTACTAGCAGGAGGTGAATAACAGGAAGTGATATGAAACGTTCAGGTGTTGTAGCCTTGCATTACAGTAGTCACAACTGCAGACAAATTCTAAACCTGTGCACTTTCCACAGAGAAGCATGTTTTATTTTTTTAAGCCTGGCATTGTATACTGAGAAAGGGAGGTGGCTGGTGCTTCCTGGTTGGGAGGAGGCTCCAAAGATTTGGAAATGAGGCTCATTTGTGGTTGAGCCTACCTTGCTCTAGGAAAGATTGTAGTTTGGGCCTGAGGTGCAGGAGGCTTAGTGAGGTACAAGTGCTCGAGCAAGGCTGCTGTCAGGGTTTCAGTGGAGAGGACTCCCAGCATGCAAAAGCCGAGCCTCATCTGGAAATAAAACCATCCCTTCTTCTGTCTCCTTCGTTTAATGATGCCACCACCAGTGCCGCCACCACCATGTTGAATACAGGGAATGCCCCGGTTACTTACCGGTAATCTTCATTACTCCGAGTATTGTCTTCCTCAACACTTGGTGCGGAGCTGAAGCTCAATTTTTTGTAACTCTGGTGGTGGGGAAGACTTACGAGGAGGTAATGCCTCTTACAGGACAGTCTCTTGATCACAGAAAACTGGGCCTCGTGCTTCTCTCATTAACCCCTTCGCTGCGTAGCGAATTCCGCCGCAGCACTGGGGGGGTTTGGGGTGAGCGCGGCGCCGCCATGCTCATGACGGAACCACGCCGTCATGAGTCACGGGCGAGCTGTGCTCATGACGGCGTGGTTCCGTCATGACTCCACCCACTTGCGCTGATCGCCCGCACAGGCGGGGAAACAGCGCAGCGTGGGCGGAGCGGCCGCCAACGGCCGCAGCATGACGGAACCACTCCGTCATGAGCACACGGCGCCCGTGGCTCATGACGGAGTGGTTCCGTCAGAAGCATGCAAGGGGTTAAGCGATCTGCTCTAGTTCACTCCTTATTATATAATCTACAAAATAATACACACCAGAAACCGAGAGTCGCTATTTATTGTGAGGGTGAAGGCTCGGGGCTCTGTTCGAAGACATTCTTAGGAGGATGGTGCAGAGTGGTGCTATTCCATCTGAAATGATTGGCCGTGTTACGGAGAGGCAGCTCCAGGGTCCTTTCAGAGGAGGTGGCGCGGCCTTTTATGAGGGGTGCTCTAGAGTGCTGTCGGGTGAAAGTGGGTATGTTTTGAGAGGAGAAAGACCTGTCTATTGTCTGCCAAGAATGTTGAGGTTACTTTGAGGAGAAATGCCAGTTTCTGACGTGGTTAGTGTTCTTTTGATGAGGAAGGCCCAGGGTGTTGTTTACAGCCATGGTCAGTGTGATTTTGAGGAGGAAGGCCCGGGGTACTCTCTGCATCCATGGTTTTCGTTATTTTGATGTGGAAGCCGCAGTTTACTCACTGCAGAAATAGTTAGTTTTATTTTGAGGAGGAAGAACTGGGGTGCCACCTGCAGCGATGGTCAGTGTAACTTTGAAGAGGAAGACCCAAGGTGCCTTCTAGAGAGATGGTCAGTGTAATTTTGAGGAGAAAGGTTCCCTCTGCAGAGACAGCGCGTGGCTCTCATGGGAGGGCCGTGCAGGGTGCTGTCAGGGGAGGCAGGGGATGCTATTATAGTCTTAGATGCATTATTATTCCGGCATTAGGATGACGCAGTCCGGCTGGAGTTATTGTGATGAGCTAAGACATTCTTTGAGATGACGGGCACATTCCTCGCAGAGGAGGGACTGCCTGTCAGGGACATGGGCGGGGAAGGCGGGGCCGGCCCTGATCTTTTGGGTTTTCTCTCACACCCTTGATGCGCCACTGTTCCCACGGTAGACGCTTGGAGTGCATCTATTTACCCAGGTGTCGCTCTACCCAACAATTACCGCCCTTCATGTCCCGCCAGCACAGTAATGAACCGCGGCCTGCACCCAGGAGTGCCGTCAGGTGAGGGCGAGGGAGCTCTCCTGAAGGTCCGGGAGGGTGAGCGTCACCGCAAGCGACTGAGGGCTATGAGAGCCGCCATCGAGGAACCCCATTAAAGTCTTTGGGGTCGGTAATCGAGGGATCCCAATTAAGTTCAGAGAGAGGATTCTCAAGGAATCCCACTGAAGTCTGAGGGCGATCGTCAAGGAACCCTTTTAAAGTCTGGGGGGGTCATTCATCCAGAGATCCCCCTTGAACGCTGTTGGACTGATCTCCAAGTGATCACTTTAAAGTCTCTGAGAGTGAAGAACGGGTGTGATCTCGGAAATTTACATTCATATAGGGCCCATCGAAGTGTTTGTGAGTGTGCCATGTGTGGTCCTTTGGAAGCATTCAATAATTTCCATCCATTGGACACCATAGGAACAGTCACTGGGTGTGACATTGCTGAGGTGAATAGAAGCGTGACGACGACTTCACCCCTATTTCTTGCAGGACCTGGAACTCTCATGATAGCTGATGTCATGTGTGAATGCTCGACCAGTTCAGTTTTTTAACTTCAGTTGCTTTGCATTCTGGTACATGTGGTTTTACTTTTTCCTGTTTTTAAGTAGAATTCTACAGGTTTACACAGCAAACCAATTGATGTAATTAAAAAGCCAGGTCTAGACCAACATCTCTTGCCGTACATGGATGCGAGGTCTGTCGGTTCCTGAGATTGGGGCCCATTTAAAGTTAGCAGTTTCAATGCTTGCTTTCTAAGGAGGGAATGCAAAAACGAGGGTTCAGCAATGAAGAGAAGTAGGCTTGGTGGGCATAGGGCCAGTCATATATCCCAGTTTCTAGGTTGAAGCTGAACCCAACCCACACAAGGAAGCCCCCGCCGCCATTGAAGAGGTTTCCTTCCATCTTTCAATCCCTCACTCCATCACCAACTCTTTTTGTAGTCCTGAAGTAAACAAAGTACCACAGTCTGGCCTGTTGGTGCCATACAAAAAAATCTCAAGTTCTGTATGCCTACATTTTCTATACAAATGTGTGAAATTACAGATTTTTCTCAAAAAGCTGTGGTAGCAATTCGCACATTGGAAACATTATACCGGGACCTAAGGATTTGATGGGTGTCTTGCGCTCTTAAAAAGGCTGCAAATATATTGCCAGGCAAACGGGGAGACTCCTGAAAGTAGGAGAAGACCAGGTGTCAGCCGACACATAGGCCTTTCATCTAGACCTCCTGGTCAGAGAGGGACTCGCAAACAGAATATCTGGAAAGGTTGTCACAGGCCAGTCAGTGCCTCAAAGTCTGGGACAGCGGCATGTCAATAATGCTCTCCGCTCACTCCCCCCTGGCCATGACGGATACTCCGAGGCATCCACAGGTGTAAACAAACGCCTGTTTTGTCCTTGGATAGCAGCAGGCAGGCGGGGCACGGCTCATAAGGTTGCTAAACCCGGGGCCTCCACAGGTTTCAAGGGCCAGTGCTGCGTCAGACACCTAAATGCACTAAGAGAACCAACAGATGAGGTAAGCGACCCTCCGAACCCCGGGGCTGTCTAAGGAGCGAAAGGCTTGGCATCCATCACCATACATAACTATATGAAGTGTACAAAAGAAGCACAATGCCATTAGATGGGCATTCATACCACCCAACTGATTGGCACCCATTGTATCAATATCACCTATCTTACTGGCACACAGTATCTGATGCAGAAATATGACTGGCTTGGTTCCCCTCTCTGGGCTCCAACCAGTGACAGTCAGACCTCAAAGTGCCCTTAGCAGCAAGTGCCTAGCCCGCTGAGCTAGATCAAAGGATTGTGAATGAAAGGTCACTGCCGTTTGTTTTGGTGTTAGTTATGGGAGGGTAGCTTCGTCCATTGGTTTAGAAGCCGCAGGTCACCCCTCCATCAGTTAATTGCAGTTTCTCAGTATTGGGAGAGAGTGCCTTCTTTGCAGGTCATTTCCCAAGGAGTGGATGTGTTGGTCACTACCATTGGCCCGGGGATGGCCTCTGATTTTTTTCCAGCTCTACCATAGGCCTCGGGTGCCCCTCTTCACAGGGGCTCCCTGAGTGAAGACTTGGGGGCATCCTTGTGGTGCACCACCTGGCTGCCTTTGGAGGGGGTGTCATTATTCATTGGGTTCATAAATTGTTTGAGTGATTCATACAATGTCATCAGTCTCTCTTATGTGCCCAATTATGGGGCCCAATGAAGTGTGGCCAGTGCTCAAATTTCAATTCATCAAAATGGCAGGCGTAACGGAAGTGACATCATGCACCCTTTGTGTACCTGATGACATCAGGTTAACCCCTTTTTCCAGCTTTACTCCTAACTCTTTAGCTGCTATGGGGCTGGGAGAAGAGCTAGAATAGAAATGCAGAAAGCAGACATGAAGCCTCTTCGCTTTTTGGCCCTGCCGCTGCCGTCGTGAATTCTGAGACCAGCATAAACACATGAAGTGCGATGGGCTTACAAAGGAAAGTTCTGGGTAAAACCTGCTACCCCAGTTACTGGTAATCGATGCTCTGGGCTCAATTTTGGAATGATAAAGGTCTTCCTGTTCACTTTAATGACTTTTCTCAGTGGTGTGCTTTTTGTGGTAGTTTTTTGTGCTTAAATAAAAGAAAAACAGCAGTTCCCGCTCTCGTACCGGCCATCACATTTGAGAGGTGCTACGCCAGCAGCAGAATAGTTTAAGTGCTTGGCGTGTGGAGTGCTTCCAGGAGCGCGGGTAGGGCTAACAATGTTCGCATTTCTCTTGGGGGCAGATGGGAAGTGTTCTGTCAGTATCTCTGCTCACATGATCTCTCACCTGAGGCCACGCCGGCACGTTTTGGTTTGCACGTGCCCCGGAAGTCAGGCAGTGATTCCGAGGGCACTCACTGCTCCGGAATGAGACCGGGCTCTGACTCAGCTTCGGACTGAATTCCAGACAGCATCTGGGTATTTAGGTGCTTGCAATCCAAGGCCAGACTGGCCCTCCCGGGCATCTGGCGTTTTCCTGGGGGGGGGGGGGGGGGGGGTTGAAGAATGGGTGGGGGTTTGTGTATGTTAGTGGGGCCCGGTTTTGTAGCACTGCAGTAGTTTTAAAAGCACTGTAAAGTTCCTTGTATAGGCAGCAGTTTTCTTGCAATATAAGTGTTCGGATAACTCTGGTGATTAAGTACCCACTGGAGAGAGATGGTAGTTTTGTCTAGTGGCAGTTTGGGTCATCTAACGTAGTGTAGAGGGTCAATGTGCCTGCTGCAAAGAACTTGTACCATGCAGATACAAGGAGAGTATTTTATGTGCACAACTCAGTGGGTTACTGCTTTTGTCACATAGCTTCTTTTGTTATTGTGCAGTTCATAAATTACAATTTAAAAACTGGTATCAAAGAGCTGCATGCAAACTCATTTACTGTGCTTTAAAAGTGAATACAATTGAATATATATTGACAAATGTACTGTAGAATGTGCCATTTTCCCCCCAAATTTTCTTAGGGAGAGAATCCCTCAAAGCTCCATCTGTAGTGGTCTGGCTCGCTCGATGCACTCTATATGCACTGTAAGGGAGCTGATCTGACAAATTTTGCCAGGGATGATTTGGGTTCCCAGTCCGGCCCTGATGCAATCCCGTTGCCCCACCCCGGCCCAAGACATGCCTTGCCAAGGGATACCATATGACCGCGGGCGTCTCCGGCGGAGTGTATCCCTACTGCTCGAAACATTATGAAAACATGTAAAGTAAAATGATATTAAAGCAATTAATAAAAACGGCTTTATTATCATTTTATTTTACCTGTAGAGGGAGCTGCAGCCAAGTCATAAGGGCGAGGCCATCAGCAACAGGAGGAGTGGTGGGCACAGGGCGCCAAGTGTGCATGTCGGTTTGGCCGTCCATCTGTAGACTGCCAAACCGACATGCGCCCTTGAGTATCTCCAGGCTGTTGGTAGGGGATTTTAGCAGGGTTTAGGAGCACAGGCTACCAGTCCCTGCTGGAGCATGAAACCAGCCTGCTCGGCTCGGTCCCGGTGCTTCTCTCATGCTGGGTACTACCAGCATGAGTGCAGCGTCTAGATGGGCGCAGGGGAGTCTGGGAGCCTGTGTGTGCAGCTCCTGTGAATTTAGAGCTCAAGAGTGTGGCAAGTTGGTGGGTGGTAGGCGGCAGGAGGTAGGTTTCTTGTCCCCTGCGCTGCCTCGCCACTTTTTCATGCTAGCGGCCGCCACTGCTTATGTGCTTATGACTCTATCTTTGGGAGCAACGTGTTTTCAATCCTAGGCATCCATTGACAGCTTTGAAGCCTTCTGGGGGAGAGGAGGTGTGGTTCACTTAACTTCAACCTTTTGGGGGAACATACCTGTCATCCTCTTGACTCAAAAATGTGGGTGAAGTCAGGTGTCTAAGCGGGTGGTCCCATTAAGGTGAATGGAGGTTAAACACTGTTTTTGGACGGTGATATAGGTTTGAAAAGACCAATAAAGTCTATGAAGGTATTTTATTTGTCAGGTGGGCGAATAAAAGCAAAAAGAGGGCGACACCCGCCCAAGGCGAGTGAGTTGGCATGCAAAGAGTAATGTACCAGACTACAACGGTTAACAAAAGTACGGCTGTGTCTACGTCCCATTCTGTCCCCGGTGGAATGGGAGCATTCGGGCAAATATGTAAGGGCCACACTATAGCCCTATGCGACTTAATGTTTAATATATTCAAATAGTAAATGCCCTAGTGAGGCTATTCATCTACAATGTACACATTTGGCAGGGAAACATGGCCAATTTCCCCCAGGCCCTGTAAAATATAGTATCCTACCTTGTATTGCCTAAACGAGAACAATGAATTATTTATAGGTATTTCCTAAAATAGGACTTCTCATGTCAGAAGCCAAAATAACATCAGGAACCTAACCAGTACATTTAACCAAGCTTCATATACGAAAGGCTTTTTTAAAAAATGTTTTACCTTAAGCAATGTAAGAAATTATGCAAATTGATTTTCAAACGTGGGCTTTAAAAATTAAACAGCGTGTCACAAAAACACCGTAAATTACTAGTATTCTCCTCAAATATGAAAATGAAGCATTACTAATTCAGTAAGTCAAATGTGTTGTCAGATAAGATCAAAAATGCATCCACCATAAAATGGAAGCAGGAGTTCAGACCAACGAATATTATGCAAAATGAAATTGAAGACAGCCAAGGACATGATGCAGAGATAGTGCCAGTAATACCTGCTTCCCTTGTGTTGCTGCTTCTCACTGCAGGAAATCAAATCAGCCAGTGCTTTCAAATACACAACTGTTTTTTTTGTGAATGGAAAACAAAGCTTACATCCAAAAGTGTGGGGGAAAATGTTTTCGATAAAAATTTGAATGTGTTTACCTTAGTTTAGGTTTAGCAGCTGGTAGTTTGTGCCCCTTAAAAGCAGAGGCGCATTAACATGGTGTAGCAACATGTGTGCACTAAAGCTGGGTCTGATGTTTTGTGATGTCACTTCCTGTGATGCCATGGGAGGCCAAAGGTTTGGTGAAATCACTTGCATAACCTCTCTCATTTTGCTGTAGTTAGGTGGCTGGGCTGAGGTCGGTGCTTAATTTGAACATGTGGTCGTCACCGGCACTTTGCTCCCAACACCGTCCCTGATAGGCTACCACCTAGTGGCGCTATCTATCAGATTTTGAGATGAGCAGACAGAAGGTGTTTAATCATTCAATAAACATTACAAATTAATAATATCTGCCACCAATACCATAGTTATAGCTGTAGGTGACCTAGAGTGGTCAAAGTTGTCACACTTACGAAAGTGAGATGGTTGTTACTGCCACTGGCCGCGCTCACAGGGGCAATAAGTGGTACAAGCGGCAAGGGCCTCTCGAGAATAATTTTTACAAATCAAGCACTGGCTGAGTTGTCTGTAACTCTAACCTTGACAGCATTGCTTATAGAATGTTACCACCCTGGGGGTCCATCACCTTAACTCATTCCAATAGCCCACAATATGACCTTGCAGTAGGTCATCGTGCGACTGGACTACGATAGCTAGGCGTACCACACTTGCATGGAGCTGTCTCACTGGTGGAAGAGCCTAACCCTGGGTCCGGTGGAGGATGTTGCCACAGATACAATCAAAGGCAGGTCCTTTAGGCCCTTTTTGGTGTAACCTAAATGGAATTGGGTTTTTTAATACAATTGAAGGCCTAGCAGTGAGACCTAGGCCCTAAGGGGATTGCCTTTACTGCCGCAATATATATATATTCCCTATGCATGCAGCCCTGTGAATAAAACTTGCCCAGAAGTGGATCTGTGGTTGCAGTGGACAAGGAAGCCCGGACGAACCCAAGCCAGTGGGTACACTGGGCTGGATGGACCCTGGGATCTGGATCTCGCAGACTAGGAAGCCTGGACCATGCTTGGGGCAGCTCCGGCCCAGGTTTGTGGATACTGTAGGCATGGAAGCCCCGACGGACCAGACATGTTGATACATCGGGAAAGGAAGCTGAGTCCATCTATTGATACACCAGGCTAGTGCTTTTCAGACCATTCGCCATGTCTTCAAAAATCATATAGAACCCTATCTTTTCTGAGAACTAGCTGCCTCTCGCCTCTGTTTTTCAGAAATCACTTTGAGGCAATAGAGATGATGGGCACTAAATTCATCTCCTAGAGCTGTGGGATTTTTTTTCTCCATAAAACGTTCTCATTTTAAAATGTTTTATCCTTTCCCCCATTGGCTTTTATCTCCTTTTTTTTCTGCTGATCAAGAAACTGATGTTCAGCTCCGGAAATGATGTCACATGATGGGGCAGTGATGTCAAATAGGGGAAATTGCAGCTCTAAGTAGCTGGAGAAGAAGGAAAGCAGTCGTCCTGGAAGTGAGTGAGTTCTGAGTACAGAGCACTGAGACCTATCTCGAATGGCCTCTCTCCACTTGGGGCCCGCGTCTGAGACCACTGTCAACTTCTTATACTCAAAACCAGGGGCCAACCTTGACTGCCAAACATTACTGGCATCACACCCTACCCCTTAGTGCCAGCTCCTCACATTGCCAACTAGCGCCTATTTGTCATACTGCTCACCAGTGTACATCAAACCCTCTACCGCCGGCGAGTAGGACGTTAGACTCCATACCCACTAAGTTCATACAATATTTGGCCTCTCAGCTGAGAGCCAGCAATGTAACCAATAACTAGTCAATTGTCAAGTCGTTTGACACAATTAGAATGGGGAACTGGTACTCCTGTAAAGCGCTCCAATAACTTCGTGTCCAGTTGGCGCAATAAAAAATACTGCAAACAAATTTGAAACATTTTAGTATGTTGATTAAATATTGAAGTGGAGGGAAAAAGCATCGAATAGCGAAAACAGACGTTTATTGAGGTAAGATCCATTTACCCTGATGTATCCAGGAGAACCGAAAAAGTGCTGCGGAAGCGGCTGGTATAGTAGCGTCATTTGCCTACATTTCCACTTCAGATGGGGTCGGTGGGGCGGGGTCAACGCTCTTCCTGTGCAGTTAGCCCCCATCCCATGTTGGGCCTAGTGCCAGTGGGAATTCCGGATCCGGCCTTTCAAACGCTGGCCCCGGGGGGTTTACTTTGAACTTCCCGCCTGTGGAAGACGCGCACTTCCCTCTTTGTAGACTTAACCACCCTCTATCAGCGCGATTCAAAGTGCCACCTGGAGGCAGTTGTGTGTCTGCACAGTTTGTCATCCGTCGGTTTACCGCAGGTGCACAATTATCCATTTCCTCTCTCCTCCTTTCAGATACATGTGTACTAGACAACCCGGTCGGCTAATGCACCTGTTGCAAAAATCTGCAACTGGTTTTACTCACGGTTGTCTTTCCGCTGAGGTCGATCAACACTTTCCTTAACGTTGTGTTTTAATAGCACCTGTTGTTGTGTAGGCTGTGCAAAATTCCATAGTATTTTAAGATGTATGATTAGGGTACTGTACATGTTGGGCAGAAACGATTGGAGTTCAGTGGTCAGAGAAGGGAACACCTCTAGTCGGGTCTCTTCATGTTCCTCGCTCTTGGGGAGGTCTTGTGACGCGAATTCATCTATACGAAATACTGAGACAGGTATCGAGCAAGCCCCCCATTTCTCCGTCCTAAATGCCTGAATTAAGTACTTACAATGGCGAGAACATAGCACTTCATACTTATTTTCGAAGATAAGAAAAAGTATTTTTGTTGTTCAGTCTTCCAATCTGAAGGACTACATAGTGTAAATACTTTGGATCAACAAAAATATAAAATTAAAGTTATGGTTAAATTGTTATTGTAGCAACTACTGTGGTTAAGGATAGGGTCAGAGATCGTAGAAGTGTCAAGTGTTGCTGGTGTCCAACATTGGTCCCCCGGGCTAGATCCATGTCACTTTGTGAGGAGAAACATGAATTATGAGATTTAGGTTAGATGTACATACATTTATCCCATGCGGATATCTGGAAATTCTGTAATGTATTCAGCCAGCGCTGGACACCCAAGCACTTTTATATTCAACCCAACCTCTGCCCTACCCCAGCTCAACTTCTTAATCGATTTTGGCCCTGGTAATCAGTGGGCTACTTAAGCAATATATGTACAGCAATTCAGATCGAAATGAATTTACAGTTTGAAAATGTGAGGAGCCTGCCTTATTCTGCACCTCTAGGCCTAATTTTCTATCCACTGTTTGTAATACTTCAAAATCCAATGCTGAGTTTAGTTTGTTTATTTAAAATGTGAAGTAATGGAAACCCAACTTTGAAACTCCAAGCAACACAAACCAACAACGCATAAAAAAGAAGAAATACAACCCCCCTACTGTAAATACCTCATCAGTAAATGTATCTGGCAACAATCATAAGATGTCAAGAGAATTAACTGAAACATTCAGGAGCTTGGGATTTGCTCCAATATCTACAGAATATGTTGTTAAAGCCTCTTTATAGACAGGAGCAGTCAGAAATAAATCAGAGGCTTGTTACGCCAATCCGACAACTGTCAACTAATTATTACAAAATTTATTGCCACAATTCAACAACACTCGATGTGCTTCTCAAATAGATCTAGCTAATATCTTATGTAACTTCACATATTTGTAATACTATCAAGTTGCCCAAAAACTTAGCGCTTTAGTAATAAAACCTTTTGAAACAGAATTTCTTCTTTTAAGGAATGCTTGGTGTTGTACCATATTGTAGGGGTGGGCGGAACTTGCGTAGTCGCGTTACGCAAAGTTCAGCGAAATGGTAAAAAATCTCTGCGAGCTACGCAGAATTCTGCTACCATGCGGAATCGCTTGTTCCACCCGTTCGTGATGCGTTTTTCCTGTTCGGGGACGCTGTTTGTGTGCTCGGGGGGGGGGGGGGGAAATCTCGCGAACTTGCCAATGCGGTCGCTAATTGGAGAGGCCATCTTGTTTCACTTGTCCCGCCCGCTCGCGATGCGTGTTTCCTGTTCGTGAACGCGGATGTCCGATGGCGCGTCCGACTGACGTGTTCGCGATCACACACGCTCGTGGGATCTCGTGGCGCAAGTGAACGGATAGAAAAACTCGTCGGGGAATGCAGGGATCCCGGTAAGTCGCTCCCGCGTGCGCGAACATGCATTTTGAAAGCGCGAACAAGGGAAAAAATTCTGCTGCGCTGCGGATCGCGGAATTTACCGTCCAGGCCTACCATATTGTCATACAACATATTTTATTCAGACAGTGTATGACATTGAGCAACTATAAAGGTCCCGTTCTCTATTACTAAGACCAAAACTGCAAATGTACTCCCCATCAACCCTGATTGTAACAGCAAGCAACAGACCAGGCCAGGGTCAAGCATCTGAAACCAAACGTACCTGTCTACCGCCTCCCCAGCAGAGAGTTTAACTGCTAGCATGTGTTAATAATAAGCCCAGTACCAGTTTTGTTTATACCTCTGGGGATTTCCCGGCAGGCTGGCCACCAGGGTTGAACTGGTACAGAAAATAGGCCTGGGCACCAATAATAAAAGTGGCTACATGAGTGAGTAATATACCTAAAAAAAAGTTGCACATGTTTGGAAATTGGGGCTGTTTTAAACGTGTAAAGACACGCTGTATAACTGTTTAGCAAGGTATGGAAAACTGCATGGATTCGACATTTTTGCAGGCAATCAACAGTAAAAACCGAACCAGGAGATCATAAAACAAACCCACAAACAGCCAAAACACCGACCCATCCACTGACCTGTCAGACCAACCCATCAGGCACTGCCTGATTGGTGGATCGGCCAGTCCGAACTAGCTGGCCGCCTCAGCTGACAAACTTTAAAAAAATGTACAGATAAACTGAATCCCATTTATGTCCCTCTGAATCCTCTATTAACATTTTTCCAATTGGTTAGCTTGTTTTGGTTCTTATTTTGTGTTCTAGTACAGTATTACAGATTTGCTAATCTGAATTAATGCAATCTGTTTCTCTTGCAGGACTTGTAGCAGCTCTGACGCATGCGCTGGACAACACAACCAACACAAATACCACGTCAGAGCACAGTGGTGAGTTTCTAATTTAAAACTTAGTGGCTACTACTGAGTTTTATCATGACTGAATTATTTCTGTGGGTCCATATGCCAACCAAATCTTGGAGGGGTGCTCAGTGAGATGAAAAAAGGCTTAAGGTTTGCATCCTTTGCCTGTCAATATGTTGGCTAATAGCTTCAGTTATTTATAGAGCTTGGAAGTGGCAGAAGTGTAGCATAAAGCGCTAAATAAACGTGCAAGGTAATGTGTCATGGTTGCAGAAGTAGACTCGGCTTTAAAATCAGGAAATGGTTCCACCGTCTGCTGTCTCTGAAAGACTAGTAGACGTAGAAATGTGTGTCACATGTCAGGCAGATCTCTTATTGTCATGGTAGCAATAACATGCTTTGCTGGTGGGGGGGTTCACTCGAGGCAGAGTATGGGGGTTAGAAGGGAAATATATACTTTTTTTGTATTCCCCCGCTGGCTTTCCAGAATAGGCCTTTGGTCATGCGTAACGCCTTTTCTGACGAAATGTCCACTCTAGTTATGATAGCTCAGTTGGTTCATGTACTTGCTGTGGAAAAAGATGTGAAATCTGATGCCCACTTTATTAGACCCTAATGGGGTAGACGTATTCAATACCACTGAGTGAGAAGATGGCAAATCCTTTAACCACACTTATGCGTACAGAAAGTGAAAACTCCTTTGTTATTCTCTAAGTACTATTAAATGGACCTGTGCCTAGCAGAGGTAGCCTCATAGCGCTTAAAACAATTTTTTTTATTACTATTCATCTTAATGACACTCCTTTCTATCTGAGCTGGAATTAATGAACGCCCGACTCAAAACGCCAAGATTTAAACATGCTTCCTGCATTGATCCCTCTTGCAGGCATATTCATTCGTTCGGATAAGCCATAGTCGTTCCACCCACATAGAGTGCTTTAAACTGAGGCCAAGACAGGGGCCTGGATTTTCCTCGATGCCACTAATGTGACTTTGACATGGTCAAACGTCTGACATTAGCAGGGATTTTTCCTGTGATGGGCAGGAGTGAGGCGATGCTGTGCCCAGCAGGTAAGCCTGGTCTGGGCAATATAAAGGATGCTTGTGCCAGGTGCTTGTGGTAAATGGTCACTGGCAAAGGAGGGGTGGAGGCGCTCTTCATAATGAGTGTGTAAATGAGGTATCATCCAGGAGGATGGGTGTAGGCTAAAATGCTCATGGATGGTACCAGTTCCATTATTAATAAAAGGTTTTTACATAGCACTTCACACCACACTTGTGTCTCGAAGCGAACAGATGTTAATCTTGCCTATTTCAGCCTGATACCTCGTGACTTGCAGGTGACTGCAGAAGGGAGGGTGAACTCGCTGTGCATTAATCCCAGGATAGGGCTGCTCCCAGACCGTGGGACACAGCGCAGCTTTTGCCCAAGGAGCTCGGCCCATGCCAACTCGTGCGCCATCAAATGAGTGATGGCAGACACTTCAAAGTCGCAGAGTAATGTTGTGCTGTTCTCGCCTTTGTTTGCTTTGTGCCCTCTCACAGAGGCTAGAAGGATTTCTGTTATTTGCAATTTTAGCGAGCCGTAGTAATGGCCCACCTGGACTATTGTAACATCGTCTATAAAGTACCTATTAAACATGCCAAGTACACAAACCACTCGGCCAGCAGCAGCGTGCCAGCAAGATAGCTCAGTGGGTTAATACACGCCTTTGATTTTTAAAGTGATGTGAAAGCTGCAAGTCAATTCTGGCAAGGGAGACTCGGTCTTGCATCCTAGCAAAATCTGCAAAAGGAATACCATTTACATGTGGTAATTGCAATATTGGACTCTTATAGCGCTTATAAATAACAGTAGTATCGTATCAAACGCTATATACAGGGCCACTGTAATTATGCGATTTTGCAACCGCAACCTTTTTCACATAGATATGGATTTGCCACAAAATCTGTCATCTGCACAACCTGCAGATTTAAAGAAAATAAATGTTTCTAGCTCAAACCAATCAATTGTTACTAAAACATGGCGAAGTGTTAGCGCGCAGTGGACAGCCCTTCACAACGGTTAACTTGTCATCTTTGAGTTAATTATTGGTACCATTTTGACAAACCAATATAGAAATAAGTTGATCTCTTTCCCCAGACAGTATAACAATGTATAAAAGTCATAAAATGGTTATTACTATTTAAAAAAACTTGCCGCATTATGCCATATCATTTCCCCGCATAATTTCCCTTTTCTTGCCCCCTAATTTACTCAACCTTGCCTCATAATTTGGTGCTGCCCTGCTGCAAAATTCCACTGTCTCTGGATATCTAAAAAAACAAGTTACTATTGGTTACTAAAATGTACTGCCCCTGCTTAAAAGGAGTGCTTGCTTTCTGTCTGGGGATAGAAGGCAGTTTAAGGCTCTTTGCGTTGCCCACATTGTGTGGTGCGGTCAACACAGCGGCTATAGAGTGTCCACACCATATGACCTGACCACCCACCTAAGGCCTATGCCTTACAACCCACAAGCAGGCCAGGCACGGCACTCGCAGTGCTCTTCTCACTGGATTCTCTCACTCCCCCATCACAGATTTAGGATTTTGGGGGGAGGTGAACACTGAGGTGTTGTCATCATCATCCTATCCAGTAAACTCTAGGAACAAGGCAGGAAACTATGGCAACTTTAATCAGCAACCTTCCATGGACATCATTTAGGGGTCACCAGGGGTTGCAGCTGTAACCCCTGGCTTGCTGCTTGCTACCTCTGGCACTGATTTTGCGACCCACCTGGCCTCCGAGCTGTCAAAATCAGGGGCAGCTCTTCCTAATAGACGGTCGTTGGAGTTCCACTTGCCTTGTTTCAGTCAATTTTTTAATTATATAAATAGTGAATAATACTATTCACTATTAGTGTAATAAAAAATGAGTACATTAGCTGGAATATGACCCTTCCTGGAATCTAAGGTAAGTAAAAAATGCTGCTAAATGTATGTTGCATGCATGCTTGCGCGTGTTTATGTGCACGAGAGTCTGTGAATGTGTTAGTATGTGTAAGCATGTGTGTGTGAGTCAAAGTAAAGGTCAAATGGCGTGCAATGTCACTTCCATTTGGCATTTTGATGAATTGACGTCCATGCTTCTTCCCTCTCACTCCCCATTGGGAGCACTGCAAGTGGTTTGCAGACAGTGCGAGCAGCAGTGCTTAATTTCTGCTGGTGGTTGCAGGTGGTGGGCACCGGTGGTGCCAAAGGCAGAAGTGTTGATTACTGAAGCTGCCTAGCGTTCATGCCACCCGATTCCGCTTTCTTCCACCATCCTGCATCTTCATTTCACTCTGTCAAATTCTACCGCTACTTACTCCCTTTGTCGAAGATACTTACTCCCTATGTCACAGTTTCTGTACCTTTTTCCCTCTCTTATCTCCCTCTTCTGCTCTCGGTCACAGTTTGCAGGAAAAAAGTACGTTCCGGTGCCAAAAATTGGGTACTGTGGCCCATCAAATACAGCCGCATAAATAAATTAGGCACTGTGCCAGTATTACTTGCTTAAAGTACTTTCAAATGAACCATGTACAGTTGATATTTTTAACACATTTTGGAGGAGAGTTTCCAACTCCGCTGTAAAGTAGTCATTAAGCCCTATAGAGCTGTGACCAGTGTTTTCGGCCTAGTGTGCAGGGCTGTGGCCTGCCACGGAGAGTAAGACCTATGTCCAAACCTGTCATTGAAAGGCAAATAAAAAATACAAATGTGTGGTTTGCTGCTGCAAGGGTTTTCAACCCCTGCCACTGGATGCACCCTGCCCTGAAAAGAAGCATTCATTTATGTATTTACGTAGGTTTCCCTTTCACCTCCCCTCTGACCCTTTCACTTCTGGGGGCTTTCAAGGATTTTACAGGCCAGATAAATCATGCATTTGGCTGGAGGCCGAGTTCAGGGAGGGTGCGGTGCGAGAAGAGCAGGAACGCAGCTCTCATTAGTGTAGCAGGTGCAGTGGCACCGGGGCCCAGAGGTTTTAAGTGAATACTGCACCCACAATATGGCTATACAGAGGCGCAACCAGAGCCAAATTTCGGGGGGGCTAACCAAAAATTTCGGGGGGGGGGGGGGCTGAATCTTTAAACAGTAGGCAGAGTGGCGCTGATTTCGGGGGTGGGGGGGGCTGAATCTAGGCAGAGTGGAGCTGCATGGGCTCTTAGAAGGGGTGAAACAACAGCGAGGCCTCATTAACATGCAAATGGTCTTTTTAAAGACCTGTGAAGTGCTCGGGCGCGGCCTTTGTGTCTGTCCGGGAAGCGGTCTCATCCCGGGCTGCCACACACGAGGGGGGGGGGGGGGGCTGAAGCCCTTTGAGTTAAATGGGTGTTGCGCGCCTGTGGCTATATGTTACTGTCCAGCCAGAGCGCATGCCCATTGTCATTGCATGCAGTGTTTTAAATGGGCCGGTACTCACCGGTACTGAGCACCGGCACTTCCGAACGGCACTTCTCTGTAGCCAGGGAGAGTACCGGTACCCCGATCCAGGGCACGGCAGTCTCGGTTTCTCTGCTCCAGTGCAGGGCAGAGGCCGCTCTGCCTCCGAGGAGCTTGTAATCACCTTGACTTAAGCATCCTTTTACAGAGTTGCTGGTGAAAATCCCAGCAGCGCCCCTTTCATTGTCCCCAAACAGCAGGGGGTGAGAGGGTTTGTGTCACACTGGGATTAACAGGGCAGGGTCTCTAGACAGACCCTGCACTGTCAATCAGGTGCGCAGCGACCATTCGGGAGAAAGTGCCATCATGACTTTCATTTTGTGCTATAAATGAATGTGTGTTTTTTTTACATAAACAGATTTCTCATGCGTTTTAATATGTGCTGCAACTGGTACAGAAGTCTATGTATGATGTTATTTTGCCCGAAGCCCCACCCCTAGCCCCGCCCACTTGCCACACCTCTATTTTAATGAGTACCTGCACTTAATGTTCCCCATTTAAAGCACTGATTGCATGTGCCAGGGTCCAGGGCACCTTTGCTAAGCTATCGGAGAGGTGGGCACGATGCCAATCCTGCACTAAACTCTATTGCATAACACAGGTGGAGAGTTAAATGCTTGAGGGGATTCTGGGATTAGCCGCTCCGCAGCGTGGTCTCTCCTTGGCAGCAGCTCTCAGAATCGCCAAAGAGCGCCGGGGCCAGAGAATTGGATCAAAACCAGAGCGAAGGGCAATTGCGTAAGATCTCCACAGAGGTATAAAAAAGGCACACTAGGTGAAAAGGCCAGGGTAGGGCGGGAGAATCGAGCAGGCCGGGGAGATGAGCAGTTAGTGCTCCAACGTGCAGGGCCCGTATGTCCCCAAAGGCCCGGTTGTTCAGGGACAGGGTGTGTGTTCTAGTAATCGGGTTGCTGCAAAGAGAAGTTAAGTGACTGGGTGAGGTGACTCAGGTGCTGCACCTCCAATAGGAGGGTCCAGCATGTCTCCAGGATGGCCATATCCATGCCAAATGTGCAAGATAACAAATATTTATATACATGAAATCCAGTTAGAATATTTTATAAATATATATATATATATAATTATTGTATTTATATTCACACTTGGAGCAGAGGTTCCCAATATAGGCCATGGACGGCCAAATCTATCCCCATATTTTCAGCATAACCACTGATTTTAAAACTACTCCAATGTATGTTAATTGTATGTGCATTCACATATTGTTGTGTACATTTATATGGTATAGGGATTTCCATACCCCTTGCAAGGCCTTAACTGCTTTCTCGGTGGTCTGATTCCTCATTTTTGCATCTGGCACTTGTCAAGATCTTTTTATTTTACTAAAATTGTAATCTACTTATTTTGGCTTTTAGCCACTCCTTTCATGTCTTGGTATGTGTCATTTACATGTTTATTCCACCCACTGGGCCATATAGCATGGCACGGCGGGTCACCCAACTTCCCCCATTGACTAGTTTCACTATGAGTGACAGCATTTTACTCTTTCACAAGGCTGCTGCTAGGGCAACTTGTTCTTTTTGAGATCCGAACATATATTTTTGTTTTAGACGTGTTTTTTTACTATTGGCAAGTGTTCAGCAACTCCATCAACAACGTTTTAAAACAAAGTATGACAAAACAAAAGAAGCATTGACAAAGCCAAAAGGCAGCAGTCAATGCAAACCTGGGAACCTCCATGTAAACCCCTAATTAATAACGCCAGGTCCTACCTAATCATGGGTTTCATCTAGCGGACGTTGGAAAAGGCCCCTTCCACTGTTTACGCGTTGGCTCACACGGGACACCTGGGCCCCCTAGAATGGCAGGAAACCGGAAATGAGCACGTGCCCAACATGTGTCATACACTGTAAAGGCTCCAGACGCTCCCTTGGGCCATGTTGGTACAATGTTACTGTGAAAACATAATGGTAGATGAAGTGTTAACAGCTGCCGGCTGTGGGGGGGCAAACCCTACCCTTATTTTGAGTCACTCGCTGCGTTGGAGGGCAGAGGCAGCCAGCCTATCGGGAAAGCAGGAGGTTTCCCGACAGGGCGGCGGCTTTTGACGGCCAGTAGGTTTGGGGCAAGGCCGATCACATGTCTGGATGAGGCACATGACTGGTATAAGCTCCCATGAAATGCTAGAGGCTGAACAGGACAGTTCAAGAAAGGCAGGGGGTGCCAATGTGCGGTGTCCATCTCTGCCATCCACCATTGTGCAGGTGCCGCAACCGTGGGGGACGGGGCCCATACCCTTCTTGCACACATGAGACAAATCAAATGTGTGACTAGAAACGCCGTGCGCGCGGTTGATACGCATGGGCTGTGGAGCTGAATGGCCTAAATAATCGCACCCTACCCATGGTGTGGCGGTCGGCCAAACACCACCCCCTCCGTAGGAAGCCAGCCAGACGCCAAGGGTTGATATCTAATTGACTTTAAGTAGCGGTTCTTACTTCTAAGCCCCTAAGACTCGGAAGGGACCAGGGAGGAAGATTGCGTCACTGTTACTCAATACCTGCACAACGCCCGGGATTAGGCAGCCGCCACCTACACGCGCTCGGGACCGCGACGTAGCGGCCGCGCGCCGGGAATGCTGAGGGCAGGCGGTGAGCGCGAGCCTCCAAGGACAGAAACGAGTGAGGGGAGAGGATGTGGCGTTGCGGCCAGAACTACCGATTTTGGATTTTGGGAACCAGGTTACAGTCTCGGCGCGGCCTCCGCACCCTGTGATTCTGAGCAAATAATTTAATCTCACAGTGCCTAATAAATAAATGTGACCTTTTTTTTAATGTAACTGGTGTTCATGTAAAGGGCTCCAGTACCTTCGGGTCGAGCTCGCGCTACGTAAAAAAAGTGCAAAAAAGCCGAATAATGAAAGGTCAACTCACTACCCTGCCTGACAAGAAATTCCACCTTGGAATCCAGGCTCAGTGACCCTACCCGCCTGCACTCTTTGTTTCCTTTTCCCCTAAGGCTATACCGTCATCTAATTGAAAAAGTGCGGATCAATAACAAAGCCACCCTCTCTTATATGGAGGTGGGAATTCCCTCTAAGCCTTTCTCTTGCTTAATTGGCGATGGAATTTGCTCCGTCTTCCTCAAAATCGGTCCTCCCCTGCCACAGGCCAGGCCACCACTACACCCTCTGGTGTACCTCCCCCTCGCCACCACCACCGCCTTTGATCCTTTGAATATTACCACGTCTAACGAACCTAAAACAATAAAACACCATGAAGCAGGCACAGGTATTCCGATCGGATAATTTGTGGGACATTGACAATTTTAAATTACCCCATGACCGTTTTAAATGACCCCACCCCAATCCTGATTTACCCTGAAGTCGTTCCTAAAGAAAAAAGACCACCGTGCGAACAATGCCTGCATAGAAAATGTTCATCCTCTCTGCAGATCACATGGAGAGTCCATGCTGGGGCAAAGATTCCTTAGAGTTGCCCCTGCAACCCCATCCAACACAGATCTTAAAGGACCAGCGACTTTGACTCCAGTGCACAACTTGCTGGTCACAGCATGCAACATCCCTGCGCTGATTAGAACTCGAGAGACTGTAGTGCGGACTAGAGGCTGTGAGATTGATGTTTGTGGTAGATGAGGTTACGGGTGTGGGAGGGTGTAATCGTCAACTGTGTGATTACACTGAGTGTTTGAGATGGTGCCTGGAATTGCTCCTGTGCTCATAGCCACCACGAGGCCCACTCTCCTGCGTGTGCCCTGCCCATAGGCCAGAATAGATGTGGTCCCTGGTAGCCTTCCGAGATTTTCCTCCCAGCTTTGTGCTGGCAAAACTCGCATGCAGTGTGGAAGTGCACCATAGAATGATGCTTCACCAGCCCTGCAGGGCAGATGAGCTAGCGCGGTAGTTCAGTGGTCAATCACCAACAATTGTAGTTGTGTAGGAGCACACACTTCACTCCTGTGTGCTATAGACGTTGGTTGCAGATCCGAAGCTCTGACACTGAATCTCAGTCCACTGACCAGACGGCCTTTGGGCGAACAGTTTTACAGACCACAGATGAGAACAGCACATGGGAAGCAATGGAACAAAAGTATGCTACAATGAAAACCTATAGCATTGCTCTAGAAGTGATGCAGTAACTTGGGGGCTTCAACTATGCACAGAAAGGTGAAATAGTTCAAGAATTAAGGGATCTTCCACCCAGAGTGCTGGTGTAAGCGACACCACATCCTGAAATCTCACCCCAAGCTGCTGAAAAAGTTCATAAGGCATGCAGAGGTCCTGTTCTGTTCTGTTCAAACCTGGCACAACCCCGACCCCACACAAACCTCACATGTAAGCATTCATCTCACCCCTACTACTTTCCTTCTCGCATTCCATGACCCTTTATTTAGTTGGATGGAGAGCCACATCGTCGTTGTTGTTGGGTTTTAGTGGTGCGTATAATGTAAACAACTCCTTGTGGTCATGAATGGGTTTGGCAAGTTTGGTCTAGTATTTTATATATACTATATTTACTGTTATGAAAATGACAATTGAAAAGAGTCCTAGCTTGTATAATTTTCCACAAGTGTGTAAAACAGTGACCCTGGATACCCTTCGGTGTGGAGACTGGAGATTCGGTCCGTGGAAACCATTGTTATATAGTTGCCAATCTTCCAGTTGTGAGGTGCTTTGTGTATCCACGATTTAGTGGTTGCCCAAACTTATCTTTTTAAAAATTAGTGCTTGCTGCTGGAAGCAGGGCCTGCCTGGCCGTAGAGTGCACCAGGCGTTTCCCGGGCCGGTATTGGTGCCGTGGGGGCCGGTTTAGTCACTGGGGGCCGGTTTTGCAGCAATATCTGCCCCCTGTAACAAAAGCAGGAGCGTGCTTCTTAATACCTATACCCCTGCTCCCAGGGCCGGTCGAGCAGGGCTGGTTGCTGTTCCCAGTCCGGCACTGGCTGGAGGGTGTACTGGTTATAGGTGGGCAGAACTCGCAGAGTTTTACTTTGTGGATTTCCGCAACGTTAAATGAAAACTCCACACGATTCTGCAGAGTTCTGTAAACTGGTGGAAATCGGCACATTGCGCAGCCCACACTTATCTTTTGTGCCGGGAGCTTGTTCCACACTGAGAAATCCGAGTGAACGGCACCACGCGGCACTCGAGGGCATCTTCTTGAGTTGGTTTTGCTGCTGCTCTGGTAGATTTTCTACTCTAGCAGCAGCAGCGTACTCACCGTGAACAGTAGCGACTGCCCACAACCGCCCATAGTAGGGAAATCTCATCAGGTGCCCTCCTAGCACCTGAGAATCACACTAGGGGACGCCAATTCTTGATCACACTTGCCAACTTACTGTTGGCAAGCTGCGCACAAGAAAAAACTCTGCCATGCAGCGGTTGGTGGAATTTGCCTAGAACACCATGTTACACAGTGGCCAAGACTCTGCCAGGGGAGCGGAATTCATCGCTCACTCCTGGTATTAGTACGATTTTTTTTTTAAAGAGACGTGAACGTTGGCATTTCAACAGTGACTTATACACTAATGCATGCAATGGTCTGCTCTGCTCCCGATTGAGAAACCCATCCCACCCCTGGGCGGTGGTGGCAGCTATGCCCTCGTCCCCAACGTGTGAATAATAAAATACCCCATTTAGAGAGCCCTGCTCATGCACGCTGTTTGCGCCCCCAAGGGCCCAATTCAGTGTTTCACTTCCGGTTCGAGCGGAAGCCGAAGGACAAATAGATGATGCCTGCCTTTCATGTGCACCTGGCCCTTGAAGTCCTAACGTCTCCTGGTGCGCAGGCAGCTGGCGGGGTCGCGCGAGGCGGGTCACTGTCCGGGTTTTATGGATAACCGTGGAAAGAACAGGTAGTATCTCCGCAATATGGCGGCGCGCTTTGAAGTCAGCGGTTGCCCTTTGATCCGCAGGCATACAGGTAAATAAATCCTCCCGTCCCTCCCTCGCTCTCCAACACGCAATCTGTTTGCTTTGGAGTTCGCTGCTCCTCGAAGGTGAACTCCCAGGAGAAGCTTCCAAGTGATTAACTGGTCGGCAGCCAAGTTAAACGTGACACGAAGGGCTTCTGAGGAGAAAAATGTTCTAGCCACTTATGTCTGCGAGCTCCAAACCATGACATGGTTTAAGATGCATGGGTCGAGGGACCGAAGATCTTCTACACAGTAAGAATAATTCACAAACTTGTGTGCAAAATACAATTTATTGGGAGCGATTCCAGATCTAGGCAACCCAAATTCGAATTGCCAGTCCTTCCGACTTCCCCTTATCCTTTTTGACTCCCTGTATCACACTTAGCACGTTGTCTATGACACAAAATAACAAAAAATATGGAAAACGTTGGCTGAAGTAAGTAAATGTGATATTACTTCCGGGACGCAGGCCTGACTAATGCGAAATCGGGAGATTTGACCAGCCCATGGTCCCGATCCTCTGCAGAGTCCGTGGGCCTGGGCAGAGTCAGCAGGGCCAGCTTGAGTGCTGGTGGCGCCCTGTGCGATAATGTTTGTTGGCGCCCCCCCCCAATGACCACCTCCACCACGGATTCTCTCACTAGCACCCTTTAACAGTGACCAAGTCACCATAACCACACTCTCTCAGATGCATTGAATTAGTTATATAGCGCCACTCATACCAGTGTAGGGTGTCCGAGCACTTTGCATTAAAACACACACATGACACATTGACAATCAATCATAGGTGTGTAAATCTGTGTATAAGAAATGAATGATACATAAGCCAAAGGACTGAAAGTGTAGGAGTCACATGTCATCCATACTGGTACAGTATAGTTTAAGAGTGCTTGGTGTGGAGAAGCACAAACGCAGAGTCGAAAAAGAAACCGCATAGTTGGGAGTTTTCTTTAATAATAAGAATTGATTTCTAGCCAAATTAACCCTTTTTGCAACATTAATCAATGTTCTAATGTATATTTTGCAGTGTGTATGCAGTTCTGGGATGAAAGTTAATAGCTCACTATTCTATATTAGGACTTTAAGTTATAAATTGCAAGTAACAAAAGGATGTCTCTTTTGAAAGCAGTAATCTGCTGATCTGTTTACATCATATGCACTCTGTAATCTGCATGGTACAGGTTCTTTGCAGCAGGCATATTAACCCTCTGCACTAACTTCACCTAAGTCAAAACCTCAACATTACAAAACACTGATCTCTCTTCAGGAAGATAATTAATCACACGAGTTTTCTTGACATTTATGTGAGGCCTGGTATTTGCAGGCGGAAAGAAACGCTGCAGCAGGCGCTTCAAAAGCTTAGTAAACTTTCAAACACGGCGCCCCCAGGAAGCCAGCATCCGGGGCAGTGGCACCGGCCGCACCGCCCTAAAGCCGGCCCTGAGAGTCAGTCACATATGAGGGCCGCCTCTGAACAGCATAATGTGTTCTACTGTGAGGCTTGGCCAGAAGGATGTTGCCCTTGCATCGAGGCATGTTGAGAAGTGTTTTGGTGTTGCATGTATGACCGAAAGGTGTCTTCAGTGCTTACAGAATGACAGAAAAGATTGGCTAAATGCGCGCGCAGTTTACACTAGCTGGCTGCTCCTCTTCGGGTACCATCTGGGACTTTTGGGGATGGCTATCTCTTCAGCCCATGCCCTGAATGCAGCTGGACAGACTTCCCTTTTACAACTTGTTGCTGTATCCAAATAATCTGTCATGATTTATACTTGACAACAGTGGTGTAACGCAAAACGATGCCCCCTCCCTGCAGGATGCGATAAAGGGCCCCCGAGTCTCCCATTAAATGGCTCACTAATATTCATTGTCCTTGGGCAGAATGGGTGCCCAGTCCATGTTAGGGCCCCCTGAAGGTTTGCGTCCCCCCAGCGCCTCAGGGTCTGGTTACGCCCGTGGTGGACGAGAGTTGGACCAGCAGGGATGGATTTTAAAGTCATTCAAGCTGCATAGCTGCCAGGCTTCCCAGGTTCATGTGATATGCTGCTCCAGTCCGGGGTTTTCCTTTGATTCTGGGACTTGTAGTTTTTTTTATAACGGAATTAACAGAACTACAAGCCCCAGAATTCAAATAAAAACCTGGACTGGAGCTGCACATCACACATGGACGTTGGATACTTGACAGGACTGAAGTTGTCACACGTTTATGTGTGTACTCGGTGGTAATCGGGCCCGTCTATTCCCAGATCCTTCTTCTGTGGCCCTGCGCATATTTCTAGTGACACCAAACACAATAATAGTTCGTTTTTTGTTTTTAATCTAGCGCTTCCTTTCGCCGTTTTTCCGTCTCTGGAATGACAACATCCCACAAAGCGGCTGCCCACTTCTCCAGCTAAGATGACGTTGTAGGGACCAGTTAAGGCCGAGAGTCCACGGAATATGGAGCGGAGTGCCAAGATGCCCTCATAGAACCGGTTGAATTGAGATTTATTTATGAGTGGGGGGGGGGGCTTTAAATCGGAGCCAAAGGGGGAGCAGCGCCAAGTAAGCAAACACTCAGCTGGCGCCGGCGCTGCTGGGTCCCATGAAGGTCCGTGTGTAGGGCCCCTCCCTCCAGGTGATGCATGGTCTGACGGGCCAGGCTGCGAACAAGGCCCAGATCTGTCTGTGGGTCCAGGGCCTGCCCGCCTCAAAGCCAATGGAAGGGGCACCTCTCACTCCACTCTGTTTGCCCAGCGGCGGCGTCGAAGAGGGTGGTTGTGCCGCTTGGAAGAGCCAAGTCTGTCAATACGGCTGCTGGCATGGGACATAAGACCTCCATTCTGGGCCGCAGGCTTCTGAAGTTCCAGCGGCTGCGGATGAAAGAGGGGGAAGTAATAAGTTGTGCTCAGAGGGTGCACTGTACACGTGTGATCTCACTGCCAACATGGAGCCAAGGAGCCCGCGCCGTTCACCCTAAGGTTGAGCGGTCGTCTAGGATTGCAAAGAGTCCTGCTCCACACGATGGCAGCTAGGGCCCCCGGGTCCTATCCAGACTGCTCAAGTCCTGTCAATGGAGGCTGGTGCTACCAGGTCTCTAGATTTACCCTTGTTTCATCGGTGATCACTCTTGCTTGTTTCAGAGTTAACACAGTTTTTGGCTCTACCAGTCCCATTGCAGGTTTTAGCCAGCAGGCTTGGAATACAGGTCCCTGCAGCGCAGTGTCCCCCCACCCTCTTTGGGTAGGCCAGCCTCTTCGGGTCCCCCATTCTGTGTAAGACAGGGGGACTCTTGGGTGCCACTCACCGGATTCTGCTGGGATGGCCATAATTCTGCATTACGTCACAGCCTATCTGGCTTTTGGACAGTGTCAGAAGGGGTAGTCCAAAAGACCGATGCGGCCTGGTATTTTGTGCCAACATGGGTGGTCTTGTACCCAAGGTGGGCTAAGTTTGCCAATAGCATAGCAAGCTCTCCCAGTGCGAGCCAGCAAAACATCTGCCTTGCCCATTGGTCACTTACTTCCCCCCCATGCGTACATTCCACCCGGTACTTCCAAAACAATGTTCTGTGAAACATGTCAAACCGCGGTTCCATGAGGTGTTCTGGCCTGCTTGTGTCCCGGTATGGCTCTTGGTGCGTGTCTGTTAACTGACTTAACCTCCGCCCTGAAGGCCGTTCAGCTACACCAGCGTGTCGATTATTCTGTAAATTCCCTTTTGAGTCCAGTTGGCCTGTGGTCAGCAGAGTTGGACTATGCTCCCTACGTCCACCTCCACCTAATATTAACCAGGGGAGCACAGGCCTCCCACTCGAAGGCCCTTCAAAACGTGATCCCTGAATCCCTCTCCCGCCCTCGTTAAACTTCTCAGGCCATAGTCCAGGGAAGTCAGGTGTCCTGCAGCGCCCCCTCTCAGTTCTTGTATTTTGTCCCCTTCCAGTCAGTGCCCTTGGCCACCACTTAGTCTTCCTTAATTTTAGAACTGGCCCTGGGCTGGGCACTCTGTCCAGGCTTAATAAAATAATAACTGCGTGTTCTACTTGCGCTTTCCACTTCAGTTCTACGGAGTTCAAAGCACTGTAAATAACCCGTGCTAAGATTATTCAGTCTGTTGTGCTTAAATTACCGACCTTGGGAAGATGGAAGCCTGAATCAGCCTGGCTGGGATCCAGATTGATGACTTGCAGATTCGTGCTCTCTTTAGCGGTAAGCACTCAAGGAGCCACCCTGGGAAAGAGGGCAGTCCTTTTAATAGTGTGTGATTCGGGTGGTGTTCTTTTTAGCAGAGGGGCAGGGTTAAACCTCGGAAGAGTTGCCAGGTTAGTGTGATGGGGCTGGGAGTGCCCACTTCTTACATGAAGAGGAAACTTGGAAGTCGTGGGAGGGTTGTGTACAACCTGGCCTACTTTGCACCGGGAGGCTCCTCCTCCCAGCGGTGCATTCATCCGTTTACTTGCATGCATGTTTAAACATTGGTGCAGAAAATAGTCTCAAATGCCACTAGCGCCCTGAGCAGGACATATATGCT
This sequence comes from Triturus cristatus, assembly GCF_964204655.1. NCBI lineage: Eukaryota > Metazoa > Chordata > Amphibia > Caudata > Salamandridae > Triturus > Triturus cristatus. The sequence continues at coordinate 423,988,318 of NC_140594.1, read as the reverse complement.
CGTGATTTACACCGTCAGGTAAATAAATGACAACCGCGCACAAACGGTGTTTGCAGCCAGCCTCTTGTCAGTTTGTAAAGAGCCGTGAGTTCAGTCTCCAGCCTCTTGTCAGTTTGTAAAGAGCCGTGAGTTCAGCCTCCAGCCTCTTGTCAGTTTGTAAAGAGCCGTGAGTTCAGCCTCCAGCCTCTTGTCAGTTTGTAAAGAGCCGTGAGTTCAGTCTCCAGCCTCTTGTCAGTTTGTAAAGAGCCGTGAGTTCAGTCTCCAGCCTCTTGTCAGTTTGTAAAGAGCCGTGAGTTCAGTCTCCAGCCTCTTGTCTGGTTGTAAAGAGCCGTGAGTTCAGCCTCCAGCCTCTTGTCAGTTTGTAAAGAGCCGTGAGTTCAGTCTCCAGCCTCTTGTCAGTTTGTAAAGAGCCGTGAGTTCAGTCTCCAGCCTCTTGTCAGTTTGTAAAGAGCCGTGAGTTCAGTCTCCAGCCTCTTGTCTGGTTGTAAAGGGCCGTGAGTTCAGTCTCCAGATCGTTGTCGGGTTGTAAAGGGCTGTGAGTTCAGTCTCCAGCTCGTTGTAAAGGGCCGTGAGTTCAGTCTTCAGCCTCTTGTCGGGTTGTAAAGGGCTGTGAGTTCAGTCTCCAGCTCGTTGTCGGGTTGTAAAGGGCTGTGAGTTCAGTCTCCAGCTCGTTGTAAAGGGCCCTGAGTTCAGTCTTCAGCCTCTTGTCGGGTTGTAATGGCCGTGAGTTCAGTCTCCAGCTCGTTGTCGGGTTGTAAAGGGCTGTGAGTTCAGTCTCCAGCTCGTTGTAAAGGGCCCTGAGTTCAGTCTTCAGCCTCTTGTCGGGTTGTAATGGCCGTGAGTTCAGTCTTCAGCCTCTTGTCGGGTTGTAAAGGGCTGTGAGTTCAGTCTCCAGCTCGTTGTCGGGTTGTAAAGGGCTGTGAGTTCAGTCTCCAGCTCGTTGTAAAGGGCCCTGAGTTCAGTCTTCAGCCTCATGTCGGGTTGTAATGGCCGTGAGTTCAGTCTTCAGCCTCTTGTCGGGTTGTAAAGGGCTGTGAGTTCAGTCTCCAGCTCGTTGTAAAGGGCCCTGAGTTCAGTCTTCAGCCTCTTGTCGGGTTGTAAAGGGCTGTGAGTTCAGTCTCCAGCTCGTTGTAAAGGGCCCTGAGTTCAGTCTTCAGCCTCTTGTCGGGTTGTACATGGCCGTGAGTTCAGTCGTCGGTTGCTGCAGGTCGGTTCCCAGCCCCTCTCTTCCCAATGTAGGAACCTGGTTGCAAACCACTACATCCGACTGAATGCCTTGTTAAAAAGCTCCCAGTTTGAGATGCCACATTGTGCCTCTCGAAGCCTACGGACCTTCCCTGGTGGACACACCACAGTGGACGCAAAACTCATTATAGGGCACGAGGCCAACCACGCTGCACGCGAGTCGCCCTTACCTTTCGTAATCTTTGTCCTGGGGGGAGGGGGAGGGGGCATCATTCCTGGAAAATCCAGCTCTGATTCACATTAAAAGCGAGGTTTCCGGGCCAGTGAATAGCCCACACACATCAAGAGCTCGGCCCTTTCAGGGGCGGTATGCCAGCTGTGACCCTGCCGGTGCAGTGACGTGAATTCCTGTCACTCAAGGTGACCATCAAGAAACCCCTTGCTGCTGGACGCGCGTGCAGTGTCCGCGGCTCTGCTCCAAATGGGGAAGGTTCGTCCTCCAGTGCTCATTTCCGATCCCAGGAAGGACTTGACCCCGTTAGGTCATTTGCTCTAACTTGGTCACGGAAATCTTTTTTCAGGCCGAACACAGAATTTAGAGAACGTTCCCGGTCTGGGGCCTCTACTCCTGGTACACGGATTTACCTACTCTATTATTAATGGCCCTGCCCTTGTTATGCACTTTTGTCAGCGTGTTGACCCACTTCAATACGTCACAGGTTCTTTATAATTACAGCGTGGCTGGGGATTCGAGCGCACTGAGAGGTGAAGGTGCGCACTGGGAAAATGGACAGTTGGGCAGGGCATACGAAGACACTTGGACAGGAGCCGAACACTGGTTCAAGGAAACGCACACGAGGACACTGAGACCTGTTTAGCCACGACACACTCCGAAAGAAACACAACGGGACAGGGACAAAGAAAGACCCATACTGGGACAGGACAAGACACATGAACGCTTGGACAGAAACACAATGAGACCGGGACAGAGAAAGACCCGTACTGGGACAGGAACATACCGACATTGTTACAGACCAGACACATGCACGTTTGGACAGAAACACAATGGCACTTGGACAGGGACTCAGGGACCCGGGACAGGAATATAGGTGGGCGAGCCATTGAATGCTCAAACCAGAAGCCTGCCTCAGTTCGTGAGCCTCTTACATCCTGGAGCCCAGAGGAGCCATGCGGAAATGTGGCCTAGTGGCAACAGCTGTGATTTATGTATCATCAGACAATCTAGTTGTAACACCAGCCTTGGCTCAGCAACAAGTGACTCTGGGCAGGTCTCCTTGTGCCGAAAAAACGTGTAGGTCCGCTCTATGTGAAACTCCCAAACATAGAATATGGCCTCTGCCTATCACCCACGCTCTAATTTCATTCTATAAGAATTAAGGACCTGTTGATGTCAGAAAGACGTAGGTATCTAGTGGCTTCAATAGCACAAAGTGAAACTGGAAAATCTGAGGCGATTCCCAGCTTCCCTGCTTGACCAAGCTGATTGATCCAAGGCAAATAGTTTATTATATCGAAGCTCCTCTTTGGTCATTATCACATATGAGATCACCTTCTAATAAGTAAATGCTGAAAGTGCACTGTGCAAAAACCTCTTGTGTTTGATTTAATAGCCTATAATAGTGTTCCTTTTATAATAAGAATCCAGGCCATATATCGGGTACACATGACAGCTGTCTTACCTTTTGGCCTACTTAAAGCATTGTTATGGGGTGGCGAAGGATGGTTTTCAGTTCATCTTTATTTAAAAAAAAAATAGACTTCGCAAATAATCTGATGTACTAATGTGGGGGAGGACCTGGCCTGGCAGTTCGGTCTGGAATGATTCGATGGGAGCAGTGTCGAGGCCGATTTGGCTCTGACTGGGTCCAAAGTGAGGTGGCATGGTGGGCGAAAAAACTATGGATTGGGATGGAGTCCCGAGTGATTGCCAGTTGCTGAGATTAATTCAAGCATTCCATCCATCACCTTGTTGTTGTTGTTGCAGTACTAATGTGAAAAGCTTCCACATTATCATTTTCTAACATGTTTGTTTCATGATTTACATGTCAAATATTTCCAAGGCTCGTGCCCATGCTCTAAGAGCCAGAGCCGGACCTCGGCTCGCCTCTTCTGTTCATGGAAAAGGCAGGCACCCTCATTGGGACAGGAACACGATGGCACTATGACAGGGAGGCATGCACGCTGGGACAGAGAACAATGACACTGGGACAGAGAGGCAAGTACACTGGGGCAAGGAACAGACTGACAAAGTCGCTTTCAATGGGACACTGAAAACTGGGGGACAGGGAGACACGTGGACTGGAACTGGATGGCAGTGCAATTGGGGCAGTTGAACACAACTACTCGGACATCATTTTTGCTGCTCCTTGCCTTTTTTCCTTCTCTCTACTGGTCCCTAAGCACTGTCTTCGGACAGGGAAGTTGCCTGCAATAGGAAAGGGGACACTGTGACAGTGGGGAATGTATCCTACCACCACTGATTGGACACTGGGGAGGCTGGATATATTCTCTTTGGTACTTGGAAGATCCTTTAACCCAGTGCCTAATTTCTAAATAAATAAGCACCGGGGCCCTTGCCAGGAGGCCACTGTAGCTTGCACCAGCCATAGCCCCCGTCAGTGCAGCCATCACAGTACCTACACAACTACTAATCCTCACACTGCTACAAGTGTGAAATTTCAGACTGTTCGAGGACCCCAAATCTATAAGAATGGCTTGTGCAGCTGCTTTTCATTCTTTTTAATGTATATTGAATTAATAAAGCGACTGTTCTGCATATCTCTAAATCAGCAAACAGTGCCACTGTGTGGCAGCTGTCATAAGTGTCCGTGTTGACAAATAAGTGCTGGTGCCCAGCAACGGAAACCACTCGCTCAAATTAAGCACCGCTTAAACCTTTGACAACATTGGGGCGAGGTAGTCTCCTGTCCGGAGTAGGGGAATAGACTAACGTGTGGGAGGGAGGATATTGGAAGGGTACACTTATTGTCATGGGGCCCGGAAGAGAAATGCACTGCGCTCGAGAAGCAACCAGTTCACAAGCAGGCTTTAAAATTGGGAACACAGCAGCCATTTTGGGTGTTAAGGGGCTCGGAGAGCATAGGAGCAAGGGGGTGGGGGGCTCAGATGTTGAAGAGTGAATGCAGCCTCAAAACATAGATTTTCAATGTATTGTTTGTTGGAGGTTGTGAAACGCTGATTTCCCTTTTGAGAAATAAAAAGGTGTTTCAAATGTGTGCACCCCTCCACGACCCCCACACCCCGACGCTCACAGGATGGAAGAACTGATAATTGGTTTGTGTTAGTGAATCAAAATGTAGGACATATGCGAAACATGCCCCTCCTGTCTTGTTTTTTGGCATGGTACTTTGGTGAAATGGGCTGTAGTACTTTTAGTCTTCATTGGGCCTTATTATCTTGGCTGACGAAAGACGGGTCTAGTGGCCGCCATTTTCTAGACCTAAAGCACCACGTTGAGTTCCACTGTATTCCAACGGCAGCCTCCAAGCTGGCTCACTGACACTGGAAGGCATTCTGTTTAGATACCTTCCATTTTTACTTGCATGTGTTGTTACTCCGACATCTAAGACCATAGCTACCATCGCATGGGTGACTGACTGCTATTACTTACACATGCGCTCAGGCTATATCTACAGCAAGGTGACCGGCTATTACCCCCAGATCCAGATGGCCTGCAGATCAGGGACAGAAGGGTGGCAGACTGTTAGCTCCACACCCAGGCAAGCCACATCTCTTGACAAACAAGCATTTACAATGCTATAGGTCTTGTAATTGCGAGTTTTTAACCTCTGGCATTGTAAAAGTTTAAAAAAAGAGCACAGTGTCCCTGAAGCAGGCGCTGCGCTCCGAATTAAAGTAAGAAAATAAACTGAGCGTGGTGTCCCTAAAGCGAGCACCGCACTCAGCATGCACATACAACAAAAACAAGCAGCTGCTATTGTCAATAAAGTAAATAGTGCTCACCCACTAAATAAAGCATGCTGTGTAACGAGCGAAGTAAAAGGTCCAGTCCTTATGGGCAGTAACAAATGGAGACAGGGTGGTACCAATGCGAGACTAACAAGCCAGGGTTTACAAAGGACAATGACACAAGCCAATTACAAATATGGGAGGAGAGTGGGTGAGGATTTCACAGCATACTCCACTACAGCATGCCGCGCAGAGCGAGCAGCGCATTTGTGCGCTGCCGCTAGGTTCGACCTAAAAAGGGGACACTCTCTGTAATGACTCCTACAGCCATGGGTGTCCACCCCTGGACTTCACACCTGGGCCTGTCTTCTCCCGTGTACTTGGTGGGGTCTGCAGACCACCCTTCCAGGTCTTCCTAAACACAGAGAGTGTTGGAGGTCTCCAAGACATGGGCATGCGAAGCCCTCAGCCGGATCCCCTGGATGTACGCAGTAGTTAATGTTGTTTCTTGATATGTTATGGTGTGTGGGCTCATTATACCACAGCTTGTTACCAGTCACAGTGTCCGTCCTCTCTACAGTATGCTGGACGTCCTGTTGCATTCAGTCGTGTTTTGCTGTGCCAGGTCATGCTGTGTGATGTTGAATGTATAACATGGTACCGCAGTGGGTGCACTACTGGTTGCAGCACGAGGGGAGGCAACTGATCCTAATCTTAATATATTTTTTTTTCTTTCTCCAAGTTCCAGTGGTGGCTGCAGTCCGGTCTCACTTCGATGACTGCCCCGGGTCGCACACAGGCTTCTGCTTGCATGGATCGTGCAGGTTCATCGTGCAGGAGAACGTGGCTTCTTGTGTGTGAGTACCCCTGCGCTGGCAGCCTGGGAACCGCTGGGGGAGGGTAGTGCGGTCCATCTGCCTGTGTGTAGTCATTCTGCGCCTCTCTCTCCCTCCTACCCCTTGACACACACATCGGACTTTACACTCCCTCTCTTCCATTACACACGCTACCCCCTCACATCATCCCTTTCTTTTCTACTTCTCTCCTCCTTCCACTTCACAAGCACGCTTAGCCCATTCTATCCAGTGTCTTTCCCCATCACACACATCCGGCATTATTTTTCCTTTCTCTCTCCCTACCACCATCCCTATCACACCACATCAGGCCTTTCCCTCTCCGTTCTGTCACACAAATCACTCTTTACTTACCCTTTTATCTCTCCCCAACTTCTTCATCACATATATGAACTCTTTCTCTCCTCCATCAGATACATCTGTCTTTTCTCCTGTATCCCTCTCTCACCTCGATCACACACTCCAATCTGCCCCATCTCGATCGCACACGTCGGCCTGTCTCTCCTTCCTTCCCCAACACATAAACACACATACTCGATTTCTGTCCTCCATCACACACATAAGCCCTTCTCTTCTGGCTTGCCTCCTCTCTCTTTCCCTATCACATGTTTTTATTTTCCTTCCCACCCAGACTCCCTTACTCGCCATAGAACCTAGGCCTCTCCTCTCTGCACAAGTTTGCCAGCTGTCAATTTGGGAGCGAGTGAGGTGGCTTGAACTCTTCCAACCCCCCCCCCCTCCTCCCTCCTCATATCCTAGGACCTTGTGGGGACAGGTGGTAAGACAAGAGGGTGGCAGGACAAGAACACAAGGTAGTAAGAAACATGGAGCACATGGGAGTTTGGCGAGCGAAAGAAGCACACATGATCGAGTTTTCAGCACACAAAAGAGACAGCGCAGCGGGCTGGTATTTGAAGGGCAGAAGGACAAGAGGGAGAGAGCGGGAAAACGCATACACTTTCTAGCAGTGCTGAGCGAAAAAGAAAAAAGTTGCTCCCTAAAAGTGAACAGTGGAAGCATAGAAGGCAGCCAATCAGAGAGTTGGGAAAGAGGCTCTGCTGCAAGGCAGGAATGAACACAAGATGGACAAGCTGGGGGTAAGGAAAGCCATGAAATAAAAAGCAAGCAAATGAGAGTGGCGATAAAGCCAATAGAGTTAAGACTGGGCAGGCGCAGCCCGTCTAAGCTTTTGTTAAGCCCACAACAGGTCTTTTGCAACCAGATAGCTTCGCTGTGTAGGAGACTGGACCTAAACCCATGTGCTGTGCATTCATTTTCATTCTGAAGTACCATACAAACCTATGTTTTGTACCCAAAATAGTAGGATAACTTTGGTGTCAAATCAAATACCCAGTTTTCCCATTAGGGTTAGGTCCCTCCTCTTACCATATCTACAGCTGATTGCTGCACTTGCCCCCACCCTCGTGCTTCAAATGAAAGTTGTTCTTTCTCATTCCTCCATATTTTGACAAACCGCTTGTACTCTCTCACACACACACACACACACACACACACACATTTTTACAAGATGACTGTACACACACATCTCCTGGCCTCCCACCCAACAGAAGGTCGGAGACTGTCAGAGATACTGAAGTCTAGCTTCCAGAATGGGGAGGGTGTGGGCAGGGAGTGGTGCTAACCCTTCTGGGAATGCGTTAGAAGGCGTGTTGCCGGATGCTGCCTCCATGACGAGTGACTGGAGCTCAAGCTGGACATGTCTTTTCACATTCAGCCGCCTCTTCTCCATATATGGGCATTGTTGGATCCGGTGCTGCCTCAGATCTAGAGGGATGTGTGTGCACAATCCTGATTCCTTGCAGATTAGCATCTAATGCCGCTCGCATACGTCCCTCCAGGAGATGCTGAGCCGGCTGTGCCCTTGTAGGCTGCCGCTAACCAGACCTCTTCCCCCAGCTGGTCGCAAGAGGTTGATCACTCGAAGGAAACGAGGGGAGTCTTTGTTGGTCAGACTAGCCAGCAGTACCAAAGAGCGCACATCAAAGATGGCATGGGGTCAAGGGGTACCAGGTGAAATCCGGGAGAAAGTCTAAAACAAAGGAACTGCTGCCACAAACAGCTTTGGGCTTTCACCATACACTTTCTCATTTCTCACCCTCTCATATCATTACTTCCTTCACTCTCTATCATCTTTACCCATCTCTTCTTTCCTCTTTTTCTCTTATTCCCCCTTTTCTTCTTTCTTATTCCTTCTCACTTAGTCTTTCTCCCTTTTCTCTATCCCTATTTTTCCCTCATCCGTCTCTTCCACAGTCTTTCTCCTACCTTCTTTTTCTCTCACTCGCTCTTATCTGCCTCTTTCTTCTGTCTCCGCTCACCCCCTCCCCAAGACCCTCCATCTCGCACACCCTCTTGCCTCAGTCTTTTCCTCCACCCGCTCGTCCCTCTACTGCTCTCTCCACCTTCTTTCTCCGTCTCTTCCACATCCTGACCCGCCTCTCTCGTACACCCAGTTTGTGTCTGTCGTCGTACACGCCAATTTGGTGGAAGCCATTTTATCATGTCATGCCATGCATCAGAGGATGTTATACAATCTATAGATGCCATCCTGTGAACATGTATTGTAGTATGGCAATGTAGATATGTGAGAAACTTGATATATTAATTTGTGCATCATTTATTCTTTTCCTCCTTATCTATGTTTGACTGGGGTTGTGCATTCTCAGAATATGGGGAGTGGGGATGGCTGGAGCCAGTGGTTCAACCAGTTAGCAGCCCAGTGCAGGACCTGAAGGATGGCTTGTCGTGGGTCTGATACTTATGAAGAAAACAAACTGCACACAAACTCCACTTGCATCTACGCATCTTACCTGTGCACAGCGTGACCCCCACATAGCTATAAACCACAAGAGTAGTAGCACCTCATTTCAGCACTTTCACTACTCACCTGCTTGTTCTCATCTCTGCAGGTGCAGGCCTGGGTTCATTGGCTCACGCTGCGAGCACTACGACCTCCTGGCAGTTGTGGCAGCCAATCAGAAGAAGACTACTATTACCGTGTTGGTGGTGGTGTCGGTGGTGGCCTGCGTGCTGCTCATCGTGGTCTGTGTGCTAATACAGTAAGTGGTTAAATAAATGGAGAGGAATTAAACAACAAAAATAAGTAATAAATTAATGTGTTTTATTAAAACTTCTACAACAACTTCCACAAATCCAAGCAATGAGCATGAGGCTAGTCCCCTGTACTCACCAGGGAGACCTGGTCAGGGAAGCGCCAGAGATCGCAATGCCGTAGTGTGCAGGATAGAAAGAATGGCATTGTTCAGGACCTCCAGGTCCTTTCTCCCACACTAGAGGTAGAGGTGATTATCCCTTAAACCGAGAACCAGTACAATGAACTAATGACCTGTGGCTCTTGGTCACATCACCGAGGGCCAAACAGAATGAGGGCAGCAGTATTTTGTCACTGATGTACAGTGTATTTATGGAAGCCAGGTATGCGACATTGACATAGTCCATTTGCTAGTGAGACTAGTGTTATGATGCCGGTCTCGACACCGGCCAGGGATAGGGCAGGGGGTGGGCGGGAATCCGTTCCTCAAGATTCTGGGACACGGGAATTCTATTACTATGTGCAGGTGTGGTCCTGCTTACAGTGTCTCCAAATGTTTCATGGCATTTGTGGCTCCTCCAATAAGGTGGAGGAGCATGACCCCACTACCTTGGAGCAACAAAAGAAAGGAAAAAATAAAATGATAATAACATAATGTTATGATCGTCTTATTCTGTCCTCCTCCTGCGGCAGCTTGCGTGAGGGGCGGGGCAGCAGAGCAGGGGAGGAGTGGTAGAGCACTCCTAAGTACGCAATGATTGTTTGGCCGGCCCACTCGGGACGCCCAAAACAGTCATGCGCACTTTCCATGTTCTCCATGCAGGCTGCATTACAGCCTGCGTGGAGAACATGCCAACCCCTCCAGCCCCTGGCTGAGCGCAGCGACACAGCGTTGTGATTGGCTGCGGGGAGCCCTGGTGCTTCCTGTTTCTTCCAAGAAGCCAGAAAGAGGATGCAGGAAAGGCTGCTGGCTGGGAGGTGTTTTTTTGTTAACCCGATTCCCCAACCAGCCCCCCACTGGTGATTCCAGGTAGCAGTCGGGACTGTTTCATGGTGGCAATGTCATGCATATGGTGTTATGATTGAGAATGCTGTCATTCACTGGATGTAATATGTACTCACGCTTCATGTGTACAGAGCGACAGTTTAATAAAAATTATTTAATAATGAATGGGCACGGTCTATAGGTGGCACACTTAATATGGGCACGAGCTGGCACAAACCAAGACCATGCAGCCACATGCTAACCCAGCCCAGGCATCATTGCTTACCGTCTTTTTCACAACTTGCCTTATCTTTTGTGGCATACGTTGCTGCATCTCTGTTCTCAGGAAGAACACTTTCGTTGGCAGTGGGCCTGGGGCCCTGATCCTTGCCTTAATCGGTGCCCCCGATCAGACACTGGACATGCCGTGCACAGCATTATCCATCATCGCCCTTGAACTCACACGTGCGCACTGCCGCGCATCATGGTGACATGGTCTGTGAAAAGGGAGGTTTTCAAACTGTCCGTTATTTAGAAAAGGCATGCAGGCTTGAAGCAGAGTCTAAGTTCTAAGATAGAAAAGCAAGGTTCTTTCATGCCTTCCGTGAATACTGCATGTGGCATCATCTCTGCCATGGCATCACTGCTAGCGCCATTTTGGATGCGAGGAGGCACCTTTGCACTAAAGACAGAATTACTAGGTAATTCCATGTGTTAACTGAAACACCCACCCCTAATCACTCCAGGCCTCTTGCTCGCACCCGAACTCCCACAATGAGCTATTCTTCGAGCAGGGATGTTTTTGGCTTTTTTTCTCTAAATTATAGTCTTTAAAACAGGTGGAAATATTGTCTGGGGGGGGGCATGCATTTATTGCCTTCCCCACTCTGGTTATTGAGCTTGTACTTTAGAACATGTTTATGTATAGAGTCGAGGTTCAGTGAAAATTTGTGAAAAAGTGGGGACACCATCATATTCATCCCCGGTCCTGACTCTGCGGCTATCCCTCCCCCATCCACGCATCTTTAGGGGGGTCCAGATGGGCCTGGTTCACCCCTCTATCTGTCCTGCCCCAACATCACTGCTGTTGACTGTGCGGGGGGGAGGGGGGCGACACACACTGCCACACACATTAATTTATCCACGACCTTTCACTGCAAAGCAGCGTTCTTTGATTGAAATGTTTAAATCAAACTGTGTATGTATGTGTGGTTATATCTAAAGAGATAGATAGATTTAAACATGTTAAGTAAACACTATCTCTCCCACGAGCCCCTGTCAGGCCCCACACCCTACTGACCTTTGTAAGTGGTCCTATCAGTTTTGCTTGAGGTCTGTGTGCCCCCACCTCTAAAATTCAATGGAGGTCGCTCCTGAAAGAGTTAATGAGCCCTCCAATAACTGACCCGTAAGGAGTCTTGTAGCCATGCCTTGGGCAGTTAAGGGGCAGGCAGCCATTTAAACAAGCATTTGCAATGCAATAGGTGTCACATTAGTGAAAGTTAGAGCTATTAGTTTTGCAAATGCCAAGGTTTTTCTGTTATGTTTTTTTTATTTGCAGTGGAGTGATCATTTGACCTATTTAAAGAGATAGGAAGGAAAGGGGATGGAGAGCAAACAGTGGAAGCGGGGGGTGGGAAGCGTACGAGTAGTGGTTCCACTGCTGCGGTCGCTCCGCATTAAACCCGGTTCTGTCCCAACACTAACAATTGGTAAACAAAGCAACTGGCTCACAGCCATTATCCTGCATAGAACACAAAATAAATTGAAGCAGGCAGAAGATATGAGGCAAATGAGCATGCTCTCAATAAAGACACATTTTATATGCCACATACGTAAAACGTAAACACACAGTTGAGAATGAAACTGATATAAAACAAGCATTGGCATAGCCAATAGGTGTCGCCTTTGGGACCTTATAAGTGTTTAGCCATGCAACACTTGATGTTGTTGCACCAAGGATATTGTACTGGATAACTAAACACTTATGAGGTCCCAAAAGGGAGACCTATTGGCTATGCCAATGCTTGTTTTTGTTTTTTAAGGACAAGCAGTGCTATCAGGCACCTGCTGCCACTTAGTCCACCGCATCCCACGTAGACGCTGCAACCATCTTTGAGAGAGGTAGAGAGAGAGAGAGGTAGAGCTGTAGAGAGAGGTAGAGAGAGAGAGGGAGAGCTATAGAGAGAGCTATAGAGAGAGGTAGAGAGAGGCAGAGGTAGAGAGAGAGGTAGAGAGGTGGAGGTAGAGAGGTGGAGGTAGAGAGGTGGAGGTAGAGAGGTGGAGGTAGAGAGGTGGAGGTAGAGAGGTGGAGGTAGAGAGGGATAGAGACAGAGGGATAGAGACAGAGGGGTAGAGAGACAGAGGGGTAGAGAGACAGAGGGGTAGAGAGACAGAGGGGTAGAGAGACAGAGGGGTAGAGAGACAGAGGGGTAGAGAGACAGAGGGGTAGAGAGACAGAGGGGTAGAGAGACAGAGGGGTAGAGAGACAGAGGGGTAGAGAGACAGAGAGGAGAGAGATTAAAGGGGAGAGAGAAAGAGAAAGAAGGGGAGAGAGAGTGAATGAAGGTGATAGAAATAGAAAGAGAGAAAGGGGGAGGAGAGAGAGAGAGAGAGAGAGATTGAAGGGGGAAACAGAGAGGGATGGAGAATGAAGGAGAGAGAGAATTAGAGAGGGGAGAGAGAGAAAGAGTAATAGAAAAAGAGAGTGGGCAAAGCTAAAACCATGCCAAAAATAAAAATTTCAGGGACATCATACGTAGCAAATTAAGAACCCAAACACAGACGCACATATTTGGGAAACCCAAATATTCTTAAATACTGCCATGTAAAATGCAGCTCTGCATGTCAGCGCCTAGTGACGGATCACGCACCTGGAATAGCTCACAGAGTGGGTGAATGGGGCGACACAGAGAGAAATTCAACGAAAGGACGCAAATCGATAACCCAGGCTTTTGATAGAGGGGGCTTAGCTAAAACAATGCACCTATTGCCTGTCTGTGTGAGATGCGCCCCCTGTTCCTGTCTGTGTGAAATGGGCCCCCTGTTCCTGTCTGTGTGAAATGGGCCCCCTGTTCCTGTCTGTGTGAGATGCTCTCTCTGTTGTTTCTGTCTGTCTGTGTGAGAAGCGCCCTCTATTGTTGGTGTCTGTGAGATGCGCCCCCTTTTGTTCCTGTCTGTGTGAGAAGCATCCTCTGTTCCTGTCTGTGTGTGATGTGCCCCCTGTTCCTGTCTGTGTGAGAAGTGCCCTCTGTTGTACTTGTATGTGAGAAGCACCCTCTGTTGTTCCTGTCTGCGTGAGAAGCGCCCTCTGTTGTTCCTGTCTGCGTGAGAAGCACCCTCTGTTGTTCCTGTCTGCGTGAGAAGCTCTGTTGTTCCTGTCTGCGTGAGAAGCTCTGTTGTTCCTGTCTGCGTGAGAAGCTCTGTTGTTCCCGTCTGCGTGAGAAGCGCCCTCATTTGTTCCTGACTGTGAGATGTGCCCCCTGTTGTTCCGGTCTGTGTGAGAAGCATCCTCGGTTCCTGTCTGTTTGAGATGCGCCCCCTGTTCCTGTCTGGGTGAGATGCGCCCTCTGTTGTTTTGTTCCTGTCTGTGTGAGAAGCTCCCTCTGTTCTACCTGTCTGTGTAAGAAGTGCCCTCTGTTGTTCCTGTCTGCGTGAGAAGCGCCCTCTGTTCCTGTCTGTGAGATGCGCCCCCTGTTGTTCCTGTCTGTGTGAGAAGCCTCCTCTGTTCCTGTCTGTGTGTGATGTGCCCCCTGTTCCTGTCTGTGTGAGAAGCGCCTTCTGTTGTACCTGTATGTGAGAAGCGCCCTTTGTTGTTCCTCTCAGTGTGAGAAGCGCCCACTGTTGGTCCTGTCAAGTGGGAGAATGAGTGAGATAAAAGAGAGAGCAAGAGGAGAAAGAATAAAGGGGGAGAGAGAGTGAATGAAGGGGAGTGAAAGAGAGTGAGAGAGAGAGCGATAAGGGGAGCGAGAGTAAATGGAAATTTTTTTTTGACAGAGTGCGCAAACCACAGACTGAATGGCCAATAAAAAAAAATGCAAGAGAGAGCTGTGCACGAGTGAATAAGTAATGCTGATATTTTAAAGCACACGCTTGTTGTGTTTGCAAGCACAAGATGCTGGAACGTTGACAAATGATATCATTTAAGACAGATGCCTGCTTCAGGGAGCTATTTCATGTCTTCCTGTTTCTGCCTCGCGTTTCAGGAACATTTGTAATTGCCACAGGATTTGTACCTGTGTAGTGTTTTAACCCCTGAACCACAATGGCACGAGCTGGATTTCACTGAACATATGCTGCGTCCAAACAATTTGCAATACAAATACACCCGCATACGTGGCTGTGTATGCATTTGTGGACGTATAGAAATATCAGCATATGCATAATGAGATCCATGCACAGCAACGAGCTCGGCTTAAGATTTAGATAGCCGAGGTTGGTTACAATTTGTGTTCACTCTGGATGTAAGGATATTACAAGCAAATGGAGGAAAGCGTAATTGAGGCGAAACAAATGTAAAAAAAAAGACGCCAATTTGCGGGTTTTTATATAAAAACACACTGCTGGCACTGCAATCATGTGTTTGCTGGCCCAGGAGTGGTGTGTGCGTGTATGCGTTCGCGCACAGTCTGCTCTTTTTCGAAGCACATACTCGTGCTTGTGGCGCGCCGCTGCACGCTCCCGCAAGGTGTATACCTCCACAAGCACGAGTATGTGCTTCGAAAAAGAGCTGAACAACGGCTAAAGGTCCTCCTATGCAGCGCATGTGCGCTGCGTAGGCAAGACCTAAAAATTATATAAATAACTTTTCCTTTAGGCAGCACAAAAGGTGTCAACAAGTAATATAACGTTATTACACAAAAAGTAGAGCATAAGTAATCCCTTACCACATAATGAGGCGTGCGCCGCGCTGATCTTAACCAACGGGGATGGAGTTGATAAAAACAAATTACCAGCTTCCTGCTCGTATCTAAAGCGCCAGTGGGGCGGGGGAGAGCGTACAGAGGAGGAGGCAGCTGCAGCCCAGGAAAGGGAGGGAAGAGCAGCTGCTCGGAACGGGAAGCAATTAACAAGGGAGGAGTTGCACTGCGTGATGCAGAAGTAAAGGCGTGTGTGTTAAAGGGCGGTGCTCAGCTCTGCAAGAGCCACAGATTATGAAAAAATAAGGGCAAGCTAAAAATGAAAGCGGCGCCTTAAATAAAGACTTAATGTTTTGAAAAGTGGATATGGCAAGCCGCGCATAAAGAAAGGCGCTCGGCCGCTATTAAGTGAAAGCACAACATGTTGCGCTTTGAAAAATAAAGACTTTGTGTTTTAAAATTGTCAAATTAAAAAAAATGGCACTGCCACTATATATAAAGAGAAAGTGACACATGCGAGTGTTAGCAAATAGAAAGAGCAGCTGTTCATAATTATAAGGAGAATAACGAGGAGAGGAAGCAAGTGTGGGCACAAATGAGTTCCTGAGCCTTAAAAAGGATAAATGCAAAAGAGTGCTCAGACGGTAATAAATAACATGACTAGTAACACCAGATGTAAGAGGGGCAGTCCTTATGGTATTTTACAAAAGAAAAAAAGGAGGGACTAGTGACCATATTAACCAATGAAGAGCAGCCATTTACAAAGGACTGTAAAAGAAGTCAATTAGAAAGATGGGTGTTGCTTAATGCCCATATCCCGAATACAGCATGTCTTGAAGAGACAGCGCAAGCGCTGCCTAGGCGAGACCTAAACATTTTATTTACTTAAAATTGAAATGTAGAGGAAGACATTAGCAGGACAGTGAAGTGAAGTTTGACTAGTTCCACTCAGGATTTAGTGGACGAGAGAATATTTTATGGGCAGATTTCCCAGCTAAACACTTGTCAACAAGCCTTTGTTGTTTTTTTTTGTTTTCAGCTGCTGCAGTCTTAGAAAAAATTGCAACTGGTGCCGTGCCCTTCTCTGCCGGCAGGAAAAACCGACAGGGCTCTTGAAGGGTGGGACTTCCTGCTGCCAATCGGAAACAGGTAGGTGTCCTAGGCAACTAATCACTTGCTAAAAGTTTTATCAGCTAATCCTGCAACAAGAACACTCCCTTTGATTATGGGGCCCTTGCTGGCTTTTGCAGCAGTGTTGAGGGGGTTCGGGGTGATGGATAGCGTACGAAAACTGCCTTATAGGGAAATCAGAATTTCCAATCGGCCAGTGACTCTGGAAGGCATAGACTGGGGCAGAGGCAGTCACGGTGTCCTCCTCAGCATCGTACGGTTCTCAACCTTTCAATGGAAGTGGTAGGTTTAAAAAAACCTAAGCAGCATTCAGTTGGTAAACAGTGTAGTAAACACATTATTGATAGCATGTGTAATTTATTTATTATAAAGCTTATTTGTGAGTTTTATCGATTTTAATCTATTTTTGTTATAATTACACAGCGTTTTCCCCTCCAAAGTTGCACTGCGATTTCGTATAATGCTTAGATTTCAGTCCATCTAATAAGTGCACAAAAAGGTGTGGAAAAAGGAAAAGACATAAATAATTCTGTTAAAATATCTTGCGCTTTAACAGCCGTTAGTGGTTTTTGATCAGGACAAGCATACCACAGCTATTTTGTCAGAATTTTTCAGTTTATCAACAGATTATGGATTATGTAAAAAAAAAATTACTTTTGTAGTATGTGTTTTGGAATCCAATATTTAAATTGGTGCTATGCGCATCCCACCTTTTGAAGCTGGTCTAGGCCAGTGGTTCTTTACTTTTAATTTTCAAGAACCCCCCACTGAATCACTACTGGAAGCCTGCCACCCTTTCTTAAGCAATTTATATGATTTGAACCTCAGATAAGACCAAAGAAAATACATAAACACGTGTACAACAAATTAAGCAATTATTAAATACTTCATTTCATTCACAAACCAAAACATATGCAAAAATCGACATTTTTGTCCATTTAATTTTAATTGGAAGGTTGCAGCATTTCAAAATGTAGTTTTATTTCTAAAAGACGAAGTGATATCCTGGACT
This sequence comes from Triturus cristatus, assembly GCF_964204655.1. Classification (NCBI taxonomy): domain Eukaryota; kingdom Metazoa; phylum Chordata; class Amphibia; order Caudata; family Salamandridae; genus Triturus; species Triturus cristatus. The sequence goes on along the minus strand of NC_140594.1, from coordinate 423,971,268 downwards.
TCAGCATATCATTTTGTCTTTTTTCCTCCAACTACATGTTCTCTTTTTGTCAACGTTTACCAGTGCCTCAAGTGAGGGCCATCCATCGTCCATTCTCAATCAATCAATCAGTGACACTTGTAAAGCGCGCTACATACCCGTAGGGTCTCAAGGCGCTGGGGGGGGGGGGGTGCCGCTACTGCTCGAACAGCCAGGTCTTCAGCTTCTTCCTGAAGGAGAGGTGGTCTTGGGTCAGGCGCAGGTCGGACGGGAGGGAGTTCCAGGTCTTGGCGGCCAGGTAGGAGAAGGACCTTCCTCCTGTAGTTGCTCTGCGGATGCGGGGGACGGCGGCGAGGGCGTGGTTGGCTGATCGGAGGTGGCGTTTGGGAGCGTAGAAGTTGACTCGGTTGTTGAGGTAGCTCGGGCCTTGGTCGTGTAGGGCTTTGTGTGCGTGGGTGAGGAGGCGGAAGGTGATTCTCTTGTTGATGGGGAGCCAGTGAAGGTCTCTCAGATGTCCGGAGATGTGGCTGGATCGTGGGATGTCGAGGATGAGTCTGGCTGAGGCGTTTTGGATCCGCTGGAGTCTCTTCTGGAGCTTGGCGGTGGTCCCGGCGTAGAGGGCGTTGCCGTAGTCCAGTCGGCTGGTGACGAGGGCCTGGGTGACGGTCTTCCTGGTCTCTGTGGGGATCCACCAGAAGATCTTCCGTAGCATGCGTAGGATGTTGAAGCACGCCGAGGAGACGCTGTTGACTTGCCTGGTCATGGAGAGGGAGGAGTCCAGGATGAAGCCCAGGTTACGTGCATGGTCTGTCGGTTTGGGTGCGGTGCCCAGGGCGGGAGGCCACCAGGAGTCGTCCCAGGCGGAGGGAGAGGAGCCCAGGATGAGGACCTCCGTCTTGTCCGAGTTCAGTTTCAGGCGGCTGGTCGTCATCCATTCGGCTACCTCTTTCATCCCTTCGTGTAGGTTGGCTCTGGCGGCGGCGGGGTTGTTGGTCAGGGAGAGGATCAGCTGGGTGTCGTCGGCGTAGGAGATGATGCTGAGGTGGTGTTTGCGTACGATGGCCGCGAGGGGGCTCATGTAGACGTTGAAGAGGGTGGGGCTCAGGGATGATCCTTGGGGGACGCCGCAGATGACTTCGGAGGCCTCTGACTTGTAAGGTGGTAGGCGGACTCGCTGTGTTCTTCCGTCGAGGAAGGAGATGATCCATTCCAGCGCCTTGTCCTGGATTCCGATGTTGCTGAGGCGCCGTATTAGGGTGCGGTGGCAGACCGTGTCGAATGCCGCGGAGAGGTCTAGGAGGATGAGGGCCGCTGTTTCTCCATTGTCCATCAGGGCTCGGATGTCATCGGTGGCGGCGATGAGGGCGGTCTCGGTGCTGTGTTTGGCTCGGAAGCCGGACTGTGAGGGGTCGAGGGATCCGTTCGTCTCGAGGAAGGCGGCCATCTGCTTGTTGACGGTCTTCTCGATGACTTTGGCTGGAAACGGGAGAAGCGAGATGGGGCGGTAGTTCTTGAGGTCGGTGGGGTCCGCTGTTGGTTTCTTGAGTAGAGCGCTGAGTTCGGCGTGTTTCCAGCTCTCGGGGAAGATGGCGGTGTCGAAGGATGTGTTGATGATGTCTCGCAGGTGGGGTGCGATGACAGCGTCGGCCTTGTTGAAGATGTGGTGGGGGCAGGGGTCGGTTGGTGATCCGGAGTGGATGGAGTTCATCGTGCGGATGGTGTCTTCTGTGCTGATCGGGGTCCAGGCGTGGAGGGTGGTGGTGGGGGGGGCTGGCTGGTCGGTCGTGGTGTGCGTTGGTTGGTTGTTGAAACTGCTGTGTATGTCCGCGATCTTGTTGTGGAAGTATGAAGCCAGGGAGTTGCAGAGGTCTTGCGAAGGGGTGATGTCGTTGTTTCCCGCGTTGGGGTTGGAAAGCTCTTTCACGATGTTGAAGAGTTCCTTGCTGTTGTGTGCGTTGTTGTCCAACCGGTCCTTGAATGCTGTTCTCTTGGCGGCGCGGATCAGCTGGTGGTGTTTCCGGGTGGCAAGTTTGTAGGAGGTCCTGTTGTCCGGTGTCGGATCCCTTTTCCAGACTTTCTCGAGGGCTCGGCAGTTCTTCTTGGAGCTCTTGAGTTCGTCGGTGAACCATGGGGCCTTCTTGCTGCCGGGTCTGCTAGGCGGGGTCCTCAGCGGGGCGAGTTCGTCCGCGCAGTTGCTGATCCACTTCGTGATGTTATCGGCGGCCTGGCTGGGGTTCGCTGAGCTGGCAGGAGGGTGTTGGCTCAGGGAGGTGGCGAGCTGGTCTGCTGTGATCTTGTTCCAGCTTCTGTGGGCGGTGTGTTGCTGGTGTTGGTGGGTCGTTGTTCTCTTGAAGGTGAAGTGGACGCAGCTGTGGTCCGTCCATTGAAGCTCTGTGGCGTGGCTGAAGTCGATGTCTGTGCTGGATGAGAAGACGGCGTCGAGTGTGTGTCCGGCGAGGTGGGTGGGGGTGGACACCAGTTGCTTGAGTCCCAGGTTGGCGAGGTTGTCGAGCAGGGTGCTGGTGTTGTGGTCGTTGTTGTTCTCCAGATGGAAGTTGAGGTCTCCCAGGAGGATGTAGTCAGCGGAGGGGAGGGCGTGCGGGCTGACGAAGTCGGCGATGTCGTCGCTGAATTGCGTGCGTGGTCCAGGGGGTCGGTAGATCAGGGTGCCTCTGAGGGTGGTGTTCGGGTTGGTGTGGATCTGGAAATGCAGGTGTTCGGCGCTGGTCAGGGTGTTGTCGGTGCTGGTCGTGAGGCGGATGGTGTTCCTGTGGATGATGGCGATGCCTCCTCCCATCTGGTTGGCGTTTCGGTCCCTCCGGACGACCTTGTAGCCCTCTGGGATAGCGATGGCGATGTCGGGAGCTGAAGAGGCGTTCATCCAGGTCTCCGTGAGGAAGGCAACGTCTGGGGCTGTGGTGTCGAGGAGGTTCCAGAGTTCGATGGCGTGTCTGTGGACGGAGCGGGTGTTGAGGAGGATGCACTTGAGGTGGGTGCTGCTGGAGTTCGACTTGGCGGGTGCTGGTGCGGGGCTGGTCCGGCTGCAGGAGAACTTGCAGGCGTGGCAGCTGAATGGTCCGTGGGTGCGTCTTGGAGTGGCTTGGTGGCATTCTGGGTGTCGGCCGGTGTTGAGAGCGGTGAGGGTGGCGGCTGAGTACGTCAGGCGGGTCGGTCGGGCTCTACGGGGGCCAGGGGTCCTGGCACTGGGCGCGGTCCAGGCGCGGACGGGCGCAGACGGGCTTACCTTTGGCGCGCCTTCGGCGCACAATCGGCGCGCCCGCTGCGCGTGACCGCTGCGCGTTCGCACGGTCGCCATTTAAGGCGAAGTGCGCGGGTGGGCGGGGCAGCTGGGAGGCGGGAGCGGGGAGGGTTACAGAAGAAAAAGGGGCGGGGACAAGCGGCGGTGGCGGGAAGGGAGGGCGGGGGGCGGAGCGGTAGGCGGACAACCAGGAAGGAGGGTACACACGATACAATACTGAACAGGCACAAAATAGCGACAAAAACGGGGAAAAGCAGAGAAAACAACAGATCAGTGAGACAAGCACAAATACCTGACAAAACAACCAAAACAAGGGGAAAAAGTGCTCGCAGCGGCGGCAGCCGGCGAACGAGGCAAAAACGAGGCAGCAGCGAGGCAAGGGGCACACGCAGCAGCTGGTGGCCGTGCGGCGCGGGGGTGTCCCACAAGTGGGTCACACTCACCTGCGTCGCACGGTCGCCATTTAAGGCCAAGTGCGCGGGTGGGCGGGGCAGCTGGGAGGCGGGAGCGGGGAGGGTTACAGAAGAAAAAGGGGCGGGGACAAGCGGCGGTGGCGGGAAGGGAGGGCGGGGGGCGGAGCGGTAGGCGGACAACCAGGAAGGAGGGTACACACGATACAATACTGAACAGGCACAAAATAGCGACAAAAACGGGGAAAAGCAGAGAAAACAACAGATCAGTGAGACAAGCACAAATACCTGACAAAACAACCAAAACAAGGGGAAAAAGTGCTCGCAGCAGCGGCAGCCGGCGAACGAGGCAAAAACGAGGCAGCAGCGAGGCAAGGGGCACACGCAGCAGCTGGTGGCCGTGCGGCGCGGGGGTGTCCCACAAGTGGGTCACACTCACCTGCGTCGCACGGTCGCCATTTAAGGCCAAGTGCGCGGGTGGGCGGGGCAGCTGGGAGGCGGGAGCGGGGAGGGTTACAGAAGAAAAAGGGGCGGGGACAAGCGGCGGTGGCGGGAAGGGAGGGCGGGGGGCGGAGCGGTAGGCGGACAACCAGGAAGGAGGGTACACACGATACAATACTGAACAGGCACAAAATAGCGACAAAAACGGGGAAAAGCAGAGAAAACAACAGATCAGTGAGACAAGCACAAATACCTGACAAAACAACCAAAACAAGGGGAAAAAGTGCTCGCAGCGGCGGCAGCCGGCGAACGAGGCAAAAACGAGGCAGCAGCGAGGCAAGGGGCACACGCAGCAGCTGGTGGCCGTGCGGCGCGGGGGTGTCCCACAAGTGGGTCACACTCACCTGCGTCGCACGGTCGCCATTTAAGGCCAAGTGCGCGGGTGGGCGGGGCAGCTGGGAGGCGGGAGCGGGGAGGGTTACAGAAGAAAAAGGGGCGGGGACAAGCGGCGGTGGCGGGAAGGGAGGGCGGGGGGCGGAGCGGTAGGCGGACAACCAGGAAGGAGGGTACACACGATACAATACTGAACAGGCACAAAATAGCGACAAAAACGGGGAAAAGCAGAGAAAACAACAGATCAGTGAGACAAGCACAAATACCTGACAAAACAACCAAAACAAGGGGAAAAAGTGCTCGCAGCGGCGGCAGCCGGCGAACGAGGCAAAAAAGATTATACCTGCTTCGTTTTTAGCCTCCAATTTTAAACTTCTTCTTACTACCAGAGCATTTTAAACTTTTCAATTTTGCTTTTTTTGTATGTATAGTTCCCTAATTTGCTAATATTATTTAATTTTCCAAATGGTCGCGAACCACCTGAGTAGGGAGTTACTGACTCCCAGGGGTCCACAGACCACAAGTTAAGTATCACTGGTTTAGAACTGTGGTTCTTAACTGTTTGACTGCTGTAGACCCTCCCAACCCCCCCCACCACTTAAACATTACTTGAATCTAGGCACCTCCCACCCCTGAATCATTAGTGGAAGTCCGGGATCCTAGCCTAAGCAGTTTCAATGATTTGAACCATAAAAAAATACTCAAAAGTACAGAAACGAGCATTTATCAAACAGATTCACAAATTAGGGAATATTTTTATTTAATTCACCACTATAAAAAAATAAATACAAATTTTCATTTTAATGGTAAGGTTGGAGCTTTTCCAAATTCAGTTGCGGCCTCTATTGTCCATTCTATATTCTTTTTGATTCACTTCCACTGCTCCCATGAAATAAACCAAAGGATACCAACTTAATTTTTAGCCTCCAATGTCAATTTCCTTCACATTCACAGAATGTATTACAATTTTCAAGTTCACATTTTGCCTATTTACATACTCTTTTTATTAACCTGTTAATATTATTTAGTTTTCTAAACAGTTGTGACCCCCCGAGTAGGCGTCACAGACCCGCCAGGGTCCTCCAACCACAAGTTAAGAATCACAAGCCTAGACTATCGGTTTCTGTTAATTTGAAGGTCACTGCGTGACCTTCAGACAAGCCCTCTAAGCAATAGAGTGCAAGCCTAAACTGGTGAAAGGTTGACCCTAATATATTTTTTCTTCTTTCTCCACAGTGGTCTGAAGGAGAATGGACCCATATCCATGTATCTCTGAAGCCTGAACAAAGGACCGGCTCTTCCAGAGCAGTAGCCCTCCAGCCATTCACAGAATCACTGCAACACACTCCCATGGAGGAATGCTGCCAGGCTAGGCTGCCAGTGTACGCGCGTGGACACTTCAGTGTGCCTGTGCACATACTCGGAACTTGTCGTTTGAGTCTATCTTGGCCTCAGAACACTTTGCCTGTAAAAGAGCGGAGGAAGTGAATTCTGTGTTGAGCCAACACCTGCTGCCAGTTCATAAGACTTTTCATGATGTATGATGCGGCAGGCCCGCATTCGTGCCGGTGTTGGATAGGAGGCTTTCCGCAGAACGGCTTTTCATCTTATCACTGGATGTGGCTGGAGTAGAAAGTACTCAGGCCAACAAATCCACATATTACCATGACCAGCAGCAGACTGGGATAGTACGGACTGCTCCCGTAAGACTATGTTGACTGCTTCTGGGATTTGTTACATAAGTGTCTCATTTATTTATTATTAATTTTATAAGGCATGAATATATGCCCTCACCCCGGCCTCTTCCAGACTGCTTTTGGGGCATTTTACAGCGATGAACACTCAAACGGAGCTGAAAACATGACGTTCAGTGAGAACATTAGGTTTCATTGTGAATATATTTTAATAATATTGATTTATTTAAGTGTTAATGGTGGACGTGTCATCTCTTGGAGGGGTTGCTAAAGGGTAATACTGTGGCCATGCATGCAGGTGTTTCAGGGCAACGTTCCAGGTCTCGCCCTAAATGCCAGTCACCAAAGGGCTGTTGCGGAGACCACGTGTTACTACAAATCTGCACACTTCACGTATCGAGGGTGGGTCTTGTGGGAACTCTGAAATCTCTAGGTTGTGGTGAGTCTGAAAATGTATGCCGGTGTTCAAGAAAGAAACGATTACAGATGGAAATTTCTGAGAAAGGTGACTTCCTTCACTGTCCAACGTTTCAGAGTAACTAAAGAGAAGTGCGGGTTACGCCAGTTGAAAATTGGTTAGGCATGACATTTCACCAAAGTGGGCTACTGTTCACTCAGTGTACACTCTCACATTACCCTTTCCTTCACATCTCTCATCCAAAAATGCACCTCAGACACTGCCATACAACTGTCCTTGTGCCAGTGACTTGTGTGGTCAAGCCACCATGGTGCTCAAGTTGGCGATGTGAAAGGAAACCACGGTGTAGGCTGCCAACCAAGTCCGGCAAGAGCAAAACCTGTGTTCTCTGCCCATGCTCGAGCTGCTTCAATACTGTAGCTTTTGGGAAACAGCCCTACTGATCAGTTTACTCTTTTTGAGATCAGAAATAGTGCCTACTTGGTGCCTCTTGCATAGGTTTGTGACCAGCCTACTCAATAGATGCCACCCAACATCAAGGCCTAAAATTCTAAACCATATTCTCATCGCAATAATGGCACAGACCACGTTGTAGTGATATAACAAATCATTAATGTCTGTATAGAGTCTGGCTGTGGGCGGCTTATTGAATATTTTGGCTGAATGATAGAGGCCCAAAGATGCAAGTCACTAGGCAGCTTCAACAGTGGCCTTTGTCTGCACCCACCCCAATCTGGTCTGTGCTGTTCCTTATTTAATGTGAAATGGATCTCAAAACCCTGTTCTATCTTGAAAGACGTGGTGTTCCATTTGGGAGTTCACAGTGACAAATTTGTGAAAATGCAAAGTAAAAGTATTTGCTGTACTTTAAGATAAAAGTTTAATTCTATAGAACTTTGTACATTTGTAGAGTAGCTTTAAAGGACTCAACCGCCATGTGGCAGGTAGTGATTGCAGTGTCACTAGTGGATGTGGAGATTTGACTGCTTCATCGCGCTTGCCAGCTCAACGGTAGTGAGCGTAAGGGCACTGATGCTTGGTTTTTCAGTATTTCGCATCCATTTTGATCCACGGACAGGCAGACATGATGGTGGATCATCACGCAGGCTTCTTATTAATGCCTCAAGCATTGACAGTTGGAGAAAAGTGTCAAGAAAGTGCTCATGTGCTGGTGATTGTCAGACTGAGGCATCTGGATTCAAGAAGGAGCCATGGGCCTTTAAGAAAGGTATAGAGTGAGGACGAGTAAACATGTGATCTACTCGGGTGCACTAAAGCCTTGTGAAACACAGTCACTAGTGGAAAGTTGCTATGATGGATGGATATCGGTCTCCGAGGCATGACTCTGATTGGACCTAGTAACATGGTTTAAATATGAGACTTAAAGATCTTGAAACAGTGAAAAACCCTTCCATGAAGTGGTATTAGCAGAGAATTTCCAGAATAACCTTGCATTGGATTGTTGGCTTTGCGTAGGACGAGGTTAAATGGAGTGGGCTTTAGTGGTTTGCATGTGACCAAAATTCACCTCTTTCTTCGCTAGGAGAACTGGAATGATCCCCGAAAGTTAAAACTCACTACTCTGCCTGATTTTTTTTTTCTGCTGCTACCACCAGAAATCCATGTAGTTTTCCCTAATCTGCTTCTTGCCTGTACAGAGTGACAAGTCCCTCTGATTTTAGTCTCTGTGTCTACACAATAATCCGATAACCAGTAATCCTATGTAGAAAGAGCAGGAAAGCATCTGGAAGTGTTATTGTTATAGTCTGGAGTCTAGCGGAGTGTCTGAAGTGTAAACCTGAGGAGTTTCAGGAACGGAGCGGACAGACGTGGTTAATGCTGACTGGTGCATCAACATCTGCAGCTGTGTGATATTTTAGGGTGGGATGTGACCAAATTAGCCACAGTGTCTGCATGCCAAATAATCCTGTCTTACGATATCGCCAACTGGTCAGTCGTGTCTCTGTGCCGGACACCGGTAAGTGGAATGTGGCAGACTGGGCAGCCGTGTCAGCATTTAGGACATCAAAAAGAGGCAGACTGGAGAGATGTGTCTTAATGCAGGATAATGAAAGGTGGATTGTGGCAGACTGGGCAGCCATGTCTGCTTGTAGCATCTAGAAGAGTGGAAGGTGGCAAACTGGCCAGCTGTGTCTACATGCAGGATAACGAAAAGTGGAATGTGGTAGAGCGTGTAGCCGCGTCTGCATGCCAGATATTGAAAAGCTGCATTTTTTTTAGACCCGACAACCATGGATGCTAGTGAGTTGCTATAAGGTGGATTGTGTTTGAGATGTGTAGAGAATGCTGGAAGACTTAAAGGAAGACCCTTCACAGCAAAGTCTACATGCTGAATGTTGTATGATGGGATATATGCATTCACATTTTGTAATCGGCGACATTATGGCTGGAGTAAGTGCTCAGATGAGGTAAGAGATACAGGGTAGAGATGCTGATAAACGAAAATTCATGGAGTAGTGAAAGTGACATTTTCTCACTAATAAATTCACAGGATTGACAATTTCACCCAGATATATCCAGTATTTTATTTGATCTTAGGGGGCTAAGAGAATGGATTTAGCGGCAATCTGCATAAAGCGGGCACAGCTCGAGGGGCCATTCCTACTTTATATACCTGCGCTGCCCAATGACCCATGAGACTAGTGGCAGCGAAGGGGAAAACCAGAGGTACCAACTCCTATCCATACCTGCTGCTAATTGATGTCAGTGCATGGTGTATCAATATTGGAATGAACTATCCTTTCAGGTGGTGTATGATAGACTGACCTTGGTAGGAATGGCTTTGTGAACTTTTCTTTTAGGGTGGTATATGGTAGACTGGCTTGGGTAGGAATAGCTGCATGCACAGTGTTTTATGTGGAACATGGTAGGCCGGGCTGGAAAATATGCAGACTGAAAATTACACTAAGAAAAGTCCTAGTCCTAGTTTCATGTGGGATGCGATGGACTGAGCAGTCTTGTCTGCAAGCTAGAGCTGTAATGTGTAAAGCAGTACACAGGCCAGAAATGTGTGCACAGAGAATGCTGTAAAGTGGAATGTGAAGACAACATGGACACTGATGTGTAATCTGAAGGACCTTCTGCTCCTGTAGCTCATATGTTGGGGGACTTCCACTTTTTTTTTATGGGAAACAAAATTGAGTCGAGGGCGCATACTGACTGCAACATGAAGGTCTACCACCATTGTTCATGGATATTTACAACTAACATAATGCACCTGTCTTTGTTTATTGTGCATCAAATCACTTCATTGCAATGAAGATCCAAATGTGTACTTTAGGAACGTCAAGTTATTAGTGAGATCCAGTAATCGAAGATACTGTTGAGAAGAAAAGGAGTATATATATAGAAATGTTATACATTATCATCCAGTACCTTCCCCTGTGACCCCAAAGGGATCAAATGAGGGAATGTTTATTATTCCATCACGACGGTAAAGTTCTAGTACCTGAAGCACATTGCTATGATTGGAGTAAACGGATGTTGAATTATGTGCCAGTATGACAGCTCAGTGGCTTAAATACCTGCTCCATAGTTGGGCATAGTTTGTGTGCCTTGTTTGAGATCTCTGCAGGATTCCAAATCCTTTTCAGATCAATACAATGAGTACCATTGATGTGTATCATAATAACAAGACCTGCTGTTAAATGGCCAAGAGGCAATTTAATTTGTAGTGTGTGTTCTGTAGAATAGTAAATATTAGTCATATCATTAGTATTACATGACCAAGACAAAAAAGGTTAACCTCTTTATTTGTTGTACTAACGAAAATATTGTTTCAGATGTCCAGGTGCTTTTTTTTATTTTTTTATTTTTAGCTTAATGTTGTGAAATGCAATGTAGATAAACATTAAGATACTTTGGCAAATCTTGCAGCCGCAGAAACATAACTTTATTTATAGATTAGCAGTATATTACAGCATCAACTACTATATCTCATTTCCTTTGGTCATGTGTATGTTAAGGAAGCCAACAGACAATCACCACAGGAAACTGTGATTAACTTCATTTATGGGGAATGCAAGAGGCACTAGACTTCTTAATTGGTAGCTCTGAGTATGAAAATCCTTGGGTCAGATAGCTGAATACCTGAGATATTGTTGGTTTTCAATAAGATTGTTTTCCCAAATGTGATCATACATTTTTGAAAATGTGGAGGATTTTGATGATTCACTCAAAATCTTTGGTACTGAAATTAGATATATTGGTATACAATTGAATGAGTCACTTACAAATTAGTTAAAATTTTTAGGAAGAATGAAGTTTCTTTAACTTCTTTGAATACCTGCACAATCCCATCTTTTTAGACCAGTTTGTGTTTTCCAGACTATTTTGCATGGGAACACTTTACCCCTATTTCTGAAATTCTGCAATGTCTAACCGCTACAAATGAGGTATGCGATTGACTATTTTTAATCTGCCCTTCCAATTCACTCAGCTTTCACCTTCCTCACCCAATCCTTACCTTGACCAGACTCAAGCCACAACCTAAGTGCGAATATGGGATCATCAGGTCTGTTCCAAGACAAGTTTGCCTTTTTATTTATTATATGACATATTGATTCTCTATAATGATGGAGGCATAGCCTAAAGAAATGTGTTCCCAAGTAAGAAAGCATGTCTTACTCTATACCAGAGCAAAGCCTGTGTTGTGCACCTATTTAGGAACATGAATGTTTCCTAAATATATTGCCAATAATTGATAGCATTCATATTTATTAAAGGACCTTTGCATAAAAGCAGAGGTTTTGTCCTATCCAAATGTATTTTTTGCATGTGTCTAAGTATTCCAAACATCAATGGATCTTAAATGATCTATAACAACAATTTAAAATAACATTAAACCTTTGCCACTGACCAATCTCTTGAATTCACTAGAACACGGTGTATCATCTGTAAACTTTCATTTTTGGCGGGTGTTTTTCTATTCTACCCAAACTATATATTTATATATTTTTTCACTTTACATAATCTGCCCCTTCTCAGTTTCAATTATTTTTTCATTTTGGAATGATTGGGGCAAATAAAGCATACAGACTATCTGAGTGCATTGTGTATGAAGTCAATTCTTTCTTTAGTTTTGCTTTTGTCAGTATTTTGCTATTCACTCTGTCTAAGGCTACTGTAGGCATCATGGTTGCATGAACATGGGTCTGCTTTCTTGAGGGGGAGCAAATTGAGTTTGAGGATTAGACTTTTACTCCGTTCTTTCACAATATTCTTGTAGATGCTCTGGATGAGGACTTCTGTGATTACAGTACTTCTAGAGTTCTTTTTCCTACTTACATTCTTATGGTCTTTATGATTCTTTAGTTTTAATTCTTTTTTTTAGTTTTAGTATATCTTAATTTAATTTTTTCAGCAAGAAATATATGGATGACTAGACACTTAAGACTTTTGTATACTTAGATGTACAAAAACTAGTGGGAGGAATCAATTAATCACGTACAAAAGTATTTTCTTTACTGTTTGCAGAAAGTTATGTAGTTTTCTGAAAAGTTCCGGCAAAGTGTATAAACATAAATTTGAGAACTTAGATCCATATTTGGAGTAAGAATCCATATTGTTCATTCATATAGAAAGCAGAATTAAAGGGGAGGGCACAATAAAGACCCAATAAGGGAGAAGAGAGAGACAGTGGTGGAGGGGATAGAGTGAGTGGTTGGACTATGTATTTGGCTGACCACTTTTGATCGGATGACCTCTGTTAGCGATGCGCAGGTTTTTCAACAATTCCCTTACCAATTTGTTTTTGTATTTATGAGGGCTTCGGTGAGCTAATACATTTGTCTAGATTTTCCTGTAAATTTCTTGTGGGCTTGCTTTTGTTGAGATACGAGTTTAAGGAATTGTCAGCATATCTTGTGAATTGAATCAAGGCCCCTTTACTTGTGGATAGAGAGTAGTTTGCAGTCTTCTTTATCTGACATAATGGACTTGGCACCCATGATGATCGTGATATCTGACATAGCATTGTCATTTTTGCACAGAATAGTTTGACATAGCATTATCATTTTTGCAGAGAATTGTTTTTGGGGTGTCTACGTCCAGCCACAAAAGTTATGTTTAAAACAAGGTTATGTATTTACTAATTTTGTCCCAGGTGGCTTTAGTAAACCGGCATTCAAGTAACATATGCTAAGGTTTCCTTAATTTTCATTACAACTCAAGCAGAGTTTTGTTTCCAGTAAGCCTAATGTATGTTTACTTAGCAGGATCCAAAAAAGCATTGTGTGCTTCCTAGTACCCACAATAAACTAAGGAGGGGGCAATTTTGTCGACTGTTAATCTTCATCTAATCTTTTCCCAGAGTATGGGGTCCTACACCTAGTGTATTTTTTCCCTTTAAATAATTTTCCCACTTAGATTTTATGTTATTGGACATTCTTGAAGGTTTTTTTTGGGTGCGGGGGATAATAGAGTTTTGGAATTATTATATCCACCTTGTTAGAAATTTTTGATTAACGTTGGTTCATGGCTTATTTTAGTGTTGGTCAAAGCCCCTTGTATTTTTAATAACAAATAAAGGTCTATTTCATCTGAGTTGTACTTTGTCGCAATGGAGGAAAATGGTAATGGATCACTCTTTGTGCCAAAGTGTTTAATCAGTTTCCTTTTCAGTCCTTCAGAAGCAAGGTTTTTCTTTGAATCTTGATGTTTTGATTTTGCCAGAGAGAGGCTATTGTTGAGCCCTTAATTTTGTTTTGAAGTTTATAATTTAAAAGGCGTAGGAAAGAACTGTATTTGTAGCAGCAGTGGCAGAGTGTTCTGATGTTTTTCACTGTTAACGAGAATACGTCCGGCAAATGAACTATACTTTGTTCAATTTTAAATCTAGGTGGGTGGGTAGGGTTAAGCTCAGAATGAGAATCATTGAGTACTTGGTCTTGTTGAAAAAGCTGTTTGTTATCTATGGATATCCCCAAAATTTCTTCCCCCGGTCTTTCTGGAAGTCTTAGTTGGAGTTGAGCTATTCTTGGATTTTAAGTTTGCCAGATATTTTTCGGTATAGGCTTGTCAAATTTATTGGAAAAAGGCATTGGAAAGGGAAATTGGAGACCTGCTTAAAGTAATTATCTTTTTACATTTTGTTACTTTCAAGAGCTCCTTAATTGTTAGCTTTGGTGCACTGTAGCACCCTCCTACTTAATCCTCAGATTGATTTCTGCTTCAGATAATCTTTTCAAGAGCTTATCCATTTCACAAAGTAGTTTGTTTCTAGTTTTGACACGACATTGCTGCTATTACTAGCATAAATTTGAAAAAGTGAATTTTATTTGAGGGCTTTTTCGACTTTAGAAAAATTTACTGCTGGTTGCTAAAATGTTTATAAACTGCAAAATATTTTTCTTTTATATCATAACCAGACAACCCTGTTTTTTAGAAATGGTTGCCCTAACATCTTCTTAAAATGTTGCACTGAGCAAAAAAGTTGGTATTTAAAGTTTTTTATTTTTATTTATTACATGCAGTAAATACTTTTTTTGATTTGTTACGTTTGTGATTGTTCTTAGTCCTGGGACTCTGGCTAATAGTTATTTAAAAATGAGTGTTAATAAATAAAGTTATTTTCAAAATTCTTATTGAATCTGCATTTTGTTTAGTGTCTCCTTGGGTAAAAAAAGTAAAGTTTTTATTTTTCTCGATTCTTTATTAGGTCTTGCCTACTAGACCGTGCAAACTATCTGGTTGCAAAAAGACATAGAGGGTCATTAGGATGGCGGGCGGACTTTGTCTGCCCGCTATCCTCTCGGTGAATGGGACTGCCCGCCATCGGTGCGGGGGTCCCGTTGCAGACATTAGGATGCGCCCGCCACACTGACGGGCGCATCCTGCATACTTGACATTGCGGCGGGCGGTGCTCTCAGCACCGCCCGCCACAATGCCATGAAGGCATGTTGTGCACTTCCATGCACAACATGGCAGGCACCGTGCGGTGCCTGCCATGTTGTGCATGGAACTGCAGGTGCACCCCCCGCTCCCCAGGATCCCTGGGGGCCCGCTATGGGCCCCCAATGGCAAAAACCACCTGCCTGCATAATAATATGGATGGCGGTGTCTTCCAGACACCGCCACCATATAAATTGCTTTTCCGCCCGGTAGGCAATCGGGCGGATGTCCTACCGACGGAAAACCGGCGGACAGTCTTCCCGTCCGCCGGGGTGCCCCGGCCATGGTAATGTGGCGGGGGGAAATTTGTAGCCGACTGAGGTTTTTGACGGGCGGATCGCCACTGCCATACGGGCAGTGGCGATCCGCCCGTTATCCTAATGGACCCCCTAGTGCCCGCATACAGTGGGCTTAGAGAGTGCTCTTTGCTTACCATTGGTTGGCATTCTGGTCGCTGTCATTTGATTGCCTTTTATTGGTTAGCTTGAGTGGTTTCCTTCCTGTTCTTGTGTTTGTCCCTCCAGTGGTGCATACTCCCATTACCTGTGTCCTTCCACTGCTTACTTTTCAGGGCCCATGTTTTTATTTTTGGTTCAGCACTTCATGAGAGTGCAAATGTTTCCAGTTGTATCCGTCATGTACTTCTCTTCCCAACCCCCCAACTCCCTCCGCTTCACTCCATCAATCAATCACAGAATTTGTAGAGCGCACTACTTACCCGCGAGGGTCTCAAGGCGCTGGGGGGAGAAAAAAGGGGGGGGGGGGAAACCACTACTGGTTGAATAGCCAGGTCTTGAGTAGTCTCCTGAAGGTCAGCAGGTCTTGGGTCTGTCGTAGGTTGAGTGGAAGGGTGTTCCAGATCTTGGCGGTGAGGTGGGAGAAGGATCTGCCACCGGTGGTGGTTCTTCGGATGCGCTGGACGGTGGCGAGGGAGAGGTCGGCGGAGCGGAACAGGCGGTTAGGGACGTAGAAGAGGAGTCGTCTGTTGAGGTGGGCTGGGCTGGTCTTGTGGAGTGCCTTGTGTGCGTAGATGAGGAGTTTGAAGGAGATTCTCCTGCCGACTGGCAGCCAGTGCAGGCTTCTTAGGTGTGGGTTGATGTGGCTGTGGCGTGGTACGTCGAGAATGACACGTGCAGAAGCATTTTGAATGCGTTATAGTCGTTTGATGAGCTTGGCCGGGGCTCCTGCGTAGAGGGCGTTTCCGTAGTCGAGTCTGCTGCTGAAGAGGGCCTGGGTGACTGTTCTTCTTGTATCTTTCGGGATCCACCTGTAGATCCTGCGAAGCTTGCAGAGGGTGTTGAAGCAGGAGGAGGAGACGGCGTTGACTTGCTTGGTCATGGAGAGCGTTGAGTCGAGGATGACTCCTAGGTTGCGTGCGTGGTCTGTGGGTGTCGGGCCGCCCCCAGTGCCTTCGGCTATCAGGAGTCCTCCCAGGTTGATGGGTTGGAGCAGAGGATGAGGACCTCTGTCTTGTCCGTGTTCAGCTTTAGTCGGCTGCTCTTCATCCAATCGGCGACAGCCTCCATGCCTTCGTGGAGGTTGGGTTTGGCGGTGAGGGGGTGTCTGGTGAGGGAGAGGACCAGTTGAGTGTCGTCGGAGTAGGAGATTATGTTGAGGTTGTGCTGTCGGGCGATGCGTGCGAGCTGGGCCATGTAGATGTTGAATAGTGTCAGGCTGAGGGATGAGCCCTGGGGTACGCCGCAGATGATCTCGGAGGCTTCGGATCGGAATGGGGGGAGGCGGACTCTCTGTGCTCTGCCGGAGAGGAAGGAGGTGGTCCATTCCAGGGCCTTGTCTCGGATCCCTGCGTCATGGAGGCGTGCGCATAGAGTGCGGTGGCAGACCGTGTCGAAGGCGGCGGAGAGGTCCAGCAGGTTGAGGGCTGCGGTTCGCCGTTGTCCAGCAGGGTCCTGATGTCGTCGGTGACCGCAATGAGGGCGGTGTCTGTGCTGTGGTTGCTGCGGAACTCGGACTGGGATGGGTCCAGGATGCTGTTTTCTTCGACGTATCGGGTTAGCTGTCTGTTGACCATCTTCTCGATGACCTTGGCTGGGAACGGGAGCTGGGAGATGGGCCGGAAGTTCTTGAGGTCCTTCGGGTCCACCTTGGGTTTTTTGAGTTGGGCGTTTATCTCGGCGTGCTTCCAGCTCTCTGGGAAAGTCGCGGTCTCGAAGGAGAGATTGATGACGTTGCGCAGGTGGGGTGCGATGGAGCTCCATGTTGCTCTCACTCTCATGTGGTTTTTCCCTGACTCCCTCTGTTTTGTGCTCATGTACCCCGCATTGCTATCTCTCATGTGTGCATCTCCCTTGGGTTCTGCTGCCCCCCTCACACCCGCCCATTCTTCTCCCTCCAGTGCGGTCTCCTCTGCTCTTCTTTGCCACCCTTTTCCTGCCCTTCTGATTCTGGTGCTGCCCCCTCTCATCCTCCCACTGCTGACCACTCTCCAGCTCCCGCAGTCTTTTTTAAAATGTATTATTTTTAGGTCGAGCCTAGCGGCAGCGCACATGCGCTGCTCGCTCTGCGAGGCATGCAGAAGTCGAGTATGCTGTATAAGCCTCTTCTTCTCTACGCCCATATTTTTGATTGGCTGGTGTCATTGTCCTTGGTAAATGCTGGCTTCCGATTCATTATGAGGCTTGTTAGTCCCTCCTTGTAACTGCCCTGTCTCCATTTGTGACCGCCCATGACGACTGGATCTTTTACTTGGCTCCATACACGGTCGGCTTTATCTAGGGGGTGAGCACTATTTTGTTTATGGTCACTCATGGGGACAATGGCGGCTGCTATTTTTTTTGTATTTGTATCCTCAGCGCAGTGCTCGCTTTAGGGACAATACGCTCAGTTTATTTATTTGAATTTAATACTGAGTGTGGTGTCCACTCCCGGGACACCACGCTCTGTTTAAATGTTATTGTTTTTAGGTGTCGGCTAGCGAAGGCTGCGCTTGCGCAGTCTCGCACGCGAGATATAGTGACTTGGAGAAGAGGGGCTTGAACCCGCCCCTCTTCTCTCCTCTTCTCCATTGGCTGGCCTCTTAAATGCTGGCCAGCCATTGGAGAAGAGGCTCGTCTCGCAAAACAAGCCCCGTCCTTTTCGGATTCGGGGGCGTGTTTTTTTGTTACTTTTCGCTGGGCGTGTTTTTCTCTCCTCCAGCCAATGGCAAGAGGAGAGAAAAGAAAAACACGCCCCCGAATCCGAAACCGCCGCTGCCTTTCTCCGAGGCATTTCTGCTTCGCCTCGGAGAAAGGCAGTGGTGTGCTTGTTTGTAATCTCCCCTGCTCTGACCTTCCCCGTGTACTTGCTGCCTCTTTACTTTTATGCCAGCTCGTCTGCCCTCACACTTTCCAGCCCCACCCGTCCTCCCCTGTTTCCAGGCGTTTATTTTCCTATTTAAAGTCCTGCGTACAGTTAAAGGGGCTGAAGGATCACGCACGCGCTTTCGCTGCAATACTTCTCTCTGGCGCGTGCTTGCGTACTGCTCCCCCTTCTCGCGCAGCTTTGTGCACCTCCCTAAAGGAAAGCGACTAGGCCGTGGCCATTTCGTAGTGCAGCCTTTTCAATAACTAGGACAGACGCGTGAGCAAAGTTAATTCTTAGAAGAATGTAAATTAATGTAAGCGGACATTGGCTTTTAAAGTAGTATAGCAATCGTCAGCTTGTACCTATTTCTTTTTGTTAATTCACACGTTTTCATTCATTTAAATTTGACTCTCCACAGGCTATAAAAAAGATCCTTATGTTTTTAATGTATTTGCATATTGTATGGTATTTTTTTCCATTTACCTAAGCGATAGTTGTATTTCAAAGGTGGTCCAACTTCTCTGCAAGAGAGAGTGGCTGTAAGTTGAGCAAGCGAATTAACACGGTGTCTGATCTTCTGTTCCATCAACCTGTTGGCCATTTCGAAATGGCGTATTTTCCTGTAGAATGTGTTGTAACCGGACCACTACGTCAAACCATTCTAAATTTATAGAAATATGCAAGCACGAAACTAGAAGGGGGCACCGCTACCAGCATATCGAAGCTGACACTATTCTGCAAATACAGCTTTACTAGCTAGCTTGTCATTATGAACTACAATATAGTTACATATAAGATTCCTATCCCGGGATCTAAACGTTTCTAATGATGGACTAACATTTGTTGTCATAAGAAATCAAAGGACTCGGAGACTCTTAAAGATGGCCGCTGTGTTGCACGGCACTTCCTTGCCGTACCGCCTCTTCGCCGTGGTCGGGAGCGCGGCGATCACACAGCTCACTGTCGCACGCTTGTGTGTACTGGTTGCACGCGCCCCCTCATGCACCGGACCATAGCCCCTTGTAACTCTCCACCCCTCCCCCAGCAGCCCGTGAGTACGTCTGCCCCCCTTCCCCAAGGTTCCGGAGGAGGGTGGACTCCCGGACCCACATCGACTCGGCAACCCTGCCCGTCCCCCTCGGCGGACCCCCTCTTCTCCCTCCTGCGCCCCCACCCCGGAGCCAATATTCTGGAGAAGAAGCGCCCCCCCCGCGGAGCGGAGCGCGGCCCCGGATATGGAGGCGGGAGGCGGGCCCGGTGAGTCCCGGGGGGAAGAGGGACCTCCGACCGGTGAGTGACCCAGAGAACGTTGGGAGGGGGCCACCAGAGGCCAAGGGGAGCTGACTCAAGGAATTGTGGCCTCGGAGGTCGTGGGGGACCAACAGACATGGTAATTGCGTGTGTAGTTCGGATTGAAGTGGGTGGTGGGGACTAGCGTGTGGATTTAAGTATATCTTGGAAGGGAAGCTTGGGATCTACAGTAATGCTCCTGATGGGGTCGGGCCCCCGGATGAATGGTACGTATTTAGTGATTGAGATAGTCATGCAAGGCAGTTAACGGAGCGAGGTTTCTGGACTGGGATTGGGGATGGGAGACCTAAGGACAACACTGAAGGGGTACGGATTTTTTGGGAATGGGAGGGCAGATGTGGTGTCAGTTGTGCACAGAACCCGTTCACTTAGTTGTTGCGTCTTGGTGGTCTGTGACTCCTTTTGGCATCGGTCTTGGTGGTGTCTGTGCGTCCACTTGGTTGCTCGTAGTGGCATGTGCCTTCCTTCGGCGCCCTGTTGAAGTGCATGACTCACTTGAGTTGGGTCATGTAAGGATGCTCTCCTGTCCTTGAGTTGTGGTGCCGTGCATTCCTCTCTCCCCGTGTGGATCACAGTATTGTGCGTGCATCCCCTTGGTTTGGGTGTAATGGGCTCGTCTCCTGCTAGCCTTTCCTTGGCTTGTCTCAGCTTGTGATGGAGCCTGATGGCATGCATTCCCTTTATTAAACTTTATCATATCCCTACGCCAGTTTAAAATGTGGAGGGTTCCCCCTCCCCTCCCCTTCACTTCTTCAGCCCCTCCGATCAGCAGCTAATGCTACATTAAAGATAGCGGTGATAACCAGTTCGAAGTTCAAATCTCTTGTTCTTGTTGGAAACTCGGAAATATTACTCCCCATAAACTCGTGTACATCTGTTGTCCTCCCACCTTTGACATTCGTTTTTAGCCTTATTTACAAAGATATGGTCTCTGGCAGGCTTGCACGAACTCTGAATTGATTACCAAGTGACTCCTGCACTTCCTCTCAGTATCTGGTGCTGGAGATCAAATCCATTACCCATTCAACCTGAATTCGTTTTATCACCCTATGTGCAAATGCTTGGAATGCAATGCATGCAGTAGCTTTTACTTGTCTACATTTTTTTTTAATTTGTGATCTTTTCTTCACCGTTGTAATTTTAAGGAACTAAAATATAAACTAAAATAATGTCAGGAGCAATGCCAATAGCTCTAACTTTAAAAATGCCGAGACCATTGCATTGTAAATGCTTGTTTAACTTTTATAGTGTTCGCGGTGCCTGCTTCAGGGACAATGCGCTCTGTTTGTTGTTTTTTTTTTAACTGTGAAACTGAGCGTGGCGCTGCTTTAAGGACACCGCATTTGTTCTCATAATTTGTTTTTAACTTTAACACTGAGAGCGGCACCGGCTTCAAGGACACTGCGCTCAGTGTTAAAGTTAAAAAAAAAAAGTAACAAGCACGGCGTCCTTGAAGCGGCGCCGTGCTCAGTTTGAAAACTTAAACAAGTTTTTGTAATGCAACAGGTCTCGCATTTATGCAAGTTCAAGGTATTGGCATTGTAAATGACAATGTCTTCAATTTACGTTTAAAAAAAACAGAAATAATAGGAATTGTCATTTACAATGCCAATAGCTTAAACTCGCGTAAATGCAAGACCTATTCCATTGCAAATGCTTGTTTGTTTTTGGTAGAGGACCAGGAAGCAAATTGCTGCTTTAAAATCCCTTTTGCACTACCTCTTTAATTTGCTATCTGACTCGAATCAGTAATTTATAAGAAAATGCTCCCGTGTCATTTTGTAATCCCGTATGCAAAGCAGCGCATGCGCAAGGCATTAATTGACCCTTTCTGATGCGTTTTCACTGACCCTCTGCCTTATTTCAATCTCAAGGAGCAATGGTTTTCACACAGGTGGCTGCTTGTCTCATGTACTGAGCTTCTACTCTTTCCAGACTGAGACCCCTCAGAGCCTGATGAGCTGCATTCCATCTACTTCTACCTCCAAGTCTGTCCCGCTGTTCCCTTAGACCAATGTTCTGACTGCTCAGCTCTTCGAACCATGAATTTTGTTTTGGCTTGGACTCCTCTACTTTTCCTTCTGGATGTTATCCTCTCTCTTTTAGCTTAGCTCATCTCAAACCTCCTTTGAGGCTATTTCTCCTTTGACTGCTGCCTGATTCACCCTTGCTTCTGGCCTTCCCCCTCCATTTCATCTTGGGCTGTCCCAGTACTCATTTGGGCCTAATATTCTCCCTGTGCCCTTTCCATGCACTGGTTTGGACTCATCTGCTCCTTCTACTGGACTATTTATTTTACTATACCTGATCTGCTCTCCTTATTGACAGTTTCCTTTAAGACTGCTCCTCAACGAGCTCAAAATTCTCTCATCATCTCGTTTGCCACTCACTGACACAAGATATGGGCCTCACCGTTCCCTTTTTAGGTGCCCTCACCAGTCGGAACCTAAGCCAGTCTGACCATCCTTTTCAGTCTGCTCTCTCCCAGACCAAGACGTAGCTCTTTCCGGTGCATGCTCACTCCTCATCCCTTCTTCCAGGACCCTCCTCCACAATTAATGCCAGGATTTTTCCTTGCTCACGCCGACATTCATTCTTCCTCATCACCCCTTCTCGGGGCCTGAGCAACTAGACTCCTCTTCCAGGCCCACACATCCGGTTGCAATTGACTGAGAACAACAAGTCTACACTCATTCTCTTAAGTTGTGATATCTTTTTTTTAAGTTTTTGTGCATAACTTGGAATTTGAGTGATTTGGATTTGCATTATCACTTAACAAAACGTTTTCTTCTCCAGCAACAATAACTTCAGAACAAACATACTTGGGTTCGAGTTATAAACCAAAGCAGTGTCCAATGAACATTCACCTGTTACTGATATTACACCCAAAATAACTTAACTTTTCTTAGCAATCAGAGACCCTCTGGTGCCATATCCGAAAATATCAATACAAACGAACTTACAGTCTTCCCCAGAGAAGACAACAACACTGTATTCCAAATTGTCTCAAAATTTGGGGTAATTGAAATGTCAATGTTGTCCTTATGTCACGAGCAAATACTACCAATATTATCCCACTGCTGATCACATAGTCCTTTAAATATTTTGTGCCCCAGTTTAATCATTCAGAATTAGAAAATGTTAAACCTCGCTAATCTTATGTGTACAGATGTCATATTTTCTTACTGGCAATAACGCTCTATTAGCAAGTTCTCCTAGGTAGCACCTCTTGCGTTTAAATGTGGCGCCATGTTTGATGGCCCTTTCAAATCGTGACCCAATTCCTGGAAGAGTTCTACCCCACATTTCCTACAGATACAACGAAAAGAAAGACTTCCCAAAGCTGATGTTACAGCATAGCTCGTGATCTCTATTTTATATACATAATATCTATATTTCTACAGCCTTATTGAAAGGTCCTAAATACATATCTCACATAAAAATTGCTTTCCAAACAAAATAACTTGCAACTGGAAAGATACATATACACTAAGACAAAAATTCTCATTGAAAATGTATTCCCTGGACCCTTTATTCGAACTATGCATGGTCTGAAAAAGCCTAATTGATTCCTCTAAGACATTTGAGCTTTTAATTATCTTTCATAATTTATTAATCAAATGATAAAACTTCAACATTCAGACATGCAATCCTTTTGCTATTTAATCAAATCAGGTCGAGATAAATTCTTCTTTCCAAATACCCCTGATTTACTTTATTAAAGCTATAAATGATAACTGACAACTGTTTAAGCCAATAAAACTCAATTTTCCAAACAGGGGGGAATGTTTCAGAATTACTTATGGGTTATAATTCCCACAACTTGTATTCGAAATGAGAGATGTGAAGGTAAATACGTGCTGGACCAGTATCTCTAAACCATCCCCATCTCATATCCTCCTCCTTGTACCGAGCAAAACCATATCATGCCAACCTGATCAATATCAATTGTTCTCAATAACAAATTAGCAGAGAAACAAAGCAAACTCCATGTATAGTGTTATTACTGAATTTAAGTATCCTTACCATTACTTCTCTTATGGTCAGGGAATCTATTAACCATTTGACACCCTATTACAAAATGTAGAGAAGGGTAAAGAGTTCTCTATCAAGATTTAAACCTTTAGGAACCATTTACATCTATCTTTGCATAATTTTTCTTTAGCCCTCAGTCTCTGTTCCATAGCTGCCCCTCTTCAATCAGCTCTAAGCGACTCAATAAATGTTCGCTGCTTATCATCCTTCGAGCCATTTTTCACCACTTCAGATGACCATCCCTTCTTAGGCATGGTAGGTGGTTATGTCTAGTATGAGCTTGTGTTCAAAACAGCCAAGTCTGTATTGCCTTCCTGAATTCCTTGTGGTCTTGGATGCTGATAAAGAATTCAGGAATTGTCCTGCTTTGCAAAATAGGAGGTTCCACCGATGTGTTTGTTATTGAAAGGAAATTTGTTCAATAGGGTACTAGGACTGTTTGGAGGGCTGCCGGGATGTTGTCATGGCGATTGACGTGTGAGAATGTTCTCGTCTCAGCCTTCTGGATTCTTTGATGTTCTGCATACAGAGCAGGACCCCAGTGCAGTCCATTTACATAGTCAAGAACAAGGCAGGACAAAGGAAATGGTAGCCTGGACTTTCTCTGAGAAACCTAGATACTGGAAAATGTTCTACATAGCACATATGGTTTACACTACAACGTTTTGCGAGTTACCATGGACTTGCTGGAGTCCGTGGCTACCTATAGGTTTCTCACTTCTGTTGGTGTTGCCAGTGGTACCATGTTTCTTGAATCAGATGGTCAATGGCTTGTGTTCTTGCAGTGTACGTATGTCAGGATCTGTTTTG
The DNA here is from genome assembly GCF_964204655.1 of Triturus cristatus. Classification (NCBI taxonomy): domain Eukaryota; kingdom Metazoa; phylum Chordata; class Amphibia; order Caudata; family Salamandridae; genus Triturus; species Triturus cristatus. Next base: position 423,947,304 of record NC_140594.1, on the reverse strand, counting down.
GACAGGTTACATTTAAGCCCATATTTCAGCATTCATTAGTTTTCAACTCGTAGGCCGTTTTCCAGTGCTGAGGTGTCTTTGCTCCATCAGGGTTTCTGGCTGTATGATGATCAGGGTGTCATCGCTATAGTTGAAGACTGTCCGATTAATGGATTTGTTGAGGTGTGGTAGTGGACTGAGGTATTTACTGAAAAAGGAGTGGTCAGATGATCATGCCTTGAGGTACACCTGCATCAATACCATTCGGCATTGAAGTGACTGGAGGCAGCAAGATGTCTGTTGATCTCTTTGTAAGGTAAGATCAGATTCAGTCGTGAATGTTAGCCCAGAATACCCTTTAGTGTCTGTAGGCTGGCGTGGTGGTTGAGTGTCTAAAGCAGGTATTAGATCCAGAGCCAGACGTCTAGCTACTACATTCCTATCCACCTTGGTCTTCAGGTGGAAGCCGGTGTGGATTCGTGGGATTCCATTTGTTGATCTGAGAGTACGTTGTTTTCTTCCAGGAAGTCCGTTCTGAATGAAAGACAATATTTCAATCACTTTAGCTAAGAACAGGTCATCTGGGAAGATGCTTGATGATAGCTGTTGAAGATGGGCAAAGCTAGGGTTACGGTAGCAGGTGAGAGTAAGATGTTCTTTAAGTTTTGCGGTGTTCTTGCATCTGATATTGAGCCTGCAAGTCCACTGACCTTAATCAAATCATACAATTTGGAGGCAACATGTTTTGGAAGGAGGACATGCTCCTGTGTCTTTTGGTCAGGATTATCTTCTTTACCTTAGCCTTGGAGGGCTGGGTGTCGGGGTTGAACCCCAACATTTTTGCTTTGTACACAGGCTTTTACAATAGAGTTAGACAACGCTTGAGAATGGCATACTTTGTGGTGGCGCACCTGGGATAGTGGAATTTGGTGAGTATCAATCGGGTCCACTGATATGACTTTACACACTGGAGATCTGACCTGAGTATTGGAAACTTTTTGTCTTTGTGATGTGTAAGTGGTCGTTCCAATTGTTACGTGAGACTGGTTTTGTTGTGCAGGTGGCTGGATTTCTTCTATTGGTGTTGGATGTGCCATGATATCTGTTGTCATAACAATATTTTATTGTCATATTGCTGGCACTTCTGTGGAGGCTGCCTCCTCCTTAATGAAAGTGCCCCAGCATGTCCTCACACATTGTTTACATCGCAGGTTGCCTGCCTGCTGATGCCAAGGTTAATCCTTAGGGTACATAGGAACACTATTGACCAAACCCGAGCATGAACCGCTAGCACGTGCTAGAACTATCTACATTCTCCGAAGGAGGCACTACTGTCTGTAGTATACACTATATACCAGCATGAACCCAGCCTTAGTGCTTATTGCACTACTGTGCCTGTCAGTGTCATGGTTAATGCTTAGGTCCCAACCTCTCTGGACCACTGAAGCCCAATGCCTCGAACTCAGGATCTCCATAGACCGCAGGACCAGGCAAATTCCACTCCAAAAGTTTACTACCTAGAAAAGGTTGTTTCTCTCATGGTGTGACACCCAGTGTCTGAAATCGGATGTGCTTGCTCACCCTACAGCTGACTCAATCTTACAAATCGTTTTGAAATCTGACCATTTCCGCCTGCTGTGGGTTGTGAAGTCTCAGATCAGACTTCACAACCCATTGAAACCACAAGCCGGAAATATTTTTAGTAACTTTCATGCAATTGAGTTTGAGAGATTATCTAGTGGTTCCTTTCAACATTCAATTTTAGTACTTATAAGTTTTTGTTACCAGCAGACTGGATGAATTGACGTGGTACTCGCTGGTATTCATCGCAAACTTCTGTGTATATATAGGCATATCCATAAGACATGTAGACAGCCTCATATCCTTAATTACATTTTACACATATTGGCACACACCACTGCTTAATTTCTAAATATATTTAAAAAAAAGAAAGAGAAAAAAAAGCCAGCAACACCAACGTTTTTCTTCTGAGGTTACTGCCTGGGTTGCCGAATACCAAGTTTGTCTAACCATCATTCCATATCATGCCTCTTTCTTCCACCATCTTACACGTCCTTTGACCTTTACGTCACTTGCTGGTTGTTTTTCATCCCCTCTCTCTGTCTTTCTTACTGTTTCCTGATTTGTTCCTGTGTCTCTTACTTGCTTACATCTTGTTTTTTCCTATTATGTATTTCTTTCTTCCTCTGTGTCAAAGTCTGCTGATGAAAATAAGTCCAAGCGCTCCAAAATGTGTAGGAATGCCCACCACCTGCAAACACAACCACATATGAAGCACTGGCGTAAACATTGCAATGCAATACCAGGTTCTGAAGCTCTAAAGAACAAGCAAAGAAATCTCATTCCTCTGTCATAAAAATCAGGTTTGAGGTAAAGTCTTTCTGTCCCAAGTGAAGCAGCATCTCCACATGCAATTTGTTGGCCTGTGTCTGACCCAGTTCAGGGGCCCACAGAGGTGTCAGTGGTTAATGGGGGGCAACCATAGGTGTTGGGGGCTTTTGCCTCTGGTGTCCGTCCTGTGGTGGATCTGCAACTTGGGCCAAGCACGCCCCTGTCACACTTGACTCTCAAAGTTGTTACAGCGAGCAGTCCAAGTTCCCAAGGAAGTAGTGTGGGAGGGGAGAGGCTTAGAACTCAAACAAAAGACACAATAAGTGAATGTCTAGCCTAGTGATTTTCTTATAACAAAAAAATAAGTACTTTAATCACACCACTACTCCATACTACACTTAAGGAATATTAGTGAAGGTATTTTATGGATGCTACTATAGACAAAAGATTTAGACTGAAACACAGGTGCACCCTCACGGTGGAGAAATAGAGCAGACTTCCTGAGTTTTCTAATCCTTAGGTCAGTTTGTATGCTTTGACTAGGCAGTTCTCTTAAGCCAGTTGTCATAATCTCCATAACGTCCCACCAGAATCCATCAGTAAAGTTCTCAGTCAAGGTTTTCTTCACACATTAGTGTTACTTGAGGTGATGTGCACTTTGGATCTCCAAGAGAGGGTGTGCAGTCTATAACCACACGGTGCAAGCGACTACGGTCACAGTCGAAAGGGCTCATTCCAGTGGCCCCATCTCTGTCTGTCTGTGCCAGGCTCATCGATGTCACAGTGCCGTGGACGAAGGCACTCTGATTGGGCAAGTCTATAATTCATGAAAGGGTGGTTGCTTCCTACGGCCCAGGGTGCAGAGTTGTGGTCCTTCGAGTGCAGCAAAGGCAGAGTCAGCACAGGTCCTCGAGTCTACCCTGTGGTGGTCGCTGGAGCAGGCATGCTGGTATGTCACAGGTTCACCGTGGCTTCTCTTGGGTACACAGAGGCGCCCATGGACCCTTGGCACTGTTGAAACATCTGTGGGTGCACACCAACAGCAGTCTTCTCCTCGGCCGTTCCTCTCTCTTGACTCTGCAGCTGGTCTCCTCACCCTTCGGCAAACCGCTCCTTTTAGACAAGCACTTTTTCCTCCCCTCTCAGCTGACTGGCAGACTCCCAGTCTCAGGCAGACCCATATCTGTCCAGTATCATGTGGAGACTTGAGTTGAGGTCCCCTCACCTCTATGAGCTAAATCCATCCCATGATCATTTAAGCTCTCCAGGTCTCCAGGTACTCTGTGGAGTTCCCATGTCCTTGATCAGTGAAGAGGCTTGGAACTGGAGCAAAATTGAAAAACTTGTGTTCACTTTTATACATGATTTACAGGCAGGAGATGTGGACCCACTGTCTAAAGTCTGAGAGCCGGTTTAGTGCATTCCTTTTCCATATGCTATGCAGACAGTCATTGTGTAGGGTGATGGCTCTTCCAGATGGAAGTAATGAGGCTGGCTCCGAGAAGCAAAAACAATACAAGGAGAACAATAAGCTATGCACCAGGCTGTCATCAGCTTTCCTGGCGGGGCCGCTCAAGGGGAAGACAGAACGATCATGCCTTGACCAGAGACAACTGTCCCTTTACAACTAAATCTGCTGACTCATCCTCATTTTCCCACATCAACCAAATGCCAGTGCTCAGGAAGCACACATTCGCTATCCCCTGCTACATAAGGCTATTAATGAATTTTAAAGCCAGCCATGTCTCCATCCATCCAAATTTAGTGTCTAGGGCTACACTCTTCAGAATGGGAATATAGGCAATACACTTTCACTGTCTAGGGAAGCTGTATCACAATTGCCACCTTCTGCTACATCAAACCAGGGGCTATTCAAAAGGGATCCCACTGGCTTCAGCATTCACACACTCACAAACAACATGGAGTCCTGCTACCGTTTGCCATATATACATAGGCACTTGACATACATGCAGGGATGTCAGTGTAGGCGCTGGGCAAGACATGCAAGCAGAACTTTATATGAGTGAGCCTGTTGGAATCACAATCTTATGTTGAACAGGTAAAGAGGTCTGTCAAATACTATAGATTCAAAAATGGTATGCTGTAGAAGGCTTAGGAAACAGTGAGAAGGGAAGAAGAGAGGGAGCTATAAGAGAGCAGAACCTTAAAGATAAGGTAAGAGGCTCATGGACAGATGAAAGGTGAAGTGTAGAGCAAGGAACAAAGAGGTGGATGCAAGAGAGACAGAAGCATCATGAGAAGCGAGGAGGCTGGGGAGCTACAGGAAATAGAAGAGCGGATGGGGAGGGGAATATGTAAGAGGGACAGAACTAGCATGAAAAGGTAAGTGGCTGTGGGAGAGATGAGAGATTAAAAGTAGAGCAGAGAGGAGGGTGTACGAGAGGTAGACATAGTATGAGAAGATAAAAGAATGGGAAGAGGTGGATGAATGAGGGCAGAATCAACAAAACAAGGGAAGTGTTGGACCTATGTCCCAGGGGTAGCTTGGCTCAGGTCAACAGGCTTACATCTCTACTTGGCCTCTCATGCTTGCATCCTGCCCAGCTTGCAATCTTGCGCAGCCTCACACAAAAAGGACACTACACTGATTGAATTTTACGGTTTACTAGAATCCTTCAACTTTCTTTTCTTTAACGGAGGTACTCAGTTTCCCAAGACAGAGTAAAACATTACATTTGCACTTAAAATGACAATACCATTCCAACGTTACATCTATAAAGCGATTACAGAAACACCCCCTGAGCTTCTCCTCCCGCCCCGAATCAGAAGATCTAGGTTAAATTCCTACAGGGAGTGCTCCGCACCACATCTATAATTTCTACAACTTCAATAGAGAATTTGGTCCTATCTCAACCTCCTCCTTTTAAGTGCTACGCTGGATATTCCCTGTTGCTTGCAATTAAGTGGTGACCTCTAACAGTCTACTTACTATCTAGCCAATAAATCATTACATTTCAACATTGTACATGAACTCAGGCGGTTACCAGTGTGGAGATCGCTTCTCTCAACCCTTATGATGGGTATCTGTATCTTCGCCTCCCCCCTCCCCTCTCAGTGGTCAGTCTCTTGTACAATCAAGTCAGTCTACCCACATTACCAGTCTCGAACCAGGGTCTCTCAGAGACTGTCACTAGGGTTCCTCAAGGCAACACCTGGCCGCAATTGCCCACTCTCTGGTGCCCTCCGGGGTTCTCTTTTCCCCCCACCGCCTCCTTCTTGTGCCCCTCTTACTTTGATCACAAGGGTCCGGTCACAGGGGAATCCGGACTCCCAGCGCCAGCCGAGGAAACCTTGTCATCGGGTGGAGGGCCGTTAATAGACACCCCCCCGCTGAAGCGTTGCTCCCTAGGCTTTCCCTCCGGGAGGATCCCCTCCGTTGCTATCTGCCTTCCGTTACGCTCCTCACGGCTGCGGACTCGGCCAGCCAGCCGGGCTCCCCGGGTTGCTTGGGTTCCCAATGCCTGCTGCCTCAGTGCATCGTGTCTCCTGGGGGTGCGGCCACGCTATCGGCATCAGAGAGGGGCGGCGCTGCGGCCCCTCTCACGTGACATGAGTACGCTGGCCTCTTTGCCTTCCGCGTCCTTCTCTTTCCTCAGACGACCTTCCTCACCTGAGCAACGGCGCCGCTCGCTCACCCGCACCTCACAGGGAATCCCTCCACAAACTTCTGTCAGCAGCGAACCACCTCCAGAGGACGACAGGAGCCTCCCGCCTGATTTCTGAGTGAAGACGGTGAACTGTCCTGGTAGGGTCTCGGTGAGAGAATTAGGGGGGGGGGGCAAATTAAGGGTGCCAATAGTCCTTTTGTGCAGCTAGATTGGAGTTCAGAACCCTTCTATTTCCTGGGAGTGGGCATCGCCCCCTTCAGCTGGAGTTTCAGGGAGGGGGGGGTCGATCACCAGCTGATCCTGGGCCACTTCCAAGGAGTGTGGCCACCGGTAATTCTCCAGATAGCACTGTCCACCGGTTCTCCGACTGTGTCCAGGGCCCGGTCACAAGGTTAGGGGTGATGTCACCTGGTTTGGAAGTTTGTGCAGGTCCGCAAACCTGTCTGTTCCCTTTCAGGCACAACCACCTCCTCGCACAGGTGCCTTCCTCCTGATTGCCACGCAGTCCACTCTAACCTAAAATGGCTGCCCTCCTGCCACCTCTATTTATCACCTTGGGCCTGACTTGCCAGAAGGGCCCAGAAGGTTCCGGAACCTCTCATGGCAAGTCATGGCCCAGGTGTCAAAGTGACAGTTGGAGCCACCATTTTGCGCATCTCACCTTCCCCATCTATTCTCCTCAGAGGAGCACCTTGCGTCTTTCCCTCAAGTGATGAGGAAGAGGCGCCCAGAACCTCTACATCAGCACCTAAAAAAAGTTTGGTAGACAGAAAAAATGAGAAGGTGAAAAGGGACAGAAAATAATAAAATGAGGAGGGAACTGCCAAAGGGCTGACAGGTCTAACACGCGTCCCCCCCAGCTGAAAGTGGGGAGAGCTACCCAACCCCTTGGGAGTCCTCTTCACTAAGGCGGAAATACCTGGAGAGACCGTCAGCATTGGCGTGGTCCACTCCTGGGCGATGTTCCACCCTAAAGTCCATCCCCTGTAGGGAAATGGACCACCTCAACAGCTTGGGATTCTCGCCCCTCATTTGCATCAGCCACCTGAGGGGCCGGTGGTCGGTCTGAACCAGGAAGTGCGAGCCAAACAGGTATGGCCGCAGCTTCTTCAGAGCCCACACCACCGCAAAAGCTTCCCTCTCAATTGCACTCCACCTCTGTTCCCGGGGGAGTAGTCTCCTAGATAGGAAAACCACCGGTTGGTCTAGACCCTCATCATTAAGTTGCGACAGCACTGCTCCAATACCGTGCTCCGACGCGTCCGTCTGGACAATGAACTCCTTGGCAAAGTCAGGGGCCCTGAGAACAGGTGCCGCACACATGGCCTTTTTCAAGGTGTCAAAAGCTTGTTGACATCCCTCGGTCCAGATCACCCGTCGAGGGTGCTTTTTGGAAGTGAGCTCAGTCAAGGGGGCCACGATGGTTCCGTATCCCTTGACAAAGCGTCGGTAGTAACCAGTGAGGCCCAAGAAGGCCCGGACCTCCGTCTGTGTCTTGGGGGCTCCCAGGCCATGATGGTTTCGATCTTGGCCTGGAGGGGTTGCACCTTACCCCGACCCACCAAGTGACCGAGGTACACTAGCGACCCCTGCCCGATCTGGCACTTACTGGCTTTGATCGTCAGACCTGCCTGCTGCAAAGCCTGAAGAACAGCCTGAAGGTGACACAAATGGTCCTCCCAGCTGCGGCTGAAGACAGCGATGTCATCCAGGTACGCAACTGAAAAGGTTTCCATTCCAGAGAGGACCTGGTTCACCAATCGCTGGAACGTAGCAGGGGCGTTCTTGAGCCCAAAGGGCATCACACAGAACTGGTAGTGACCCTCGGGTGTGGAGAAGGTTGACCTTTCCTTGGCTCCATCCGTCAGGGAAATCTGCCAGTACCCGGAGGTGAGGTCAAAGGTACTGAGATATTGGGCCGCTCCCAACCGGTCAATGAGCTCATCCGCCCTCGGGATTGGATGAGCGTCTGTCTTTGTCACAGAATTCAGTCCCCTATAATCCACACAGAACCGGAGTTCTGGGGTAGTACCCGGTGGGGCAGCTTTGGGTACCAGTACCACTGGACTGGACCAGGGACTACTCGAAGGCTCAATCACTCCTAGCTCTAGCATCTTGGTAACTTCCTCATGGATGCTAGCCTTCACCTTATCCGACAGTCGGTAGGACTTGGACTTCACAGGTGGGCTGTCCCCTGTGTCCACGTCATGGGTACACAGATGAGTCCTTCCCGGGATAAGGGAGAACAAGGAAGCAAACTGCTCCAGTACCTGGCGACAGTCCTTCCGTTGTTCAGGAGTTAGTGACGGTGAAAGGATCACTCCCTCCACCGATCCATCCTTCTCTTGGGACGCAAACAGATCAGGAAGAGGTTCACTTTCCTCTTCCTCTGACCCATCAGTCACCATCATTAACGTGACCTCGGGTCTCTCTTGGTGAGGCTTGAGGCGATTGACATGGAGCACCCGATGGGGCTGCCTGGGGGTCTTAAGATCTACCACGTAGGTAACCTTGCCCTTTTTCTCAACCACCTCAAAGGGACCTGACCAGCGATCCTGGAGGGCGCTAAGCTCTCCAGGTTCCATCACCCACACCTTCTGGCCAGGCTCCAGCTCCACCGGGTGAGCGTTTCGGTCATACCATTCCTTCATGACCGTTTGGCTGGCTTCTAGGTTTTCAGAAGCTTGCTTCCACAACCTAGCCATTTGGCTACGAAAGGCCAGCATGTAGCTCACCACATCCGGGGGAAGTTTTCTGGGAGTCTTTTCCCATCCATCCTTCACCAGGCTGAGGGGTCCACGCACAGGGTGCCCGTACAACAACTCGAAGGGGCTGAAGCCCACTCCCTTCTGTGGTACCTCCCTGTACGAAAACAGCAAACAAGGTAGGAGGACGTCCCATTTCCTCCGCAGGCTCTCGGGCAGACTCCGGATCATGCCCTTTAAGGTTTTGTTAAACCTTTCCACCAGACCATTAGTCTGGGGGTGATAAGGAGTGGAGAACCGGTAGGTAACTCCACACTCTTTCCACATGGCCCGCATGTAGGCCGACATGAAGTTGGTACCTCTGTCCGACACTACTTCCTTGGGGAATCCCATCCGGGTAAAAATTCCCATAAGGGCCCGTGCCACCGCAGGTGCAGTAATGGTCCTCAGAGGGATAGCCTCTGGGTACCGTGTGGCATGATCCACCAGAACCAGGATAAACCTGTGACCGGCCGACGTTGGTGGATCCAATGGCCCGACAATGTCGATGCCCACCCTTTCAAAGGGGGTACCAACGACAGGCAGTGGTTCCAGGGGAGCCTTCAGCTTCACCCCTGTTTTCCCACTAGCTTGGCAGGTTACACACGTCCTACAAAAAGTATCGGACGCAATCCTCATCTGAGGCCAGTAAAAATGAGGGACAAGTCGAGCAAAGGTCTTGTCTTGTCCCAAGTGTCCTGCCAAGGGTATTTCGTGAGCCAGTCCTAATAGGAAGGCTCGGTAACGCTGGGGAACTACAAAGGCCCGGGATGAACCATGCACCGGAGCCTTGGGTTCGCTATACAGGAGTCCATCTTCCCAGTATATGTGGAAGTTCCCCGAATCGTTACCCGCTGCCTGGGCTTCGGCCTGCCGCCGTAAACCCTCAAGGGTAGGGCACTCCTTCTGGGCCCGACAAAACTCTTCCCTAGTAGGTCCTCCCTCCACCTGCCAGTCTGCAGGGGGTAGGCAAGCCCTCCAGGGACGTTACATCCCCCTCCGTAGACTCCGGGACCACCTTAGTTGCCCCATCCACCTTTGGAGGGTCAGATGCCGGGGCAGGCTTTCCCCGTCCCCGTCTACCCTTTCCGGCAGCTGGTTGGGCCTTTGTCCCAGGCTCCAACCTCTGTGAATCCCCTCTTCGGATGGTCACGGACCGAGTGTGGGCACACGTCCACTCAGGGGTCCCCAACATTTCCATGTGGGCCCTGAACTCAACCTCCTTCCATGCCGAGTGTTCAAGGTCGTTTCCCAACAGGCAGTCGACCGGCATGGCAGGGCTGATCGCAACTCATAGAGGACCCGCCACCCCTCCCCACTCAAAGGGAACCTGGGCCACCGGATAGTGACCCTCTCGGTTGTCAGCCATCACAACCGGGTGGACTACATTGGGGACCACTTGCTCTGGGGACACCAGCTGACTCCTTACCATAGTCATGCTGGCTCCTGTGTCCCTCAGAGCCTCCACCCTCTGGGCATTGATGGTGACCCATTGCCTGTACTTAGTAGTATTCAAGGGCATCTGGGTCTTAGGAACCATCTCACAATCCCCTAAGGACACTAAGGTTAGCCCTGCCCACTCACCTCCCTTATCGAGGGGCAACTCCTCCCCGAGCACTACACTCGCCACCCCAGGGGTCTTTCCTCCAATGGGAGGGTGTGGTCTCTTGGGACACTTGGCATCCCCCTTATAGTGCCCAACCTCACCACACTCGTAACATCGGACAACCCTAGGCTGCTGACCACGGTCAGGATAAGGGGGTTTGTGGGGACCAACCTTAGGAGGGAATCCTACTCCCTTCCCTGGTGAACTCTTTTGGGGGCCTTTAGAGAACTCCCTCTTTTTGTCTCCCCCCTCTTTCTTCTGGGGGGCGCCCTGTCCAGCCCCTTGGAAATTCCCTCCAGTCCCTTTTGAGGATACCCGGGTACTCGCCCAGATATCCGCCTCCTCTGCAAGCTTCCTGGGATTAGTTAGCTTGCTGTCTACCAGGTGCTGACGCAGCTCTGGAAAACTTTTCTCTAGGAGGTGCTCCTTTAAAATTAAATTGTACAGTCCCTCATAGTCCTTGACATCACTGCCCTGCACCCAGCCCTCTAAGGCCTTCCTGGCATAGTCCAAGAAGTCCACCCAATTCTGAGTGGACAACTTCTGACTGCCCCGAAACCTCTGCCTGAATTTTTCAGGGGTCAGTCCAAATTTCCTTACTAGGGCTACCTTCATGACGGGGTACCTGGTCTGGTCTGGCTGTTCTAGCGCTAACAAGGCATCCCTCCCCACCGGAGGCATATACCTATACAGGCCACCCCCCCACTGGGCTTCAGGGACCCCATGGGCTCTTAGAGAAACCTCATAGGCAGCCAGCCATTTTACATTGTCATCCCCTATACCATAGCTAGCAACAACATCTTTGGGCAGGTAGGGCCTGGACTCTCTCGGGACGTCTCTCGGTATGCTGCCACCATTAGGACTGCTGGGGGTTCCAAGTTGAAGGGCTTTGAGCTCTAACTCTTTTAAGTGAAGCTCATGGAGGAACCTCCTCTCCTCCCTCTCCTTTTCCAACCGGACCAGATCCATTCTAAGCTGTCTCTCTTCCCTTCGATCAACTAGGTCAGCAGAGGACAGGCTCCCCCCTGAGGCGCTACTTCCCACTCTTGATGGGGCCCTGGACCCAACGTCCATATTACCGCTCCCAGGGGGAAGAAGGACTTCCGGTTCTTCTAGGAGATCTAGTCCTGGTTCTTCTTCCCGTTTCCCGCTAGGGCGGGCCATAACCCAGGCTCTTAAGCTTGCCTGGAGCTCTGTCTTCTTTGCCCCCTGCTTAAAGAATACCCCCCGTTCCTGGCAGAACTCCTTCAATTGGGCCACTGTATACTCCTCCAGCCTACCCAATTCGAATTCCATCCTGCCAGATGGGGCCCCAACACAGTTAACAAGAACTTTACTCAAGAAAGGGAATCCACAGGACAATTTTAAAAACCTCCAATTAGGAAAACAATCTGGAGAAAACTCCAGTCAAAACAATCCAGTGTAGGTGGTGATGCGCGCAAAACTGCCACTAAGCGGATGCAAGCACTGAATAAGAAATCCCACCGCTGAGCACCAATTTGTTGGACCTATGTCCCAGGGGTAGCTTGGCTCAGGTCAACAGGCTTACATCTCTACTTGGCCTCTCATGCTTGCATCCTGCCTAGCTCGCAATCTTGCGCAGCCTCACACAAAAAGGACACTACACTGATTGAATTTTACGGTTTACTAGAATCCTTCAACTTTCTTTTCTTTAACGGAGGTACTCAGTTTCCCAAGACAGAGTAAAACATTACATTTGCACTTAAAATGACAATACCATTCCAACGTTACATCTATAAAGCGATTACAGAAACACCCCCTGAGCTTCTCCTCCCGCCCCGAATCAGAAGATCTAGGTTAAATTCCTACAGGGAGTGCTCCGCACCACATCTATAGTTTCTACAACTTCAATAGAGAATTTGGTCCTATCTCAACCTCCTCCTTTTAAGTGCTACGCTGGATATTCCCTGTTGCTTGCAATTAAGTGGTGACCTCTAACAGTCTACTTACTATCTAGCCAATAAATCATTACATTTCAACATTGTACATGAACTCAGGCGGTTACCAGTGTGGAGATCGCTTCTCTCAACCCTTATGATGGGTATCTGTATCTTCGCCTCCCCCCTCCCCTCTCAGTGGTCAGTCTCTTGTACAATCAAGTCAGTCTACCCACATTACCAGTCTCGAACCAGGGTCTCTCAGAGACTGTCACTAGGGTTCTTCAAGGCAACACCTGGCCGCAATTGCCCACTCTCTGGTGCCCTCCGGGGTTCTCTTTTCCCCCCACCGCCTCCTTCTTGTGCCCCTCTTACTTTGATCACAAGGGTCCGGTTACAGGGGAATCCGGACTCCCAGCGCCAGCCGAGGAAACCTTGTCATCGGGTGGAGGGCCGTTAATAGACACCCCCCCTGCTGAAGCGTTGCTCCCTAGGCTTTCCCTCCGGGAGGATCCCCTCCGTTGCTATCTGCCTTCCGTTACGCTCCTCACGGCTGCGGACTCGGCCAGCCAGCAGGGCTCCCCGGGTTGCTTGGGTTCCCAATGCCTGCTGCCTCAGTGCGACGTGTCTCCTGGGTGTGCGGCCACGCTATCGGCATCAGAGAGGGGCGGCGCTGCGGCCCCTCTCACGTGACATGAGTACGCTGGCCTCTTTGCCTTCCGCGTCCTTCTCTTTCCTCAGACGACCTTCCTCACCTGAGCAACGGCGCCGCTCGCTCACCCGCACCTCACAGGGAATCCCTCCACAAACTTCTGTCAGCAGCGAACCACCTCCAGAGGACGACAGGAGCCTCCCGCCTGATTTCTGAGTGAAGACGGTGAACTGTCCTGGTAGGGTCTCGGTGAGAGAATTAGGGGGGGGCCAAATTAAGGGTGCCAATAGTCCTTTTGTGCAGCTAGATTGGAGTTCAGAACCCTTCTATTTCCTGGGAGTGGGCATCGCCCCCTTCAGCTGGAGTTTCAGGGAGGGGGGGGTCGATCACCAGCTGATCCTGGGCCACTTCCAAGGAGTGTGGCCACCGGTAAATCTCCAGATAGCACTGTCCACCGGTTCTCCGACTGTGTCCAGGGCCCGGTCACAAGGTTAGGGGTGATGTCACCTGGTTTGGAAGTTTGTGCAGGTCCGCAAACCTGTCTGTTCCCTTTCAGGCACAACCACCTCCTCGCACAGGTGCCTTCCTCCTGATTGCCACGCAGTCCACTCTAACCTAAAATGGCTGCCCTCCTGCCACCTCTGTTTATCACCTTGGGCCTGACTTGCCAGAAGGGCCCAGAAGGTTCCGGAACCTCTCATGGCAAGTCATGGCCCAGGTGTCAAAATGACAGTTGGAGCCACCATTTTGCGCATCTCACCTTCCCCATCTATTCTCCTCAGAGGAGCACCTTGCGTCTTTCCCTCAAGTGATGAGGAAGAGGCGCCCAGAACCTCTACATCAGCACCTAAAAAAAGTTTGGTAGACAGAAAAAATGAGAAGGTGAAAAGGGACAGAAAATAATAAAATGAGGAGGGAACTGCCAAAGGGCTGACAGGTCTAACAGGAAGAGTCTGGGAGAGTAGATTTAAGGGACAGATCCAGCAAGAAATGAGAAGAGCTTCTGGGGTCAGAGGAGGACAGGAAAGGGTGACTGGAAGAGTTACACAACCAGCAGAAAGAGAGAGAGCGAGAGAGAATTAAAGGGAATGGGTGAATGTAAAAGGGGCAGAGACAGAAACAGAATGTTTTTACCAGGAAGACCGTAATGCGACAGAAAGAAAAGTAGATAAACCTAAGTGTTTTTATTGCTGTGAATCTGTTGATCGTGTGCAGCTCTAGCAATATTTCATTTGGTTACATAAAGTATGATTTTTTTAATGCAACTTCATACCTCTCTCTTTTTGGCCATTCCACTTAAAATCCACGAAAAAGAAGGGAACCGCCAAACCACAACCTTAGTCAAAAGTAATCCATTCATTGTACTTGTTAAAGCTTGCTTATACTTAATCCATAGAATGTGCCAAACAATTTGCGCCTCATTCATGATAGACAAGGTACCTCTTACTAAATCTCAAAGCTCCATTATCCCAGCTGGTACATATCAATCATCTGGAGCAACCAAGGTTTCAAGGTACTGCCCTGGTGTGGTTTGTTCATTTACTATTTGAGGGTTTACAAACCGTCTATGTCCCCAAATTTCAGCCATGTCTTAAACATCTCCTTGCAGAGACTGTCATGATTGCTCTCTGAGCCCTACGCTGTTCACTTTACAGCTTGTCCTCTTGACTGCATTCATTAAATCCTTTGTTTTATCTATAATGTCCTACACAGATGATACCCAATTCATAGTTTCTTTCAGCAATGATCTGGGCTCTGCATCCTAGCAGTTTCCCCTGGATAAAGACTACTTAACACTCAATAGTGACAAAAGCAAGGAACTTGTCTTTAGAGGGCCTCCTTAGGAGATGTGGCCTATATAGAACAATGTATGGCTGCTCTTCCCACCTCCTCTCCAGGCTGGAAGAAAGCAATACACATTACCAGCAGGCCTCCGGTGGAACACGTTAGCCTGAGCCTTCCCGGCCAGCGGTATCATAAAATGTATCAAAGAACTGCTTGCAGCATTGCTAGGTGTAATCAACTTCAGCAATAAGATTGTACTATGAACTAACCTAACATGTTTAACCCTTAGCGATGCCTGTTTTTATCCAACTCAAAGGGACCCGTTTTCTTGACCTCGAAAGGATCGAGGCAGGGTGTGCCCCCTGGGATTCAAACCTTTGACCATGAGATCAACCAAACATACCTGGAGTGGATACATTAGCCCACTAAGCCTTGTCTGCCCTGAAACAAAGGTTGGTCACGCACTTGTCACATAAATAAGATCTATAAAGCTGGATTTTTCAGATTCTGAGGGTCAGCATGTCACGGGAGGCTCAGAAAGAGCAAGCTGCCGAGATGAAGGAAGGAGACAACCCCAGAAATGCCAGGGCTTGAATCACAGCTCTAGACATTCAAATGAGTAAAACAAAGTCAACCTTGCTATGTCCTATTTCAAACATGCAAAGACCACGAAAATTATGTCTGACACAAACCCACTACTACCTTACGCAGCTGGTGGTTGAGAGTCATGGGTAATGCAGTGCTACATAAACCTCCACACCGGCGAAACAACAGATTCTTGCAGATGAACCAAGACACACGTGTCATTTTTAGGAGCTGCCAATATTTCTAGCTCGCATGTCCGTTTGGTTTCTAACCAGACATCTGTTCACAAATATAACCAACCACAAACCTGTCACCTCTTGACAAAGAACCTAGAGTTTAGATGTGACAGCACACCAAACCCAAGTTAACCAAGCATAAGTAGTGAGCCATGTAGTTGATGAAAACAGGCATCTCCGAAGAGTCGAAGAACCAAGCTGAAATGTGAAGCAGTATTGAATATCACATAAATTAAATATTCTACACAACAAACAGACTCTAGGTCAAGTACAACGCTGAAACCATATGAGACTGAAGAACTTGCCTTCCCATATCATTGGACAGTCCCAAAAGCCAACACCTTGAGGACATCCTAGCATAAACTAATTCCTTGGCCGGTGCACAGTACTGTTGCCGCAACACATTCTGACAGCAAATGTACAGCACAGCCGCATGTGTAAAACAGCTGAAGCTCTTTATGTTTTCGAGGCCCTGCCCAATATATAATAGGAGCTCCCATAAATGAGGCTGGTTATTACTGAGGGGAACGGAAATGACATGGGCGACGTTTTCGCGGAGGGTTGTAGACTTTTTCTATAAAGGCAGATGGTGGTAGGCAACTTCCATGAAGACAGACGGTGGTACACCACTTCCATAAACACCATCAAGATGTGTTCATGCCAAAGCAGACTGATGGCGAATATTCCATTCTTGGAATTAGGGATATAAACTTAAGAATTCTTTAGTCTCAGCATTAACTTACTGAAGGTGGGAAAACAATTTTACAGCACTGAAGCACATAATGGGCTCATTATAAAGAACTCGACTTCCACAAAAGCATTATGCATATATTCATTCTTTTGTGTTAAGTGGGTTTGAGCAATTTTGCAAATACTGTGAAAGCAACCAGTGTTTTAGTAGAAAAAATGTGTACCTGACAATATAGAAGACGGGCAACTAATTGATCATTAGATAATGCCTCTTCAACAAGAAGGAAGCTTCAATGGTCTATTGAAATGTAAGTCATCACCAACACCTTGTTTCGATCACCTCACAGCACATGCAGGCTAGATGGAATGTTGTGGGACGATAAAAGGTGAGACCACGAGGGAGAAGGCATGGGATGATAGGGAGAAGGTAATGTGGCAGGTAACAGGACTGGAGAGGAAAGGGAAAGGTATCAGAAACTAGTAAAGCTTGAGAGAAATATACATAAACTTATAACGTCTGAAGCGCAATGAATAAACCGATGACAGTGCATCTCCATTCTTCTGGATAACAATGGGATCATTATGCCACATAAACCTTGCTCCAACTGTGGAGTTTGTGTTTCTCTTGGGTCTTTATCCCTCGCAAGGTCCAGCTGGATATGAAGCGTTTGTCCCTTGGAAATCCATTTCCTCATGGGCAAGTGAGTCTTCGCTACCTGTCCATGCTCCAGGTTCACCCATTTTCAATCTCAACCACTTTGCATCTTACCCTGATCAATGTGGAAGGGCTATGGAAATGGAGATTGCAGCCCCCCTTCCATCTGTTTTTTTTTTTATCTCTACATTATCTGCTACCCTTATAACCTCATGAAATCCTTTGTAAACCTGTAAGTAGAGTTAAACCTCGTCCATGATAACATTAGACTCCACTCTGCTAATTTTGCCCTCATCCAGCCAGCTGGGAGCCATCTTGGCACAAGGTTGGCTACCTTTCAAGGATACAAATGGCAAGACCCCTGTGATGCTGTTTACAGTGGTGCGATATGACCATAAATGGTTCTAAATCTCTCTCTCTCTCTCTCTCTGCAGGTATATTGAAACATTGCTCCTCTATATTCTGAGATTTATCATGCGATTCACAAGCCCCACCAGGTCATTTACTCTTGGGCATCACAGAGCAGTCCGAGCCTGAAGTACGGTGGATATCTAACACCAACGTATTGCGTGGCTTGTCGGTGACTTCCTCCAGTGACAGAAAAAACTGTTGGAGAACCTTGGTCTTGTTGCTTGTGATGCAAAGGATACAAGTTTTAACTTATGTTCCACCAAAGATTCGACCAACAACCACCAGTAGTCTGCTCAGATTTTTCCCTTGGTGAGACTCCTGTCCTATTCTCCATTGTCATTATCCTCCATGGACAGAACAAAGTCCGTTCTCAGATCAATCTCTACTTTTAACTTTTCTGAGGGCATCCTGGACAAGCAGTCTGCCTCTAAGTTGCAGGTTCCCATTGCATTCAGCCTTGAACTTCTATGTCCAGCAACCAGAGCAAATTTCTAGGTGGAGTGCTTTCTGCCCACCTCTAGGTGAGGGCAAAAAACAAAAGTTTGTAATCTACATACAAGGCAAACAGAATTCCCCACCAGAAAAATTTAAAGTTTCTTATCACTTTCTTACATGCTCAGGTCTCCCATTTAATTAGGGACTAGTCGTCTTCTGATCCTCTCAGGATCCGGGAGGCAAACTCGACTATGCATTCCCTACCATCAACAATTTGTGGTAAGGTTGCACTTAGAATTTTTGTACTATCATCCACCATCAAAATAATGCATCTACAAATATCAAAAATTCCTAAAAATAGTGTCATAACAATAGCGTGAATGACCACTTTGAAAGCTTTAAAATTGTCACACTCCGGTTCCCACACAAATGGCATTCCTTTCTTTAGCGATAAACACATAGGTCTATAATGTCTGATTGTTTTTAACAAATTTAGCAAAAAATTCTATAAAGCAAAAAAAACCCGAGCTGAGCTCATCCTTGATCTGAGAAGGGAAGGCGAGGCAGGACTTTTCTTCACTGCTTCCGCTAAGTTACTCTTGAGTTTGGATAATGTTTGTCTCAGTATAAAGCATCTGACTTAACTCCAATCTGACAAGTGTAACTTTTGGTGGTGATACTGAACCAGCAACAGATACTCCAATACCATATACTCACCTGGGCCCATAAACACACATCCACAATTGGGTATCCGCTGGAGTCAATGTTTTATGTTTTCTAAAGTCAAGATGAGTTACCTTTATTCCTTAACTAACCTTTCACTGATCAAAAAGTTCTTTCCTCTGGTCGATGGACCATTAGTTGGATGTAGTTGATGGTGAAATGACATTAATAATTTCTCTTAATACAATGAAAATAACCACAGACTCAGGAAATATTTTAAATCTTTATCTAAATTAATTTCATGTGAACCACCTCAAAGTACAGTACAGTCTCCGTCACTCATAGGAAGGAAGATTCAATTAATCAATCATAAAACACATACTTTGTACCTTGCAATGACTTATGCTCAGAAAGGAGAGGACAGAGAGAAAAGAACATCTACACATTCACAGAAAATAATAATTACCTAGGATGGTTTGAAAACCAACCCCCTGGCCAAAGGGCTGGTAAGGGTCCCCCGGGATGGATCAGGCAACAAAGGCTTCAGAACAGGATTCAGGACAGGATAGATGACCTCTCTAACACCGACGCTTGCATTGCACCCCTTTCTGATACTCTCTTCCTCCTCGAGATTCTTCCACGATCTTCTTCTAAATCAATTAATTTAAGACAGATGGTTCTGCATTCGATTCTTCATCAGCATTTCTCTTTACTCCGACAGCATCCCAAGCTCTGCAGCATTCAGCAAATCTCTGTCTTACTAACTAACTAAGACTACCTAAATTATACCCTTCAGTATTCATGTACCACCCATTAATGTTTCAATATCGTAAAAAGATTAATTCTGATGGACAGGCAAGGGGGGAAGATCATCGCACTATGCTTATGTCATCTTAGTCATCAACCCATTGTTCATAAATCCAACCCCTTAATTTTTATCCCAAACTTTATTCCCACCCGTATTCACATCTTATTAGAAACATTTGTTTTAATTTATCGTGAACATCCATTCATCCAGAGGTCTTCAGTGCTTGTTCCTAGGGTATGTAACTTTTGTGTCCTTGGATCGCATTCAAGAGTATCGTCATTCTTCCGGCTCAATTTCAACAGGCATGCGCGAAGGTCACATGTCTAACAAACTCTGGACATGCACGAGAGGCGAAAGTGCTTACTAATAAGAAAGTCAGAAAGACAAATATTATTTTCAAGAATAAATGGTTTCACTGTATACCACCCATCTCTACTCTAATCCCGTTTATTTATTAATGCTTTCCCCGCATTAGCATTAGTAAAATAGCTTGGTTTAATTTCAGCAAAGCAGATGCCATGCATGTGAGCTTTCCAGCCACCATATTAGTATTTTCTGCTCATGCGCAAGAATTTCCCTCCAAGCGACAGCGCATCATACTGCGTAGATGCAGTTGATGCATGCACAATAAAGATTTCTCGTTAGCAGCCATTTTAGAACTTCGCTCAAGTTATTTACATTAGTAAACACATAGGCAAGCTTCTCTAGCACTTAATTTTGATGTGGTGCGTATTAATTTTACACAATACGTAATTAATACCAAGTTAGTACATTAAACGAGAAGATTGCTTCTGAGCAAGTCTCTTTCTACGAGTCCTTGCTCCATCAATACCATCCTCTATATGTCTTTCTTTTAGCTTCCTTAGCATGAATCACAAGTTTTCTCCATTTTGCCATATACCAAGATGTTGTCTTGAAAGCAAAGCACATTCGGAAGCCATCTAGTATACTCTACGTAACGGCTAGAATGAAACCGCAATGGAGGCCAAACTGAATGACATTCTGAAAAAATGGTGGGCACCAAAAGGTGTAGTGAAAGAGGTGAGTAATCTGTAATTGGTTGTAGTTATACCTGGTGGTTGGCAGGTGAAAATCAAGGACAGAGAAACAGCTATAATCTCCTTTCACACTAAGCATTTTATTAATGGGGGGGAGAAGTTTGTCTACCCATATCTTGAGTTTAAGATCCATCAGATTGATAAACATACACCCTTGCGGTAAGCCTTGGAAGCCATTATCATAGCGGCTACCCATACAGAAAGTTCAATTTGTTCTATGACTCCTAACTCCAACAAGCAGCTTAACTACGATTTTAAACATTCCTTCATTCGATAAGGAATGGCACATGCTTTATGCGTTACGGAAATCACCTCCTTCATCAGCTTGATTTGGTGTTGGAAGAGGGAAGAAGACCGAATTTGTCTGTTAAAGCATCAGGGAATTCCTTGCCTGTACTTTCTCCACACAAGGTTCTGTCTACTAACAAGACAGGCTCAGTAGAAATGGAATCTAATGTAATGCTTAGAGACGTTGGGTGTCTCCACCACAGCACATATGAAGCCTTCTTAGCAATGTAAATCTTCCCTAATGTGGTCTGTCCCTTAAAGCGGAGCCTCATCTTGACCGTACCTTTCAGTGGATTAGGATCCTTATGGTACTTTTGTATGCAGGGTTGTAGCTTTAGGGGTGGTGCATGGGGCGTTGCACCCCTCCCCCGTAAATAAATGAATTCTCTAGTGAATACTTGGGTACAGATGCTTTCAGTCGGGTCTGGTGAAGTGTTTGCTGGATTTCACCTAGGATTTTTACATGCACACTGAGTCTCTCTCTCTCTCTCTTTCTCTCCCTCTCTCCCTCCCTCCCTCTCATTTTTGAAGTTCTTAAAACTGTTGGGTATTTTACAACATATTGAAGCAGATTTACTAACGTTTTGCACTGTGCTTCCATCACAAAATGTGTTTTTTAGTATTCATTTACCAGCCCAAAACTTGCTTTGCACTGGACACTGCCTAAAAGTAACACAAAGTAGTGTAAAGCACTTCTTTACATTAATTAGCAAGAAGAGGACGTTACATGGGCATTCCCATGCAACCACGCATGCTTCTTGAAGCTAAACCCTATCTACCAAAAAATGGATACAGGGTTTTGCGTCAAACATTCACGCCGCATGAAAGCAGGCGTTAAAAGTAGAAATGTTTTAATTTCTGTTTTCTTTTCCGACTTTGCATGTGTGCTGCACTGTATAGCGCACTAACAAAGTAGTAACAGTTTTAAACCTTGTCTAGGCGTAGTATTTTGTACTGGGAGAGAAGAGAACCCTTCCTCTACAACACCAATGCTAGATTCACGCACACACCCTTGCACTATGGTGCAAAGGTGTGTGCTGCACTACAGCAAATTTCTGTGCCCGCGCTAGGGAGAGGGGAGGAGAGTGCCATATCTTTTTTTTTTTGGTGCTGCGCTGCGTTCTGTGATATTTTAGATTGTCTTTTAAGTAACCCTAACAATCAACACTGCTTTTCTTTCCACTGCCCCTATACAAGAAGACTGAAAACCAAATCAGCATTGGACAAGTTGCTGGCTGAACCACAGGGAGAATGTAGGTCAGATGGACAAGCTAGCAACAACAGAGGGCCTGATGCAGCCCAGGGCTGAAGACACGGCAGAGCTTCAGGTCAGGGAAGACCCCGGACCATATTCAACAGCATCCTGAAAAGAACACAAACAATGGAACTGACAACTGTATTTCCATTTTCCTGGTTACTATATGTAGTAGGAATGGCATATACGTAGTATACTTGGAATGTCCTACAAAGACCCATGCTCACGCACTCACACACAGAATGACATACTAATGCACACATATGTGATGTACAGAAAGCAAATGAGACCTGCTTAGCGACGCCAGGGTCAGTTGCAGTGAACGTCTCCACGTAGATCTTTGTTTAGGGTTTAGATTCTATTCTCTGGCATCTAGTAGAGACTGGCTTCCTCAACCTCGCCTCCTGCAGGTCCGCCGCGACTCCAAGGGGACTGACAGCCTCCACCTTCCTCTGGTTCTACGCATGGTTTTGGAGTTCGCACCACTTTCTAGCTCCAAAATGCAAACCACTGTGTTCAGAGAGTGTGTTTCTGTTGGTGCAGTTCCAGGTACACACTGCTTTCCGAGTAGACTTTCTCACCACGCCCCTCAGTGCCCTCATGCTGCCAATACCTCTCATCAGCTTCTAAGAAGCAAAAACTGGTAAACACTGTGAACATATATATGGGAATGCCAAGTTTTTAGGATTATATTCACATATTCATATGTCTGTATTTATTGAACTCGCAAAGCACACCATGAAGCTGGGAACTCCGCAGGCCTCTTTGAATGGTACGTTATGAGACAGTGGTAGCACTCCGTGCTGCTGGGAGCTCCTCAGGCCGCTTTGAACGGTGCACGTTAGGAGACAGTGGTAGCACTCCGTGCTGCTGGGAACTCCTCAGGCCGCTGAGAATGGTTAGGAGACAGCTGGGAGCTCCTCAGGCCGCTTTGAACGGTGCACGTTAGGAGACAGTGGTAGCACGCCCTGCAGCTGGGAGCTCCTCAGGCCGCTGTGAATGGTTCCGTTAGGAGACAGTGGTAGAACGTCCTGCAGCTGGGAGCTCTTCAGGCCGCTTTGAACGGTACACGTTAGGAGACAGTGGTAGCACTCCGTGCTGCTGGGAACTCCTCAGGCCACTGAGAATGGTACGTTAGGAGACAGGGGTAGCATGCCCTGCAGCTGGGAGCTACTCAGGCCGCTTTGAACGGTACACGTTAGGAGACAGTGGTAGCACTCCGTGCTGCTGGGAACTCCTCAGGCCACTGAGAATGGTACGTTAGGAGACAGTGGTAGAACGTCCTGCAGCTGGGAGCTCTTCAGGCCGCTTTGAACGGTACACGTTAGGAGACAGTGGTAGCACTCCGTGCTGCTGGGAACTCCTCAGGCCACTGAGAATGGTACGTTAGGAGACAGGGGTAGCACGCCCTGCAGCTGGGAGCTACTCAGGCCGCTTTGAACGGTACACGTTAGGAGACAGTGGCAGCACACCGTGCTGCTGGGAACTCCTCAGGCCGCTGTGAATGGTACGTTAGGAGACAGTGGTAGCATGCCCTGCAGCTGGGAGCTCCTCAGGCCGCTTTGAATGGTACACGTTAGGAGACAGTGGCAGCACGTCGTGCAGCTGGGAGCTCCTCAAGCTGTTTTGAATGGTGCGTTAGGGAATAGTGGTAGCACGTCATCCAGCTGGGAGCTCCTCAGGCTGCTTTGAATGGTACACCTTAGGAGACAGTGGCAGTACGTCATACAGCTGGAAGCTCCTCAGGCCGCTTTGAATGATATGTTAGGAGAGAGTGCTAGCACGCCCTGCAGCTGGGAGCTACTCAGGCCGCTGCGAATGGCACGTTAAGAGACAGTGGTAGCATGCCCTGCAGCTGGGAGCTCTTCAGGCTGCTTTGAACAGTACACGTTAGGAGACAGTGGTAGCACACCGTGCTACTGGGAACTCCTCAGGCCGCTGTGAATGGTACGTTAGGAGACCGTGGTAGCACGCCCTGCAGCTGGGAGCTCCTCAGGCCGCTTTGAATGGTACACATTAGGAGACAGTGGCAGCACGTCGTGCAGCTGGGAGCTCCTCAAGCTGCTTTGAATGGTGCGTTAGGAAAGAGTGGTAGCACGTCATCCAGCTGGGAGCTCCTCAGGCTGCTTTGAATGGTACACATTAGGAGACAGTGGTAGCACGCCGTGAAGCTGGGAGCTCCGCAGGCGGCTGTGAATGGTACGACTCAGGAGACAGTGGTAGCACGTCGTGCAGCTGGGAGCTCCCTAGGCTGCTTTGAATGGTACACGTTGGGAGACAGTGGTAACATGGTGTGCAGCTGGGAGCTCCTCAGGCTGCTTTGAATAGTACACGTTAGGTGACAGTGACAGCACGCCGTGGAGCTGGGGCCTCCTCAGGCCGCTTTGAATGGTACACATTAGGAGACAGTGGTAGCGAGCCCTGCAGCTGGGAGCTCCTCTACCACTTTGAATGGTACACGCTGGGAGACGGGGTAACATGCTGTGCAGCTGGGAGCTCCTCAGGCTGCTTTGAACGGTACACGTTAGGAGACAGTGGTAGCACGCCCTGCTGCTGGGAACTCCTCAGGCCATCCTCATGCTTCTGTGAATGGTACAAGTTAGGAGACAGTGGTAGCAAGCAGTGCCGATGGGAATGCCTCAGGCTGCTGTGAATGGTACTGTACTGTGCTGTACAGCTCAGAAGCCCTGAGACCGCTTTGAATGGTACACTTTAGGAGGCAGTGGTAGCACGCCGTGAAGCTGGGAGCTCCGCAGGCTGCTTTGAATTGTACAAGTTAGGAGACAGTGGTAGCACATCGTGCAGCTGGGAGCTCCTCAGGCCACTGTGAATGGTATACGTTAGGAGACAGTGGTAGCACGCCCTGCAGCTGGGAGCTCCTCAGGCCGCTGTGAATGGTACAACTTAGAAGACAGTAGTAGCACGCCGTGCAGCTGGAAGCTACTCAGGTTGCTGTGAATGGTACAAGTTAGGAAACAGTTGTAGCAAGCCGTGCCGATGGGAACTCCTCAGGCTGCTGTCAATGGTACAACGTAGGAGATGGTGGTAGCACGTTGTTCAGCTCAGAAGTCCTCAGACCACTTTGAATGGTACACGTTAGGAGGCAATGGTAGCACGCCGTGAAGGTGGGAGCTCCTCAGGCCTCTTTGAATGATGCACATTAGGAGACAATGGTAGCACGCCCTGCAGCTGGGAGCTCCTAAGGCCGCTGTGAATGGTACACGTTAGGAGACAGTGGTAACACGCCGTGCAGCTGGGAGCTCCTCAGGCCGCTTTGAATGGTACAATTAGAAGACAGTGGTAGCACGTCGTGCAGCTGGGAGCTCCTGAGGCCACTGTGAATGGTATACGTTAGGAGACAGTGGTAGCACGCCCTGCAGCTGGGAGCTCCTCAGGCCGCTGTGAATGGTACAACTTAGAAGACAGTAGTAGCACGCCGTGCAGCTGGAAGCTACTCAGGTTGCTGTGAATGGTACAAGTTAGGAAACAGTTGTAGCAAGTCGTGCCGATGGGAACTCCTCAGGCTGCTGTGTATGGTACAACTTAGGAGACAGTGGTAGCACGTTGTGCAGCTCAGAAGTCCTCAGACCGCTTTGAATGGTACACGTTAGGAGGGAATGGTACCACGCCCTGCAGCTGGGAGCTCCTCAGGCCGCTGTGAATGGAACACGTTAGGAGACAGTGGTAAGACGACATGCAACTTTGAGCTCCTCAGGCTGCTTTGAATGGTACACGGTAGGAGACAGTGGTAACATGCCGTGCAGCTGGGAGCTCCTCAGGCCCCTCTGAATGGGACACGTTAGGAGACAGTGGTAACATGCCGTGCAGCTGGGAGCTCCTCAGGCCGCTTTGAATGGTACAAGTTGGAAGACAGTGGTAGCAAGCCGTGCAGCTGGGAGCTTCTCAGGCCGCTTTGCATAGTACTCATTAGGAGATAGTGGTAGCAAGCCCTGCAGTTGGGAGCTCCTGAGGCCACTGTGAATGGTACACGTTAGGAGACAGCGGTAGCACGCCCTGCAGCTGGGAGCTCCTCATGCTTCTGTGAATGGTACAACTTAGGAGACAGTGGTAGCAAGCAGTGCACCTCAGAAGTCCTCAGACCGCTTTGAATGGTAAATGTTAGGAGGCAGTGGTAGCATGCTGTGAAGCTTGGAGCTCCTCAGACTGCTTTGAACACTACACGTTAAGAGACAGTGGTAACAGGCCGTGCAGCCGGGAGCTCCTCAGGCTGCTTTGAATTGTACAAGTTAGGAGACAGTGGCAGCACCCCATGCAGCTGGGAGCTCCTCAGGCCGCTTTAATTGGTACGTTAGGAGACAGAGGTAGCACGCCCTGCAGCTGGGAGCTCCTCAGGCCGCTGTGAATGGTACAACTTAGGAGACAGTGGTAGCACGCCGTGCAGCTGGAAGCTACTCAGGCTGCTGTGAATGGTACAATTTAGGAGATAGTGGTAGCACGCCATCCAGCTGGGAGCTCCTCATGCTTCTGTGAATGGTACAAGTTAGGAGACGGTGGTAGCAAGCAGTGCCGATGGGAACTCCTCGTCCTGCTGTGAATGGTACAACTTAGGAGACAGTGGTAGCACGCTGTGCAGCTCAGAAGTCGGCAGACCGCTTTGAATGATACACGTTAGGAGGCAGTGGTTACATGACGTGCAGCTGGGAGCTCCTCAGGCTGCTTTGAATGGGGCACGGTAGGAAACAGTGGTAGCACGCCCTTCAGCTGGGAGCTCCTCAGGCCGCTGTGAATGGTACACATTAGGAGACAGTGGCAACACGCCGTGCAGCTGGGATCTCCTCAGGCCGCTTTGAATGGTACAAGTTAGAAGACAGTGGTAGCACGCGGTGCAGCTGGGAGCTCCTTAGGCCCCTGTGAATGGTACTTGTTGGGAGACAGTGGTAGCATGACATGCAGCTGGGAGCTCCTCAGACCGCGTTGAAGGGTAAATGTTAAGAGACAGTGGTAGCATGCCGTGAAGCTGGGAGGTCCTGAGGCCACTGTGAATGGTACACGTTAGGAGACAGTGGTAGCACGCCCTGCAGCTCGGAGTTCCTCAGACCGCTTTGAATGGTGCAGGTTAGGAGGCAGTGGTAGCACGCTCCTCAGGCCCCTGTGAATGGTACATGTTGAGAGACAGTGGTAGCACGCCATGCAGCTGGGAGCTCCTCTGGCCCCTGTGAATGGTACATGTTGAGAGACAGTGGTAGCACGCCATGCAGCTGGGAGCTCCTCAGGCCCCTGTGAATGGTACATGTTGAGAGACAGTGGTAGCACGTCGTGCAGCTGGGAGCTCCTCTGGCCCCTGTGACTGGTACATGTTGAGAGACAGTGGTAGCATGCCATGCAGCTGGGAGCTCCTCAGGCCCCTGTGAATGGTACATGTTGAGAGACAGTGGTAGCACGCCGTGCAGCTGGGGGCTCCTCAGCTCCTTTTTTAAAAGACATACATCTTTCTAAACTCATAGACGATCAAAGAGACTCCTTGGAGTGCCTGATCCTCTCAGAAGAGGTTAAGTTAGCTAATAAAACCCTTAAGCCGAACAAAGCCCCTTGGCTAAATGGTCTTATGGCCCCATGTTACAAATTATTTGCACCCTGGCTGATCCCAAACCTTACTGCTCTGTTTAACCTTTGTGCAGAGGTGGGCATAGTGGCTCCAACAATGGGAGTGGCTGTGTTCACAGTGATACAAAGACCCAATAACAACACCAGACACTATGCATCCTACAAACCTATAGCTCTTCTGAACATTGACACAAAACTATATATGAAGATCCTAGCGGCCTGCCTCAAAGGAGTGCTCCCCACACTGATACACCCAGACCAGAACAATTTCATACAACCCCGACAGGCCAATGATAATATGCGGGTAGAAGGAGGGGAACAGGGAGGGAAGGGTTGGGTGAACAAGTGGTCACAGCATGAGGAGGAGAAAATGAGCCAGCCTCTTGTTGAAAGATAACTGTGAGTACTGTGCTTAACCAGTGATGCTTCACTCTGCACCCGCTGCCGGCCACCTCGTTGCACCTGCTCCTCTCATCCCGGAAGTGGATGTGCCTGAAAGTACAGGCTCCCCACCCAATGCAGAGACTGCTCTCATGCTATACCTAGAATGATAGCTGTGTCAGGAATGGTCTGAGTGGCCTGGTGTGCTGCTCAAACAGTGCCTGGGAGCCTGTGACGTTTCTCCAACCCGTTGGAGAAACATAAGTGTACAAGATGTTTGGCCGGCCTAAGATGGCCAGCAAAACTGACATGCGCACTTATAAGTGCACACTACTCCTTCCTACCATGGCCAATCCCTGCCCCTCCCACTCCATCTTCTTCGGACTACAAAGTAAGCAGCTCAGACAGAGATATATAAATCAATAATAGCAATGTTTTATTATCATTTTATTTATCATCTGCTGGCAGTGGGGCGAAGCTCCTCCACCATTACAGATGAGGCGCCCCTGTAACTAACTCTAGCCCACACCGGTGTCCGTTTAGTCGATCTCTCTTACTTGTGCTTTTAATGATGCATGATTGTACAGGTTACACCTAAAAATGCTAATAAAATATTCTGAAATAAAAAAATCACTGGAAGAAAACAGTGGTGATGCCAGATTTAAATGTGAACGTTTCACCTTATTCATGAGTACACGTTCAGTCTCAAATTGAATTAATTGTGGAAAGTTAACACTCATACAGTCAAAGCAAGCAGCAAAGTTTTATGGTCCTGCCCAGGTTGCTTGGGGTTCTAGGGAATGGGACTGTTTGTCATAAAAGCAGTAAAACTAATAAAGTTTTTTTTTTTAAACTGCAGTTGCGAAGTGACTGTGCTTTCAAATACGTTTCTAGATGTATGGCAGCATGGAAATAGGTCTCAAGCTTGCAGTATCTGTAAAGTGTTTTCAGGCGGGGTTTGACTACAGCTTATCTAAACTCACCAGGCAGGACGCCCTTAACCGAGGAAACATTTATAACGGTGAAAAGCTGGGTTTTAATTTTACACCCAGCTATCACTTGTCAATTTGAATATATCTGTGGTCAAAACTCTGGCATTTGAACGCAGGTGATGATAGTAACTGCGCCTGCATCATTATGCCTGGATTATGCTAATCACCTCCTAGAATTTCCTGAACTGATTACCCACAATTCTGCAGCGCGACTTCCGTGTAAAGCCTAACGCCATTGTTCATAAGCCCTTGATTGACTTCCGGTGCTGGAGCCTAGGATTGAAAGCTTGCTGTGCAATAGCACAGGCATCATTACAAGACCAGCAGAAGTGACATCATAGCCTTCTGTTGAAAACAAGGAAGTGGCAAGCCATGACCTTTGGCCCCAGTAGCCTAACAAGAAGCGACACCTCAAAGCTTTTGATGCCACTCTTAAAAAACAATTCAAAATCACACCGTAGCAGACGCAAAAAGAGGGTTGTAGTAGCGACCACTACAAAATTCGTAACTGCCTGTTCATCAGTTGCTTTGTTGTTCCTGTGAGTTGGTGCTGAAAAGGACCTCTGGATCCACTTGCTCCTGTACAAGAGACATAGGTGAGTGCTGAGAACCTCTAGAGTTTAATGGTTGTCATGGAGCCCATACAGGTCGCAGTTGTGATCACTGGTAGCATCTTACTGTCCACATCTAGCAAGCATTCAATGGGCCGGGGACACGTTCAAACACTGCATGTCCTTTTCTCTTCGAGCACCATGCTTTTACAGATCTCCAACTACCGTACAATAGGGACTCCTCGTTCACCATCCAGATCTGATGATTCACATTGGCCCTCGAGGCCTAATGTTTTCCTTTCTGAAGTGCAGTTCTCTGGATTGGTCTATTTGGCTGTGTTGAGTTGTCTTGTTATTCTGCGCCGAAAGACCATCTATACAGAATAGGACGCCATTAGAAATTATATATTCACATAACATTCATAAAACTTGAAGTATGGATTCTTAAATCAATATAAACAGCAGGAATTGGTAGAACACTGGGACAGGACTGCCCTAAACCTACCACACCGAGGGGCCTATTCATAAAACCATATCTGAGTACTACATGATTACCCATTTACATTCTCATTATCAATGAAAGTGCAAAGAGGGATCAGTCCTTTCAATCTGCACTAATTGCATGTAGATAGTCCTATTTTATTTCCATTTTATTCCTATTTTGGATGTTTGCACCCAAATCACAAAGGCATATAAGAGTACAAAAAAGAGTATTACAGAAGTCTTACCTGCCTTTTTTTCATTTGGCCCCTTAGTCTGCCGGAAAAAATACCATCATTGCTGCTTGTAAGAGGCCCACCAGGCCCACCACACAATAGCCAATTTTGTTTCGCTAGAGGCTCTCAATAATGGCGGTTGCTTGCAACCATATCCTACCCCTGAACCACCCGGCAGAGGCAGCACACAACATGTACCACAATCACACAAGTCATGTTGGGGTACTCCAGTCACCACCTCCACCTCTTGCGCACCACCGTGTGGGATAACACATCGCTGCCAAACCGCATCAGCTGTAACTGGGATCATGGAAAACTGAAGACCTTTGCACGCCCACAGAGAACCAATGCTGAGAAAACTCAAAACCTCTGACCAAAGTCTGTCTGATAAAGCACCAAGAGGCCTGTAATTGATGGTCAATGTGCTATGCACATGCACCTTAACATATTAGAGCACCAGTACTTTGAATGGAAATATGGAAGGGCAGGTACTCCTTGTCACAGAGTTTGTTTTCTGCTGAGAAATGCTGGTGCTTTCCAATTAAATCCATTGGAGCAGTCCTGAGAAGTGCAGGTACAATCCCTTCTAAATTAGAAAAGTGCTGGTATTGAGTATCTGATAGTATCTGTCCATTTAGAGCACTGTAATAGCCCAACATAGGAAAACCAATGGCACAAATGTGGGCCTGCACAGACATTGTTGGATTTCATGCATCTTCAGATGGAACTTCATTGTGGAGCCAGGCAGCAGTGGATTGACGCACACCGCACACCCTGCTCAGACAAAGGGATTCTGTAGATAGACAGCAGCACTTAGCCTCTGGCGGACATTCCGTGTGTGGTTCATCCCGAAGGCTGCCCTACTTTCGAGCCAGTCATGTCGCATTAAAGAGGCCGACCGCACCAGGGCCCAGTGGGCACCATGCTGGGGGTGCAGTAGAAAGACAGGAAGACCAGAGCTCATTAACATTGATATGAGCTGAAGGGCAACTCAGGCGGGAAAAACCACTGCCGCCTGAGTCCTCCCCTGGGCTCCTTCATGACCCAATAAGGCTCTCCCCTTGCACCACAGGCATCCTTTGTGCCTCCACCGCCCCACAATGTGCATTCAAAGTGTGCCAACAGCTTATTGTTATGTTATCGCATTTGTACAGCGCACATTCTGCCATTGGTAGGGCCTTGCCGCACTTCTCGCATTTCCAAACGGTTAGGGTTGCAGACCAGGGCCTGATTCAACTTGCGATGAGGTGTTATGGGTACTATCTCCTGTTCAATGTCTTTGTTCTGTAGCTATGGTTTATTCACTAAGCTTCGGTGCACTATCTAGGTCTTTAAGGGTTAACGCCTGCTAAACAATAGCTGCTGTTCAGACCAGAGCTCAGTACCCACTGGGGGGTATCAGAGATTTCTGTGGGTACAAAAAAGCCTGTTTGATGGCCCGGAGATCTTTTCTGATTGGCAGTATTAACCGGACCTCCATAATTCCTTCCGGGTGCTTTGTCCTCAGGCTGTCATATTTTTCTTGTGTGGTTATGAACAGCATCGCCTGTAACTGACGATAAGTGTCATAAATGTCAATAGGCTTGAGGGCTTCCTAGTGCAAAAGTAAAACGTAGGTAGAAGCATTATATTGACAAGGAACAGATATCAGTTCGACTCTGGTAAATGCTGTAAGCACAATAAGACTGGAAAAGTTTTAAAAAGTTAATGTTACACAAGATTA
This sequence comes from Triturus cristatus, assembly GCF_964204655.1. Classification (NCBI taxonomy): domain Eukaryota; kingdom Metazoa; phylum Chordata; class Amphibia; order Caudata; family Salamandridae; genus Triturus; species Triturus cristatus. The sequence goes on along the minus strand of NC_140594.1, from coordinate 423,915,647 downwards.
AAGATGTTCAAAGTCACCCAGTTTCCAATTTATTTCTGGACAAATTCCTAAAACAACGTATTAGGTGGCATCAGTCTGGCAGAGTACACCTTGGCTGCCGCAGAGACTTTGTCTCTGACCTACTGTAGGTCTTTCTGTTATAATTTTAAAGACACCTGAAAAACAATAAAGACACATTTCACAACACACATGGGGGCATATTTACGAGAGGATGGTGCAGCACTAAGCCAAAATTGCTAACACTGCTCTCCGCCATTCTGAAAACGCAGGGATGCGCTGTATTTACAATGATAGGGCTCACCCCTGCGTTTTTTCCTAGCACTGGTGTTAAATTCAGCTGCCTAGCAGCAATGCAGGCACCTGGTGCATGCATAGATGGAATTAATGCTTATGTTCAGGAAGGTGTCCTTCCTGCATATAAACAATAATTCATGCTAATTTGTTGAATTTATGTGTGCTGCGCAGTGCAGCACCCGTAGGTAGAAACTGCAAAAACGAGGAGAAATCATCAATGATTTCTCCTCATTTCGCCCTGTTAAGACCATGTTTTTTGTGTTCATTTTGATTTGCCCCATATTTACACCACCCTTGGAAATGTGGGGCAGCGTCAAAAAGCAATGAGTGTTGCGGCGGAACGCCCGCCACAACACTCATTGCCTGCCCCTTACACGCTAAGTGCTGCATGAAAGAGGGCCTTATTCACAAGTAAATAAGGCAAAGGGTTCATCACCACAGGGATGTCATAAAAAGTGACATTCCAGTGGCAATAATCTCTTGTAAATATGCCCTCTAGTTTCATGTCAGACGTCACTGGAAGACTGATGTCTGGCGTGGAAGTAAGCCTAACCATCCCTACAGTTAGTGATTTACTATCCTTAAGGGGAGTACATCTCTGAGTGTGTCCTAAGTGGAATGTGCAGGGCAAGAGCTTGTGACTACCTTCAGCCTCATTCTTGTGTGAATGTTCATCAGCAAAGAGCGAAATGTGTGTAAGTTGCAATTACACAAGATGCAAAACCAGTATTTGGCACTATATTTTTGCACAAAATGCATCTTGCGGTTAAAAAAAAAGGTGCAAAAAACACAAGCATTCTGACCAGCAGCCCCTCTCACTCTGGTTGTTTGCATTACTCCTGTGAGCTCCTGCTAAATGTTTGCCACAAAAAGCGCGTAATTACGCAATCTGGCGTAATGGCATCATTTTAGGAACACACGTGATGAGAAATTACCAAAATTATGTGAGATTATACCACTTTAACAGAAATTTCGCCCAGGACTAATGTCCCTCTTCATAAGCAGGTATCCATGCCTTGCGGCACCCACCACTCATCCCAGGGAGCAGATGTGGTCACATGTAATATGATAACATTCAGGTGTCATGTTAAGTGTCAACAAATACATTTAGCTGCATGAGCTCAGGTTCATAAATAAGCATGAGTTTACGCTCGTAAACCGAAGTATTTGTTTACCTAAATTCAATTTATGTGAGTAAACATCTTTGAGAAGAGTGTCCAATGTTCCTTTGCACATGTGGTTTATTGTGTGCAACATTTCTTCTGGCAATGCTATCTCACCTCCTTTGTTGCAAATACAATTGTACATTCCTACATTTTCCCAAGATATGGAACTTAAAATAATAAGAAAATGCTGCAGCCAGAAAAAACTAACCATAGGTATCAATCATTCTTGATGCAGTATTTCAACATGAATTTTACTACAGGAGAAAGAATTAACCACTTAGAGCCGATATAAGAAAATAATGAACAGATTTTTTATAAAGCACAGTTGCTGAAGTTGCTCTTAAAGGGAACATTTAGTGTAGAGAAAAAAAAACATTACTTTACCCAGTCCTGCATCTCTAACACTCACTAACAATAAGGAGTTCGGGATGTTGCTTTGTTTGATTACATTTGCTTGGGTTTTGAGACCTACTGGGACATCATTTACCAGCTGGACCCAGTAAAAAAGTACCCTGAAGCAGTACTGTGTTGACATCTTAATAACACAATCCCTCGAAGCTTGCAACTCTATTCCATACATCAAAGAGCACCTTTTGAGGTTTTTTTGTATAAAACACTCAAAGAAGAAAAACTGTGCTCATAAAGAGCCCTGATAGAGTTTCACAACTGAATAAATATATTACACTCATATCATGCATGTAAATCATTCAAACGCATCCACATGTCATCCCACCTAGCCTTGGCAGTTCCTAGTAAATAAAACTGTCTTACTGAGTTTTCTTAGGGTGGATTCTTCCTTCCACCAGATCATAAGTTGTTCTTTCTCTTCAATAAATAGTTTCAATGCTGTATAGGTCATGCCATAGGTTACCATTCTTGAGTCTCCAATAATTCATTAAACTGGTATTCTCTGTTAATATTTGCAATCTAGTCAAGGAAATCCTGGCAGGGGTTGGATCACTGTTCCTCTACTCCAGAAATTCTTTACAAATTAGTCCCCGGCTCAGTTTTGTGAGGAACAGTCATAATTGGGATATTGCTGCTCAAAGATCACCATAGGGTTCTTGTAACCAGATGCTAATACTGATGCCTCAATGGGTGTGCTAAGGTGCACACTGAGAAAAAAAAAGTGATAGGGGGATTTTTGGATTTATCACAGCCACCGGTAGTTACCTGCAGCCGCGCTACAGTCAATTTCTTTTTTGTCAAGTGTGCTGCTCTAGTCAAGGACCAGCCATATGAAAATCAGACATGAGGAATAGTCTAGCCCAAACTGCCAGGCAGCGTCCCGCCACATGAGAACATGCACAAGTCCATAGACGTTTCGGCCTCATGAGTGAGGTGAAGCTTGAGCCCTCCAGCTCAAAGACAACAGGATCCATTTCTGGACATACCTGTGGCACTCAGGACCTTTCCCTTAGATAAATAAAAAAGCAATAAGTGGAATGCTTGAATAGCTACTGGTAATTACAGTTGATCTTTTTTGCTTAAGATACTATTGCAGTCTTCCAGCTGCTTTAGACTTTTTCTTTATCTCAGGGTACACACCGAGGCAAGAAGCAGAGTAGCCAATAGGGGAATGAGGAAATTTCCTCTCAGGCCGCTACTTCTGAAATATCCCTAAGTGCTGACATGAGACCCGACTCTGCTGCAGTCATCAACCAGCAATTCTAACAAGAGGCCAAACTGTCAGGAAGTTTCCTTATTGTCCAGTCAGACAGTCTATTGATGTCTAAATACTCTTCTTCAGGTCTGTCTTAATGCGGTAATGGGAGCTTCTAATTTGGGCAGCCTAAGTTAACATGACAAGGATCTAAGGACTGAGTGCCTGCAGCAAGAGGACAAATATGTACTCCACATATTAGCCATTCAACCTATGCACCATTCTTGTTGCTTTGTCATCTTTGGAACGTAAACTCCTACAAATATCAATACATTTGATTAGGCTTGTTAACCAATGTCAGGTTGGGCATTAGGACCATGAAGCCAATTGTTGCTTTGGACACTAGTCAACACTTCCAATCCTCAGTAGGGAAAGGAAGGGAGTAAAAGACAAAAGAGGCAGATTATAGTAGGGAGGCATACGGGAAACAGGGTGATGTACAAGCTCTATCAGTGATAGAGGACCTACTAATATAGAGCAACCATGTCTTTAAGACTGACTATCATTAGGTGTCACAGTGTTCTGTGGTGTTTATCCTGCGTCATGACTTGACAACAGTGATATAGGTTTCCTCGTCATAGTATCAAGTGCAGAGAGCTGTTGCTATATGGATCTAATTCAGTGCTTGATTTGTTAAAAAAAAAGTGCCAAGGCCCTCGTCAGGAGGCACTGCAGCCTGAACCACCAATTGCCCCTGCCAGCACCGCAAATGACAGTACCAACACAAGTGTGAGGAATCAGAGTATTCCAGGGTCCCAATGCCAGAAGAATGGCTTGGGAGGCAGGTATTAGTCATTTTTATGTAGATTGAATTAATAAACAATCTTTGTTGTGCTCATCTCTAAATTAGACAAACAGCACCACCATATGGTAGGCTGTCATAAGTGCTGGTGTTGACAATTAAGTTCCGGAGGACAGCTCCTTAAACCACCAGCTGAAATTAAGCACTGGTCTAATTCAAGAAAGCTGTATTGTCTGCATATAATTACAACAATGTCAAATTACTAATGGAGAAGAAATGAACCCTGAATGTGAAAAAGAAATTAACAAGCATATGAATAGTGATTCTTGTCTACCATGATGTTCAGAATCTCCATCTGAAGGTTTTTGAACAGAGAGGCCACTAGAAATAAGTCAAATAAAAGGGTCCCTAATTTTCATCCATCCATGTTTGGCTGCTACATGTTATTTATATGAAGACCCATTAGTCCTCATAAACCCCATCTCATTTGTAACCTAAATCTGCAACCGGTTCAAGCAACCAGTCCTGGTGTGAGATCAAGGTTTGGTAGTCTAGGTAGAGTAAGGGTCGATTTACCAAACCAAAGTCAGCCTAAAAGTCAACAAAACAATCTTTAAACGTGTCTTCTGGCTTCTTGATAGACCTGCAAGAGATAGCCACATTTGTGAAGGAGAGTTGAAGACCATTTCCAATGTTTGGTTACCTCACCCAATCCATTAAGAGAGACAAAATAACCCCATGAACATTTGGCCGCGGTGTAGCCAGTATCACGGACCCTTAGTGCAAGCAATGAAATGGGCCCTCGGGCTGCTGTTTGAGTTGTGAAATACAGCAATAATCAGGGTTCAGTTGACCCCTCAGGATTCTGGGTCCCTCTGCAGTAATAAAGCTACGCCCCAGGCCCCATCTCATTGTCCCCTGCATCATTAGGAGGTGAAGGAACCGCTAAGTTTCCAATGGCAACGCCCAGCTGGTCACGGGGTCAGACACCTATGGCATGGCAGCAGATCCCTCACAGGAACTCCTGGTCCCGTACAACTGAAGGGCCGCCCTATCTAGGGAAGTTCTTCTGATGTGCAGTTGTCCTAGCCAGGTAGAAAAATGAACAATGGCCCCATGCGCAGGGGGAAATTCAAGCAGATCATGGCCATTGCATTTTGTGCAGTTTTGTTTCTGCAACAGAAAAAGTAATGGCCATCCACCTTTTCTTTCAGCATACATGCCAACAGACCCAATTCAGTCAGAAGTCTCCAGATTTTTTAGGCCGAAAATGGCTTATTTATTTTAGCTGTCGCCTGTCTAAAATTGCTTTGCTTCAATCTAGGTCAAAGGGGAAAATTAAGTCCCCGATTATTGTTTCAAAATCTCCTTCTTTCTGCCGTCAAATTGCTGGCGTGTTTGCTTTCAGTTTTGATGAAAGTGGTCGTGCTGCGATTCCCACCAAACCCGCAGGGATCCTTAAATATGGACGTCTGTCCTCAACCAGGCGATGGCGGTGAGGACTCTGCCACAATGGAAGGCTGGTTTCCTGCCATCTGGGCTCGAAATAGGTCAATTTGTTTCTAAAGGCAAGCAATGCATTCATTCCATCAGATAAGAGAAATATTTCACCAGCTTAGTAATATGCAAGAGTTACCAAGTCACCCCACCAAGAGAGGAAAGGAGCATATCTATATAGACAGACTCCACTCATAAATCAGCTTTAATTTCAATATATAGATTCGAACCCTGAGATGGAATTACTCTTCCAAACAGCTTGTGCATAGCTCAGATTCCAAATGCATGGTCTCCTTTTATTAATTCCCTGAGCTGGTCTTAGGAACAAACTGATGCTTGTTAGTATCACAGTAAAAATGGACATTTTGCTAACCTTGCAGCTTCCCTCTGAAAAAACCTGTAGTTGCTGCTTCCAACTGCTATTTTGCACCCTCCCCCTGCCTCTCATGGAGGCACTGTTGCCGTGTCCATCCTGCCCTACTGTAGCAGAGGACCTGGTGACTGTGCACAAGATTGACAGAATTGGCACACAAAATCTGCAGGAAGCAGGCCGAGTTCTAGAGGGGAAACCAGGTGAGCCAGGCACCCCAAAGGGAGCCTTGTAGCCCACCAAAAGCCCTTTTATATTTGAGGGTCTCTGAGCCTAGAGGCGTGCTCTGTCCTGTAACGCTGTGGGTGACTTAAGGCCCGATTATGAGTTTAGCAAGCAGGGTTACTCCATCACAAACGTGACCCATATCCCGTCCGCCAAAATCGAATTCCATAGGATATAATGGAACTGTAATTTGGTGGACAGGATATACGTCTCATTTGTGATGGAGTAACCCTGCCCGCCAAACTCAAACACAGGCCCTTAGTGTTTGTAGGACAGGACTGTTGTGATGGCGGTGCAGTTGGGTCTCTATGAATCAACATGTCCCACTAGAATGGGATTCAACTCCAAAGGAATCCAGGGCAATTTCTTTATGTTGTGGGGACAGCGAAAAACAGGGCTTATGACTAAGGCTCCCAGTTTTCAGCTTTTACAGATTTTTATTCATAGAGACGGGAAAACAATCTGTTCCCTGTCTCTATTCATTTTTAAAAGTGGAAAAATACTGAAAATGTTGCTTCTTTTGAGTGACTCTCCATGGTGTTCTTTAAGAATTCCAGGCCAACAGTTGAGCAGATAGGCAGCATGGGGAGTTAAAAAACTGGATATGATTTCCTTAAAAACAGGCATATGTTAACATATATTTTTATATAATGTTAATATTTATCTGTGGTTGTAGGATTTTGTTTTATCTGGCTGTGTTGTTTGCAAAAACAAGAATAGTATCTATGTAAGAGTGCATGTTTATCAGTCCAAAAAATATGGAAATATACCATGTTACGATTCCACTTATTCTCAAAACACAAAATAAATATGGATACATACCAATGGGATGGTCACAAAATAAATACGGATAAATACAGATGGGATTGTTAAAGAAATAAATACCATAATAACTGGGGCCATACTTATGAGCCTGCCTGGTTGGACCGGTCACACAGAGCGGCCCTCTTCTTCAACTGAGGGTCAAAAACACGTTTGCCCTAGGCCACAATTTATTCTAGTCTTTTGTTTGCTCACACTCCACTCCAAGGGTTGCGACTTTGTTCTGCACACACCCAATTGATAATTAGATCTGAGGTTTCATTGCCAGTAGTACCTATGAAGGGCAGGATCAGAGCCATTGCATGTCAGTGAATACCTCAATTACATTCTTGCTCAGCAATGACTGAATCTAGCCCAGCCATTCAGCACACCAAATTGTCATAAAAACTTACCATTTCTAACATAAAATTTTAAAAAAATTCTCTTTGGTGCTTTTTCATCAAACCTGCCCTCGTTCTTATCACTGTTCCCCACTGTCTTAAAAGCATTATCGCCCTTTGTCTTTCAAGTCATCTCTGGAGAGAAACTACAAATCACGTATAAAATTGTGTTTCAATCATATTGTGTTTTTGTCAGGATTGTTGGCATATGATGCATTAAAATGGACCCTTTACCAGTTTCTCCAACACTCTTTGCCCCTCCAAGACTTATTTGCCTAAACTGCTTTAAAATTCTCCTTTTCTCATTCGTGTTCTTTAAAATTCCCTCTGAGAACTCCTAACCCCATGTAAATATTTCATTAAATATTCTCAACTTTTGAGCAGTGACTATCAAGATGTGCTTTAAAATCAACATTTGCTGCTGAAGCACAAAAACATTTTTGGAGCAAACTAGGATTGGACCAGCAGCAGTTTTTAGGTCGAGCCTGGGCAGCGCATGCGCCGCTGCGAGGCATGGGGTACTCGGGTATGGACTCGAAACTCTGCCCACTCTCCGCCGTTCTTTTCAATTGGCTCCTGTTGCTGTCCTTTATAAATGGTTGCTTCTGATTTGCTAACAGGTTTGTTAGTCCCTCCTTAGTAACTCCTTGTCTGCATTTGTAACCTTCCATCAGGACTGGACCTTTTACCGTGTCCTTAACTGTTTAGCTTGCATTAGCCCTTCGGAGAACTCTTTGCTCAGTTTTTCTAAAGAGCACTGGTGGAATGCCAGCTTCAGTAATGGCGGCCGCTTTTTTTTGTTAAGTTGCAGCGCGCTATGCACGCTTACCCTTTTACAATTGGGGCCACAAGCAGTGCACAATCATTATCTTTTTTAAACTCTCCCTCCCTGCTCCACAGCCTTATACATGGTATCTCTCTATGTATTTTCTTTTAAAAACAGCATGGCATGCTGCTAGATGTATTTTTAATGATAGGGGGTATGCCTTTTCTTTTTCCCCACAGCTTACAGTTGGTTGGCTACATAGTAGATGCACATGCACTGCGACGCCGCTATTCTTACACTTTTCGGTGGCTTACTCCATTCATATGCACATTTTACAAGGGGTGAGGCCGCTTCGAATAGCGGGACCACATGGTTTTTGTGAAAGTTGCAGGCTACTTGTATCTTCTTCATAGTGCATTGTCTGTCCGTGAGGGGGTTGTAGTCCGGACTTCCGTTTGGTATTGGCAGTTTTGTTGCAGCCCTCTCACCCTCATGGTCTCTCTGGCATAACCGCCTCCGAGTGTGATGGTGCTGATACTCAATGGCAACCTTGTTTCCCTCCCCCCCCCCCCCCCCCCCACGGCCACCATGTTGGGTGTGTAGACTTTATACACGGAGCTGGTGCCCACTGCCTAATCAGTGGCTGAGACTCCGGTATCTTTCGTTTGCACAAGGAGTGTGTAGAAGTTATGCTTTCATTATAGAACCTAGTGATGTCGTTCTATGACATGGAGCGACATCACTGGAAGATTCTGTAAAGACAGACAGTTAATGAAGCTGGAGGTTGCTCTTTGGATGTGTTCCTCTACCTTAATGAATAAAGGACTTTATTCATTAACCACTGCCTCTGTGGTTACTACATTTTTATGGCGACGAGGATGGGATTGCGCAGGTTAAGGCAGAATTATTGGTGGCCAGAAATGGATAAGGAAGTAGAAGAGATTGTAAAAGATTGTCAAGCATGCAGTAATAGTGACAAAAGTAGGGTAATTCGTCAACCTCCGTTGGGATGCGTTGCTGTCCCTGATCGACCTTGGGAGAAGTTGGCCATGGATTTTTTGGGTCCAATTGATAGATTAGGTGTAAGGAATAGATTCTTAATTGTTCTAGCTGACTACCACAGCAAATGGTTTATTGTGAAATCCGTTGAACATATTACGTCAGAAATTGTGATTGAATTTTTAAGGAGTGCGTTTTTGGAAGAAGGTATACCTAAATGTTTAGTTACGGACAATGAAGTGCAACTTGTCTCCACTGTAATGGGAAGATTTCTTGCAGAATTAAGTATTAAACATGAAAGAGTTGCACTGTTCAGGCCACAAGCAAATGGTCTAGTAGAGCGTGTTAACCGTATCATAATGGATAGTATTCAATTGTCTTTGAATAATGGATTGAGATGGAGGGATGAGTTAGATAAAATGGTATGGGCTCACAGAGTGACTCCCCACTCTATTACAGGTGTTTCGCCTTTTGTAGCCTTAAAGGGTAGAGAACCAGCAACTAAAGAATCCCCTGTATGGTTACAAAGGAAAGATCAAGTGTGGGTAGACCGTGAGCGAATTGCAGGAAGAGTTAAAGAATCTCAAGAAAGGAATAAGGATGATTACAACAGAAGAAGAGGGGTGAAAGATGTGAAAATTGTTAATGGTGATTGGGTGGTCACTAAAAAGATGGGATTTGTAAGAAAAGGTGAGAGTAAATTTTCCAGACCACAGAAGGTAGTAAAGGTAATGAACTCAGTAGTAACTCTTGAAGATGGGAAAATGTGGAGCATAGGTAATCTGTGCAAAGTCGATGTTCCAAATTCTACTGAGTGAATATTTTATTATTGTTATTATAAGCTATGAATGTCAAATTTTAGTTATGGATTTTAACATGTATAGTTGTATTATTTTATTGTAATTCCTTGTAAGGGGGAAGATGTGTGTAGAAGTTATGCTTTCATTATAGAACCTAGTGATGTCGTTCTATGACATGGAGCGGCATCACTGGAAGATTCTGTAAAGACAGACAGTTAATGAAGCTGGAGGTTGCTCTTTGGATGTGTTCCTCTACATTAATGAATAAAGGACTTTATTCATTAACAACTGCCTCTGTGGTTACTACAGAGTTCTTCCTTCAGCAGGTTATTTTAAGTGAGTGCTCGGTAATTCGCTATTGTCAAACGTAAAGTGACTGGTCCTGCTACTGTGCCCCCCAGAGCCACAATGACTGATAACATGCTGCTGAAAAGGGCGGTGGGGGTCATAACTTGTGAAATTGCTTGGGGAGAGGAGTTGGCCTAATGGCTAGGGCGGTCGACATCGAATCTGGGGAACTGGGTTCAAGTCTCAGCAATGACGCTGAACATCCTGTGATTCTGGGCAAATCACTTAATCTCCCCATACCTAACAAAAATGAATGCGTCCTCATGTAATGCAACTGGTGCTATGTAAAGTGCTCTGATACCCGATTCGGGTCAAGTTTGCTATATAAAAACTCTGTAAAAAAAGAAAAAAAGAATTGCTATGACTGAACATCATTTGCCACTTAACCAGGGGCATGTACTTAGGGGAGTAATAAGTACTGATTGTGTTTCCATCATTGGTGCTGGTGCTAGTGCTTGCGAGAAATAATAAACTGTGGAAAATTGTGGTAAGAATTATGATAGATTACTATGTGCGATGAATAGCCCATCTGTTTCACCTAGTGTCAAAGCAATCTAGTCGCCTCATATACCTGCAATCAAGTGAAAAAAGCATTTGCAATGCAATCGGTCTCGCATTTACGCGAGTTTGAGATATCGACATTGTAAATGACAATGCCTCTTATTTATGTTTTGATTTTTAAAACATAAATAAAAGGCATTGTCATTTACAATGCTAATCGCTTAAACTCTCACAAATGTGAGACCTATTGCAAATGCTTGTTTACCCTGGCACCATAAATCCTTACTGTACTCAGGGCATCCTTCAACTCTTTCAGCACAACAAAGACAGAGAACAGAAGCTCCCATCAGACGATTAATAGTTGGAAACTAATAGTCAAATGACAAACAGTTTCAAAATAATTTTAGCTTCCGAAGAAAAGGAAATAACGTATGGGTAAAATGTTAACATATATATTAGTAGTGGTTTATTTTCTTTTCTTCCTGTGGTGAGGCCACTTCTACCTTGCAGCACTACATAAATAATAAATCAAACAAAAATAAAACGGAAAAGTTGCATCCTGACATTGTATTGAGTAAAGTACGTACGGATGATTCTACTTAATTCGCGTGCTCTACATGCCTAAGTGTATGGGCATACATTGCAGTTTAGTGCTTTCTGCAGAGTATGTGAGACCTGCAGTCCATGGGCTTCAATACCAGCATGTGCAACACCATCCTTCATTCTGGTGAGTTTGATAACATTGGTGTTACTGAGTTGACTAATAGGAACAATGCTAGGAGACAGTGAAATATGCATTAGCAAGAACTATATAAAAACAAACGTTACTATAACTTTTTATTAAAAAACAAAGGGGCTAATTATGATGGCAGGCGGACATCAGTCCACCTGCCTTCATAATGAGGATGGGACCAACCGCCAGACATGCGGCAATCCCACCGGCCCAATTAGGATGCACCCGCCATAATGGCGGGCGCATCCTGCTCTTTTACCATTGCGGACGGTGCTGCTGGCTGCAGCACCGTCCGCAATGGTAAAAGGGCATGCACAGCATTTCCTTGCACCACGTGGCAGGCACCACGCGGTGCATGCGACCTGGTGCAGGATACTTGGTACGCCCAAGTGCACCCCCCCCGGGGGCCCGCAACGGCCCCCAAAGCCAATCCCCTCCAGCCTTTCCATGGCGGCCTTGAAGACACCCACATCATAATATGGCTGGCGGTGCCTGCTAGTCCCTGACACCATGTTACTGGCCCAGCTCCGCCTGGCTGGCAATCGTAACACTTGCCGACCGGCAGAAAAGTGGCGGGCGGACTTTGCGTCCGACGCGATACCCACCGCCATTGTAATATGGCGGGGGGTATTTCTCGTTACGATGGCGTGATGGTCGCCACCGCTAGCTCGGCGGTGGCGATCGTTACGCCATCGCAATGAACCCCAAAGTGCCTTATTACCAACAAAGTAGCAAATATACACCCGTAGATTTACATACAGGTAAACATTTACTACTTTTTGGGATTCACAATAATGCCCATAAGTAGGCGTAGAAATCTGCACCAGGCGTACTTCTGAGAAGTTTTTATGAGCTCCTATTTCCCTTCTGCAGAGTTCTCTATAGAAGTCTACACCGGGGTAAAAGAGCCCCATATGCAACACGGACTATTTTTTCACTTGGAAAACAAGCTCCCTGTGGTGAAACTCTTCCCCAGTGGATCTCGTAGTGATCTGTTCACCTTCCCACCCTGAAAGAGGGGTTGGCTCTTTGCTGGAGTAAATTTCAGACATATCTAGGATGAAAAGCGGGCATGAGCTTGTGAATGCCTAAAAACATACGTTTGCGTGTGTTCCAAAACTTTCAAAGCAAACCAGACAGTGGAAATGGCCACTTCACACCCCAGGAGTGAGATTTATGGGTGTGGATTTCTCCACACTTGTGTTGGAGATCCGTGCACTCATAATTGATCTTACACCTGCAAAGAATCCCTTTGCAAATTTCTAGCAGGTGAAAAGAAAGGTCCATGTGGTCATGGACTCATATGTATGTCCGTATTTGCCTGAGGAACTTAAAGTTAAATAAGGTGCGCACTACAAAACACAACAAGCATTGGCATAGCCAATAGGTCTCGCCTTTGGGACCTTATAAGTGTTTAGACATGCAACAGTTGATGTTGTTGCACCAAGGATATTGTACTGCATAACTAAATACTTCTAAGGTCCCAAAGGTGAGAGCTTAGTAGGCTGCACGACAGTTTGAATGCAGAGAAAATTACTAAAGTAGGGGAACCAATGCTTGGGTGTTAGGCACTGGAATCAAAACAAGAGGAGCAAGGGAAAGGTAACCAATATCTATGAAACTTCAAAGGAGAATTAGGGTTAGTTCCTAAAGGAAGAGTGGTGTTCATGGGGATATCCACTGGGCATATGTTTGGGTTACTAATTATAACATATGTTTATTTCTCTTTACTTGGCAAGTGTTGACAATAGGGAGGTATGTATGTCCAATAAGATTTAGGCTGAAATTGTCGATAACTGAACGTTTGGGTGTGCATCGCGCATATGCCACGTTCATGCCCGCAATAGATTGGAAGCAATAGATTATGCAAATAGCTGTGCTGTGTATCCAGAGCTAAAAGTATTTAAAAGAATAACTTTCCTGTAGCAAAAATGGCACACTGTCGTGCTCTGTGCGTCCTCATAACTTGAACATTTCTGACATTCAAATTAATCAAGCATGCACCTGTGTGATTCAGATCTTTCACTGAATATTGACCCAATATTAATTACGTGGAGAACATTAGTCAATGCGGTTAAATTGTAGCTGTGTATAAAATGTGCACACGCTTGAGGTTTTTCCGTATTAGTTGTTTCAAAAGGTATTAGCTCAAACATTAAACACATTAAATAACATGTGTCTGCATCTTTATTCAAGAAATGCTGGAATGCTGCAAGAACGCTGGAGTGTTATTAGTAAGGCCAGTACTGATCCGAACGACTCATTGAAGGTGCAGCCATAGGTGCTTTAGTACCACCAATCAGTAAACTGTTATACGTATTAATATTGTTTTGTGTTTAGTAGGCAAGAGATACAAAATACAGTTTGAATATAAAGAGTATATCATCAGGCTCACCTGAAATGCACATATTCAATTAAATAAAGTCTTTTCCATGTTTCTGCGGGAATGTAAGCTTGAATTTTAATGAAGAATTATTATTGACCTTTATTCTTGAGAGTGTGTGCAGACCGGGATTGTTGAAGCAGTGATGCAAATCCCTCGTGGCCCAGCTGCCCAAACCTTTAAACCGTCCTCGATAACACAGGTATGGAATCGATCTCTGCAAATACCAGGCTCACAAAAAACAAGAAACGGGAAATGCATGTGGCTGTAAACTCACAAATACGATGGTATATCAAACCCAGGATAGTACAATTTGCTCTCATCAACCAATCGTTCTGTTTTCCGAAATACTTTGAAAACACTGAAATTGGGCCGGCTCGTGTTCCTTTCTTTCTTTTGACTCTAATCCCATGTATTACTTGTGTAAAGAACAGGTCTACTTTTGCTTATCTATCCACAGTCTCACTGTCATTGTTTGATTCTGCGCAAATCTCTTAGTACCAAAAGGTACAGCCTTATCAATTGAAAAGCTAATACGGTATAAGAAGTGAAAAGAACACAGGCAGGTTTCCTAGCAACTACGGCGAATCCTTCAGAAGTAAGTCAGTTAAAACTCGGCTGTATGTGGCGTGCGTGCTAATGGGCCAGGAAGGATGAGCCGTAGGCTCCCAGACGCCTCATATGAGTTACAATAAAACATGTAATGTGAGGTGAGCTGCTCGAGGAGACAATCACTTCGGAATCTTGACAGCTATATCATTAGTAGGGCTATGGTATTTATTTTTTTGCCATTTCCGTCTGTATTTATCCATATTTATTTTTTGGGCATTTTTTCTGTATTTATCCACATTTATTTTTGCCACAAGCAGAAGGCAACGCTGCAGCTAGTATTTTTCCACATTTATTTAAATTGGCAATGCACACATGCATTTGGTTGTTCTTGGTCAACACAATACATTCATCTGAAAACTTTGCCATTCGCAGAATGTCCCAAATACGCTTAAAAGTGCTATCACAAGCCATTTGTCTCAGAGCCTTGCAGTTTCTGTCATCTGCAGAGAATGCTGTATCCTCTGCCCCACTGAACACCATACTGTCCCACTGAGATAAACTCACACTCCCTTCAGCTACAACCCAATTGTGCCCTGCTATAAACACCTAGAAGCAACTCTATTCAAACTATGCACTAGACCAGAGTAATTTGCTGCCTGAAAAAAGTAACAACATTCTGGAAAAATCAAACACTCATAGGGAATACAACTTAAAGCTTTTACACTAATTATTCAGAAAGCTAAGGACATGAAAAGAAAAGTAGCGCTAGACTGGCAAACTCTGTAAGGTGGCGCTAATGTGTTTGGGTGTGAATAAAACCAATCTGGCCACTTTGCGACGACTCTGTCTTGTTTTATTCAGTTATGTGTTTATTGTTCGTATTTGAAAACCTTTTTTCTCCTACTGAGGCCGCGTTTTGGAATAGAAACATGTCAGAAAAAGACTTTTGTAAGACTGTCCTCTTTTTTTGGATCCATTTCACTGGGGAACGAATGACGAGAGGAAAGAACAGTCACGGTTTTCTACAAGTGAGGAGGAGCACGACAAAGGGAGGGAGGAAGAGGAATAAAGATGGGGGGCAGCAGAATTGGACATTGTCCTGGTCTTGTCCAGGCAAGAAGGAAGAGACAGCAATGGCTATGGGCAATGCAGTCAGGTCACAAACTCTGCAAAGACTGTTTCTGAGTCTCACTTACACCCTCTTCCCTGTATGTGTGTCTGACTGAGCCCTGCCTTCCAGCGCAGCCCGGGCTGAAAAGTCAAGGATCCGGTTTCTTCTCTCTGCTGTCCACTACCGTGTCGACACGAATAATGCGCAAAATAAGCTTTTCCCAGGCATGTATACCAATATAGGCGTGAGGAACGAAAATGGCTTTTTCTTCCGACCTTTGGCCTTTCGAAAGGTTCGCTGAACCATAGCTTGTAGACGCTCTAATTAAAACTGATATAGGTTAATTAATAATTGAATTATAAATAATTCGATATATGTAATAATGCATATTGAATGAGAATGGTACAAATTTCCTGTCAGTGTGGTGGATTAGCCTAGATAAATTTTACTCTGCTTACCACTGGCCGTTTTTTCGTCTCTGGGTGTTGCCTAAAGAACACAATGCATATTACAGCAAATGTGAGCACTTCGAGAAAGAAACACAATTTGCAGCACAAATCTCTCCTTGGTTGTTATTCAATGTTCCAGGCTATGACGCACGGTGGCTCTCACTCAGAGAAATAAACAACTCGTGCCCAAAGACAACAGCAATAAAGAGACTGAGGCATAATACAGAGTTATATCATATCTCTGTTGCCATCTTGCAGTCACTGTGGTGACTCATTAACAGTGCCTGTAGCCGGTCCGCTTCCCAATTACGAACTGATGTCCCGCTCTTGTGCAATGTGGCTGTAATTGGATGGATGCCGTTTCCTGCAGGGAATGTTGTATTTTTGGATTTCAATAGCTCATTAGGCATTTATTCATTTTACTTAAGAAACGCAGCCATTTGTGAAAAATGGGTCTTTAAAAGAGAAATTGAAGTACTCCAGTTTAAATCCGAGAACCTGTATACAGGATTCTTCTGCACTGCAGACTTTTGTTGTCAGTTGACTACCCCCTGTCCACCCCAGGCGTGTCTGCGAGAGTGAGAGCTCAGCCCGAGCCAAGGGAGGGGGTCTGAATGCGCTTTGTGTGAGAGTGATTAACTTCGCACAGGTGGGGCCCTGAGAACAATGCAGGCCTAATGGCGCTAGCAGCCACAGATCATCCAGGAGCACAGAAGCGCTGCAAAATGTGCTAGTATTTTCCCGTTTTTACATATAAATACAGACAAAGGAAAACTTGTTTTCCGTCTGTATTTATATGTAAAAATCCGTTTAAACGGAAAACCGGGAGCCCTAATCATTAGTTAAATGTTCCAGTTTACACTCCGCGTCGTAGTCAGGAAGACGGAGTGTCAGAGCTGACGGGCTGCTTTACGTACCGCAGCTAACCGTGCTGCCCAGTGGCACTGCTGCCAGCGTGTCCCCGAAAGAAAGTGGCAACTGTTCGGAGAAGAAGAGGGGAAAGGGCCGGGTAATCGAACTAAATCACATTTTGTAACTACGTGTGCGATTGTGCAACTCCTTGAAATAAAATACACACAATCGCTACATAAAGGCCCGATTCACAAAGCCATTTGTGTACCTAAGTATAACAAGCAATGTCTGCGCGACCGGAGAGCACGACATGGAACTCAATGGCCGCGCGGCCGGAGAGAGGCGCTTAATTACCCATGACAACAAAGGAAAGGCAGATGGCAGCTGCGCGCGTTCACGCGCACGTGCACTCAAGCTTGTGGCCCAGCAAAAGCCCGGGTAGCACTTTGATAATCCACTAACTAAATGTCTCACCAGAGCATCGCATGCGCTGCCTCTAGCGAGACCTAAAAAACCTAACAGGCCTCAAATGGTCTGAAAAATGTTAGTGAAAAAAAATTCTCTTTGAAAAAAAATAAAAAAACACATCAATATTGCTATTCCTTTAAGCTACTCCAATTTGTAGATCCTGGCTAGACAGCGCACGCACTGTCTCCTCAAGACATGTTGTTTACAATCAGCGGGCTTACAGCCCACCCATAGCTTTCCATTCTGTTCGCTTCAACATCGCTCTTGAATCCTTTGTTCCCATTTGCCATGGCATGTATGAGTCATGCCCTCTTCTTGTGTTTGGCCCTACACTGGAGCATGAACCAAGTATTTGTATCTATCCACTGTTCCCGTTTTTGGAGCTACTTTTTTATCTGAGTTGCAGCACTCAATATGAGTGCCTGTGTTTTGTATGCTCCTTTGCCCTAACCATGTTGCTTCTTTGCCATTTTTACCCTCCGCCACCCATGTTGCTTCTTTTCCCGCTCATCCCTTTGCACCTGTCCCTTTCTTCTCTACCCCCTTCTGCTTTTTTCCTAACAATCTACTTTTTAGTCTCCCCTTTTGTGTTTGTTTTTGCCATATTCATATTAGCTACTGTTTGCATCCACCAGTGCACTAAAGGGAAAAAGCTTAACAATACTACAAAACAATAACTGCTCAAAATTAGTTATAAGCCGTGACTTCTCTGCCCTCCTGCCAGACAAAAAAGTGCTAAGGTGCATCCAGTAATTGCCGTGTCATAGCACTTTTTTTATTATCTCATTTTCGTACTCGTCTTCCCCTTTTACTCTCTGCATATGTCTCTTTCTTGTGTCTGGGCCTGTTTCACTCTTTACACATCTTCCCCATCCTTCTCACTATAGCTCCCTCTCCTCTCTAGCTTCCTTTCTCTGTATCTCTCTTCTCTTTTCTCTTTTTTCCTCTACTCCAGCAACTATATGAAGTTGGGAAGTCTTTGTGACAGGGTTATTCCTCTGGCGGGCCACTGTATCTTACAGACTTTGTCTCTGACAGGCTGTGATAGTGCCTTAGACAGTGCCAGTGCATCTGCACCCATGGCAGTGCCATGTCACAGGGTCCGGTTTGAATTTCAGGAAAACTCCCTCTTTCCCAGTAATCCAGGGCCGAGCTTATAATGTTTCCTGGTCGAATGTACCACCAACAGACTCGAAGGTGACTCAGCCTTTCATCATTTCTAGGTTGATAAAATGAGTGCTGTTCATTTGGGTACTAGTCACACATTTTATGTACAGCACCGTGAAACTGCTTCTTCATTATTGTTATTATTATCATTATTATTATTGTTATTATTATCATTATCATTATTCTTCTTCTTATTATTATTATTACTATTATCATTATTATTATTGTTAATGGTAATATTATTGTGCTGGTTGTCATTATTATCCTGTTAAAACAAAATCCTTTCTCGCCTTAACCGAGCTGTGTGCTCCTGAGCAAGGCACGTGATTGGTAGGATTGTATAGCAAACGTATCTGTCAGCTTACCCCGTGCTGCCGTTTCCGTGTCTGCCAAACCTGGGAGCGATTAAAACAGGGTTTCCTCAGATTCAGAGATGGTCGGGCGTGACCCACGCTTCGGGGATTGACATGCCTTAAAGCACCTCACTGAGACCCCGCTCCTGGTGAGATTAACTATATTATTCCTGAGCTAGCTGTTGGCAGGGGGAGGCTGTGCCCTATGTCTTGGCCGGCATTAGGGCAGTGCGACCGGTGCAGCCGCACTGGGTGCTGGCCCGTGGAGGAGGCACTGACCTCAGGGGGTTGCTGTGTTTAGCAATAACTTATGATTGGAGAGATATGGGGTACTTTTGCCGTGAGAGAATCCGAGGAGGCAGTCATTGGGTTTGGGGCGCTAAAAATGATTGTCGCGCCGGGCGCCACTAGCATAAAGCCGACCCTGCCGTTTGTCCTTATCCTGGCAGCAGCACTAGGCACTAGGCTCTGGAAGGTAGGAAGACCTCGACTAGACCCCGCCGCACTCTGATTAGACACCTACATCAGATCACCAACAGTTCAAAGGGCAGGGAGACACAATATTTATGTACGGCTTCATTCTGGCAACAACATTCTGCTACCATGTCTCTGAAGGTAAGTTTGGGAGATGATGGGGAATCTTGCATCCTCCTATAGGGCTGCAGGCCTTTGTATGCTTGCCACCACTATAGAACATATTGCAGCCATTAAAGAGGCTATCCATTGTAGAGAAACAACAGTCCTGCATTCCTAACAATCACCAACAACCTGCAATCTGGAATGTTCCTTAGTTTGATGACGCCTTCTTGGGCTTTGAGGTGTATTGTGACGTCATTCACCAATGGCCTCCTTAAGTAAGGCAGGACATAGTTAACAAACGATGCCCTGGTTTACTTACAAAAGGCGGGCTCCCTGCTGATGCTTACAGCCCCTTTGCCAACAGGTATTTCTGTTTACATCCAGCAGAGAGCCTGAGTCCATGAGCCATTCCCTTCCGAGTGAGACAAATTAGAACAGTTTATGGGGCACATACTGTTGGAATGCCACTGATATGGGTGCACTCACGCTGAAGGATGTTATTTTGTGGTAGTGGGTCCTGTGGTTGACAGCAGCAGGACCACTGATGGCATGTCTCTTTCATTGAGCCCTCTCTCATATCTTACATAAGGTCATGTTTTGGTGGAACTCTATTATTATTTTCCTGTGGAGATAGCAGTTGTGCTGCTACACAACATGTCTAAAAAGACATTGCAGAGATCTATTGGCTTTGCCAATGCTTGTTATCTATGTTACAGAATATGCCATACGGTGTGCCAGGGGGTACAAATGGAAAGAAAAAATATATTGGTGCATGCAGGCCGTGGTTGTACTTAACGACAGAGGGGGATATGGCACTTTTCTATCTGGGAGAGGGATAATGTTTTGAAAGTTAATAAAAATATGTATTTTTTTAAATAGTGCTTTTCCTAAAAATTGCAAGGATGGATGAAGTGGATTACTGGTGAAGATTCAAAGTTATTGAAGAATTCTGAGTATCACTAGTATGTGCTTTTTCATAGAAAAATTCACTGAAGTGTATTTTAGTGCCTTTGAAATATGCTAAGTGTTGTAGCCGACACCCAATGTACCTTTACCTAGCGATAAAAACTTAAAATAAAGTAAATGCCAATTACGGAGAAAAGTTGTCAAGTCAAATATGTATTCTCTCAATGTTTGCATTGTAAAGCTTTGCATATGTTAAACCGTTCCAGCTTTGCAAAATGTGAAACTTGCAAACCTTTACAAAAAATACATAAAATCAACCAAAGGGGGCGGGTGACGAGAGCCTTGCAGTTTCAATGCAATTCCATAAGTATGGTACGAGTCAGCGTGTTATATTGGTTATGGCAAGGGAGTCCACATATCTCTCCTTCCCAGATGAAGTAAATCCAATCCCCGAGTCACCAAAGGCCGCATGGACATCCATATCTCTGCTAATGGCTGTCCTGCAGAATTTCCGCCTGCAAGAAATAGGACTGGTATGATGCAACAATATGTGGGCTAAGTTTAAATTTGCACAACCCTACTTCTAAAATGCCCATGTGAGGTTCTCGTCACATGATAATCGACCATAAGACAGAGTGGTTTGTAAGGATCAAAGCATTATCTGGTATGTACTTCTATATTGCATGTTTTCAAAATATGAATAGGGGCACTGTAAGCAACACTGCATACAACTATATGTGATAACATCGTCATCAAATAACTTTATTTCGATGACCAACACTGCATATAACTAAATGTGATAATATCATCATCAAATAACTTTATTTCGGTTCACTTAAACCATAAAAGTGCACAATACAATATTTAAAAGCACATAGAACATATTAAGAAGTTAGTTTAAAATTTATAAGACAGTACAATTTGTATAAAATAGGCTTAAAATTAAAATACCGCATTTTGCACCGAGGGTGCCCTCCTACTAGACCTAAAACCAAGCGACAAAAACCTCAGAAAAAGCCTTAAATGCGCTCAAAAGGGGTCTGCTGTGTCATCTAGGGGGTGTAGGGAATTCAAATTGGGGTATCTTGTAGCACTAACTAGAAAAAGAGAACTTAAAGTGCGCAGTGTCATTATGGTTATAGTTTGAGATGGTTATTTCAGGAAATTGGTCCTTTTGAATGCACATATATTATAAAAAGTAAATATAAAATCACAGTTTAAACCTTTTAGGTAGCAGCCAGACATGGTTTACATTAAAACAGCCACTAGGGGCAACTACCCACTCAAAGTGCATTTTTAATACTACATAGTGATGCATTTTAAGTGGGCTCAGAGAAACACACGCACATTATAAGGCACAGTAGCTGGTTAGAGGGACAGAAGAAGATCGTCGAGTCCATCCTTAAACAAAGGGGATAGACATGAGTTGGAGATGAGTGAAAAGTTTGGAGATATAAGCTGACCATCCAAATAAAGTGCATACTTTATCCATACTTAGATGCACTGAAGGTAGCCCTCCAGCCTTTCAGCTAGTTCCTGGTGATGGTCCAAGGGTTGCCTAAGGAACCTCCAAATATGTTTTTCGTTGCAGCCATGCAGTATGATCGTATTTAGCAACCCCAACTACTACCACTTCCCTGGTATCTGACGGCAAGATTCTCTCGGCCACTTCATACTGCCTAATCCCCAATAGTCTAAACAATGGTAATAATAACTTTTTCAGAGGGCGCTTGTATATTTTGGAAAAGAAAATGGTGCATATTCTCTGGGACAGTTTGACAGCGTAGGAGATCGGATAAAGGCCCAGATCTAGCATGAGTGGTAGCCGAGGTGTACTTTGGGATATGTTTACTAAGGATCTGAGGAACTTGTTTTCCATCACAGTGAGCTCCTTGGCTCCTACATGACCCCAAAGTTCAGCACCATATAACACTGCATTTTTCGTTTTGACCGTACAAATTTTGAGTGTTGGGAAACATTCCTAGAGAAAGTTCTCTTTACCATCTTTGTAACAGCCCTAACTTCCTGCT
The DNA here is from genome assembly GCF_964204655.1 of Triturus cristatus. Lineage (NCBI taxonomy): Eukaryota > Metazoa > Chordata > Amphibia > Caudata > Salamandridae > Triturus > Triturus cristatus. The sequence continues at coordinate 423,893,491 of NC_140594.1, read as the reverse complement.
GTAATTTTAAAGCATTGGCATTGTTAGATATCTGGGCCCTCCAGCTGAAGTCATATTATACATTTATTCCCAGGTAGACAACAGCTCGCATTACACACAATGGCTCAACTCACCATCCTTCCCCAGTGCACATGCGGGCTCTCAAACACCTGTCAGTTAGACACAGGCAACAGGAACACAAGCATGGGAGACTGCACTGACTTGATGAGGAGGGTGGCTAGGAATTCACCCCTCCTGGCTGTAGATTTATTGCTGCCACCAATGTCAGTCTATCACAGCCTGTGTAGACAGAGGGCAGTAGCCACTCTGTGAAATAGGGGAGCACTATTTATGCCTCCACTCGACCTCAGAGCCAAGCTCCAGTGTCTCAATCCATGTAAACAGGGAGACCCTCAGTGGACATATATGATTGTCATGCTCACTGAGATAGGTATCCAGAAACCACACAATAACTTTTAAGTGACTTGCTAGGAGATCAGCATAAGGCAGGGAAAGCACTCCAGAGACATGCAGAAGACTTCCCATCCCAATACTTGGGTTTAGCTAAGTTTGGCCTTTTATTCTTTGCCACTGACAAGGGTGCCCATTTAACTCCCACATAGAAATTACCATCCATGATGGTGCTGGAACGTAGATGGGATTCAAATACTTGCAGAAATGAAAAACAGGTGATATCTGGTCGCTTTTTCTATCTACTTGCGGAGATAAATTTGACTATAAAATCCTCCCAAATCTGCTCTGCAGTCTAATCAGAGAGAGGGACATTGTGTGAGGTCCGCACAGGATGTGTTGTTGTCCTTGGCCAGCAAATCATATTCACAGAGAACCATATGAACCACATATATTTCACAAACGTCCTTCACTGTACACAAACCAGTCAGTTTGTGGTCTTTGGGGTGTCCGTTCACCTTTTCCCTGCTTGTTTATCATCTGTGGCAGGTGGAAATAGATATGTGAAAATTTGAGGGTTCACGCTACAATCTGCTGCTGCATACCATGTATCAGACCCCATTTAGGGGGCCACAGAACAGAAAGAGGCTACTAGACCACAACCATGGTGAATTGGGTCATTTGCCACAGGTATCCTGGGATCCATTCTACAACGACTCAGCAAACCAGAGCAGTTACAAATTCAGGCAGTGGCAGCGCCTGTCTTTCGGGCAGAACACTGGACAACTCGATATTGCTTCTCACAGGTATAGCTTGTTGCAGTTGACAACATGAACCACTCAGGGAGGCCAGGAGACCTCACACAACACAAGTTGTTCCTTGCTTTGCTCCCATGGGCAATCAGCTTCTTCTGGGTGTTCCTCATGCTGGGAAGACCCAGGGATGCTCCCCCTGGACAGTCTACCCTCCATAAGGGTTCAGAACCTCCCTTTTGCTGAAGGCAGACAGGTATCTAGGTGCTAGGCAGTCCCTCAGTTCCTCCATGAAGACTTCAGCTGATGTCTCCTCACCTTTGAGGACTGGCTGTCACTCAGGTAATAGACCTGGTCACACATCAATCCTTTGAGAACTCTACAAAGCAGTCCCTCGTGGTCAAGAGAAAATTGGAACTGGAACAAAGTGGGTTGGTTTGGGTCCCAATTTTACACTAATTTTAGAGACAGAGGATGCAGATCTACTGCATAACGCTTCAGAACGAGTATGGATTGGCTTTCTTTCAAACATTATTTTCTGGCTGTCTCTCAGACACAGTGTTTGTGCAAGGTGATGGCCCTCACTGCAGGAAGCATGATGGCACCTCCAGGTAGGAGTATCCAAAACAAGGGCATAATGAAGAGTGAGATCTCTGCACCTGACTGCCATCAGTGTTTTCATTCTCTTACTATTGGCCTGTGCACAGCCCTGAAGAAATGTTGCATATGGAAACACATGCTGACTGTGGTCAGAAGGCTGTTTGTGCCCAGTAAAATCTTATGTGTGAAGAACATATATATGGCTTCTTACATTGTTTCTATAAAAACGAACAAGAAAGAGTGTGGGTTTCATTTGTGATATAATCTAATGCCATATGGTATCGGGAACGCACTATGTAGTTAAGCAAGGCATTTGATGAACTAATAGTATTGCTGAATTAAAGATTGTGAATTGATATATGTTTAAAAGTTTTATGTGAAAAGAACCCAGCAGTATTAGATGTTGATAGAATGTTTTGTATATAAAGTCCCTTTTTAACATGTTCTTTATATATATAATTTGGTTTTGGAGATTCTGTTATATCTGCTCAAGCATATTAATGAAATGCTTGATTAGGATAAAAGTCAGTTGAATGGCTGGCTTTCTTGGGTATCAGAGCACTAGACCATTATTTGATCAGAGCAATCTAAGGTTTCTCTTTGTACTTTTCAGAGTCCTACTAACACCCATGTGTTACACACTTACTGCTCATACATCTACTCAACACGCACACAGAAGGTGCATCAATGTGCTTTTCCTTCTTGTTCTGAAATTGTTTCACTATTTGCTCCACCCAGCTGGCTTTGGTCACTTGGCCTCGACCTAAACTACCCAGTGGGAATTTACCACCTCCCAGGTGCAAACCTGAACTACCCCAATAGGAATTTACCTCCTGTCTGAGTCAAAACTAAAGTACCCCAGTGGAAATTTACCTCCTGACACAGTCAAAATAAAACTACCCCAGTGGGAATTTACCTCCTATCTGAGTCTCACCTAAACGACCCTAGAAGAAATTTACTTCCTGTCATAGTCCTTCACTTGCCGTGTAAGATCCTGTCCTTGGCCTGCCTAACTCTGCAATGGTGGCAGAAAAAGCTTCCGCTGAGATCATTTAATGTTTACCCAGGGGCACATTCGGTAAATCCCATTGGGGTGGGGGTCTTTGAATAAAACATTCTCAGAAAAGCAATGTGGATTGTTTTAAAAGCTTTCAAAGCTGCCATCCCACTACTTACCACTACACTCATTTTCATCAGCCGTGGTCCGTGCAGGTAACAGCGGTGGGGCGGTGGGGCCGTGTAAGGGGGGATTTCGAGGGACGATGCAGAGGGAAATTATTTATTTATTTAATTTTCCCTCAGCATCGACCCTCGAAATCCCCCCTTACACGGCCCCACCGCTGTTACCTGCACGGACCGCGGCGGATTTTCATCGCAACCCGTATCTCCCGTTCACTAGTTCCTCTGCATTTTTGTCTCACCCACTGTCGGACCAGAGCTTCTCTTCCACTAAGTGCACAGTGTTTCTCCCTCTGTCTCTGTCAATCCAGGGCTTCTCTCGCACAATGTGCACAGTGATTCTCCTTCTATCACCGTCTACACCAAGCTACTCTCCCTTATGTGCATGGTACTTCTCTTCCACTAAGTTGCAGTGTTTCTCCATCAGTCACTGTCTTCACAGAGCTTCACTCCCATTACATGTGCAGTGCTTCTTCCTTCATCCCTATCTACAAAGAGCTTCTATGTCTCTTGCTGCACAGTGTTGTTGCCCACCTAGGACTTTATCAGTACTTTTCTCCCATACACTTTCTGCACAGAAAAATCCCCACTTCTCATCAGATAGTCCATCAGAACAATGGGGCATATTTACAAGCCCTCACCGCTACTGGAGAGTTGCGTTTTTTGACATTTCGGTGGCGGAGAGCCATTTTGCATATTTACAAGATGGCGCTAAGTCACTATGCGTGGCTTAACGCCACCTTGTGAATATGCCCCTTGCTGCTGCTGCTGCAGTCCTCTGCAGCAAAAGGGCGCGCAATGGGTGTTGCGGTGGAATGCCCACAGCAACACCCATTGCTTTTTGACGCTGGCCAAGATTTACAAGGCTGAGGAAGCGCCAAAAAGCGAACGCCATGGAACACAAGTGGTTAGAATGTGATACCAGGAGAAATTATTATTTTCTCCTTGTTTTTTGTTCTTTCCATGTGTGTGGCATTCTGCAGCACACATAGGTGCAAATCGCCATTATTGATTGATCCTCCCTGCAGTGCAGGCACACTTGCAACATGGCAGCAGTGTGCCTGCTCTGGCGCTAGGCAGTTTTTTGTGCACCAGTGCAAGGGGAAACAGAGGGGTGCACCGTATTCTTGTGAATACGGCAGATCCCTGTGTTTTGAAAATGTCGGAGCGCAGCGCTGCCAAATTTGGCGCAGCTCGGCGCTCCAACATTTTTATTGTAAATTTGCCCCAATGTTTCTTGCTTGCACAGCCCCACTCACTGCTTTAACAGACTTTTCATGAATCGTATGTATGTATGTATGTATGCATCTAAATATGTATGTGTGCGGTATTTGTAAAACACAAATATAGCCAAATGGCAGCAGAGGACTGTAAAATGCCAAAGGGAAGCATGCGGTCAATGAGGAATAAGAGCGGTAGCTGGGCTCTGGGAGCAGAAGTGCATTGAAGCTGCATTGTGATGCAGTGTTCTGTGAGGAGGTGTGTCTTCAACTTGTTCCTAAATTGGAGCAGCACTGGGGTCAGTCCTGACATATATGGGGATGTTGTTACAAATCCTGGGAGCATAGATGGAAATGGCCCACAGGCTTGATTTTTCTTTCTCACACTTACTAGTCTCCACTCTGATGGTGCCCTTGCTGCAGGTGAGTCACCAGAGATGGAAAACGTGTTTCCAAGGTGAGCAAAGGGGATGGTTGTGAAAACTTTATAAATGATGCAGCAGGTGTTGAACATGATGTGGCCCAGCAATAGGAGCCAATGGAGATCCATCAGGATAAGGGTGATGGGATAATATTTCTTCAGACCTAGACGTGATGCTCTACAGCGAAGTCTGGGAGGCGAGGGAGCAGAGCATTACCACCGTCCGGATGCAAGAGTCCAAGGACTTGAACTTGTACTTAATGTCTGCACAGTGCTTTTCCCTCTCTCACAGACTATTCAGTGCTTCTCTCCAACCCATAGTATGATCCTTATTCCCATCTCACTGTCTGCACAATACTGCCATCAGTTTAGTTTCTTAGTGCTTCATCTCCACTCTGTTGTCAAAGCATTTCACAGTCAATCACACACCTCCTCGCTCATTCACTCACACCAGATACTAATGGTCAGTGTTTCTACCCTCTCACTGCACCTTGGTAAATGGTCATTTTATTATTATGCTTGTTTAATTAAAACCATTGCATACATAGTCATTAAAATCAAACCGGTTGTGTTAGTATAAAAATTAAACAATAATAAGCAGACGTTCCACTTTGTTATTATACATAAAACTATTAAGATTACAACATAAAAAGTAATTTCCTTAACAATTGGTGCTCAGTCTAAAAGATTGTTTAGTAGAATTGATTTTTTAGATTCTCACTTTGCCAAAGACTCTTGCAAAGCTTTTACTCTGGATTATCTAGTTTTTCCTAAGAGTGCGCTAAGCGTTAAAAATGGACCCAAGCTGCAAACAGTTACTGGTTGTGCCTGTTTTTGGCGACATAGAGCTGTTAAGGGTTTTCTCAAAGTTGTCTTGATGAGCCATCTTGTGAGGCAGAGTTCACGGCCAATGATGTCACGTTTTTCAGTCTCACTGTAGTGAGATCAAAAAATGTTGTGAGGCGGCAGTTTAGTTGTACTAAAGTAGGGTTGAAGCACAGCATTACCGCCTGTCTGCATGACCTGACTCCATGCTGGTTAAAAGTTGGTTTTAGTAGCGTGCACCTTCTGTCCTTTAGCTTTCTACAAATACAAATAATGTGAATAAGGTTTTCTGTGCCGCGGGCACACAAGCGGCATGGTCGGTCTCCTCCTCTTTTTTCCCATGGTGGTAAAAGCGGGGCGATTGAGCCGACTCACAATCTCAATTTTAAAACATTTTCCTTTGTTACCAAATTAGTTCCTGCCTTGAGGTAGGGTTGTGGTTTAAGGATGTCATAGTTCTTAAGCACAGCCCAGCCATGGGCTCTTTTTGATAATATTTTCTTGTCTTCCATGGCAGATATTAGTCTTGTGATCTTTGTAACAATTTTTTAAAGACTGGATAAGCCGTTGGGCAATTCCAAAGGTCTGCCAGGCCTAGGATTTTGATGGATTCCTGGAGGTATTTGTTTGCTGGTTCACTGCACCTTGAGAGTGACAAACTCACTGTCTGCAGTCTCTTCTTCCCCTCAGGGCTCGCTGCGGGCATTTGGGGTACGCCTGAGCCCAGGCCTTCTCTGTGTATGCATCCACTAGTGTCCAGTAAAGAAGGCCCCTTTCCATCTGCACATGCATGAGTGATGGTAGGGTGACTGAGTGTTCAACCATCAGGATTGTGTGACTGCTGTGATGGCAGATGGGTGCCAACCGGAAGAAATCAAAGGGGTCAGCCTGCCCCTCTGTCATCTTACTCCTCGCTGTCTGTGTTAATCCTCAAACCTTCCTGCCCATACAGCTTCCTTATATAAAGCCTGCTAAACCTTCCCACCCACACGTACCCAATCAAGTGATTGATTGAATCAGGGTGTTCTGTGGAGAAACGTATATCTGTGGTCAGTGTTTTAACTGGCTCTAACTTCATGCAGCAAACGTGCAATCATTGCATGGATGCAGAAAGCTCACCAGGCCTCTCAGTAGGCTAGACCAGTAGCCTAGTTGCTCGGGTAGACAGTATTTTTAGCACAACCAGTAGATACAAAGCTATCGATCTTGGCAGTGCACAATAAGTACCAGATACCAGAAGATCCTGGTACCCACGGAGGCCAAAGAAATTCTTTCCACATTCAGTGGAAATCGGAATACTTGGATGATTACCCAATGTTCAAAATTTTTTATCTGGATTGATTTAGTCTTTGGCTTATTTCTCAAAGTAACCAACAAGTAATTAAGCCTTGTTGGAGATTCTCAATTGTGAGTGCCCGAAGAGTACCTTTTAAATGTGAAATGTCTGTCTTTTTTCCACAACATACCAGTGGCACCTCCATAAACTTCAATGCTGAAGGCTACCGGCACAGCTCCAGAGCTATCCATGGTGCTGAAAGCTCAAAGACCAGCATTGACACATATTTCTCTGAGAGATGTTCCCCGAAGAAAACTGCAGAACAGCCTCCAAACTGGCCTTTGAACTGCATAACAAGGGGCCTTCCTTAAACTTATAACTTGCAATATTTCTTGAAGGGTTAGGCTAGAGACTTAAGCCTACCGCCAACCTCCTTAATTTTATTGTTCTATAATTTTACGCTGACTTTTAAAATGGCCTTTGTTTTCAAGTATGAACCATGACTGTATATTCAGACATAGTTTGAGCATCATGATTTTGTATCTGTGCCCGAGTCAACCTTTTCCACCATCTCCGGTGAGCTTGACCTTGAAGGGCGAACACACAGGTATCCAAAGAATCAATAAGGCTTTGAAGGCCCAAACTTGCAACTATGACCCTGACCCTATACCAAGGCAGTAGAGAGCACACGCAGTCTCACCTTTGGCACAGTTATATGAGGCCTAGGACGTGCGTACCACCGTACCACGACTGTTCTGTCGATGTGTGATGGTCTGATGCTTGCCTGTTGAGGCCTGTGCTTGTGTATGAGGGAAACGTGCTCGGGTGTCACCTGTGGCGTATCTGTTTGGTGTGAGAGGGAACATTGCACAGCTGTCAGTTCACTGTGCAGTTCCGCTTCTGTATTGCAGGAAGCTTGCGCTCCTGCTTCCTACTCTGTGCATGTCCTCTTTGTGGGAGAGATGTATTGTGCACCTGCTCTATGCACCAGAAGCTTGCACTGACGTCGCCTGGACCGTACCATTGTGCGTGCCGTGGACGCTGGCACTGCTATTCCCTGCACAGTAGCTTGGTTGCCACGCCACCTGCGTTTTCTTGGGCGTTGACGCGAAAATAATTTCGATTTCTTGATCTGTCCGTCAAGGTATCCTCAGAGACAGGAATAAAAAGAAAAGAAAAAGTATGTAAAAGATTGATTCAGTCACCACAAGAAAAAAAAGCCCCGTTGTTTCCCAATGTCCCCATTCTACAAGTTTGAGAAGAAACGTTTCCCATGAATGTTTCAAAATCTCTTTTCCGTTAAAAGGTGGTAGATGTGAAAGTATTACAACGATTGTAATAGGAAATGTACCAAGAGTGTACTGTTTGCATCACTTCCCGTCAGAGGGAGCATGACTTCTTATTTCAGTGAATCCCAAATCATGCCCCGGCATGTCAGAGTTGCGTGGATCTGTTCCCAACTTCCGCCTTGAGACGACGTCCGGCGGGTGCGTGCGGAGGGGGGGCGGACCTAAGACAAGAAACATCGGTAGTTTTCCACACACAAGAGTGTACCTGAAATGTGTTCTTCGTGCTTCGGATATAGTCGTTACATATTGCACTAGGGGTGTCTGACGTGTGACTGACAGCTCACCAGCCCCACCAGCTTGTCTAACTAAGACAGATAAGTGTCTGACTTTTCCCCAGCCTCCTAAAGGCACCAGCCCATCAATACATCCCGGCAGTGCTTTAAATGGGAAAAAATAAGTGCAGGTACTCATTAAAATGAGCTAGAGGTGTGGTGAGTGGGCGGGGCTAGGGGCGGAGCTAAGAGCAAGACATGATGATACTTAACGACTTCTATTATAGTTGCAGCACACACCAAAACACATGATAAATGTGTTTATATAAACAAAGCAGGTTAACTCATTACACAAAATAAAAGAGAAATGCGATAATATGTTAACATTTCCTTTTTTGCAATAGTTGCACCTTGTTAATGCCATACTGTTAGTTGCTGTTGTTTGGCACAATACTATATATTTTTGAGCACATGAGTAGGAAGAAACTGAAAACACCCCCACTTTGAACCAAAGCTCTCATGGCACAAAGCAAATGAAGCAAATCATCACGACCAGCTGCGGCCCGTGGAGGGAGTTCCGTGGGGCGGAAAGGCGGGGCGGGGGTACTAAAAACCGAATATGGATAATTGGAGGTAAGTAAACAATTAAATAAATAAAACGAATTTCGTAGCGTGCGCTGCATCGCATTTTGCTATGCAGGGCACGCAACGAAATTCGTTTTATTCAGTTAATTGTTAACTTACCTCCAATTATCCATATTCCGGTTTTTAGTACCCCCCACCATGCCCCTCCCCCGCCCCGCCTTTCTGCCCCACGAAACTCCCTCCACAGGCCGCGGCTGATCACGACCCTCCCCAGAAGATATCTCTTGTCTCTTCCATTGATCTGTCCATTCATCCTTTCATCCTACCATTTACCTGCTGATGTCCCCCATTTAACCTTTACATTCTATTGTCTATTCAGTCTTTCATCCACTATTCAGTTTTTCACTATTCTGTCTGTCCACCCTTCATATCAAAACCTATCCATCCATCCATCCATCTGTAAACCTATCCATTCATTCTTTCACTTATCCATCTCTTTATCCACCCTTTCACTCATCCATTAAGCCTTTCGCTCATCTATCCATCAACCCTTTCACCCCTTTATACCATCCACCCTTTCATCCATCCTCCCTCCCTTTCATTCATCCATCCAATCTTTCACTTATCCACCCATCATCCGCCCTTTTATACAATCATCCACCATCTTTCACCCATCCATCCATTCACTCATCCATCCATTCATTCACTCACTCATCCATCCAATCATTCACTCATCCATCCATTCACCCATCTATACATGCACCCTTGCTCACTCATCCATCCACTCACTCATCCATCCACTCACTCACTCACCCACCAACCCTTCCTACTACATTATTTATGAACCTTTGTCACCGAGCAATCATGTACACACAAAGTGCCACCCTATTTCTTTAAAATACCTCTTGAGAGTGTCTTGATTCTCTCTCTCTCTCACACTTTTCTTAGAAAAAACAGACATACAAATGCAGGCAAACACACAAACATAAGCAGACACACAAAAACCTCCAGTATGTTAAAAGCCATGTTATACTCTTTTTTTAATTGCCACTGCCTGGGGACTGCCATGATTCCTGTGTTTGCGCAAATGCAGAGGATAGTGTGAATGTGGTTGGCAGCACAGGGCCTGAATGGACCCCATAGCTGCCAAGTTTTTAGATTGCTATGTGTGACGTTTTCATATTTTCATTGCAATTATGAGTGACATTTCAACGACTATGAGTGACACTTTCTCGCTAGCAAAATTAAGCAATGAAGACGAGGGAATCATATAAATATCAGAAATGACACCCATTTGAGTATAGCTGCTAATGTTTCACATTGCTTATGTGTGACATTTTCATAGATTCAGTGGATTTACGAGAGTCAAGCAACAACTGTAACACTTAGAGTGGCACTTTCTTGCGACCAAAATCATGGAATGAAGTCAATGGAAATAGACAAATATCAGACATCACACTCATTTTAGCAACAAGGAAGTCAAACTCTGCAGCAGGCGCTCTTGAAGCTATTATTTAATTTCTAAAAAAAACAGCACCCTCCACCCCAACCTCAGCTTCAGGTGCGGCCAAACCACAAGAAACAAAGAGATCTCTGTGACAAAAATAGCAACTCACTGAGCTATCCACATACAATACAGTACAACACAATATACTTTTTTGAAGGAGGCATATTAACCCTCTACGCTACTTAATGGTGAGAGTGAAATCTGTCAGTAGAGAAAACTCTGACCTCTCTCCAGCGGGAACAATAATCACATGACTTGTCTCTGACTTAGCAAGTCTAACTGTGCTGGGAAAAGAAAGGCTGCTGCTTCGTAGTGTCACTGTCAAGCAGGGATGTTAAGCACTTTGAACTACTAATAAATCATCAAGACTGCTAGTTTAGACAAAACGTAGCACATTTTCAGCTCAGACAGACAACTCTAGTGTGCCCATTTGCAAGGCCCTATACCGTGCTGGAGCCCCCTAATCGTTTTCGTAACAAACATCTTAAATGTCAGCATCAGGAGATTATTAAATTAATATCTGATTGACCTGAATCTCTTTATAGCTGTCAGAACGACCCACCGATAAGAACTGCTGGCGCGGCACCGCCGGGATCGCTAGCCTGTCTCTTCTTCTTCAGAGAGTCAGGAAGGTAGGTGCCTCAGTGCAGAAAGCAGTTAGATAAGCGCTCCAGGGGCCTCTTCGATCGCATTGTCTGGGCATTAACCCTCCGATCGAGAGAAAGTATGGAAAGTGTGAGAATCCACCGCCCTTGCCCCTGGTAACATTTCTCTGTTTAAAACATTACCCTGCACTGACTTTTCACTATATGGGATAGAAGTACTTTAGTTAAGTGGAAAATTCAGCTGGGATAAAGAAGAGGGAAATATTCTAAAAAGCTTGTTCTCGCTGCCAAAATAATTTATGGTACAAGCAGCAAGATTAAAGCTGGGAATTACCTCTTGGGCCATAACAGCCTGTATGGCACTAATACGCTTCTGGCAGCGCTTAGGGGCAGAGGAGTCTCATAAAGTCTCCCAGTGGTGTAAAGCCGAAATTGCCACGAGTGAGCTGTCCTGGGCAAAAGAGGCAAAAAACCGTAGTAAGGGAAGCCTACGGAGTATTAGGGTTATGTACTTTTTATGATGATTTTTTAAACCATCGAAATAAAGAACTTGAACTGAACTGAACTGAGTATTAGGGTTAAGGCTTGACCCGCAGCTAGGATATCCCCGATTAGATAAAAAAGAACTCAGGTCATTGGGTTTCGACACGTCTCGTATACATGACCGGGAGTATCTTTCGCGAAAAACTTCAGTATCCCATATGACCTTGGCTTGGGAAAAGGATAAACATTATCCTTATATAGATAGGTTACCAAGTCACTATTTACGACGTGAGGTGTTAAAAGTGCGAATGGGGATAAACCCCTGTTACATGAATAATGGGGTGAAAAATCTCATGATAGATCCTAACGGGAAATGCACTTGCACTTTGGGTACCCCCTGTGATACTGTACATATTTTATGTGAATGAAATTTTTAGATGTACGAAAGGAGATTCTATGCCCAATATTTATAAAATACAGAATAATGAGTAGGACGCAAGCTGTTTAACTTTTAATGGGAATGAGGAATTTAGACATAGCTTGCGCCATGGGGAAATAGATGTGTAAGGTCAAAGTGATTCTTAAGGGCACAGAGTAACTTTTGTATGCGTATTGTAACATCGTTAAGAGATGGTGCAACTAAAAGATAACAGTACGGTATTTGATTTATCGGAAATATTGGATGCAAATGTATAAACGTATGAATTACCCGGTTTTATGAATTTTAGAATATTCAGTAATTTTTTTAAAAAAAGGATATGGATCAATTTATGTGTATTGAGTATGTGTCATATTTTTGTTATGTATATGTATTTTAATAGAGGGAATAGATGTAATGTATATACTTTTATGGTTGTAACAAACTAAATAAAGTTAAACTGACTGACTGACTGACTGACTTTTCACTACCTGAAGTGCTGCGCTTTGAAAATCACACGCGCACACTAGCAGGTAAAATAAATCTCGACCATGCTCTGTCAAGCACAGCGTGATAGTGAGTACCGGAGATTATTCAAACGAGCCCTGCTGAATAGCTCAGCTGGGGCTCAGATCGGGGCCACAGAAGCGGCGCCTTGCCTGCCGGGCGGAGACACGTCCCACTCCTGCTCACCAGCACAGCTAATGAGCCAACCTTTTCATGAGTACCGGTACTCTCTAGGGCAGTAGAGAAGTGCCGGTACTCAGAGCGATAAATTTAAGATGTGCCGGTACTCAGTACCGGTGAGTACCGGCCCATTTAAAGCACTGCATCCCGGCAAATCAATACAGAAAGTCCGCTCCGAAATGTTTTTTTATTCACACATCGAAGTCCGCTCCGAAATGTTTTTTTATCCACACATCGAGACCTGCGTGGATTTTCTTAAATAAGCCAATAATGCGTCACTTACCAGTTGTTCCACGTCATTAGACAAGTTAGGGTACAAGACAAGTTACCCAGTGTCGCAACTTGTTCTATTAGTCCCGTTTTCTTCTCCTCCAGACTTAATGGATTTCCTGTCTGCAGGGTTCCCGCCGTTTTGTACCCATCGCGAGCATTTTAAGTACAGCTCGTGCACACGTGCGGAAAAGACTGAGCGTAGCCAGCTCCCCCGATGGGAGCCCCTTGTAATTAGTAGACGGGGGAATAGGTTGGTTGCTCACTTTGTCTAGACAAGGGGGAGGAGGGAGGCTGAGGCAAGGGTCAGTAGTGAATCAAAGTGTGTGGGTGTGAATGTTTATTTTTGTGGACTGGGGCCATTCCCCACATGTCAGAGGTCACCATGGCCGTTATATGAGAGCTGTAATTGTCAAATTGTATGAAGATCTATTGAATGTTTTATACCAGCATTGTGCCAACTTTTCCCTTCAAACATGGCGTGGCGCTGAGTTAATTGCCTCCTGTGGGCTGTCTAATTCTATTTAAGCCTATCTGGCTGCCAATATTGGTTATCGGCTCCTTTGTGCCCTGTGCACTTAGATCAGATTGCCCCTCGGCAGGTGTATATTGCTAGTAGTATGTACTGCTCCCTGCACCTTCCTATGGTTCTACATAAGGTACTTTAGGGATAATGTTTGTTTTGTTCTGAAACAAGGCAATCTTAGCCTAGAGGTGTCCCAAGTCTGGGATATGTTGTCAGCTGCCACTATATTTGGTTGCATGAGTTTGCATGTGCACATACCATAGCCTGTAACCCTACGTTTGTGTATTTTTTGCAATAGTAGGTTAATGTATGAGCATCACATCGGGTTCAGTAGCTAAGATGTGCTTTGCTGTCATCTGCCCACTACTGTAGTTGTTTGTAGGTGCAGTTTATTTGGTGCTGTATATTGATTGTCATGTTGGTGCGTGGCTACTTAGTCCTACGTGGAAGGCTTGCAGTTCAGTAATTTATCACTTTGAATGTATTTGTTGTGGTGATTTCTGTTGTAATGACAGGGACTTGGTGTGTCAGATGGCTCTTCTTTTATGTTAAAGCAAAAACCAGATCAGTTGACTGGGGGTGAGTGCTTGCAATGTTCAACACTCCGTCCATCATTTCCCTTGGTTTTTGCTTTGTTCGCCATAAGTTGGCAGGGTATGCTCAGACGTGAGTCCCTTGCTCACTTTGCCACTGGATTTAAGCAAGCCTGGCTGAAGACGGCTGAAATGCCAGAAACCGGTCCTAGGAAGCTTGTTTCCGGTCCAGGGAAGACACGGCTTGGCAGTTCGGGCTGGACTGTTCCCATGAGGCACAGGGTCAGACTGATTTGCCTATGGCCATGTCTGAACTGGGGTGGCAGAGTGGGCTAAAGAACGGTGATGGATTAAACCCAGATCAGTTGACTGGGGGTGAGTGCTTGCAATGTTCAACACTCCGTCCATCATTTCCCTTGGTTTTTGCTTTGTTCGCCATAAGTTGGCAGGGTATGCTCAGACGTGAGTCCCTTGCTCACTTTGCCACTGGATTCAAGCAAGCCTGGCTGAAGACGGCTGAAATGCCAGAAACCGGTCCTAGGAAGCTTGTTTCCGGTCCAGGGAAGACATGGCTTGGCAGTTCGGGCTGGACTGTTCCCATGAGGCACAGGGTCAGACTGATTTGCATATGGCCATGTCTGAACTGGGGTGGCAGAGTGGGCTAAAGAACGGTGATGGATTAAACCCAGATCAGTTGACTGGGGGTGAGTGCTTGCACTGTTCAAGACTCCATCCATCATTTCCCTTGGTTTTTGCTTTGTTCGCCATAAGTTGGCAGGGTATGCTCAGACGTGAGTCCCTTGCTCACTTTGCCACTGGATTCAAGCAAGCCTGGCTGAAGACGGCTGAAATGCCAGAAACCGGTCCTAGGAAGCTTGTTTCCGGTCCAGGGAAGACATGGCTTGGCAGTTCGGGCTGGACTGTTCCCATGAGGCACAGGGTCAGACTGATTTGCATATGGCCATGTCTGAACTGGGGTGGCAGAGTGGGCTAAAGAACGGTGATGGATTAAACCCAGATCAGTTGACTCGGGGTGAGTGCTTGCAATGTTCAACACTCCGTCCATCATTTCCCTTGGTTTTTGCTTTGTTCGCCATAAGTTGGCAGGGTATGCTCAGACGTGAGTCCCTTGCTCACTTTGCCACTGGATTCAAGCAAGCCTGGCTGAAGACGGCTGAAATGCCAGAAACCGGTCCTAGGAAGCTTGTTTCCGGTCCAGGGAAGACACGGCTTGGCAGTTCGGGCTGGACTGTTCCCATGAGGCACAGGGTCAGACTGATTTGCCTATGGCCATGTCTGAACTGGGGTGGCAGAGTGGGCTAAAGAACGGTGATGGATTAAACCCAGATCAGTTGACTGGGGGTGAGTGCTTGCAATGTTCAACACTCCGTCCATCATTTCCCTTGGTTTTTGCTTTGTTCGCCATAAGTTGGCAGGGTATGCTCAGACGTGAGTCCCTTGCTCACTTTGCCACTGGATTCAAGCAAGCCTGGCTGAAGACGGCTGAAATGCCAGAAACCGGTCCTAGGAAGCTTGTTTCCGGTCCAGGGAAGACATGGCTTGGCAGTTCGGGCTGGACTGTTCCCATGAGGCACAGGGTCAGACTGATTTGCATATGGCCATGTCTGAACTGGGGTGGCAGAGTGGGCTAAAGAACGGTGATGGATTAAACCCAGATCAGTTGACTGGGGGTGAGTGCTTGCACTGTTCAAGACTCCATCCATCATTTCCCTTGGTTTTTGCTTTGTTCGCCATAAGTTGGCAGGGTATGCTCAGATGTGAGTCCCTTGCTCACTTTGCCACTGGATTCAAGCAAGCCTGGCTGAAGACGGCTGAAATGCCAGAAACCGGTCCTAGGAAGCTTGTTTCCGGTCCAGGGAAGACATGGCTTGGCAGTTCGGGCTGGACTGTTCCCATGAGGCACAGGGTCAGACTGATTTGCATATGGCCATGTCTGAACTGGGGTGGCAGAGTGGGCTAAAGAACGGTGATGGATTAAACCCAGATCAGTTGACTGGGGGTGAGTGCTTGAAATGTTCAACACTCCGTCCATCATTTCCCTTGGTTTTTGCTTTGTTCGCCATAAGTTGGCAGGGTATGCTCAGACGTGAGTCCCTTGCTCACTTTGCCACTGGATTCAAGCAAGCCTGGCTGAAGACGGCTGAAATGCCAGAAACCGCTCCTAGGAAGCTTGTTTCCGATCCAGGGAAGACATGGCTTGGCAGTTCGGGCTGGACTGTTCCCATGAGGCACAGGGTCAGACTGATTTGCATATGGCCATGTCTGAACTGGGGTGGCAGAGTGGGCTAAAGAACGGTGATGGATTAAACCCAGATCAGTTGACTGGGGGTGAGTGCTTGCAATGTTCAACACTCCGTCCATCATTTCCCTTGGTTTTTGCTTTGTTCGCCATAAGTTGGCAGGGTATGCTCAGACGTGAGTCCCTTGCTCACTTTGCCACTGGATTCAAGCAAGCCTGGCTGAAGACGGCTGAAATGCCAGAAACCGGTCCTAGGAAGCTTGTTTCCGGTCCAGGGAAGACATGGCTTGGCAGTTCGGGCTGGACTGTTCCCATGAGGCACAGGGTCAGACTGATTTGCATATGGCCATGTCTGAACTGGGGTGGCAGAGTGGGCTAAAGAACGGTGATGGATTAAACCCAGATCAGTTGACTGGGGGTGAGTGCTTGCAATGTTCAACACTCCATCCATCATTTCCCTTGGTTTTTGCTTTGTTCGCCATAAGTTGGCAGGGTATGCTCAGACGTGAGTCCCTTACTCACTTTGCCACTGGATTCAAGCAAGCCTGGCTGAAGACGGCTGAAATGCCAGAAACCGGTCCTAGGAAGCTTGTTTCCGGTCCAGGGAAGACATGGCTTGGCAGTTCGGGCTGGACTGTTTCCATGAGGCACAGGGTCAGACTGATTTGCATATGGCCATGTCTGAACTGGGGTGGCAGAGTGGGCTAAAGAACGGTGATGGATTAAACCCAGATCAGTTGACTGGGGGTGAGTGCTTGCAATGTTCAACACTCCGTCCATCATTTCCCTTGGTTTTTGCTTTGTTCGCCATAAGTTGGCAGGGTATGCTTAGACGTGAGTCCCTTGCTCACTTTGCCACTAGATTCAAGCAAGCCTGGCTGAAGACGGCTGAAATGCCAGAAACCGGTCCTAGGAAGCTTGTTTCTGGTCCAGGGAAGACATGCCTTGGCAGTTCGGGCTGGACTGTTCCCATGAGGCACAGGGTCAGACTGATTTGCATATGGCCATGTCTGAACTGGGGTGGCAGAGTGGGTTAAAGAACGGTGATGGATTAAACCCAGATCAGTTAACTGGGGGTGAGTGCTTGCAATGTTCAACACTCCGTCCATCATTTCCCTTGGTTTTTGCTTTCTTCTTTTATGTTCCCATGAACAGTGCAATCTGGATATGTTCAGTTGATTCAGATAGGTTTTCGTTGACTGATTTGTAATAGGAAAATCATTTTCTAGATTATGGGCCTTGAGTTGGTTCGACAGAATATAGCGTGAAAAGGTAGTGGAGATGCCGGCCATCATGTTAGAACGCCATTGGCTATTATGCACGTTGGATAGGGCAGACGGAACGTCTTACACATTTTTTTGACAGATTACCATGTCTGTCCAACTCTAAGGCCCATACTCTTCACTTCTGGCACGATGTTAGACCCAGGTAAAGTGGGCGCCATCCTTCCAGTACTAGAGCCTTAGCTAACAAAGAAGTGAATTCTGGCAGCTGTAGCCTTTGTTCCCATTCACCAAAACTAAAGGAACTGAGATAGCTGATGTCAAACATTTGTGAAAGGAAAGCTTAGGGCCGCTCGTGTGGTACTGAGAGTTTGCTGTTTTCATCTGGGATGCTCCCCAAATTAGGAAACACATTTATTTACTTTGAAATTAATTGAACAGAGGTAAGTGGTATTGGCAACACCATAGACATCAAAATGAATGTTTTTCAAAATAGTCTTGATTTTCATAAGTAATAATTCAAATGCATTGTAGGCAGTCATCTACAAAGTACTATCATGTATTTATCATAAAGATGTGAGAGCATGACGTTATGCAGTCATCCATTCATATAGGTTGTATCCGCAACCTAAAACATTTTTTTCATACAATTCTATTCGCATTTTCTATTTGACAACAATAAACATCAACACCGGATTCACAACAGTTACAGGTTAGATTTGATACCCAACACGTATCGTTGGAAAGGAAATACATTACATCTTCAATCTTAAGCATATCAATGGAAGCGGGGAGGTTGGGCCATCACTAGTAAGATCATCTTGCGGTTGCTGGGGTCAAGTCGCCACGTTGAGGAGTCCAGGGGTAAGAGGAGGGAGGCAGCCAATGCGGCCAAATATCTCTCTGTTCAAGCTGTGGTATGTGTATCAGTCAGGTGCTGTGCGTTAGGTAGGCCACCAAATGTATTTTTCTTGTGGAAAATGAAACTGTTGTATTCTATATTCAATGAAATGTCTTAACATTCATCTCCTGCCAGCTGAATGTGTATGTGATGTCATCAGCTGATGTCACAGGTGGAATGTGATGTGCTGCTTAGCAGACTGGCTGAAGATGAAGGTGGTTGGCAGTTCAAGAGCTGTGTAGTCTTATCAAATAAATCTACTCTAATTCAACTGTTCCTGAGTCAATTACTACAGATTTTTGGCGACGAGTTTACTACACAGCTGAACCCACCATTTGCCTTTCAATTCAAGCAAGAACTTTCTTCAAAAATCAAGCAAAGGTTTCCAAATCTAATCAAGTCTCAAGCTACCCGGTCTGGATTTAAAAGTTTCTGCTTTCAAGAACTTTTGTGTGGATTTCGTCTTCTTCAAATCGATTTTAGGAGCTGCTGTGTTCTGCTACACTCGCTTCTATACTAAGACTTGGTACTTGCCCTAGCGGAAAAGGTGACCTTTCAAAACAATTTCAAGGTGTTGCTGTGTTCTCCTACACTCGTTTCTATTTAAAGACTTGGATCAAGCTAGCTGAAAAGGCGACTCGTTTCAATCAAGAAGCTTTCACTCTGGTGTCCGGTTTCAAGAGATTTCGTTGGAGATTCTACCCGTGAGTCTAGTTTGCCTTTTATGTTAGTTCTATGGACATATCTCCGTGATATAGCAGTTTTGGGATTCTCGTTCTACTTGTGCTGAGGTTATTAAGCTCATTGACAATCGTGGAGGGAGAATGTATCCTTGTATTCATCAATTACCTGTTCGCGGAACGCGCAGTCCGCGCGCCGATGTTTGGATTTAAACTTGCAGCGCGTCTTCTCGAGGATCGCCATTCTTTAGAGCACCCGCACCCAGCACCCGCACATGCGCACGCGTGTTCTAACACTCGCGCATGCGCGTGAATGCACATGTACGTCAAGTAGCGTCTCTGCATGGAGTGTGAGTACGGTCTCTATTGTCACAGCAGCTACGTCATCCGCATTTCTCAAAAGGATTTCCTGCTCAACGAGTGTTCTGTTTCCGTGGAAACCATTCTTGTCCGACTTCGTTTGTCAAGCTCTGTCAAGCAGGAAGAGTTTTGCCAACCACGTATCTTTTTCCTTTGCCAACCAACAGACTTTGGTTGCCAGTAACAATTTGGCACTTTGGGGAATATCGATTTTGGCCTAGGAAGTGCTAGTTATGGACATTTTTCCTATCAAAAGTTTATTTACGAAGAGGTTTATTAACCAGAGGCTCATCAACCATTTTTTTTCCTATTAACATTCTTGGTTCAAAGGAGGATATTGCTATTTTCATATCTGAAGATGGTGTTTTTGTTGTGTTAAATATTTAAACAATTTTGTTTGTACTAGAGATATTCTTGTGGAGCATTTTACAGCCTGTTCTTTTCACGGGGGTGCTATTCAATGTTTTTTGGTTTTATTTTTGCAGCTTCAGGATTTATTTCTAGTCATGTCAACTATGCAGTCAATTAATGCACCTCCTGCATTTTTAGAAAGCCCAGGGGATCCTCCGGTTAAGTGGGATGTTTGGTTTGACGCTTTCGAAACCTATTTGGGTGCGATTGGGGCACTTAGATATCGTCCAGAAAGGAAAAAATATCTCCTATTACATTCTCTTGGGTTCGAGGGTAGGTCAATATTTAAGCATCTACCTGATTTAGCAGATAATGGGGTAGAATTAGATGAGTATCAAATAACCGTATCAAAACTTAAAATTCGTTTCGACAAACAACCCAGTTTGATTGTACTTAGGCACAAATTTTTCAAGAGAAAGCAAGCGGAAAATGAGGATGTTGATGCTTACATTTCTGTTCTTAGAAAGTTAGCTGCAGTGTGTGTATTTGAGAATTTTACTGAACAACTCATTCGTGATCAATTTGTGTGCCATGGGAAAGATAAACAGATTAGACAAAAATTACTGTCAATGGACAATCCTACACTAGATGAAACGATAAAGGTGGCGAAGAGTATTGAGACTTCTCAAGTTTCGTTAAAGGAACTTGAAGACAAACCTCCTGACGCTATTAACTTTGTGGGGGGGGTGAAGAAAGAGAAGAGCAAATTTAGTAAAAGTTTCAACAAGAAATCTTCAAATAGCAAACCTAATGTACCTATACCAAGCAATGTCTGTTTGCGTTGTGGTTATGCGTCCCATGCCAAAGGGGGAAATTGTCCAGCTGTCAATTCGGTTTGTAATTTTTGTAAGAAAGTGAGACATTTTGTGACTGTGTGTCTAAAGAGAAAATTTCAAAAGAAACCTGTAGCTTGTGTGGTAGAATCTGCTGATGAATCTGAAGGAGAAGTTGTGTCTGTTGTTCATCAGGCAGTTTCTGGTGAGGAAACATCTATTCCCCTCACTGGTGATCCCTCATGTTGTGTCGAACCAGTGGTGGAAATAGGTGTAGGAGACAAGAAAATCAATCTCCTTGTGGATTTTGGTGCCAGAATCACCATGATAACTCAGAAGCTATTTCATGAGACCTGGGGTAGTAGAGAATTGTTTCCACCTGATCGTTCTCCAGTTTCTTATGAAGGACGGAAAATCGAACTGTTAGGCTTTATGGAAGATTTTTTAAGTTTCGCGGGAAGGAAGATCAGAGGAAAAATCTATATAGCGGTCAAGGGTTTGAACATTTTGGGGTGGTTTCACCAGGGTCTGTTTGGTATGATTCTGAGACCTGGAACAAAAGAACAGGTCATGCTAGTCACCTGTGAAGAGGAATGCTCTAAGTGTAAAAATGATTTCCCTTCTGTGTTCTGTAACGATCTGGGTAAAATTACTGGATTCAAACACAAAATAATTGTAAAGGATGGAGCCATTCCGATTAAACACAAGCTCAGAGGTGTTCCGTTTAGTATACGAGACGATCTTAACAAAGAACTTAAATCTTTATGTGATAAAGGAATCATCGAACCCACAGAGTCCTCTCTCTGGTTGTCACCTTTGGTGGTTGCCAGGAAAAGGGATGGACAGTTGCGTGTGTGTGTGGACCTCAGGTCTCTCAACAAAGAGATCTGGGTTGACTCCCATCCTTTGCCTAGGATATCAGATTTGTTCACATCCATCAAAGGGGCTGCTGTATTCTCGAAATTAGACTTGGCTAGCGCCTATCATCAAATAGAGTTGCACCCTGATTCTTGTGCTCTAACAGCTTTTGTGTCTCCTCTGGGTACGTTTCAGTATCGAAGGATGCCATTTGGTCTGGCCTCCGCGGCCTCAGTCTTCCAGAGGGTTATGCAAAATATGTTAAAAGATGTCGAAGGAGTCATTGTTTTCCAGGACGATGTTCTTATTTATGCCAAGGACAATGAATCACATGATGTCATTGTCAGACGGGTCCTTGAAATATTCAAGGAGCGTGGTGTTGTATTGAAGTCTGAGAAGTGTAAATTTTCGTGTAGGGAAATAGAATATCTGGGACATATGTTATCTCATGAAGGTGTTAGGCCCAGACAAGGTTTGATTGATGCAATTTTGGAAGCACCTGTGCCAAAGGACAAAACTGGAGTTAAGTCTTTATTAGGGCTTCTAGAGTACTATTCGAGATTCATTCCGAACTACGCGTCTATAGTCAGGCCTATTAGCAGTCTACTTATGGGTTCGAGAAAGTTTCTGTGGTGTACAGGATGTGACCAGGCGTTTAAGGAAGTTAAGAGTATTTTGAAAGACAGTGAGGCTCTTACTCCTTTTGACCCAAATCTTCCTAGTTGCATAACTGTAGATGCTAGTCTGGCAGGGTTAGGAGCAATACTTACTCAACAGGATGGTAGTGTGGAAAATACTGTGGCGTTTGCTTCTAGAGTGCTCAGGAGTGCTGAGACACAGTATTCTGTTATCGAGAAGTAATTGTTGGCCTGTTTGTGGGCTATAGACAAATATCGACCATATGTTTGGGGAAGACGGTTCTACTTATTTACGGATCACAAGCCTTTAGTCTCTATTTTGTCTTCAGGTCCGAGTAAGTGCTGTACTCCTAGGATTACTAGAATGGTCAGCAAACTTCTGCAGTATCAATTTGAAGTTTTCCACATTGCTGGGGGGATAAATACCAGAGCAGACTTTTTGTCTCGCTTTCCTCAGAGTAGTGGACATAGTGAGGGAACTAGTTTTCTAGATTTGAATGATGAAGATAAGGAAGACTGTTTTGTAGCTTCATTAGATATTCCGGTTCTGGCAGTTGGTTCCGAATCTGATTGGAGGAGTGCATTGTTAGAGGATTCTCTTCTGCAAGAGGTATGCAGACTTTCTAGAGTTGGGTGGCCCAAGGAAAGATCCTTGCCCACAAATCTTCAAGCTTATTGGAAGGTTGAATCTGAGATATCTGTGGAAGATGGTTTGTTGATGAGAGGTGACAAACTTATTCCACCACATTCCTTGAGGCCCAAGATTATCAAAGAGGCACATGAGGGACATCTAGGAATCACTCTCACCAAAAGACGAATACGTCAGGATTTTTGGTGGCCTAGTATGGATGTTGAAATTTCAACATTGGTTGAAAGCTGTTTTGTGTGTCGTACATCGGAGAAAACTATGAAAGTCATTACACCTCCTTTGCACCCTATTGAGTGTCCGTCTGGCCCTTGGGTTAAAATAGGGATTGACATTATGGGTCCTTATGAGATACTTCCATTAGGGTTGAAGTACATTTTGGTAGCCATGGACTATACTTCAAAGTGGCCAGAAATCAAAGTAGTCAGAGATGCTACCTCTTCGAGTGTTGTCAAGTTCCTAAAAGAAATATTTTTAAGGGAAGGGTTTCCACAGTATCTTGTGTCTGATAATGGGACGCAATTTCTGAGTGATTAGTTTCAGTCTTTTCTAAAGCTCAGTTCTATTAAACATCTCAAGAGCTCTCTTTATCACCCGCAAACGAATGGTCTTGTTGAGAGAATGAACAGGGTTGTGGGTGAGTGTATCAAATGGGCAGTGAGTGGGAATCACGATGTATATAAGTCCCTTGAGAGTATTTTATGGTTTTATAGGACCACGCCTCATTCTTCGACAAAAGTGTCTCCTTTTGAGATACTTAGGGGTAGGAAGGCAAATACCAGTTTCAGACCAGGTTGGATGAGTAAATGGGTAGAATCTTTGTGTAATGTGGAGGGCATCATGGAAAAGGTCAAAGTCAACTCTGATATGGCTCAGAGTAAAGAGAAATCATGGTTTGACAAAAAAAGGGGTGTGAAATGTGTTGCTTTGTCTGTGGGCGATTTTGTACGCATCAAGAATCCTGGGCATACTAAGAAGGGGCATTGTAAATTCGGTAATCCTGTCAGAGTTACTCGCATTTATAATAATGCTGCCCAGGTTGAAGGGGGTTGTTGGTGGAATTTATCCAGATTGATTAAAACAAGATATCGCCCAACATCAGAGAGTGCTAATTTTACAAGTAGAGAGGACAGTTCTATCGAGCCTTCTGTGGGTCAGAGTAGGAAATGTTCGAGGGTTCGTGTTGTTCCCCACAGGTTTCGTGATTGAAGGTATGTTACTATGCATGTTACTATATAATATATTTTCTAATGTGTTTTGGGGAAAAGGAGGTATGTGATATTATTTGTCTTGACATATTGTTATATGCATTGAAAATTTTATTTTATAGGTTTGTGTACATTTTGTTCTGTAGGTTTTATTCTGTAATGTAGGAAGTTGTTATGTTATTGTTCCTTTTCTTAGGAGAAAAGGAGGTATGTTGTATTCTATATTCAATGAAATGTCTTAACATTCATCTCCTGCCAGCTGAATGTGTATGTGATGTCATCAGCTGATGTCACAGGTGGAATGAGATGTGCTGCTTAGCAGACTGGCTGAAGATGAAGGTGGTTGGCAGTTCAAGAGCTGTGTAGTCTTATCAAATAAATCTACTCTAATTCAACTGTTCCTGAGTCAATTACTACAGAAACTCAGTAAACGTAATGCAAAAAAACGGAGGTATGAGGCTCCATGCCATTTCAGATAAGTAAAACGTCAAATGGGCTTTTAATGGCAAAATCTGTGCATTCTGGGAGTTGCAGTTTATTTTTATTCAATTCAAGCAACTGGACCTTTTTACCATGATTTGTAACGTGAAAACTGGATGCATGGGGGCAGATTTACAAGCCCCTTGCCCCAACCGTACGTCACTTTCCCCATGTTAAAAGTGACCCAAAAAGTGGCGCAAGGGGCTTGTACATTAGGCCCATGGTGTTCATCATACTTGGGGTGATCTGTGAACCCTCAGTGTGACATATAACGACACGAGTAAAATCCATTACCCTAATTGCAGTGCTACACACGCATGTTTATGCCTAAGATAGCAAGAAAAGAACGGTATGCACAGTGCATTGTGTTGTTATAGAAAAACAACAAGCATTAGCAAAGCCAATAGGTTTCACCTACACAAAGTCTTTTGGCTTTGTCAGTGTTTTTTACACAATGGTTTTTTTGTGGCAGGTGGGAGGGTTTGCGGTGGTAAAGGCAGATAGGCAATCTGAAGATCTTTGGGCACATTGATAGTGTAACTTAACTCACATTGTAGACAATGTGGAGAGCATATGGCTAAACAGTGTGAGTTGATTAGCACACACGGAGTAGTGTGGGAGCCATAAACGATGATTAGGGTGGGCACATGGATCACGTGGGGAGGTAGGGCTCATGAACAGACATTGTGAGAGTCATGGGGAACAGAAACAGAGTGGACATGTCAACAGTGCTAGGAGCTTGGGGCAGGGCACATGAAGGGATACTCAACGGCAGACAGTGTAAGCTGTTGGGGCACAAAGAACCCTGAGGTACATAGACAGACAGTGTAGTGGGTGAGGTGCCCATGAAAGAGTGACAGGGGTGTAGGGGTCACAGACTGTGTGAAGCTTCAGACACATGGGCAGCCAGTGGGAAGAAGGTGGAGCTCCGAAAGTGTGGAAAGCTCAGTGCACATGCGTAGTGCTTCAAGCGTGGCGGTCAATGAAAATGAGAGATTTTTAGGCATAATGGTGCTGGATTGTTGTGCTACTCACCTTAAAGTGCTTCAGTGCTTCGTATGGGGTAGTAAGGTCTATGTCAAAGCAAATGCAATGAAAGATATGTTCAATAGTGGTGAAAGTGCCCATTGACAATGTGTAAAAAACATGGGGCACGTAGGCAGAGTATGGAGAGCTTCGATCAAATTGACGGCCAATGTAAAGTGCTTAGAACACTAACAGATGATGCAAAGTGCATTGACAGTGTGTGAAGCGTAAAACTCATTGGCAGAAAGTGTGGGGATCTCACCTTGCCAAGGAATGCTTTTATCACCAGGGCCCTCAATCCCTCACCTACGGCAGGCACTTATGCCCATGCACTATTGCGGATAGAGCTCACAACTGGCACTTAGCACACACTTGTTCCCCTGTACAGCGCTGTGACACTAAGGGATGCTAATAAAAATAGTAGGCGCACAACGTGACATTCACTCTTCCCATTTGCCCAAGAACTCTCAGAAACAGAGCGTGTTGTTCATGGCGTAGCCTTTTTATTCACGAAACAGGTAATTCACCAGTGACCAACACGAGAGTAACAGTATCCCTTTTGGATATAAAATTATCAAAGCATCACTCTTTAGCGGTATTAACTTGACGAAGGCTGCCGGGCAATTAGGCACAACATTACACTTGAACTTGAGCTTGGCCGTACACTTTAGTGGCCTTGGCCTGTCAAAGGCAGTAAAGAAGATATGCACCACATTACATTTGAACTCTTGAACTTGGCCATACACTTGAACTTGGCCGTCTCGGCCCACCAAGCCCCCACTCTGCTGTGCACATTGTGCCAGCAGGCCCCAACGCGCTACAGCGAACAGTTGCACTACTTGTAAACCAGGGCCCCGCATGGCACACTGGCATGCCCACCGGGGTACCTGCACTCAGGCAGCCTCCCCAGGGTCCACCTCAGTCCATAGGTTGTGGGTTAGGGCAGAAGAGTCAGGGACCACCAGCAGGCCAATCCCCCCTTCCGCCTACCCTCTGCACACGTGCCTCCTACCCCTTTCTGGGGGCCATCCAGTTGTTTAATCGCCATTGTTGTGCTTGCTTGTTGTTAACTGTCACCGTTCCGCCCTCGCTCTCTTGCCGGGTGGGTGGGTGGTTGACGATGTGCCCCTGCAGCTTGCCGGAGGTTCAAAGGGACAAAGAGGCTGAAGATCGCAGGGCGCGGATTTAAATAGCCTTCCAGCGCGCCCCGATGACGTCACTTCATTCAGCCCCCCTTTTCGGCCCTGGGGAAGGTCCAGTCCCATGGGCGCCCCTCCTCTAGGCGCGGGGGGCGCCGGTCATAGTAGGCGCACAACGTGACATTCACTCTTCCCATTTGCCCAAGAACTCTCAGAAACAGAGCGTGTTGTTCATGGCGTAGCCTTTTTATTCACGAAACAGGTAATTCACCAGTGACCAACACGAGAGTAACAGTATCCCTTTTGGATATAAAATTATCAAAGCATCACTCTTTAGCGGTATTAACTTGACGAAGGCTGCCGGGCAATTAGGCACAACATTACACTTGAACTTGAGCTTGGCCGTACACTTTAGTGGCCTTGGCCTGTCAAAGGCAGTAAAGAAGATATGCACCACATTACATTTGAACTCTTGAACTTGGCCATACACTTGAACTTGGCCGTCTAGGCCCACCAAGCCCCCACTCTGCTGTGCACATTGTGCCAGCAGGCCCCAACGCGCTACAGCGAACAGTTGCACTACTTGTAAACCAGGGCCCCGCATGGCACACTGGCATGCCCACCGGGGTACCTGCACTCAGGCAGCCTCCCCAGGGTTCACCTCAGTCCATAGGTTGTGGGTTAGGGCAGAAGAGTCAGGGACCACCAGCAGGCCAATCCCCCCTTCCGCCTACCCTCTGCACACGTGGCTCCTACCCCTTTCTGGGGGCCATCCAGTTGTTTAACCGCCACAGGGCGAGAAGCTCCCTGGCGCGCTCGCCCTCCCCCCGCGCTAACTGTGCTCCCAAATGGCCCCTAGCATTGTTTGTATGAGCCACTGCCCGTCTACCAAAAATATGACCTCCATCCTGATTCCACCTCTCCCTTTTGTTATCTGGGCCGTCCTGTGATACATTACCTGCCCCCTTTCAGTGACCATCGAGTTGTGAAGAGCCTAGTTTACACCATCTCCTGTTTCCCCTGAATTAATCCATGAGCCCCCTGCCAGGAACCTGTCACCAGCTGTATTTCCGCCACCGTTATCCTAAAGGGAACTACTACCCCAGGCCCTCCATAAAATTTCCGCCCGTATGGGTGCCTAGATGCTAGCGCAACCCAATTAGACTCCCCTGGTCTCCTGGGACAGCGGAGGAAGTGTTGGACCCGCTGCCTTCCTCTTACTGGTCGCCCGTATCACTTTCTTCCCAAGCTTGTCCTTGGCCTTAACCAGAACCCCCTTAACTTATACTGCCTGCGTTATCCTACCGACCACATATAGAAACTTCCCTTCAGACCATTGGTCATTGAGCGGTGGCGTAATAACGCACCCTCTTACAGCCTTGTGATAATTTACCAGGCCCAAGAATGCGTTAGATAAAATATCTTGGCAACTAACCTCAGTAGCAGGCACATTGTCCAGAAGCCTCACTTAATGCCCACCGAGTTGGGAAGGCCCAACACTATCTCCCATTTTTACTTTATGACATCCACCTCCCGCCCCAAGGAAACTAGTCCCTTAGGGCCTCCAATAGCAAATCTGCCCACCGGGATGCCTGCAACCTTAGTGCAACCCTAAGTGTACTCTCCCGAGCCTCTCCGGTATGCCTCTTCGATATGCCCATGAAGTCCAGGACCTCCAGGGGTCCGAACTCCGTCACCAGCCAGGTGACGTCCGGGACCACCGGCAGGTCAGTCCCGTTTGTCGCCAGCCAGACAAAGAAGAACTACTGCCCCATACCGTTACCTGCTGACATCAGTCATAGTTAACTTACCAACCAGGCACCTCCTTGTGCCTAGAAACCAATCAGCTATGCTACATATTTTGTGTCCATCAACAGACCTTCTTGAGACGGACTTGCACTGGGCTGGACTCCTGCACTGCCACCCTCTGAGCTATTGCTCCACCCACTGACAAGGCTGCTCCCTTTGTGAGAGGTGTTGCTTTGCCCCTTACTGGTTAGGACCTGTGGTTATAGGCCGCCACAGGGGTATAAAAGGCTGGTTGTGCTTCGCCCCTTACTGTTAAGACCTGTGGTTGCAGGCTGCCACAGGGGTATAAATGGCTGGGTTACCATGATAATGTAGCACCTGCCGGGTAATTACACTGTGCCCGAGGTGAAGTTTGTAAATTGTACTCCATAACCACCTTTACCAGGGAGCCTCCGGTTACCGTATCCTCTGCTATGTGCCTCTTTATTATAAATCCTCCCACCCCCGCATGGCCAACACTATGTGAAGATGGCGTTGCCCTTGGTCGAGGGAAGCAGCGGCTGGATGATTTAATTTATTGCCTGGTAACTAGCCAGACCCGGTAGCCCACGCAACAATACTCACCGTTCAGCCCCAAACTGACTACTACCCTAACTGTTATTATGTCCCTCGCAAAAGACCCCCTACGTGAAAGGAATAAATACTGTTCCATATCGGCACAAACTGGTGATTGTAAACTTGGGTTTTGTAAGGGGTCCTCCTGCAACA
The DNA here is from genome assembly GCF_964204655.1 of Triturus cristatus. Lineage (NCBI taxonomy): Eukaryota > Metazoa > Chordata > Amphibia > Caudata > Salamandridae > Triturus > Triturus cristatus. The sequence continues at coordinate 423,864,533 of NC_140594.1, read as the reverse complement.
AAGCCTTGAGAATGTTTTTGCACTGTCTCCCCACACTTATTGGCATCACGCGAAAACATGACAAGAAACTACGTCCATGCCAGAATTGGTTCCCCCGCACTAGCGGCTCAAGGGTAATTGTAAGCAGACAAAATTTCATCTGTTTCCTGACTTCTTAGCAGCAGCATGAGCACTTGATGAGACGTTCTCTTTCAGGCCAAGGCTGATTCCCCCTATACTATCACACCAGCCATGTGATTATGTTGGCAAGACAGAGTTTATGTCCCTTGTGCTGAACTAACCATAAAGTTTCACAGATAACTGGAAGAAGGTATTTGGCTGTGTACCCTGGGGTGATTATCTGGTCTTTTGGCTACCCCTTACCCTTTCCCCTAGGAAGGGGGGGGTTGGGGTTTGTCCCCCTGCCACCGAAGTGACGCTACTAGCGTCCTGCGCAAACCTTGCCACCGCAGCAATAGATGTGGTTTTGCGATGTTCTGTGATAGGGTATTAAAGCAGGGGTTCTGACCATCTGCTTGCGGCTATAGTGCTCAATATACTGACAATTTACAGCAAGCGAGGTCTTGTCTAATCTTTCCGTCATAAAGATTCCCAATCATGTAGCTGGTAAGTGCAATTGCGAACCAAGCACAACAGCTCCCTTAATGACGCACACCAAACGGGGAGGCCCTTGTGCCACCAACCATTGGCTACCTCCGCACCATAGGTAGCTGTAATCATAACATAAATAAGCCCACAGATGGCAAGTGCAACACAGTGCTAAGTATTTTTTAGTTGCTTAACATAGATAGCATTACTCGACTCAGACGGTCACCCCATCTGGAGACAAATGACATATAACAGCGCTTTGGAAAGCAGAAGAAAAGGGGTGTGGACTGACACTAATCTGAAGGCCCATGACATATAATAGCGCCATGGGGAGCAGTCGCGAAGGGTGTAGATCACCACATTATTTCCCCATAGTAGCCTACATAATTGTGCCCACTATAACCTGCCCATTGCCTACCAGCGTAATAGGTGTTTGTGATGGGAGGAAATCATTGTTGCCCCTTTGTAAATCAATGAATCATACCAAACGGTCAATTTGTGGACGGGAACCCCTGAATATATCAGCAGGGAAATGTTGTGCCTCAGGGCTGTAACCACGTTCAAACCCCCGATCCCAAATAGCGCAGGGTTACTACCAGGGTGCAGCAGCCTCTCCAATTTGACATATGGCACGACTCGCATGTGCACTGCCACCCCCCAAAAGTGGGGTGCATCTTGGCGTTGAATCCCAGATTGAATGGTGTTTAATTTGTCTACCTCCCCCAAGATGCAAAGCTAAGTGTGTCAAGCCGGGAACGGCACCTGGGACCTTAAACAATGCAAGTTTACAGCATCCGTGGCTGGCCAGGAATGCAGGTGCAGCTAAAATTAACAAGTAACTCCCCATCTAAATTGAAATGTAAATAAGAACAACCTGACTCCTTAACCATAGGAACTGACTGCAGACACAGACCAAGTGTGTTTAAGCACACTTGCCGCAATGAGATGCACTGCAACATGCCATGCATGTCAACTGGGTGTGCCTGAGTGACACATATGGGCTACCCCGTCAGCCCAGACGGGTTATACTGGCCAATAATAACTGCACAGAATAATTAAAGGGCTTTCCTAATGATCGATGAAGCAGTTAATTCGACGCTGTATGAGTGTGCTGAAGCCCACGTTGCAGAAATGGGATGAACTTCAAAGTGCAGCGCATGCCAACTGAGTGCGCATGATTGACCAGTGTTATTACGAATGGCACATTTAGAATACCCAATCATCTAAGGACGGGTTTAGCGGGCCAAATAACCGCTCAGAATAATTGTAGGGCTCTCCCAATTACAGGCGAAACAGTTAATTCATGGACTTGGACTGAAGATAGTACCTGAGGCACTTCTACCAATTCAACCCCATAACCTGAATGCACATATTTAATACCTCTGCCTTGTCCGACTCACCCGTTCCCCCAAGGCAGGACGTTTCATGACGCATGGATGTACAGCAAGTATAGGAAGCAGACGACATGATGCCCAGCAACGACTTCTGATACCCTGAGATACAACTACGATCATTATACATCTTGCTATACTTGTTATGCTAATTATTCTGATATAAGAAAGTCACTGTAAATTCAACCACCGTTACACAACTTACAGTTCACCAGGAATATAACTACAGCCAATACAGGAAGCCGACGGCATGATGCGCAAGGACTTCTAATACTATGTGATACCACTACATCCGCGACATATGTTGTTATAAATACGCCTCGCCAACAAGAATACAGATTTCAGGGGAAATAAGAACAAATAACCGGACTATGATGACTTGGAAACGTTCTTTGCATGAAGCGCACTGGCAGATCTAATGGTGCCTTGAAAATGTTCTTTGGCATGCAGCGCATTGGGAGAGCCAAATCCCAGATCGGAAAGAAAATATATACCAAGATCCGGGCTAATGTCTGTGACATGAAGCACATCGATCCCTATCCGCCGTCCCAGCTCTGGATAGCGATGCGAAAGCCGAGGGCCGCCTCTCACCGCAAGCCGCATCTTAACCGCTACTGGGGCGGCCCCCCTCTGTCCCTGCTACGGGGGCGGCCCTCTCTCTGTACCTGTGAGCTAACGTCTGGCTGTTGCGGTCGAACCGCGCCTCATGAGCTGCGTGAATAGTATCGCTCCGCCGCCTCCATACGGGCTCGACCCCACTATGTAGAAGTGGGAGGACCCTAGACTGTTCATAGGGTGTTTTTACCTCGCCTCAGCCAGCTTTAGGGGAAATCCAGCCGCGAGCCGCTCCCGATCCCGAAGGGGGTATGCGCGGGAGTGATCGGTTGGATGCAATAATACGCCAAGCCCGTTTGCATAGATGTAAAGCGGTATAGACGCTGCTCCAACAAACAATTGCACCACCAACTATGGGTGCGAACGGTCAAATTGTTCAAAACCGCAAGAAACAACTCGAAAACCAAGGGGGGCGCCCACCGCGCTTGGTGGCGGGACGCCTAGCTCCACGGGCCGCATCGAGACAAACGACCTGACCATCCATTTTGGGTAAAACGCAATATTATTCAAAAACTTATAGCGGGAATACACTCGACAACAAAAGGGGGGGAGGGGCGTCCGCTTGCATATAGCATCTAGACGCCTCGCACTACGCACAATATGGTTCCTATCACAAAGCTGCCTTTTATAGGAAATACACGCGAAACAACGGCGCGTCCCCCGCATATGGCTGCGGGACGCCTCGCACACTGACGGAAATAATTAATTAATGATCGTCAAGCCAAATATAACAGACCCCATATGGGCGAGCTACGCCTAGGCCCCCTCAAACCTCCTGTGCCACACGCAACACTCCGCTGACTCGAACTCCCTCCACGTCGACGATGTGCCCCTGCAGCTTGCCGGAGGTTCAAAGGGACAAAGAGGCTGAAGATCGTAGGGCGCGGATTTAAATAGCCTTCCAGCGCGCCCCGGTGACGTCACTTCATTCAGCCCCCCTTTTCGGTCCTGGGGAAGGTCCAGTCCCGTGGCGCTACTAAGGGCGCCCCTCCTCTAGGCGCGGGGGGCGCCGGTCAAAACACTCTGCAATTCCAAAATAGAATTAAATAAAGGCCGTACTCAACTATCTGAAACCTTTGTTCCTTCTCTTTTATTGAAGCAGAAGATGAATGCCTTAGCATGAAAAGCACTTCAGGTGAAAGCAAGTCGACAAACAGGGGGAAGTGGGGCAGGAGGGGAATGGGGGAAAGCAACTGGGCAGGGAGGAAGCAAGCAGCGATGGGAGGAAGGCGGTGGGAGGGACGGGACAAACAAAGGCATGCGGGTGGGGTGGAAGATTCATACTTTAAAACAAACACGGAGTGCTAAATAAGAAAATGCACTTTAAAATAAGATGATGGGGATGGAGGCAGGCAAGCAAAGATGGGGAAAGCAGCGACAGGGTCAGTGCACAGGACAAGCAAAGGGGGTGTAGTGGACCACGGGAACGGACAATGAGAGAAGGGAGGTAGCAATTAATGCAAGGACAGTGGAGGAAGAGGGATGGGGATGGGGTTAGCACCTATGAAGAGACGGGAGAGAGAGCAAGTGTTGGAACCAGCACTTTCTGATTGGCTGAAGTAATACCCCAAGCCAGGCTGAAACTACCGCTCCTGTCAAGAGTGGGTGATTACACAGTCTGTATAACCTGGGCTCACCCTTGGGTAGCTTGGCACTGAGCAGTCAGGCTTAATTCAGAGGCGCACAGCAGTCACTTGCGATAAATACACTGAGCGTCACAAAATAAACTTCACACAGGATGTATGTAAAAATGTTCATATTCAACACGCATATTTAATCATTATAACCTGAACATCATATACTTTTGGTTGTAAAACATATTTAGAAATATTACTAGCAGTACTAGGCCTTCTCGTATGGTTATGATATCAATAGTATACTGTAGGATAAGTCCTACTCTACCCCCTCCCCCCCCCACATAGAGAGCACCCTTATGTGGTGCAACACTGTCCACTCCACGCCCACCCTGGCAATCCTAATAATACAGTCCCACACAGTTATAGGGTAAACCCCGGGTCACAATAATATACAAAATATGTAGATGCATCAACCAAGAACACTTTATAGCAGCACAGCGGGCCAGAGCCACTCGGGAAAACCCAATGTCAAACAAATTGGGCTTTTGGAATGAAATCAATGTATAAAGTGACCCCGCCGGCCAGTGTTGTGAATCACAGGATGACTGCACACTATCAGTCCCACCCGCACAAACTCCCTCCGCACTGCTCTACAGTGCGACAGATATCCAGCACAGTCTGTACGGAACGCTCTTGCACACATACGTGCTCAGCACCCTAATGAGGTGCTGCTGGTACCCAGCAGGTCAATGGATAATAAACACCCTGCAGACTCTGTGGCCCCAGCCTCCCTCCGCCCTCTATTTCACCCCGATTGTCCTATACCCCTGATGGACGATAACCAGCCACTCCTCCCGGACCGAGGCTGCATGCGGCCAAAGTCGCTTAGCCTGGGTCCTCAGGAAGCAGGTGGGAATATGTTGCAAGTTTTAATTAGGAGATAGACATAAACAAGGAGAGTTTAGCAGCCACTCTGGAAGTTCACCCATAGGTCTCAAAACCCAATGGAGTCACGCAGTCTCTTGACCCGCTTCTGAACTGTCTCGAAAGCCTTCCTTCAACCCTGTCTATCTCTGTCGATACTACCTGGTGATAAGATGTCTTCGGAAGTGGCCAGGTGAGGAGAGGTCCGCCACAATGGGGGTGACAAAGGTAACAACCGATGAATGTGGAGCAAAACAGGGGAGCCTCTAGGTAGGAGAAGGCACCCCGACAGGCACACAGTGATCAGGGTTGTGCCCAGGCAATCTGGGCACAGCATCTGGTGCGCATTGGTATGAGTCGCACCAGACACTTCAGGTTTCAAACACAAAGAGTTGCAAAATTCCGTACCTTCCTGGAAATGAAGCACAATGAACTGTGCTCATTGATATGGGTTGTACCAGGCAATTCGGTCACACACTCGAAAAGTTACAAATTCTGTACCTCCCTGGAAATGAGGCACAATGCCCGGTGCAAGATGTTACAGGTTACTCCAAACCAGTCAGGTCACACACACATGCACAAGTTCAGCAGAGCCAATTAAGGTAGAATGAGGCATTACCATGGATACACCCCCACCTTCGAGGGTCGCACTCTGTGATTTGGACACCGTACGCAATGAGCATGCAGTCGGTGTGAAGCACACGAGCGATGTGGTACAATCGACAAAGCGGGCCCCATTTGTTCCCACAACCAGTGAATCTGCTCACCATAACTAGATGCTTATGAGTGTCAGGGTCCCTGCAGTACAAGAACCACATGCCTTCAATGCGGGGAAAGGATTCTGGGGCTACGCACTAGACAATTGAGTCTCCAGGCACAAGCCATAGATCCAAGCTCACACCGCACTACCTGATGGGATTCAGTAGCTGAGGTGGGTACTTGAAAGGGCACTGCTCTCCAGATGTCAGGTAGATGGTGTAGGTTCCATACGAGATGTCTTTGATGACCCTGAGATCTCTTGGAGAAGAGAAGACCCACCAACAGGTCCCAGTAGAGCACACTTCAGGGCACCACAGTTCAGCAGTTATTCAGCCCAGGCCAGCAACTATTCAGAAAGGGCAAGCGGTCCTCATCAAATGCCATAATCCTCCATGTGCACAACAGAATTCTCTGGGTGAACCACGTAGTCCAGGTTCTCTGGTCCCACGTCCCCACAAGCGTATCTCACCGCAAGCATATGTCTTACCATTTACTGAAGGACGGCACCAATAGTTATATTGTCATGTGCTTTTGAAGTTAGGGGTGGCTTAGAGGGCTTTCTTTTGAATCACAGATGTCTCTCGTAATAGTAGACTTGTTTGTCATGGGAACATGGAATGTAGATCTTAATCTTTAGTGGGGCCATGATCTGGCCCGAGAAGCCAATGGTCAAAACCTCTCCCTCCTATCATTTCCATCTGACCCTCAAATGGCAGCGGTCTGTCGTTCCAATTGTATGCACATTGTTTATGGCTGTTGCTGGGAAATGCACAGATGTGCTCCAACGACCCTTGGTGACAACTGGAGCCAGGCATATTGGCACACAAGCAGCCGCGGTCGGTAGTAGGAGTTCCTGCAGGGCGGTGATGTGGGGAGGGGGAGGGGCAGGGTGGGGGGTAGTAAACTATGGATTACGGAGGTTTACAGGTAAGTAAACATATAAATTAATAAAAACGAATTTCGTGGCGTGCACTGCATCGCATTTGGGGATGCAGTGCACGCAACGAAATTCGTTTTATTAATGTATATGTTTACTTACCTGTAAACCTCCGTAATCCATAGTTTACTCCCCCCCACCCTCCCCCTCCCCATGTCACCACCCTGAAGGAACTCCTACTACCGACCGCGGCTGCACACAAGACTCTTGGAGCATAGAAATGCCCATATTCTATAAGTGGCACTTCTAAGTGAGTGATGCCCAAACCACCTTTGCCACTGTAAAGAGTTTGGCATGGTGAATCCATTGATTGATAGGAAACAAAATTAGGCTGCTCCACTGCAATCCACTAGTGCAGCCCAAAGTGATGTCAACCACTTTCCCAAGTTAACCTATGGGAAGAGCAAGCCTCTGAGGTAGTGAAAACGCACACAGGTATTCCTCACTACCAGGGCGCATGTGCGCTATTGCGCACACAGATTTGCAATGGCAGGTTGGAAAGATAGTCCTTAGCACCAAGGGTGCAAGTGCACCTGCCCAAGTCTGCAATGGCAGTCTGGACACGGGTTTACATAATACGGGTGTCAATGCATGCGCACAGGCCTGCGATGGCAGTCTGTACACGTGATCACGGGCACCATAGGTGCGGGTGCACACACACAGTGGCATGCAGTGGCAGGCTGCTCATGAGTTTAATCGCGAGAAACGCCAGCGCGCACACACCGGCCTGCAATGGTGGGCTGGACGAGGTCTCCCAGGCCCTAGCACCTTTGGGGCGAGTGTGCGCACGCAGCCCTACCTGGGTCAGCCAGACACAGGTTGACCCCTTATGGGTGTGATTGCGCACACCTGGCCTGTGTCAGGGGACCAGGCCCCTAGCCACTAGCACCAGGGGTGCAAGCACACAGGCACAGGCCTGCAACAGTAGGCCAGACCCAGGTGTTAGAACCCCGGGATGCAGGTATGCACTCACCGGCCTGTGATGGCAGGCCGGGCACCTATCCAAAATGCTGTGGGTGCCAGGGGCGCATCCTCAAGCCTGCAATGGCAGGCTGGACACGTATTTGAAATTGCATAATGGCCGGGGCGCACTCCCCAGCCTGTAATGGCAGGCTGGGCACATAGTTAACACCCCACAGGGGCATGTGCGCACATGCTGGTCAGTGTTGGCAGACTGGCCCATGTTTCAGAACACCATGTCAGCACCTCTTCCTAACCAGTGTAGGAAGGCGCATGCACTTCCACACTACCTTGACAGTGAGGATGTGCGCAGGGTTTTGAGGCCCCACAAAACAATCGGCCACACACCAGGAGTATCCTGTGGGATGAGCCGAACTCCAAGACAGGAGAAGCTCCACATGGGGGGTTCCTCAATACCCGGGCAGGGTACATCCATATGTACCCGCCCGCCTTCACCCTACCACCCCTCGATGCCCTTCCGTAGGGGACTGCCCTCATGATTTAAGATGACCCATTCACGGTTGACTGAGGCGTAAGTGGTGCCAAACTTGGCAGGGTCGCAATGGCACCCCACAGGTCTGCGATGGCAGGCCCGATATGGGGATGACAGGCTATTCGGTGTGTGGAACCCTCAGTGCTTTGTCCCACTACTAGCCATTGCTCTACCCGCCCGGGTATGTGGGGTACCTGTTTATGGGACACTTGTAGGTATGGCACCTAAACCATCGTGTACGCTCCCCCGGCCTAGTGCGGGCGAGGCGAGCACACACACCTTCCCTCTGCAGTGCGGAGAAAGGTGCCCAGATTCCTGAGGTCATGTGGAGAAAGTAAGCAAAGACTAGGAGAAAAAAGCAAAACGTTTTGGGGTAGTTCCTCAAAGAAGGGCCATGTCCAACAGCAAGCCATGCTATGGACAGTGGGAGGAAGGAAACACATGGGGCCCGATTCACAGAACTAACTTAAGACAAAATCCTAAACTTACTACCATTTTCGTATTCACAGAAGGCACTTACTCATTTTGGTATTCACAGAAGACACTTACTCACTTCGGTATTCACAGAAGTTAGGAGTCCAAACTTTAGGACTCCTAAATGCCTTCTGTTAATACCGAAAGTCTTAAAATTAGGATTTTTCTCAGTTTAGGAGTCCTAAAGTTAGGACTCCTAACTTTACTACTACTAAACTGAGAAATATCCTAATTTTAAGGCTTTTGGTATTCACAGAAGGCATTTAGGAGTCCTAAAGTTAGGAGTCCTAACTTTACTACTACTAAATTGAGAGAATTCCTCATTCTAAGACTTTTGGTATTCACAGAAGGCATTTAGGAGTCCTAAAGTTAGGAGTCCTAACTATACTACTACTAAACTGAGAAAAATCCTAATTTTAAGGCTTTCGGTATTCACAGAAGGCATCTAGGAGTCCTAAAGTTAGGAGTCCTAACTTTACTACTACTAAATTGAGAAAAATCCTAATTTTAAGACTTTCGGTATTCACAGAAGGCATTTAGGAGTCCCCATAGTTAGGAGTCCTAACTATACTACTACTAAACTGAGATAAATCCTAATTTTAAGACTTTCGGTATTCACAGAATGCATTTAAGAGTCCTAAAGTTAGGACTCCTAACTTCTGTGAATACCGAAATGAGTAAGTGCCTGCTGTGAATACCAAAATGAGTAAGTGCCTTCTGTGAATACCAAAATGGTAGTAAGTTTAGGATTTTGTCTTAAGTTAGTTCTGTGAATCGGGCCCATGCACTCTTATGGAGTGCAGCCAAGAAACGAAAAAAAAGTACCTCCAAAAGCAAGCGACCAGTGGAAGGACACTGGCAGCAGACAGGATACTGTACTTTGTCCAAGCTCCACGGAACGAACAGCTGGACCGGAAGAAAAAGGATGCCACCTTTCTGTCATCCACCCAGCCGTCCATAATTCAATTCATCCATCCTTCTGTCCATTCATCCATTCCACTACCTGTATTTGCAGTGTCTGAGATTTTATGTATTTATGTACGTGTGATCATATCTATATTTCTATGTGTGTGTGACTGTGTATAAGCGAGATTCCCTATGACATGTCTATGATTGCACTGGTACCTACATATAAGTTGGTCTGTAGGCATGTCTAACTTTATGTATGTGTCTGAATGCCTGCACGTCTTTTAGCCTGTGAGGATTGATGAATGTGTGGCTCTTAGTTTTCGAGCATGAGCTCCTGTATGTTGGAGTGTGGTAAAGGGTATTTTGATGTTGAGTTCTTCTGGTCTGTTTAAATGGGTGCCTATATATCTGTTAGCCAAAGTGCACAGTTGCATCTATGTTTTTTGGTCAATTCCACTGTCCGTCTCTATCAATGTTTGCCCGTATGTGTGTTGTCTCTGGCTGTATGCGAATCTGTAAGTGTTCTCTTTGTTCGTTTATGCGTGCCCCCTGCATAATCAATGTATGTATGTGTTAAGCTATGTACTCAAGAACCCGTATGTCGATTGGTAAGTCTACATGAGTCCCTCGCTGTGTGTTTGTCTGTGTTAAATGGCGCCTTTTCTGTTTATTAGCCTTTTATGTGTAAGTACACTTTGTTTGTTGTCTTTGTGCGTGGGCCTATCTGTCTATTGGTATGGGTGTCCAGTTGATTGTATGTCTGTTGATCTACGTTCAAAGCCACTTGTAGGTATGTTGGTCTCTGTACTCGGTCCCTATCTGTCTTTTGCTTTGTGTGCAGGGTTGTCTGTTGCTCTGTCTGCACGTATGAAACTACGTCTGGACGATAAATGAATGAGAACATGGATTTTGTGCAACTCTCGGTGCATGCACTATGAAAAAGCCAAACCTATTCACTTCGACAATGCTTGTTTAAAATATAATTTTTAGCAGTACTGAGCAGTTCCGTAGTACTTTGGTTGGGATCAACTTTGCCTTGCTAAAGTTCTCACAGTGCAAAAAACGAACAAAAGAGCCATCAATATTTAAGTAAATGCAAGTTATGATGTTTTCAGGTTGCGTTATCGAATGACGGTCAAGTTTCTGGAGCACTCGAATGGTAGGGGACTTAAAGACTTTGATTATAAGTGCCACAGAATTGTACTGTGCAGTAAGTTATTGTACATATAAGAATACTGTGTTATGCAGCAAGCACTACACCCCACAATTTTCCCCATGTAAATTCTGACAGGTCAAACCTGCTGATATTTATTGAGGGGGGAAATGCATGGTAAATACCGAGGCATGCACATTTTGGCGCGGTTAGCACTCAAATGTGCATGGTAAGCAACATCTTCAGGGCAAAACTCATACTTACCTTTATCATATCAATAAATAACGATCAGCAGGGGAATCACTATTTATCGGGGTGATAAAAAGCTTACCATTACCACAGCACTTGCAATCAAGGCCATTGTCAGAATTGCAAAGGAAAAGGAGGGCATGGGATAATTTATTCTGTAAAAGAAGATAGTGGGCAGTAGGCTGCAATATTCTAGGCACTCGGGTTGGGCCAGGCAGTGTCTACTTGGTTCTTTTTCCTCCCGAATGTGACTGATCTTATGGTTTATATCCATTCATATCCAGTCCTCATCTTCTACTATTTGCCTTTGATTATTCTGTTCTTCCTTAAGAAATTATATTATTAATTGATGTAGGTGACTACCAACGTCAAGGAATAATCAAATCCATTGTCAAGCTGAACCCTCAAAGTCACTAAATTAACCTTGAGCTCACCTCCCTGGTAGATATGGCAAAGATCAGACATGCTGAATTTAAGGCAATGTGTAAAGTATTTATGCAGTTCTAAAACAATAATAAAGTAAAAATTAAAAACAAAAAGAATCCCAAATGGAAATTGGAAAATAGAGTAACATTTAGTAAACAAAATCACCACAAAATGACAAAAATCCAATAAGGGGAACCAGAGATATGATTTTTTAAACTTTTAAGTAGGGATAGCGGGAAAAAATATAAAGCTCCAATGATAGTCAATGGTCACAATAGCCCAGGGCCTAGGCACAATTTGAGGCTGGCCACGAAGGAGCGGAGTTTGGCTACATAAACCAGGTTCATCATAATCAAATATTTTACCTTCTGATTTAGTGTTTTAAGTCCCAATCCCTCATAGGAGTACCTTTCTAACCTCTCCAAACACCTCAAGGGAGGCATTTAGACACTCACAGGGCCCAGTTGCCACTGGTCAGATAGTCTAGTCCTTCAAGTCTCCTCTCAGGTCACAGACACTAGGTCCAGTCCTCTTCTGATTTTCCAGAGGTCCCGCAAGAGTTCTCAAATGGGTTCCTGGAGGTGCCACATATATGTCAGACACTAGCTAGTGGGTGGGGTAACTCATGGCTGCTCCCTAACCAATGGGGTAAAAAATCCCAGGCCCTGACCTACAAACTTTTTCAGTAGTTCCTGTGTGTTTATTGCACACAGGCCCAAAATATAATGTGTCAGGGCAAATCCAAGATGGCAAACTTATTTGGCCACACTAAAGCTGGGCTCTAGGGGCTGGGTGTGTGTGTGGGGAGTATATTATGACAATCCTAGAGCCCCGCATCTAATACTAAACTCCAGTTTGGAGCAGGTACTGTACCCACAACAAACCCACAGACAGAAGTCTGGTAGGACAAAACTGAGATAAATCCTAATTTTAAGACTTTCGGTATTCACAGAATGCATTTAAGAGTCCTAAAGTTAGGACTCCTAACTTCTGTGAATACCGAAATGAGTAAGTGCCTGCTGTGAATACCAAAATGAGTAAGTGCCTTCTGTGAATACCAAAATGGTAGTAAGTTTAGGATTTTGTCTTAAGTTAGTTCTGTGAATCGGGCCCATGCACTCTTATGGAGTGCAGCCAAGAAACGAAAAAAAAGTACCTCCAAAAGCAAGCGACCAGTGGAAGGACACTGGCAGCAGACAGGATACTGTACTTTGTCCAAGCTCCACGGAACGAACAGCTGGACCGGAAGAAAAAGGATGCCACCTTTCTGGCATCCACCCAGCCGTCCATAATTCAATTCATCCATCCTTCTGTCCATTCATCCATTCCACTACCTGTATTTGCAGTGTCTGAGATTTTATGTATTTATGTACGTGTGATCATATCTATATTTCTATGTGTGTGTGACTGTGTATAAGCGAGATTCCCTATGACATGTCTATGATTGCACTGGTACCTACATATAAGTTGGTCTGTAGGCATGTCTAACTTTATGTATGTGTCTGAATGCCTGCACGTCTTTTAGCCTGTGAGGATTGATGAATGTGTGGCTCTTAGTTTTCGAGCATGAGCTCCTGTATGTTGGAGTGTGGTAAAGGGTATTTTGATGTTGAGTTCTTCTGGTCTGTTTAAATGGGTGCCTATATATCTGTTAGCCAAAGTGCACAGTTGCATCTATGTTTTTTGGTCAATTCCACTGTCCGTCTCTATCAATGTTTGCCCGTATGTGTGTTGTCTCTGGCTGTATGCGAATCTGTAAGTGTTCTCTTTGTTCGTTTATGCGTGCCCCCTGCATAATCAATGTATGTATGTGTTAAGCTATGTACTCAAGAACCCGTATGTCGATTGGTAAGTCTACATGAGTCCCTCGCTGTGTGTTTGTCTGTGTTAAATGGCGCCTTTTCTGTTTATTAGCCTTTTATGTGTAAGTACACTTTGTTTGTTGTCTTTGTGCGTGGGCCTATCTGTCTATTGGTATGGGTGTCCAGTTGATTGTATGTCTGTTGATCTACGTTCAAAGCCACTTGTAGGTATGTTGGTCTCTGTACTCGGTCCCTATCTGTCTTTTGCTTTGTGTGCAGGGTTGTCTGTTGCTCTGTCTGCACGTATGAAACTACGTCTGGACGATAAATGAATGAGAACATGGATTTTGTGCAACTCTCGGTGCATGCACTATGAAAAAGCCAAACCTATTCACTTCGACAATGCTTGTTTAAAATATAATTTTTAGCAGTACTGAGCAGTTCCGTAGTACTTTGGTTGGGATCAACTTTGCCTTGCTAAAGTTCTCACAGTGCAAAAAACGAACAAAAGAGCCATCAATATTTAAGTAAATGCAAGTTATGATGTTTTCAGGTTGCGTTATCGAATGACGGTCAAGTTTCTGGAGCACTCGAATGGTAGGGGACTTAAAGACTTTGATTATAAGTGCCACAGAATTGTACTGTGCAGTAAGTTATTGTACATATAAGAATACTGTGTTATGCAGCAAGCACTACACCCCACAATTTTCCCCATGTAAATTCTGACAGGTCAAACCTGCTGATATTTATTGAGGGGGGAAATGCATGGTAAATACCGAGGCATGCACATTTTGGCGCGGTTAGCACTCAAATGTGCATGGTAAGCAACATCTTCAGGGCAAAACTCATACTTACCTTTATCATATCAATAAATAACGATCAGCAGGGGAATCACTATTTATCGGGGTGATAAAAAGCTTACCATTACCACAGCACTTGCAATCAAGGCCATTGTCAGAATTGCAAAGGAAAAGGAGGGCATGGGATAATTTATTCTGTAAAAGAAGATAGTGGGCAGTAGGCTGCAATATTCTAGGCACTCGGGTTGGGCCAGGCAGTGTCTACTTGGTTCTTTTTCCTCCCGAATGTGACTGATCTTATGGTTTATATCCATTCATATCCAGTCCTCATCTTCTACTATTTGCCTTTGATTATTCTGTTCTTCCTTAAGAAATTATATTATTAATTGATGTAGGTGACTACCAACGTCAAGGAATAATCAAATCCATTGTCAAGCTGAACCCTCAAAGTCACTAAATTAACCTTGAGCTCACCTCCCTGGTAGATATGGCAAAGATCAGACATGCTGAATTTAAGGCAATGTGTAAAGTATTTATGCAGTTCTAAAACAATAATAAAGTAAAAATTAAAAACAAAAAGAATCCCAAATGGAAATTGGAAAATAGAGTAACATTTAGTAAACAAAATCACCACAAAATGACAAAAATCCAATAAGGGGAACCAGAGATATGATTTTTTAAACTTTTCAGTAGGGATAGCGGGAAAAAATATAAAGCTCCAATGATAGTCAATGGTCACAATAGCCCAGGGCCTAGGCACAATTTGAGGCTGGCCACGAAGGAGCGGAGTTTGGCTACATAAACCAGGTTCATCATAATCAAATATTTTACCTTCTGATTTAGTGTTTTAAGTCCCAATCCCTCATAGGAGTACCTTTCTAACCTCTCCAAACACCTCAAGGGAGGCATTTAGACACTCACAGGGCCCAGTTGCCACTGGTCAGATAGTCTAGTCCTTCAAGTCTCCTCTCAGGTCACAGACACTAGGTCCAGTCCTCTTCTGATTTTCCAGAGGTCCCGCAAGAGTTCTCAAATGGGTTCCTGGAGGTGCCACATATATGTCAGACACTAGCTAGTGGGTGGGGTAACTCATGGCTGCTCCCTAACCAATGGGGTAAAAAATCCCAGGCCCTGACCTACAAACTTTTTCAGTAGTTCCTGTGTGTTTATTGCACACAGGCCCAAAATATAATGTGTCAGGGCAAATCCAAGATGGCAAACTTATTTGGCCACACTAAAGCTGGGCTCTAGGGGCTGGGTGTGTGTGTGGGGAGTATATTATGACAATCCTAGAGCCCCGCATCTAATACTAAACTCCAGTTTGGAGCAGGTACTGTACCCACAACAAACCCACAGACAGAAGTCTGGTAGGACAAAAGTAGGGTCCTTCAGCAACTAGACAGTGGTTACACAAGAAATGTCTTGACATCCTGTGCTCTCCCTTTCAAGCACGCTCCAAGTGTTATATGTGAACCCAGCAGACCTGTCGAGCAGAATGTGACACTCAAGGAGGATTTGACACTGTAGTGTGAAAAAGGATTCCCGCAGCCCCACCCTGCATATTCTGTGAAGTTCAGAAGGGTCATCTCTCCCCGCTCAAGTCAGCCTATTGTTTGCTCCTGGGAGGCATTTCACACCCTTTTGCCTCCTATTACTGGCTAATCACTGGCTAAGAGAAGCTGGAGAGCCAATGTAAGCTAGTATCTAGGAACTTCAGGCAGGGAAAAGGTAACTTTCTAAAAGTTAATTTTGCTTAATATTTATTAAAAACCCAACTTCACCATTGAATCTGTTTTTCAATAACTGTTAAAAATAGTTTAATTATTTATACATTATAAGCAAGTTAATCTGTGCTATGGTTTTTACATAAGACAAATAATGCTGTCACACTGACAATACCTTTTAGGGCCTTGTCAATGTAGGGATATGGTAATATACATTTTCTACATGTCCCACTTTTAAATACCATGCACCCTACCTTGTGGGTGACAAGTCTTACATAGGGTGACTTACTAATATTTAAAAGGGAGGTTATCTCAAACCAAATAAGTGTCATTTTGACAGGCCCAGTTGCAGGTTTAAAACTGCAGCAGTCAGGCTGCAATGGTAGGCCTAAAGCCATGTTTGCACTGCCACTTTGGTGGATGGCACAATAGGTGCTGCTGTACTATCGTGACATTTAACTTCCAGTCCCTATGTAAACCTTGTACCATGTTCTAGGGACTTATAGGAGAGATACATGTGCTAATCAGGAATAAGGTAATTTAACCATGGTTAAACTGGGAGTACAGGCAATTTACTACTAGATAGCAGGGGAAAACTGCACGGACTTCTAAAGCCATCAATATATATATATATATATATATATATATATATATATATATATATATATATATATATATATATATATATATCAGAGAACAAGTTTTTGAAAAATCAAAACGCCGCACTCTTCCTGGATATCAGTACGAGTTTAATAACTTCCTCTCCACCTACGCGTTTTTTAAAAGAGAAAGAGCACTCT
This sequence comes from Triturus cristatus, assembly GCF_964204655.1. Classification (NCBI taxonomy): domain Eukaryota; kingdom Metazoa; phylum Chordata; class Amphibia; order Caudata; family Salamandridae; genus Triturus; species Triturus cristatus. The sequence goes on along the minus strand of NC_140594.1, from coordinate 423,847,952 downwards.
ATGCGCCATGTACATTTACAAACAGCCTTTGAGAAAGAGGCTTACTAGCCTCGAAACTCGTCAGGCACTAAATATGCTGGCATGCTGGGGGAAGCTGAAATTAAAGATCCGAATGGAAGCCAAGCTGTCGTGTGCATTTCCGAAGATCTGGACCCTTTGGTGGAAAAAAAAAATATATATATATGTATATATATATATATCAGAGAACAAGTTATTGAAAAATCAAAACACCGCACTCTTCCTGGATATTAGTACGAGTTTAATAACTTTCTCTCCACCTACGCGTTTCGAACTGAAGCAGTTCTTGGTCAAGGCAGTTACATAAGTACCTTGTTTGTTCCAGCTATTTATACCAAGATTCCACATAGCCAACAAAGAGGCATTATGGGTATGGTAGTTCATTATGCTAATCATGTAAACTTACATGAAATTAGATTCAAATCGTACTGATTCCGCTCGCTCTGCATTTGCGCCCCATTCTTAGCATCATCATGATGTGCTTATTACTACTTAGGATAATAAAGAGCCCGAACGCTATAATGATGGTTTAGGCACTCTTTCGCTTTAAACTCTGCGTGAAGTCACATTGATTCACATGCGAAACACTCGCATGAATCTTCAAAGGTTATAGACTTAGTGTCAAGTAGTTTATGGGCTAAGTGCCATATACTAGTTATGGACAATTGTGCACTGCTGTGGTTAGAAGAATTTTCAAAAATCTGTGCCGTGCTCCAGGGTATCACTCCCTGCCAGAGAGTGTGTGAAAATCAAACAATAGGTAACGACCCCACCCCTGTGGGGTGTATCCCCGGGCACTGGACTGGAGTAACGAATTTTTTCGTGGTTGTCTATGAATAATTTGCTCAATTATGTAGTTGAAAGTTTTTTAATTTTGCACTTGATTTTTCATTAATCCGTTGGAAAACTTCATTTCCCAAAATGCAACATGTTAATTTCACAAAGTTGTCTCAATCAGTGTTCCAATGCATTTCGGCAAACTGCCTTCATCAGGGAACATCTAAAACAAAAGATTTAAACTGTCCGTAGTGATACCAGATAGATATGTACAATACACAATACTAGTCACATACATTGTAACAAATATTAAACAAATGGCATGTAAATGTATCTAGCGTGGTTTTTAACTCGAGAGAAAGGCTGTAAGGGGACCGTGTGGGTGAACATCGTGCCAAATAGCGGTTTACTCACTTAGAAAAGATGTGTGGGGGTTATAACTGAAATCGCTATACGGAAGTGACTAAATAAATATAATACGGACGTTGAAGAGTAAATGAGCAAACTGGAGGGGACTACGGAGGCTAATATCAAGATCTTACCGGAGCTGAGACCGTCGGTTCACTCAGGTGCCTTCCATGAGTGTGCTGCTAGTTCGAAACTCGCTGTGTGGTGTGGTATTTAAACGTGAATGACGTGCTACTAAAGGTGAAAAGCGGACTGCTAAAGTGTGCGTGTGGGAGAAAAAAGTTCCTAAAAGAGAATTAAATTAAGCTCTCATGGCGTGCTGTTTTTGTGGTATGTAATATCAAACGTTTACCAACAGTCTGTATAGTGGATACAGTTAATCAGTTCTAAGACATTGTCAATCAATGAGAAAACGGCAGCCTTCCGATATGGTACCCAAGGCTAATATCGCAGTCAGTATGGTCTGTTTAGGTTGAATGTTTATAAATAACAAGAAAATTCGACCCTGTCATTCATTCCGTGCGGTTGTAGAGAGTTCAAATTGTAAATCCAATGATTTTCTCTTTGCAGTAATGCTGTACGGTTATCAATTCCTTCTCGTTTTTGCACTACCTCTAAAATGCAAGCTTTTAATTGGCTGTTGTGGTGTTGAGCTTCAATAAAGTGATGAGCTACCATTGATTTGGTTTGTTTGGTTCTTATATTGCTTTTGTGTTCATTCAATCGAACTTTTAGTTTGCGTTCTGTTTGTCCGACATAGACTTTTCCGCATGGGCATTTTAACATGTAGATGATATTTGAAGTATCACATGTAGCTGTCACCTGTAGTTTGATTTTATGTCCTTTCATGGGGTGCATGATGTACGTCCCCTTAATGATGTTGTGACAGTTGCTGCAATTTAAACATGGTATCGTGCCTTTGTAGGTAGCTTGTTGAGACTTTATGGGTGAGTATTTAATGAGCTCTCCAATGTTTTTGCCTCGTGTGTAAGCAAATATCGGTTCACGGATGAAGGTGTTTTTGAAATTCTGCTCTAGTTGTAACAATGGCCAGTGTTTTTAACAGCCTTTTTCAAGTGTTGGCTCATGGTAGAAAATTTGCTAACGCATGTGATTCTTTCAGCAGTAGTTTTGGGTCTTGTCAAAAGTAGTTGTTGTCTTGAGAAGTTGCTGACACGTTCTTTAGCTTCTGTTAGTATATGTTCTGGGTATCCTCTCTGTCTAAATCGCTGTAACATGTCTTCTTGTTGTTTGGTGGATTCAGCACAGTCTGAGACAATCCTTTTTACCCTCATTAATTGAGAATACGGTAGATGTTGTTTGAGCGGTTGGGGATGGAAGCTGTCATATGTTAAGGTGTTGTTTCTGTCTGAAGATTTTCTGTACAGGTTGGTTTCGAACCCTCTCACAGTTTTAGTCACTTTTACATCCAGGAAGTTGATCGTATGTTCGCTGATCTCATGGGTAAATTGGATCCTGTCATCAATAAGGTTAAGTAGTTGGATTTGATCTTCGAGTTCTTCATGGGTTCCTTTCCATAATAGGAAGATGTCATCAATGAATCTTAGGTACAACGGTGTCTGATTCTTCCAGGGTTGAGTGTTTAGGATGTATTCTTCTTCAAAGGAGTTCATAAAGATATTGGCATACGCGGGCGCTGCACAGTTGCCCATCGAAGTGCCAGTCTTCTGTAAATACCATGTGTCTTGCCACTGGAAGTAGGAGTGTAGAAGAGTGAAATCTAGGAGTTCCATCAAGAAGATCTTCATGCCTTCGTCATAATCTGTATTTAAAAGGGCCTTTTCAACTGCTTCAATCCCTGCTTGATGTGGGATCGATGTGTATAGAGATTTAACATCAATTGTACACAATAATAGGGTTTCCTCTTCCGTGATGTTTGTGAGATTGAGTTTATTGAGGAAATCTGTAGTGTCTTTGAGGAAGGATGTCATTTTGAGAACACATGGTTGAAGGTAAGTGTCCAAAAATTTACCAACGGGTTCATGTATACTCCCACGTGTCGAGACTATAGGGCGACAGGGGGGGTGGATGGGGTCTTTGTGTATTTTTGGTACCATGTAGAACTTAGGGCTCCTGGGTTGTGGTTGCGTGAGGTACTTCTTTACTTTTTCGTTGATGATGCCCCCATCAAAGGCTCTTTGAATGATGTTTGTGAGGATTAGTTTGAACTCCTCAGTGGGATTTGAAGTCAGTTCCATGTAGGTGTTCTCATCTTTTATTGGGTGCCTTTCTATATCCAACAATTCCAAGATCATCTGCCAAAAGGCCGATAAAGGGGGAGCCCTTGTAATCCTAAATACCACCTACTATCAAGAACAAGTTGAAACCCATCTAAAAGATGAGAACACCTACATGGAACTGACTTCAAATCCCACTGAGGAGTTCAAACTAATCCTCACAAACATCATTCAAAGAGCCTTTGATGGGGGCATCATCAACGAAAAAGTAAAGAAGTACCTCACGCAACCACAACCCAGGAGCCCTAAGTTCTACATGGTACCAAAAATACACAAAGACCCCATCCACCCCCCCTGTCGCCCTATAGTCTCGACACGTGGGAGTATACATGAACCCGTTGGTAAATATTTGGACACTTACCTTCAACCATGTGTTCTCAAAATGACATCCTTCCTCAAAGACACTACAGATTTCCTCAATAAACTCAATCTCACAAACATCACGGAAGAGGAAACCCTATTATTGTGTACAATTGATGTTAAATCTCTATACACATCGATCCCACATCAAGCAGGGATTGAAGCAGTTGAAAAGGCCCTTTTAAATACAGATTATGACGAAGGCATGAAGATCTTCTTGATGGAACTCCTAGATTTCACTCTTCTACACTCCTACTTCCAGTGGCAAGACACATGGTATTTACAGAAGACTGGCACTTCGATGGGCAACTGTGCAGCGCCCGCGTATGCCAATATCTTTATGAACTCCTTTGAAGAAGAATACATCCTAAACACTCAACCCTGGAAGAATCAGACACCGTTGTACCTAAGATTCATTGATGACATCTTCCTATTATGGAAAGGAACCCATGAAGAACTCGAAGATCAAATCCAACTACTTAACCTTATTGATGACAGGATCCAATTTACCCATGAGATCAGCGCACATACGATCAACTTCCTGGATGTAAAAGTGACTAAAACTGTGAGAGGGTTCGAAACCAACCTGTACAGAAAATCTTCAGACAGAAACAACACCTTAACATATGACAGCTTCCATCCCCAACCGCTCAAACAACATCTACCGTATTCTCAATTAATGAGGGTAAAAAGGATTGTCTCAGACTGTGCTGAATCCACCAAACAACAAGAAGACATGTTACAGCGATTTAGACAGAGAGGATACCCAGAACATATACTAACAGAAGCTAAAGAACGTGTCAGCAACTTCTCAAGACAACAACTACTTTTGACAAGACCCAAAACTACTGCTGAAAGAATCACATGCGTTAGCAAATTTTCTACCATGAGCCAACACTTGAAAAAGGCTGTTAAAAAACACTGGCCATTGTTACAACTAGAGCAGGATTTCAAAAACACCTTCATCCGTGAACCGATATTTGCTTACACACGAGGCAAAAACATCGGAGAGCTCATTAAATACTCACCCATAAAGTCTCAACAAGCTACCTACAAAGGCACGATACCATGTTTAAATTGCAGCAACTGTCACAACATCATTAAGGGGACGTACATCATGCACCCCATGAAAGGACATAAAATCAAACTACAGGTGACAGCTACATGTGATACTTCAAATATCATCTACATGTTAAAATGCCCATGCGGAAAAGTCTAGGTCGGACAAACAGAACGCAAACTAAAAGTTCGATTGAATGAACACAAAAGCAATATAAGAACCAAACAAACCAAATCAATGGTAGCTCATCACTTTATTGAAGCTCAACACCACAACAGCCAATTAAAAGCTTGCATTTTAGAGGTAGTGCAAAAACGAGAAGGAATTGATAACCGTACAGCATTACTGCAAAGAGAAAATCATTGGATTTACAATTTGAACTCTCTACAACCGCACGGAATGAATGACAGGGTCGAATTTTCTTGTTATTTATAAACATTCAACCTAAACAGACCATACTGACTGCGATATTAGCCTTGGGTACCATATCGGAAGGCTGCCGTTTTCTCATTGATTGACAATGTCTTAGAACTGATTAACTGTATCCACTATACAGACTGTTGGTAAACGTTTGATATTACATACCACAAAAACAGCACGCCATGAGAGCTTAATTTAATTCTCTTTTAGGAACTTTTTTTCTCCCACAAGCACACTTTAGCAGTCCGCTTTTCACCTTTAGTAGCACGTCATTCACGTTTAAATACCACACCACACAGCGAGTTTCGAACTAGCAGCACACTCATGGAAGGCACCTGAGTGAACCGACGGTCTCAGCTCCGGTAAGATCTTGATATTAGCCTCCGTAGTCCCCTCCAGTTTGCTCATTTACTCTTCAACGTCCGTATTATATTTATTTAGTCACTTCCGTATAGCGATTTCAGTTATAACCCCCACACATCTTTTCTAAGTGAGTAAACCGCTATTTGGCACGATGTTCACCCACACGGTCCCCTTACAGCCTTTCTCTCGAGTTAAAAACCACGCTAGATACATTTACATGCCATTTGTTTAATATTTGTTACAATGTATGTGACTAGTATTGTGTATTGTACATATCTATCTGGTATCACTACAGACAGTTTAAATCTTTTGTTTTAGATGTTCCCTGATGAAGGCAGTTTGCCGAAATGCATTGGAACACTGATTGAGACAACTTTGTGAAATTAACATGTTGCATTTTGGGAAATGAAGTTTTCCAACGGATTAATGAAAAATCAAGTGCAAAATTAAAAAACTTTCAACTACATAATTGAGCAAATTATTCATTGACAACCACGAAAAAATGTGTTACTCCAGTCCAGTGCCCGGGGATACACCCCACAGGGGTGGGGTCGTTACCTATTGTCTAAGTGCCATATATACATCTGTGTGCCAAGTTGTGACGCCATGACGAGTAGCAAATCAGACGAAGAATAAAATACGTATAGTCTAATTGTCAATGCTCTAAATGATCAATTCATACATTCATATTTTCTCTAAACATAATTCAAGTATATAGCCATGAAATCATATCTCTAATTAGTATTAGATTAAGAGTTTGTTCACAATGATATTCAGACTTTCTACAAATGTACATAAAGTTCCTCATCTCCATTTAGCCCCCCCGGGGTCCATGTCTTAAAACGAATTATTAATTTAGACTCCAAACGTCTGAGTTTTTGAGTTCTTTTTCCTCCTCTTTCATGTTCTGCGATGCAGGCTATGGCTGAATATGTAATGTCTTTCCATGTTTTTCCATTGTGGCTCAACAATCTGCCCATTGAAAAAGCGCATATTAGAACATATACGCGCAATTCAGAATGGAGACACAACCTATGCAATAACCAAGCACCTACAGAGCCTGATCATAGTGAAAATACTAAAAGAGTATTTCTTTTTAGGATCTCCTCTTGATAAGACAACACCACAAATAGTGCAGGTGACTTTTGGAGCATTCACCTTCTTCTGCCCCTCTGGAAATGTAAAAAATTGCCATATAAAAGAGTCTTTCTGTTTCCTCTGTCTCTGTAGTACAAGGATTTCCTGTTCACTCCCAGAAGATGACTGCTGCTCTGCCATTCTCAAGTACTGGAGTACTGGAAAAGCTGCTCAGCTCCTTCTCCCAGCAGAAATCAAAATGGTCCAAACTCAGGGACTTAATTGGTGCAAAGGTGACCCATCAGATTGCCGTTTTGGAGCAATGTGGTTGCCCACCATTTTAATCAATCAGAGTAGGGTCACTTTATTAAGGTCCATTTTTTTTGATTGTTGGAGGCCAATCAAAAAAGCCCATTAACAAACTGACCACAACTCAGAGGCTTGATGGTCATCTTGCAGGTGTCCAGCTACACCTATGAGAAACCTCCTGCTATTCACAAGTCTTTTGATTCCCTGGGAGAAAGAAGCATATCCCCTTTAAGAGGTGGATTCGTGTCAAGATTCACTTCAGCTTACAGAGATGTGGGAAAAAAATCCCTGTCTTAGAAGCAACCACAAATGGTCGATGCAGAATTGCTGCATACAGGATACTAGCAATAGTTGAAAATTAATTAAAGGAAATGAAAAGATGGCAACCCATCCAAATATTAATCAGTTGAGATGGTTATGGGATGTGGGATCTTAGTAACATGAAAGCAGAGAGAGAGGTATGGGCCAATAGAGCAGATATGGGCATAAAAGCTTCCCTTGAAAGGAAAGCACCTTAAGGGACCCCAGGTGTTATTTACAGGGACAAGAAAAGGAGACGTGGGTCAGATAGGCAAAGAAGGCTAATTTCCATGTAAGTCAAATCTGGAAGACCCAAAAGTCCCAAATGTCATCAGATGAAGCAGATCTTAAATCACAAAATCAGGATCTGTGTTTTTATAGGGAGCATATTGCACATTTTGCCAGTGGAAAATCAACCACCTGTGTTGAATTTCCACAGTGGTAGGTAGTATCTTAGGAAAGGAACAAGGGTTTTCCTATGGGAGGCGGTATGCAAATGTGGCCACCAATCATAACGCTGATATTTGCAAACAACGGCAATGACATATCACACTCACTGTGCTTCTAAACTTACAAGTTCCATAGATAGGTATATTTGATTAAAAAAGTCATGAAAGTACCAGAATTCAATTTGTAAAAAAAGATACCAGGGCATAGTTTGTGAAAAAAATTATACATACATATACCAGTGTTTAATTTGATTTTTTTTTAAAAAAAAGCCACTATGGGGGCCAAAAATGTTCTAAGTTGCACGTCACATGAGCTGTAAAATGCGGGGGTTGCTGAATACCAGGGCTATCTAGGCTTGATTCACTTCATGCCTCTTTGTTCCACCACCCTAAACTTACTGTCTCTTTAATTCACTCTTAGCAGCGCTCTTTCATTCCTGCTTTCTCCGTTTGTAACTGTTTGTCATCTTTCCCTTCCTCCCTCTCGCTTGTCTTCCTTTCGTTCGCCATCAAAGTCAGATGATGTAAGTTAGGTAAGTCCTTATTACCAAAAATGAGTGCTGAAGCCCACCACCTGCAACCACAGTACACAGTAAGCACTGGGAGTACCCCACACGCCCCGATATTTTCGGGGGAGCATAGGAGGGATGTTTCCACACATGTAAACATGTTTTCATGTGAAGAAAAAAGGGAAAAGATGATATGTCAATACAATTACCCAGGGCCCACACCTTCCAAGGGCCCCTTAAGAAAGTGTACTTTCTCTCCAGCTCACTGCTGTGTGTTTTTGTATCTTAATGTTTAACGTTTAATTCAATATTGTTAGGCAACATAGAGCTAGAATTAGCAAAAAAAAGGTAATAAAATTCAAAGTTATTGAAAACAGGGGCCCCAAAATATTTCTTGCTCGGGCCCCCAAAATTCCTAGGATGATTCTGCTCACAAGTGTGGAGAGGTAGTAGACACACGTGCACCAGAAGACAGCCAGAGGTTTGCTTGATGCACTCTAGTGTTTATCGTGTATCCCCCAAAAAGTAGAAAACCACACAAGTTGCAGGCATATAACCTTACTTGTACCTTTTTGTAAATAAGCCCCATAGCTGTTTGGAGGGGGGCAAAAGCGAGAGCAAGTATGGAAAATTAAAAAAAAGTCTCATTAAAGGTTTGGAAAAGGGAAACGATCACTGTGACACACTTGTAAACAATATGCCAGCTTTCTCCAGCTCCCAGCCTCAGCAGGCGCGTTCCGGCCCTTTGAACTGCTACACATTTTTATTTGCTCACTTCAAAGCCAGGCTTCCGACTGAAGTTAATGAATCAATACGCGCTGGCACGGCTTCAGGCGAGCTCCAATTACTGCTGCAGAATATACTAATATGGAGCCCGCCAAGGAGACTTCTAAACACCCACAAAAAACACATGCAGCGGATCTAAACTGTAGTCCTGCAGCCAAGGAGCTCGGATCCTGAACGTAAAGAAGCAGAGTTTTACATATGCAGAGTTTTACATATGAACCTCTTTCAGGCGTTGCCCGCTGCCGGTGTGTGCTGGACATAGAGGCAGACCACGTTGCATGCCATAAAAGTGATGTTTCATAATGTACAACATGGCATTGAAAATATTGGACCGGATTCACAAAGGTAATTTACACTTTTGAGTACGTTTACACTCGTGAGGACTTTTGCTACTTTTTGGTATCCACAAACTGCACTTTAGTAGTAATTTACACGTTTGTAGTAAGTCCATGGCTACACATGGCCAACCACTGGTTAAAGCAGCAGCCTCCCATAGAACATAATGGAGGTTGGGACTAACTATAAAAGTGGAAGTTACTACAAAAGGGCAGTTTGTAAATGTCTAAAAGTATTAAACTTACACAGAAATGTAAGGGCCTGATTGACAAAGGTAAACGTACACTTTTGTGTAAGTTTACAATTGTTTGCTATTCACAAAGGAATTTTACTAATAGTATCTTTACGATTGTGGAGTCTCCCCACATAAAAGGGCAGGACTGTCCTATCTTTTTGTGGCAGAGACTCTGCAGTCGTAAAGATACTACTAGTAAAATACCTTTGTGAATAGCAAGCAATCATTAACTTACAAAAAAGTTTAACTTTATATTTGTGAATCATGGCCCTGCATTGCTACTACAGTGCAATTTGTGAGCAGCACTTTGTAGTACGTTTTGTAGTACTACCATATTACCACAAAGCCTACTGCAAAGTGCTGTCTGTGAATCAGGCCTATGTTTCCCCTTTTATTAGCCAATCGATTTTGTCTGACCAATGATCCTTGATTTTGTTTTTTAAATTTCCACAAACCACAAACTATACAGATGAACAACCAGCCAGTTTTAAAATCTGATTTCACTGGGCCCAATTCACAAAATCAATCTGAGACAAATCCTAACTTTACGACTTTTGGTATTCACAAAAGGCATTTAGAATCCTAACTTTACTACTACTAAATGCCTTTTGTGAATACCGAAAGTGGTAAAGTTAGGATTTTGTCTCAGATTACTTTTGTCAATTGGGCCCACTGTGTTCATTTTGTCATTAAATGTTGCAGACAAAAACGTGTTTTTTTAGAGCTTCATACCACACTACTGCTTTTCTATATGTTGTAAATATTCACGTATCTAGACATGGATTTCATCTTCTGGCACACAAGGGGCCACAGATAACTTGCGTGGCCCTTGTAACCCATATGTATAGATCAATCAAGATCCCGATATCAGAAGCAAATTAAGCAAAACCCCAACTATTGCGTTTAGAAAAGCCCAATCTCTTTAAGATAAACTAACATAGAGCTATTTTACTTATAAAATCGGACAAAACTGGTTAGAGGAATCACAAATGAGCTTTAACAAATGAAGAACCTATATAGCGTGCAAAATAGCCAAAAATATGGCGGCCATAAGAGACAAAACAACCTACTAATCACAATCCAACAGAAAATACATTGCAAATCACAGTTTGTGGTTTATGTCTTGGAGTATAAATTTGGTCTAAAATGCGTGGGCAGAACCACATGTGCTTTAAAAACAAAGAATCCTTGAACACACACGAGCTGTGAAAAACAAGGATGCATCATATGCCACGTGCAAATACAATATTAGACACCATGAAGGATGGTGGATGATGTCCTACCATGGCACAGACACTCTAACCAAAAGTCAAAAACTAGGAGACAGAATACGACAACTCCATCAATTGGAAGCAAACTATATCATAAAACTAAGAACAAGGATTTATTATGAGTTAAACAATGCGAGAGGGTGTATTTAAATCTCTAACACAGTAAACACAGTAAACACAGTAAACAACAAATGAGATTCTATTTCCAGGGAATGATGATTAGATGATTAGAGGAATCAAAAACACATGCAAATGCAACCATCTCATTGTCATTCAAGATTAAGATTCCACCCAACAAGATATAATCTAATTGCGTTTAAAAGATATGCAAATAGCAAAGGAAATGATATTGGCATACGATACTAACCACAAAGGTTATTACATATGATTCGAACACAACTAGCTTATTGCATGAGAATTATAACTCAAGGGACAACAATAAGATGAACTGTTGGTCATTAATAAGAAAAGAAAAGAAGGTCAACTACTGTCGATTTGTTTAAATCAAAACTGATGTAAAATTACTATGGTTATAATGACAATCACAGAAAACACAGAGGGCCTGATTACAAGTTTGGCGGTGCGAGAGCGGGACCGCTCTGCTGCTGCACCACCCGCCAGATTATTACTTTTTCAGCCACTGGCGGGCAGTTCTTTGCCGTTCCCACGGATGTGCCTATGAAATAGGCACTGCAATGGGAACATTAAAGGCAGTACCTGCACGACATGGACTCGTGCACTCCCTACCATGCAGGTCCTGGGGTGCATGCGCAGAGGGGGCACAACATTTGCCCCTTTACATGCACCCCATGGCCCAGAGGCAACTGGGGGCCCTGTAGGGCCCCATTTGTTTCCTCTCCTATATGGTTTTCATGGAGGAGGAACCACCATGAAAATCGTGGCAGAGAAGAAACTTGTAATATGCTTGGAAGGACAACGGCGGTCCCACCAATCATACTACGGCCTTAAGACCGCCATGCAACCGCCAGGGATCAACCTGGTGGTTGCAGTAGCACATTGGTGGTTTGACAACCCTAATTGTATTAGGGCGGACGGAAGAGCGCCGCACCCCTGCAAGTCTTGCGGTGCGTGGACCACCAGACTCATAATAAGGCCAAGAGAGATTTGCAATAACGTATACACATTGAGCACATTGAACAATGGATAAGCTAAATAATATCATAATCAAAAGGATGCCAGTAATTCGAACTAATATCCACTTTGTTAAAAACACTTTGACAGAATATCGCTCAAACAAGCTATAAATGTCAAAAATAGCATCCAAACACAGGACTTGAACTGAAACTAGGACAAACTACGTATCCCAGAATGCCTCATAATGGACTGGACAGTGTACTTTCCGGAGGTATATACTCAGGTTTTCACTACATAAACTTGAATACTTCATATTCAGCAGGATGAGTAGAACTATTTAAGTAAAATAAATTATGAACTTGGCAGCCATGAGAAAGACTAAAATGTGTCAGTTATATCCGGTGAAACTCTGCCCTGATCAAAATTGACTCATTGGAGCCATTGGTATCAGTTTATTCCTTTTGGTATGTAAACGTGGTTCTAACTATAACTTCCCAGTGGTGTGCCCCCAGTGGGTGGCACAAATGTTTCTCCCTGTCGGCGCTCTTTTGGGCATGGAACCACAGAATGGCTCCCACCTGGTGGGAACAGTGTGTAATGCTTCCCTTACCTAGTGGGGACAATCCTGACTCTTGCCGAGCCCGGGATAGAGGTTGGAAAGGGAGCAAGCGCGGCTGCAGTGGCCATGGTTTTCCCCCCACAGATCCCAACATGGCAAATGTTGTGGGGTGTCCCAGGGCACTCCACTATTTAAGAAAATAAATAAAGGTGAGTGGCTACCGCACTTGTAGTCAGCAAGCAGAGCCATGTTGGACCGTCAGGCTACCCCCCAGCTGAAAAAAGGAAAAATATCCTATATCAAGTTTATTAAAAATATTAAAAAACATCATGTTGCTGGCTCCTGCACTTGCAGGAAGCCAGTGGGGCCACCCGCAGCCAAAATTAAATGTGTCCAAGGTGGGTACTAGCACACTAAAACAAAATAAAAAGAATAATAAATGAGTGGTAGGAGCTGCTCATTTATTAATCAGTGCTCCAGCATGAAGCACCTCATTATGCCCCGTGAGGGCTTTTGTTGTGATTTTTTGGGGATCCTGGCAGTGCACCTTGAAGGGGAAGAGGCGCCCCCAAGCAATTGTTTTATGTTATCGAGGGCTACAGTGAGGGCAGCAGCCCCCCAGCAACATTAAAAAAACAGTACGTTTCCTGGGTCCTTAAACCCATAACCCCAGGAAAGCTTACCATATTTTTTTTTAAAGCACTCCACGCTGGAGATCTATGCTCTTCAGCTGGAGTGTAGGGCCCTATTGTGGTAGTTTTCATTGCTGCATTTTGTGGCCTGAAAAGAAGGACTGCCATGTTGATTTTGTCTTTAACCTCTTGAGTGCCCATGACGAGATGGTCTCGTCATGGGCCGCGGTTGCGCTGTGCCCATGACGAGACTATCTCGTCATGAACCCCGCCCGCTAATGAAAGGGCCGGCACAGGGCGGGGAAAGGGCGGGGCACTCAAGGGGTTAAATAAAACTTTATGATACATTTTTTGTGACGATCATTTTATTAAACATTGCAATGTATTATTTAATTAAATATAAATTTGATTATAATTATTGGTGATTTTTTGACAAAAAGATTAAGCCAGATTTAGTAATGTTGATATGCTGACTCCTTGGTGAAGCTAATAGGCTGGCTTCTTATATTTTGGTGTTCTGACCCTTTGACAAAGCCAGTAAATCTGTCTTACTTTAAATAACACCCTTAATATTGTAACATCACATAGTCAACTGTGGGAGTTGAGTGCAGGGCCTAGCCACAGGGCAGGCTTTGCAGCCAATTGTATATTGGGGGGCAAGGGGTTGGGTGCTGGACTTGGCCTGTTACCAGGCCCTGCACTAAACTTCACACCATTAGCAGGGGTTTGGGAGCCAGTGAAGGGTAGGGTGCAGGGCCAGGCTGCAGACCAGGCCCTGCGCCCAACCACACACTGCATACATCTAAATGTTGTGTGCTCCAGAGGGTAGGGTGCTCGCAGGGGATTGAATGCCCTTAAGAGTGGGCCGCAGGGTCTGTCCACAAAACCCTACACCTGTTATGTTATGAGATTTCAAAGCGCACGATTACCACAAGGTGTCTTGATGCTATCTAAAAGGGCAAATGAGTGATAATTAGAGGTTAAATAGCCAGGTCTTTATCTCCTTCCCGAATGATGTTAGTGAAGGAATTGCTCTGAGATTAGGTGGGAGGCTGTTCCAAAGTTTGATCGTATTGAGGACAATCCCGCTACCACCCCATTCTATCTTCTTAAATTTGAGGACAACTAACAGGTTGGCATTGGCCGATCTAAGTTCTCTGTTGGCCTTATATCTCATAAAAGCTGAACTAAGAAAGTCTGGCCCTGAGTTATGGATTCCATTGTGGGCTAAGCAGAGGGCTTTAAATTTAGCCCAACTGCGCATGGGAAGCCAGTGAAGTTTGAGAAGTCCATGCGTGATGGAGTGGAATTTTGGAAGTTTAAGAATTTGTCTCGCCGGGGGAGTGGCTTGGCACCAGCCAAGATGGATGAGTAGTGCGAGTGCTCCGCTGGGGCCTTTCAAAAAGCTTGCAAGATCTGTACAAGATCTGACAGCTGTATCTACAGAATAGCCAACGAGGACCCCGGAGCACCGTCCCGGGGCCGACGGACCGAAATTGTGCCCGGGAGAGTGTACCTCCATAAGCAACGGAGATGGGCCTGCTCGCTCGGCGGGCCCAGGAAACGACGGTGACGTGGGCGGAGTCGCGTAACTCGAAGAGCCCAGGATTGGATCTTGTGGCCCGGAGCCAGAGAAAGAGAGGACCACGGCGTTGGGATAGGGATCGGAGCCCAACCACGAGACAACACCCTTGCCCTAGCAAGAGCGCGGCAGCCATCTGCAGATTGAGCGGATCCATGGCGCACTCATTGAGCCGGCTGACTCATGCCAGGACCCCCTGAGGGACTTCAGGCGTCCAGAGCAGCAGGGCAGAGGCCAGGAGAAGGCGATGCCCCACTGCAGATGGTGAGCTGCAATAGTGCTGCCCCCGGAAATGGAGACAGACTCGGGCGGCAAGCGGTGATTGCGGGGTGTGACAGCCTGCGGGAACGGAGCCCGAGAGTGCCAATAGGTATTAAAGAAGGTGCGGGCCTCGGGTCCAGACACACCAGTGGAAGGGGAGCCCCGGGCTGCACAACAAAGTTGGGAAGCGTTGGACCTGGAGTTGGTCGAAATTTCAGACTTTGAGTGGCAGGGGCGACACCCTTGAATACAGGAACAGACCCCGGTTGGCTGGTGGTGATAGAGCGGCGATACAGTCTATGTGCCCAGTAGCTGGGAATGCCTGGGGTGCACCAAGTAAGGAGTGGGCCTAAGACCTAGGCGAGACGTTGGACGGAGGGCCCCGGGACTACAGGCACAGTTGGGCAGAGGCGATGCTGAGGGAGTCACCACCCTGAGTTTTCCTCGAAAGTTGGCCAGGAAGATGCCTAATCACCCGTAGGGCTGCTGAGAGGAGAGTGGGGAATTGCCTCACAAGCCCCTCACTCCCCGGTGACAGCAAAACATGGGGGTCAATACCGCCTGCAAGGTTAAAGGCACCACCACTACACACACACCCTGAAGTGCAAGAGACTGTGGGACCAAGGGGGAGACTCTCCGATACTCTAACCACGTATCCCCGGCCTGAGAGCAAACTCTACGGAAATGGCTGGATCAGAGCACGGTGAGATGCGCAGTGCAGTCGCGGCGTCCAACAGAGGTGGACCCTGCCATGACGAAACTAAAGGGTGCCCCACCCTCTGTGCAATTGAACAAGTTAGATTAGTACGCTGTCCCACGACAATCGGTGTCAGAAGACGGAACGATCGGCGACAAGGAGGTGACAGCCAAACCCTCCCTTGGAGCAATTATGATGGCCATCCAAGTTCTGGATACGACACTGGAGACGAAAATAAGTAAGGTCTTAATCGAGATGAATCTGATGCGAGCGGATATGCACAAGACCTCGGAGCGAGTTACCACGTATTTTGGAGTTACAATCTACAACATGTAAATTGGAAGAACGAGTACAACAATTGATACACCAACACAAACAAATGGCCCTGAAGCTGGAAAGGAGGGCCCGCTGCATTAATATCACATTGGTGGGGGTCCCGGAGGGGGCGGAGGGCCTGACTATGGATCTCTTCCTAGGGGACATTATATTGAACCATCTTAAGCCGAAAAGACTCGCACCCTTTTTTATGGTGGAAAGGGCACACAGATCCCCGGTCCCCCCGCCAAGGCCGTGGGGCCCCACTTGAACAATTATAGCCAGAATCCTAGATTACAGGGACCGTGATGCCATTCTACAGGCGGCTAGGGTGAATGGAGATCTTCCTTTCACGAGCTTGGTCATACGATTCTTTCTGGACTTTACCCTGAGGGTGCAGCAGGAGCGACGCACATTCGATGGGGTGAAGCTTGCCCTGAGAGAGAAAGGAATAAAATACATGATGCTTTTTCCAGCAAAACTCAGAGTAATCGACAATGATATATCCTGGTACTTTACTGCGCCAGCGGAGTTTCAGCAATGGTTGGAGGAGGGGTGCCCCCAGAAAAGTAGCCAACGCCGAGAGGAGGACTGGCAGGGAAGCCACAACTGGAACCTGGAATCCCCGACTCGACAAACAGAGGATGAGAATTCAGAGTCACGGTCCAGGGTCTCGCGTTCAAGGAGCCCTACTTTCGGAGCAGCGAAACCCAGAAAGTAATAGACACTGGCTGATTCTAAGGGACTGGACATGGGGCTGATGAAGGATTACAGGTACAGATTAAGACTTGTTGGGTGGGAGACAAGGCCTGATGCCACAGACAATCACATACGGTACACTGCAACGATGGGGCATGGGTCCGATTAATACAGCGACACTTAATGATTTGGGGCTAGAATAGGGACCCGGGGGAAGTTCTGAGTGGCGGTGCCAGTCAGCCCTACACCAGTTGACCGTTCTTTTGGGTAACAGGTGCTCTACTAGTTGGGACGTGGCTAGTTCTAGACCTTCAAGGCAGGGTAGCAGGGAGGGGGTAGTTGTTCTGGGGATTTTCACTTATTTTATCTTAATTTGGATTATTAATGATTCAGAAACAACCTTCTGACAAGTGAGGGATGAGACCCGCGACTCTATGCTGTTCACTGTTGCTTGAGGGGTGGTGGGGACTGACTGGTGGAGGGGGTGGAGAAAGGCCACATAGGTTTCCCAGATGGTTGTGCGACAAACTAGAAAGTTGACAATTCTCTCTTGGAATGTGAACGGTCTGGGAGATAAGATAAAACGCACTATGGTGTTTCAATATTTGCATAGACACTCACCAGACATAGTGCTCCTGCAAGAGACGCACATCAAAGGCAATAATTATTTAGCACTGAACCGATTTGGCTATACACTCCAGGTACATGCCGGATTTACAACCGGCTCTAGGGGTACTGCTAAACTCCTCAAAAATTCGGTTCCAGGGGCGTGGCCAAGCGGTGTTCTTAGATGGGCGCAGGTTAGAAGCTCTCCGCGCCCGACCTTCTCTCCCCGCACATATCCGACAAATAAATCTGTGCCCTGAGGCCAGAATCGGCTTCTGGAAGCCCTGCGGGACACTTAGAACCAAGAATCGATCCGCAGTGACCAGAGAAACCGTAGATAAGGTGGCGCCCAATCCCGGCCTGCTTGGTGAAGAAAGCCGGGGACTCTAGTGCGGTGGCGGCCCGTCATGGTGCGGCAGTGAACGATGGATGCCTTGAAGCTACCTAGAGCCTTACCACGGGGGATTGCTGACCATTGTACATCGTGAAGGGAGCTACCCCCTGCACCAGTGGAAGCGAGGCGAGCCGGCGAGTGTAGCAGACCCCT
The DNA here is from genome assembly GCF_964204655.1 of Triturus cristatus. Lineage (NCBI taxonomy): Eukaryota > Metazoa > Chordata > Amphibia > Caudata > Salamandridae > Triturus > Triturus cristatus. The sequence continues at coordinate 423,830,023 of NC_140594.1, read as the reverse complement.
GGCGTTGGAGCTCACTCCAACAAGAGACCGAGCTGCTGACCGGCGGAGGCCGGGGTCGGGACGGGAATTGGAAGGACCGCCGCCCTGACGCTGCGAGAAACATGACAGATGCAGGGGCATACCCAGAGCGAGGTACGAGGTGAGCCCACTGGATCGCCCAGCTGCATCGAGGCACAGCTGAAGGTGGAAGGAGGGCCGAGGATGGGCCGTGTCCAGGAGGGAGGCATACCTCTGCGAGGGATCTGGGGTGGTTCCTCGGACAACGGGATCTGCGAGACGCGGTGAGTGGCACCTGGGAATCGGGTGAGGAGCTGGACAAGCGCGGCCCTCGGGCCTACAGTAACTCTGTCTGGACGAGGGGGAACCACCGGGGGATTTAAGCATCGTGCGCACACATTGAAAGGGGCCCCCAGCGCGGGCCATCTCGAACATTGCAGATGGGGCCCATGGTATAATAACCCCCTCAGGGCGAGACCCAATCACTAACGTGGTGTAGCACAGACACAGAGGGAGGCCTCCCATTTAAAAGATATTATTTGGGCTAGGAACCTGTTGCTGTATTAGTCTGGCCTCCAAGGACAGGGGAAAGTGTGATCAGACAGGAGACTTGCCAAGAGTGACATTGACTTTGATGACAACCTACTCAAAGCAGCAACTGGTGGGGAATAAAGGGGTATCAGGGCACCCTCTGGAGTCGATCTTGCAAGAGTGAGCCTGTTACGAGGACCTGGTGGGTGTGATACACCACGGCATGTGAAGTTGCTCCCATAGTTTCAACAACTGCATATAGACGCTTAACCTGACAAGAGGAGTCACGTCCCCTGCACCGTAGATATTTCTAACGCCAAGGGCCCCAAAAACACCCAAACTAACAAATTGGACAGATATATCTGCTCAAAGGCTGCCACTACAGAACAACACCTACCAAAGGATAAGTCGCTGGGAGGGCCAAACGAAGGAACCCCTGAGCACACTCTGAAAGATTTACTGGATGCCATTGGGGGGATCCGTTCGTCCCTGGAACAGAGGATGGACGCCATCTCCTCTGAGGTCATATTAATCAGAGCAGACTTGGCTACAAATAGGGAAAAGGTTAAGCAGCTCGAACTAACCACCACTAGCCTGGTAGACGAAACTAGCCAGTTTCAGACTGAAGTTCGGGAATTGCAAGCATTCCGGAAGTTCGCTGATGGCAAACTAGACGAGTACGAGGGTCGCAACCGACGTAACAACGTACACATTCTTGGTGTGCCAGAAAAAGTGGAGGGGCAGGCGGTGGACCTATTTGTGGAAGACCTGATTACCAAACAACTGCAACCTAAGGGCCTGTCTAACATGTTTGTCGTGGAGAGATCACACAGGGTGCCAGGGGGATGACCGAGGCCCGGAGCTCCCCTCCGCCCTATACTGGCTAGATTCCTAAACTATCGAGACAGGGATGCAATTTTACAGTCAGCTAGAGTGGCCACGCCCATTCGATTAGAGAACTCGGCGGTGACATTTTTTCCAGATTTCACCCAGATAGTGCAGAGACAACGCAGGTCATTCTTGGGAGTCAAGAAGTTACTGAGAGATAATGGACTTAAATACGCAATGTTGTTCCCGGCCCGCATACGTGTGGAGGCAGGTGGAAAAACTAGATTCTTTGAGGCACAGGCGGAGGTGGCTGAGTGGCTGGACGGATGGAAAGATGCGTCGGATCATAGCTCCCAGAGAGACTAGGAAATGTAAAGGGACTTTAGTTGTTTTATAAGTGACCTAACTAGTTGACAGAATCTGGGTTCTGTATAGACTTCCAGGGCTCACGTACGAAAGGATTGTGGAACAGAATATAAGTTCGAGGTGAACTGACTCAGGGGGAAATAAGGGATTGAAGCGTATCGGGGGGGGAGAGGGCAGAGGGATGTTGTTCCCCCAAATTTCTTCATTCAGTTTGTTTCACGGGCGACATGCACTCTGCATTGTGATAGTTATGGGCAGTTCCGAGCCCAGAGTGCAGGGGAGCAGGGGGGGGGGGGGGGAGTTGGGACGGGTTGAGGAAAAGTTGTAGGTTTTTATTGAATCAGCGAGGCATGGCAGTCCGACAGCGCTGGAATGTGGAGGTCACGTAACTGTTTAGGAACATGAATTGGGATAAAGAATTTAAATTGATGAGCTGGAATGTAAATGGTTTGGGAGATAAAGTGAAGAGAACAATGGTAATGCAGTATATTAGGAGACATGCCCCAGACGTAGTATTGCTGCAGGAAACTCACCTGTTGGGAAACACGTGTAAGGCCCTCAATCTCTGGGAATACACTCTAGTGGCACACTCGGGCTTCACCTCGGGGTCGAGAGGCATGGGGATCCTGTTGAAGAACTCCTTTCCTATGATGTTGAAGTCCACGTGGGTTGACACAGGGGGGAGATACATAGGCATCACCGGGCAATGGGAGGGGAAGTGTTGACCCTCATGTCGGTGTATGTGCTGCCGGGTCTGCAGGGCCTTGCCTTCAAGGATTTGGGGTCCATTCTATTGACGATACCGGAGGGGCTCCTGGTAGTGGGAGGGGATCTTAACGCAGTGGTCAGTGGTACCCAAGACAGACATCCACTGAGAGACCTCCGTCCAGCTAACAGCTGGCTTACACATTTTCTGGCAGCTCTAGGATTGCAGGATATATGGCGGGCATTTCATCCAGACACAACTCAATTCACTTTTCACTCGGGCGCTCACAACAGCCAATCCAGGATAGATTACTTGCTGGTCCCCCCGGACCACCTGACACACATACGGGAAATCAGACACATGGCACGGGGTATTTCGGATCATTCACCACTGTGGGCCCATATGGTGATAGGCCAGCATAGAGTGGGTAGAGTAGTGTTCATAAACCCTTGGCACCTCCGAAACCCAGGGGTACGAGAGGCTCTTCAAACCTCAATTGAACAGTACTTTCAAGATAACGAAGGTTCTGTAGGCTCCCACCAGACCTTGTGGGAAGCATTTAAAATGGTGATACGAGGCCAAGCACTTTCCCAAATAGCGGGGGTGAGAAAGGAGAAGGTCATGGAGGAGGAGGCACTGGAGGAAGAAATCTTCCGCTTGGAGGAGGAAATAGCTGATGGACCGAACCCCGATACCCTTCACATCCTACAATTGAAGAGGGACAGTTACAAAACCCTAGTATCGAACAAGGCCAAAGAACTGGGTAGAGAGACGCTGGGTAGAGTATACGATCAAGGGGACAAAGCCGGGAAATTGATTGCTTGGTTAGACAAAAGAAGGCTCGCGAGTAGACTGGTGCCGGAGATCACGGACAAGTCGGGTGCTACACTTACTGAACCCAAAGATATCGCGAATGCATTTACTCTCCATTTTACACAGGTATACTCTTCCCCAAACTCGTATACACTACAGGACTCTTGGGATCTCCTACGAGACATCACACTACCAAAAATCACCTCCCCTGAGTATTTGGAAGGGGCACTTTCAGCAGATGAGATTGCGCAGGCAGTCAGAAGCGTCAAATCTGGGAAGGCGTCAGGACCCAATGGTCTGCCGATTGAGCTATATAAACTCAGACCAGACGTCCTTGCCCTTCATTTGCGTAGGATGTTCGAGGAAAGTACAGAGCTAGGGGAATTGCCACGCGATCAGAGGCTGGCCAATTTAGTTGTGATTCATAAAGAAGGTAAGACCCGCACAGATTGCGCCTCTTATAGGCCGATCTCCTTGCTTAACGCTGAACCCAAGACTTTGGCTAAGCTCCTGGCCACCCGACTGATCAAAGTAATTAACAATTTGGTACATCCGGACCAATCCGGCTTCATGCCCCAGCGGAACACTGCCCTCAATTTACGCAGAATACACGGAGTAATAGGGAGGGCAACAACGATCCAGGAAGAGGCGATACTAGTATCCCTAGACGCTACTATGGCATTCGACATGCTCGAATGGCCATATCTCTTCGCAGTCCTTGAGAAAATGGGGTTTGGGCCCCGATTTATTCAGTGGGTGCAGCTCCTTTACTCGAAACCGCTTGCCCAAGTTGTGGTTAATAATAAAAAGTCTGAGGTCTTTAGTCTTAGCAGAGGAACCAGACAGGGTTGTCCTCTTTCCCCCCTCCTCTTTGCTCTGGCCCTGGAGCCTTTAGCGTCCTGGGTAAGGAGAGATCCGGTAATAAGAGGACTTAGATGGGCGGATACATGGGAGGACAGAATATCGTTAAATGCTGACGATGTACTGCTGTTTCTACGTTCTCCAAAAGCCTCCCTGATTGCAGTACTAGACATCTTTGCCGTTTTCGGCAGGTACTCGGGATACTCGATCAACTGGGCTAAGTCTATGCTGTATGTTCTTCGGGGGCCACTTGCAGGCTTACCTAGGGACTGTTCGATACAGATTACCATGCAGGGCTTCAAATACCTTGGTATTTATATCACAGCTGACCCCTCTAGTAGGTCTGCTCATAACCTGCTCCCACCCCTAAGGAGACTCAGGAGTGACTTGGAACGCTGGAAGACGCTTCCGCTTTCACTGCTGGGAAGAGCATCTTTATTCAAAATGATGTCCCTCCCCCGGTTTTTCTACGTGTTGCAGAATTCGCAAGACCTTGTCTCCGCAAGTTATTTTAAAGAAATTGAAAGCCTGCTACGAAGCTTGCTATGGAGCAGGAAGCCCTCCATAGTACTGCCCAAATTGAATCATACCTGGTACGATGGTGGAATCGGCCTTCCCGACCTAAAGAAATACTACTGGGCAGCACACTTGGCAGCCACTAATCATGGTACGTACAGACAAGCCAATGACCCGGGTTACGCTATGGATCGGTGGCTACTACCAGTGGGAAACTATAATCGAGTGCTTTACTCCGTAGCGGGGAGGCGCCACCTGACCGGGCCCACGAGACACTCGGTGCAAATATGGCTGGCAGCTAACAGAAGCCTGGGTTGGGACCAAAAGGTGACATTGGCCACCCCGCTGTGGGACTCTGAACTGTTCGGAAATCTATGGTCCACTAGAGGCTTCGACAAGTGGAACCTTATAGGTATTTAAAAAATTGGAGATCACTGGGTGAAGGGGGAGGTTAAATCGTTTCCCGCCTTGCAACAGGAGTATGACCTAGCCCCTACAGAATACTTTTGGTACATGCAGGTGCGACAAGCACTGCAGTCTTGTCTTCAAAACGTTGTAACCCCTCCGGAGACCTCCCCCTTGGAGGACCGTATTTTGGACAGCCATCAGCCAACGAAGGCCATTTCGCTTACCTACAAAAAGCTAGTGAACCACTTCGGCGCACCCCTCCAGAAGCTCCGGGAAAAATGGGAAAGGGATGGCATAATACTCAATGATGAAGATTGGGTGATAGCTATCACCTCACCACGTGAAGTGGCTATAGCAGCCAGGCTGAGGCTGGTGCAGCTAAAGATCCTACACCGTATATACATCACGGGGCCGGGTCTGGTACGTATGGGGAGGGCAGACCATAGTGCATGTAGAAGGGGCTGTGGCACGGAGGGAACATTTCTCCATATACTATGGGAATGCACACACATACAGAGATACTGGAGGAAGGTACACAAAATAATCAGCGAGGTGCTCCCACAAGACATCACTGTTGAAGCAAAAAGGTGCCTCCTAAATGTGTGGGAACCCACCGACCTAAATCGCACACGCATCACCTGTGTCACTTTGGGACTGATGATAGAGAAACGTAATATTGCACAGAAGTGGGGGGCAACACAGGCACCTACAGTATCAGTCTGGAAGAACTATATGGACTGGTGTATGTTCCGTGAAAAAACTGTATACATAGCCAGGGGATTTCCGAAAAAGTGGATTTGAGTGTGGCGGGACTGGAATGAATATAGAGGGAACATCTGTAGTCTGCCCAGACTACCAACTCACAATGATCAAACATAGACAGGAGGATAAAATCTGAGCTTAAACCTAACATGCATGTATATATGGACTTCACATATGAGTGGGGGTACGAGACTGTAAAATGATTTGTATTGTGATTTGCCTTGTGACGTTGATTCAAGCTGTTAATAAAAAGAATTTAAAAAAAAACGGTTCCATTTGTAGTTAATCATACATGGTGTTACCACATGGGACATTACACAGCCCTGTCCAGGACGTGGGAGGGACAAGTTGTGAATATCTGCTTGGCGTACATACCCACATGACTACATGGGACTACCCTCCCACATCTTAGCAGATTAATACTCGAGATACTACAGGGCACTTTGATTCTGGAGGGAGACATGAATGACATGATGGCTCCGGACATTGACAGGGATGTGATTCCCTTCAAAACTCGAGGACCCCGACTACTGAGCACATTTGTGAACGCATTGGAGCTGGTGGATCTTTGGAGGTGCCATAACCCAGGAGGAGACAATTTACACATATCTCAGCGGCTCTCGGAAGTGGATCGTCGCTCGACTATATTTTTACAAACACCACTTCGGTGAGACTCTTCCAGGGAGGGCGCCACGAGGCGCGAGGGATATCGGACCATTTGCCGGTGGAGTTGCAAATGGTATGGCCCGGTACGGGATTGGTCTCTCCCGCTGAGGCTGGATCCCTTCCTATTCAGGGATCAGAAGTTTCGGGATCGGTTTGAGGAACAATACTTTATGGAAAACACTGGCTCTGTGCAGTCGGATTGTGTACTTTGGGAGGCATATAAGGTGGTCGCCAGGGATTTCTTGCAGGCGACAAGTGGGGCTAAGCCCAAAGAATAACGTGCACAGTGTGATGTTCTGGAGCAAGAGATACTGAATCTTGAGATGGCATCGGGCTCTGACCCTGTGGGCGACACCGGACACAAACACACACTCAAAGGGATAGGAGTCGAAACTGGGTCCCCGAAATTAGGACAGGGGAGGGCTCTCAGAGCGGAACAGGTGCAGAGCTAACTGAATTGTTTGCAGGGTACTACGAGAACATTTACCAGTCACAGACCAAGCAGCGGGGGGTAAGATTGTAACGAACTGTTAAAGGACATGGCACTGCCGACACTGGGGACTGACGACATGGAGGCGCTGAACTCAGATTTGACTGTAGAGGAGGTAGAAAGTGCCATACTGGATTTGCAGTCGGGGAAAGTGGCGGGCCCAAATGGTCTCCCTACAGAATTGTACATGCTCAATATGTTCCTAGGGGCAAGAGACGAAGGCCAACTTCTGGAGGACGTGAGGATGGCGACCATAGTGGTCATCTTAAACAAAGGAAAACCCCACGATCTCGGTAGCTCCAATAGACCCATTTCTCTTTTGAACTTTGTAGCCAAAGTATTGGCCAAGGTTATTGCAAATTGTCTGAGCCCGGTCATACAGTGCCTAATTCTTCCAGACCAGTCTGGCTTTATGCCATACAGGAGCACTAGGTTCAATTTGTGACATCTCTATGGTATAATGCATATGACCCAAAAGCAACCAGATATGCCTGCGGTCCTCCTATCACTCAATGAGAGGAAGGCATTCAACAGAATCGAATGGACATATCTATTTGCCGTTTTGAACAAGGTAGGACTAGGCTCAAACCTACTCAAATGGATACGATTATTGTATGGGACCATATCCAGAGCTTTTGCGCTTCATAGGGGCATACAGCAGGGCTGCCCGTTTTCGCCGATGCTTTTTGTGCTGGCACTGGACCCGTTCGCTGCCTGGATACGAGGAGACCTGTTGGTGAGAGGCATCAATTTATAGATAACGAGGTCAGAGGACGAGTTCATGCAGTTAAATGTGCAGGCACAACAAGACAGGCTGAGAGACTACGCAATTCACAGGAGGGGGCTACCTGTTTACCTTGTTGGCAAGCAGTCTTATTTAAAATGATGGCCCTCCCACATTTACGATATGTAGTTCAGAGCACCCCATATCAGATCCGGAGAAATGTTTTGGAGCTGTTGAGTCCGAGCAGCGAACGCTGCTGGGGGGGGGGGGGGGGGGCGGAGCATCAGGATCGCTCTCAAGAAACTCCAGAAAGGGGTGTATGAAGGGGAATTGGTCGTTCCGGATATTATAAAATATTACTGGGCCTCTCAACTTAATTTTAATGGATGGGCCTTTCACTGCTCGAGGAGCCGGCATAAAGGGTGGACCGACTGGCGATGGGTAAAGGCAGCTACCTGACAAAGCTATACCGGAAGAGGAGAGGCAATACGCATCTCCCGATACACACACGAACAGTGGTTGATGCATGGCATAAGGCAACTAAAATGAGAGGCTGAGAGGCTAAACTCATGGAGCAGACGTCACTGTGGGAGGGAGATTATTTGGGGGAAATGAATCGAATAGAGGGCTTCCGGAAATGGAGCATTATAGGGATTGACTTGCTGGGGGACGTTTGGAAGGGAGGGAAGATGATTGAATTCGATACCTTGCGGGAGGATTTCCAAATGGGAGGGGGGAGTATCTTCGATACCGGCAGCTGCGACATGCGCTTCACTGTCATCTGAAGGACTGGATTCTGATACCGGAATATTCACCACTCGATGATAGACTCCTCCTAGACCCCATGATTGACAAAGCAATATCTCTCACATATAGAAAGCTTGTGAACAACTCCCCAGACTGCATGGGACCCCTGAGGGAGGCCTGGGAGTCAGATGTGGGTCTGCTCAAGGACGATGATTGGGCTGAAGCCCTACAGAGTACCAGAGAAATAGCTATTAGGGCATCTTTTAGGCTTGTTCAGCTCCACATTCTTCATAGATCCTATGCTTCATGAATGGTTCAATTTCGTATTGGTAATTGTGTGTCCGAAGAGTGCATGAGGGGTTGTGGTGAGAAAGGGTCATTCTTTCATATACTGTGGTCCTGCCCCAAAATTCAGGCGTACTGAGAGGGCTTGACCTGAGTAATGACAACAGTGGTGGGGTAGACGGTCCCAACAGAGGAACAGGAGAGAATACATGGCCACAGTGGGCGAAGACCTGGCTGCCCTTGGCAGGGGGGGTGGCCAAGAGGAATATTGCCCAGGCATGGGGGGCAGAAGAGGCCCCTTCACTGGAATCCTGGAAGAGGGACATGGGTTGGTGCCATAGGGCAGAACAATCAATCTATCAGAGTAGGGGCTGCCCACGCAAACGTGCGAAGATATGGGGTGCATGGGCAAAGTATAGAGGCCAATGAACAGTGCCATGAGGAGCGTCCCAAAGACTTCCAAAGAGAATATGATGGTGGTACCTCCCTTGATTGTAATGATTGAAGCAACGAGCAGTTGGGAACGATACACGATGTGATGTGGGATATTTGCTATACATATCAGTCCACTAAAATGCACGTTTTTGTATGATGTCTATCTGAAGCTTGTTTTTATGTTTAATAAAAAGATAAAAAAAGAATCAGTCTCGCTGCGGCATTTTGGATCAGTTGTAGTCTACTCATATGTTGTTCTAAAATGGTTAGACAGAGGCTATTGCAATAATCCAGCCAATATTAGCTCCTAAATTCTTTGCGTTAGAGACAGGAACAGGAGGCTGGGGCAAATTTTCAGGCCACCAATTGGTGGACCAGGCTGGAGTGGGGTTACCGAAAACAATGATACCGATTCTCCCTGAATTAAGTTTCTGGCGATGCCCACTCATCCAATCACTGACTGCCTTGATGCAATTACGGCATCTTAAGGGGCCTGACGAGTCATTATTGGCTGCTGCAATTATCAACTGAGTATCATCCGCATAAGATGTTACCTCCAGGTTGAAACTTCTAATGAGAGGGGCCAATTTCGCTACATAATTATTAAAAAGAGTGGGGCTCAAAGACGATCCCTGCGGGACTCTGCATGGCAGTGGGAAGGTGAGCAATTACATTTCCCTAATACTACTGTTTGTGATCTGTCACTGAGAAAAGAGGAGAGAAGATCAAGTGCGACCCGCTTCACCCCTATTTCCTTTGGACAGCTATTGAGAGTAGTATGATCAACAGTATTGAAGGCAGCAAATAGGTCGAGTATAGGTCCGCTATCTACCTCCTTCCTCACTACTTCCGTTGCCTTGACCAGGGCAGTTTCTCTACTATGTCCTGGTCAGAAGCCATACTGAGAGGTGTCTAGGAGCTGATTGTCTGCAATGTGTTTTGATAGCTCCAAATTCATTATCTTCTCACAGATTTTTGCAGGAAGAGGTAAACGTGCAATGGGACAATAATTAGCAGTGTCATTAGTATTAAATTGGACTTTTTTAGAAGTGGGAGGATAGAAGCCTCTTTCCAGACAGAAGGGAAAGTTCCAGTAGCAAACATGATATTAAAAAACTGAGATAGGTTCTTTGCAAAAATGTCAAGAATCAACTTCAAGATTTTTACTGGGCAAGGGACATAAGGGGAGCCCGATTTACTTTGCAAAAGTAGAGAACTCACTTGATCTGGTGTAGTGGCAGAAAAATGGGAAAAGGAAGAGTCACCTAGGATGAGGGTCGCCACTATCAAAGTCCCATTGACTTTCTCTTTAAAGGCGGTAGCAAGGGCCTCACAAAAGGATTGACTATCAGAGGGGTTAATCTTATTCGAGATGGTTGTGAGTCTCTGAACAACTTGAAAAAGTAATTTTGACGAATTGGAGGCCCTATCAGTTACTTGGGCAAAGTAGCTACTCTTTTCCTTCTTGATGAGATCTTTGTAAGAGGTTAATACCCTCTTATATGCCTGTCTCATCTGGACATCATAATTTTTCCTCCAGTTCCTTTCTTGCCTTCTACATGCTTGTTTTTTCGAGCCTCAAGGCTTCTGAGAACCGAGGAGTCGTAGGTTCCTTCCTAAATAAACGCAGATTTTTGGTGGGAGCCAGCTCCCTGAAGGTGACAAACAACCAGTCCGCATAACTTGATGCAGCTGGCTCGGCCTTGACAAGTGGAGTGGGATTGTACTTAGCTAAGGTCTGTGCTAAGGTGACCGAATCGAATTTGCTCCAGTCTTTATAACTATTGATAACAGGGATAACAGGCATGTTCTGCAGATGCGCCCGATCCCGATGGCTTTCCGTAGAGAACATGATAACCGAGTGATCCGACCAGATCACAGGAAAGATGTACAGAAGGATCATTCGAGAAAAGGTCATCCAGCGTATTTCCTGCTGCGTGCGTAGGCTCCTTGACTAACTGTTCAAGTCCTAACGATTATGCAATATCTAGGAGATTAGCTGTGTGTTTATCTTCCGGGGCCTCCAGGTAGAAGTTAAAATCTCTGCGCATGGTGAAATGTTTTAAAAGGAGACTATTATCTGCTAATAGTTGAAATGTTTGAGAGAACGCATTTTTGTTGCTTCCAGGCGGCCGATAGAGGAGAATCCCAGAGAAAAAGACTTGGCTGTCCCTAGCAAATTAAACAGGGCTGCCTCATGGGCTTCAGAAATCACATCAGTGCAGATAGCAGAGAATTCATTATGATAGATCAATGCCCACCCATGTTAACCTGTCTGTCCTGCCTAAAAAGAGCGTAGCCCTTAGGGACAGCAATGACAAAATCGGGGCTGCAAGCACTATCTCCCCATGTCTCTGTAATGAACATACAATCTAGTCCTGATGTTTCAATCAGCTTTGCGATCTTGATTTTATGTTTTGGGAGAGACCGGGTATTAACTAAGGCCCATTTGAATCTCTTAGATTTATCTAAGTTGCCAACCTTCCCTAAAGGACCAATGGGAGGGTTTTGGTCTGCTTCTGTACTCAAAATCAGACTTTTAATAATAATAATAATAATAATAACCTTTATTTGGCATATAAAATATGTCCATAAAAGATACAATTTCATCAACACATCAGTATTAAGCAAAGGTCATAAAGGAATGTTACCAACACAACAATTAAAAAAAAAAAAAAGGAGACACATGATAAAAACAGCGCTCAGAAGCTATAAAACAGTCTTAAAAAAGAATCTTCCCCCTTCAGGTGCTCCTGGTCTTAGCTTTAAAGCAGTTCTTAAGAAATTAGAGACACAGAAAAGGGTGGCAACGTCTGAAGACAGTTTTAAAAACAGCAGAGCCACACGGGCCTGCTTGAATCTGCGTTCCCTGAGAAGCCCCTTCAGAAATCTTCTCCTTGGGTTCGATTAATATGGACACAAGAGAACAAAGTGTAGGGTATCCTGAGGAGACCTACTGTCGCAGCCACAGGGACCTCTTTGATCATCCTGGGCCATATACCCTGAAGGTACTGCTAATAGGCGATGAAGAAGGTTCAATCTGAACCGTGTGATCAAAAAACGATCATGGGCACTAAATATAAAGGATAGGTATGGTTCCATGCCTTGTCTGGGTGACGTCACTAAAACGTAGTCTCTAATCGAGGGTTTCATCAGATCCTTTTCCTCCCTATATGCCGAGGAATATTTTAAAGAACAGGGCCTTAATGGACGCTTAATCCCCTAAACATGCCTTATCTGGGTGAGAAAACAAGTCTGATCTACCTAACATAGTGAAGGCATCTTTTATGTATTTCAGCCAAGTAATTTTCAATGTGTGATCCAATGAGAGACAGTCCTGTACAACTTGCCTGTTGAAACCTGTCTCTACGTTGGACCAAATATTCACCCAACACAGGAGGGGTTCCACGGCCACCATATCCGCAATAAATTTTGAGCCCAACTCCTCATGAACAATAAAAGCAGGGGTACTCCACGGGACTTTCAACAATCGCCTAAGGTAAAGATTTTCGACAGCTTATAATTTGTTTGTTTTCATAAATCCCCAGACCTCGCTTCCATATACTACTTTGGAGCAATAAAAAGAATTATAAAGTTTCATTATTGTCCCAAGTGACCATTTGCCTAATCTGTGAGCAAAGCTACTAATCGCTCCAATTGACCTTGTCAGCTCAAGGCATTTTGCCTCTGGTAGCTGCTTAAAACCCAATTTCTGGTCAAACAGGATGCCCAGATATGAGAAGGCGGTTACTTTCCCGAGGGTGTGCTGGCCTACTATATAGGTATTTATCTTCCTGCTCTTCTTCCCCATCTCCATTATGTGGGATTTCGAGAGCTTAGGGGACAAGTCAATGTCATTCATGAACCCTACAAATCCATCAAGCAAAAGCTGCAAGCCCTTTGGCGTGCAGGCCAGGAGAACCGCATCGTCCGCGTAGAGAAGGACGGGAACTTGTCTTGAGCCGACTTTCAGGGTGTCTGTTTCTAATGTGGTTAGTGCTCGACCCAGGCCGTTAATATATAGTGTGAATAAATAGGGTGCTAAAATACAGCCCTGTCTAACCCCACTCGTGCATTTAAAATGGTCTGTGACGTTCTCCTCTTGCGTGTACCTTACCGCGGCAGATGTGTTTGAATGAAGTACCATTAGGATATTAATCAAGCCCGGATCCACACCCAACATTCCCATTAGACTCCAGAGTTTGCAATGATTGACTCGGTCAAATGCTGCAGTAAGATCCATAAAGGCTAGGTAGAGTGCCCCTGCCTTTGCTATGGTGTACTTTGAAGCAACAAGATAAAGGTTTAAACATTGGTCCACCGTAGATTTCCCCGCCTGAAACCCATATTGGACATCCGTTATTATACTGTAAGTCTCTGCCCAATCCGCCAGTCTATTCAGAACCACATGACCCAGTACCTTGACTGTCACATCAATCAAGGATATTGGGCAGTAGCAAAGCGGGCTATTCCTGTCCCCTTTTTTAGAAATCGGGACAATGGTTGCCTTAGACCATGATGGGGGCATACCTGTTTCAACTGTAGCATTGAGGACCCTCACCAAAATGGGTGCCCATACCTCTGGATTACTCCGAAAGAGGTCGGGCGGGATCCCGTCAAGGCCTGGGGCTTTATTCTGTGTAAGACAATCTATTCCTAGCCTAACCTCCTCTAAGAAGAAAACAGTTACGTCTGTAGATGGGATAATGGGCGATATCTGCTGTTCATTCTCCCTTGCGGGCTGATTATATAGACCCTCAAAATGAGCCTGTCACTACTCCGGCAAGATATTATGGGACAAGTTCGGGAAATTAGGATCTTTAAAACATGGGCTATGGATGACTTCCCAAAATCGAGTGAAGTCTTTTAGCTCGGCAGCGTCCTCTAGATCTTCCCAAGCCTTCGTCTGTATTTGGCACTTACGCGTCCTGACTGCTTGCTTATACGTTTTACGGCATGTCGCAATCTGCCTGGGTAATTGTTTCAGGGCCTTCTTCAGGGCTCTGTGGGCCTGCGAACATTGCTCATCAAACCATCTTGGATCCTCCCTACAGCCAGAGGATACAGGTACCTTCAGTAAGCTATCCACTAGTTGTGCAATGGCTGTGAATGTCTCAACTACTTCACAATCCTGGACTTCTAAGTCTAGGCATTTCTGGATCTCCTGCTGACCTCTACTAAAAAGGGATTTATTGAATGCGACAGTGTCCACCTGCGCCCAATGTAGCCGCCTACCTTGATCAGTAGCTGACAATGTCCCCCCCTGGTCTACATGCCACAGGGTGGCTATGAGGGGGCAATGAGTGATAGAATTAGGGGGTTATGGTCGCTATATATGCTATTGCTGATATTAAAACCACTGATAAACATCCTCGCTAAATGAGAGACAAAAATAAAATCAATAAATGAAGCACAGCCTCTACCCTTGTAGGTAGGAGGCACATTTAGATCTGGGCGTGAGACTATCAGGTCCATGGTGTGGATTAGACCATAAAGGATTAAAAGGACACTTAATTCTCGTCCAGACTGAGTATGTTCCATGTTTGGTCCCTCTTCCAATGCGCAAGTTGACCAATCACCCTCGGTCGTCCTCAAATTGGGACACAAGTGGCAGTTAAAGTCTCCAGCTAGTACTAGCTGTGCATGGGCTTGATTCTCAGATTGCAGCTTTCCCAACCGACTACTCAGTTCATCCAAGGAATGTGATCCCTGTGTGTTTGACTGTGCGTTGTAAAAATTGATAATTGCTAGGCGATACGTATTACTGGCCAGAGTTAGGCCCTGTAAAACCTCTGAATCTCCTAGCATAGGCTTCCACCTACCCTGGATCCTTAAGTCTATAAACATAGTAAAACCCCCCCTTGCTCAACCAATATTAGACCGTTTTGCCGGGCAAAAAAAGTTTTGTACCCTTCTAGGAAAACTCTATTTACTGCCTCCCAAGTTTCCTGTAAGCAGATTATGTGGAAATTTCTAATGTAAAGGAGCCACTGCTCATCCCGTAATTTGCCTGCCAGACCAGCTATATTCCATGAGACAAGTTTTAACTCGCCCACGATTTGCCCCACATTGTCACTCGACATACCCCTCACACATGAATCCCTGAGCTCATGGGCGATTTCATGGGTTAACTTGGAGCTATTGACCAACCCACTATTCCCATGTATCGCCTTTCACACTCTAATACATGGCATATTAGTATCCCTTAGTTTAGTCAGATGATTTCTAACTATTGGATGTATGCGCTCACTCTCCCTAAGTATATTGTTCGCCAGGGCAGGTAATAGGGTGCAAGAGGGCCCATTAATTTGTGACCCCCAACCTGCTGATTTGATCGTCTGTGTGGAGTCTGTAGTAATAGCCAATATTTCTGCCCTTGACCCACCGCTCATTCCCGAATCAGGAACCCGCTCCTGCATACCAGGAGGCCTGTCCACCATTGGGCCCTCCTCATGTCAGTCTACCTCCTCCAGCATTCCGTATCTGTTGGTAACTTGGATGTTATATAATAAAGAATTAGGGGGCACTTTCCTACCACCCTCCATTGTGGGTCTTAGGTGCCAACTTGGGAAAGAGGGGGGAATATAACCCCTTAAGGGCATTTGATACTGGAGGTAGAAGAACTCCAACGGGTGGAGTCTAATTCCTGTCACTGTGTCCCAATGATTCATAGTCTGGTTGTGAAGATGGGTCACGGTATTGGGATTTTTTAAATTAATGATTACACAATCCCCTAGAACTGTTTTTTGCTGAGTACCCACCCAGCTGACTCGGCATACTGTCAAAATTTCCCCTGCTCTACCATAGTCAAACTGCCTATGCTTTACTAACCAAAAGAGACACTTATTTCTAAGATTGAATTGAGTTTCCCTTTTATTGGAAGGAATTCCGTGAATTCCCACCAGTACAGCTACGTATGGTGTACAGGCTGGAGTTAGATTTCTACACTGCAAATTTAGTGATTCAGGTTTGGCATCTATGCATTCAGTTGGTGCCTGCCCACTCGAGTTCCCACTACACCCATGTGATAAGGGAATAATTGTAACCGTGTCCCTGGGATGGGTTGAAATTGTCTGTGGCCCAGTAGCCAGATTTGAACTCGTACTAGGCTGTTGGTTGTTGGCACTCGAGTCCCTAGTCTCTTGAGTTGTAGTGGAGCCTGCAGAAGCCTCTCCACCCAACCCGTCCGGAGGTGTTGGGTCAGGAGTGCCCGCCTGGCTGCCCATGTTTGTCCCTCTTCCTATTGGGCGGGCAGGGTCAAAGTTCGGATTTGCTGATCTACTGTCCCCCAAAGCATTTAATTTATCTAAATGATTAAATAAAAGGGGCAGTTCTTCTTTGATCATGACTCTTAATTGATTCCTTAATTCTGTCATCATATTAAATGCCCAAGGGGGAGATTCAGACCTGTAAGGGGGGTAAAGGACTGTTTTGATGTTGTGCCTGATCCTCACCCTCCTGAGTGCTAACTACAGCCTCCCCGCACATTTTCTTTCTTTTGGGACCTGCCTCAGATGTTTGTTTACGTTTCCCCTGCTTTGGGAATACTAGTTGTGGTTCTGCTTCTGCTGGTCGTTTTTTTAATTGGAGTATCTCTGGGTAGCGTAGAGGGTAATTCTTTGGGGCGGGATTGTGAGGGAATTAACAGAGTAGAAGGGTCAACCGTTGGTGCGCATAGGTCGGGTGTGAGTGACAGCCGATTTCTGTGTTGACAGCCCCTATAGCTTTCTACAACATTTTGTCAATCGAGGTGGGAGGCAGTATAGGAGCACTAATGGTTTTAGATTTAAGAGGACATATACTTTTCCCCATTATATGTCCAGATGCAACTCCACCTCCCGACCAATACTTTGACCACACCCTTATATAAATATGCAATGAACGCTTTCAACTTGTCCTGGAACAAAAGAAAGAGTACAGCCTCCCACACCAATAAACTATTTTTAAACGACCATCACATATTACAGTAACCAAGCTTCTGCCCGGATATCCAGTTTATGCAGCAGTTCCAATGTTATAGGAACCCGAGCTAATGTCAACACTTGGTAATGTGATCTCACAGTCACAGCCAGAAGAATAAACAACTGACATAACAACTCTGACAAGTGATAACCTGGGTGTAGTTGGAACGCCTGAACAGTACAGTGGTCCACAGGAGAGTCAAAAAGGCTTACCCCTTTTGGCAGTCATTGGAAAAATGGACGAAAGGGATATGGCCCAGCCCTGCCTCCTCCTGTCGCTGACGGGCGCAGGACGGGCCCGCCCTGGGCCCGGGCGCGGCCCGTGCGCTGCCCGCGCCACAGGATGTGAGTGGCGCTTATGATAGAGATCAGGGTGTGTACAATATTCCCACTACCACGGATAGAGTAATCTTACAGTTACACGCACATGCATACATCATACGCTAGGGCCCATTTCACTAACATACGCTCAAATACTCTACCAGCAATAAACCTGTGGAAGGAAAACACTCCTAAACACCCTGCATCTATATCGAGGTCGATAAGACCTGGTTTTTGTGACTGTCCCTAAGCATAGTCTATACAATATATACAACAATAATCAATAACGCAAACCCAATAATTGACAAGAAAGAATATCCAACACCATGTTTAAAATTATATTGCTTTATCTAAAATTAGTCAAGAAAAATCAATCAGAGTAAATCATTTCTCATAGTTACCTATTCTAGCTAAATGTCAGAACGGGTCAGGACAAGTCTCTCGGTAAATGTCTCTCAAGACGAAGTCCCTTCAGTATCAATCCTCAGCAACGCAGGTTCGTTACGCGGCAAAGGCAAAATGGCAAGTGGCAAAAGACCCTCTCTAGGCTAACATCTTATAATATTCTAAACAATAGAAAGATACATTGGGAACATAGAAAAAGCTGTAATGTCCGCCGGACTTGCTGAGCAGAGCGAGAAGGAAAGGATGTAACATTGCTACATTTGTGAATCTCCGCTCAGGAAAAATACATATAGCGAAAACTACGGAACAGGAACCAAGAAAATAAAACATGTATCACAATTATCCTGCTTCTCCTCGGCCATCGAGCCACAGTTCAGAGCTTCTTTCTAAGGCTCCTTTTTTTCCCAAGGCTGCCAAGGACACTTTCACTTTTCTTGGAGAACTCCCAAAAACTGCTGCTGTCCTCATGGAAAGTTTTTCGACAAGGACCATGGTCAGTTAGCTTCAGGGCCACTTCCAGCAGGGGTCTCCCTCCTCTCAGTTTTCAAATTATAATCACAGTCAGGCTCACTTATTCAGCCTTCTTTCTCAGGCCAACATAGGCCTTAATAGACCATCTTAATTAAAAGAGACAAAAACAACATTACTACAGCATAGTGATTAAACAGTGTTAATCCCACTAATACCCTTATGTGTATGCATTTATCTAGCATTTGCAACATAGAAAAGCATTAATTCAACAGCGTTTTGTGCTCAAAAATAAACAGCACATAGCAACGTTTAAACATGAAAACACATTTAACTCTTTTAACACGCACGTTATTATCAGTCAGCACATTTAAGCACACTCACGTGTAACTCTTTCTTGTTAACACAAACGGATTGATTAATATAAACGCACTTGCACAAGACAAATAATTAATTATTAATTATTAATAAATTAGTACAACGAATAGACACGCCAGAGCTTCAAAAGCCCCAGAATTTTCAAACTGAAAACTCTGCTCCAGCAATCCCCCCTTTGGTGATTTTATCACCAAATAAACCCAAAAAAAAAAAAAATTAGTGAACATTTAGTCCCACTTTAGGAGAAATCGGAAATGTCTTTTTCCCCTTTACACAACATTAAACACCAGTCACTCTTTCATCATCCCTTTTTGTCTCTAAGTAAACACTCTCCCTCAATTCTTCTAGTTCAATTTCTTGAGGTTCTCTCTTCAACCTCTTGTTTTTCTTTTCTTTATTCAATTTCTTCCTCCCTCCCCTGTTTTTACAACACACACACACCAATCTTATTATTAATAAAGCCACAATTATACAAGACAAGGGAAACAATATTCTACCTATAATAGTACTACCCATTTTTGCAATAAAATCCTTAACAGCTATCATTTTATTAGCTATTTTAGTCCACAAACTCTCAGCTTCAAGTGGTACTAATTCTTCATGCAAATCAGTAATATTTTTGATATAGACCTTTAGGTCTCTGCTTTCGTCTGGAATGTAAGTGCAACAATGTTGAACTTTCAGCATTCCACAGACTCCACCCTCCTTGGCCAATAGAATATCAAGGGCAAGTCGATTTTGCATAGACATGGCACGTACGGCACTTAATTCCGTATTCACCAAAAGAAACCCTCCAGCGGTATTTGTCGATAAGCGATCAACCACTGTGGACAGTTTCCGAATTCCATAAGCATTCAAAGAAATTCCCACTGTTGGAATCAAAACCCCAAAAATATCACCCACTATTTCAGACCAAGTTTCTCTCCTAAAACGCATTAGTAAGTTAACATCTTCTACATCTGTTACTTTATCTATATGAAAAATCTTTGGAAAAACTAGGCCCACATAACACGTGCCATACCAATGGTCAGGCAACTTGTAATAAGCCTTATTCCCACAAACATAATATACTCCTGGAAAAATCGTATCTTCTCCACCTCTGAAACCCCAACCTGTTGCAATGAAGTATGTATCATGGCACTCACTAGTCCCAACAAAATATGTATCATATTGGGATTTCCTTCTTGTAATACAAAGTTTACCCTTCTGTGGTGCATCTAGAGCTAAAGTTGGACTAGCCCCATTCTTCAATTCCTTTCCCATCTCAATGTCCCAAATTGTCTCACTCACTTTATATTTCCCTGCTTTCTCATGCATGTTCAATCTCCTTTCTTCTACCATATCCAGGAAAGCTTTCTCCTCTCCTTTCAAACTGCAAGTCAAATTATTCTTAAAAATGTAATCTAATGTTAATCCTTTTTCTTCAATAAAAATCTCACCAAAAGTGTTAGCTTCTTTAGCTGGATTCAGCTCTTTGTTCATTGGCAAATGCCCCAAAATACTATCTCTGTTAGACATCTTATAATCTACTTTCCCTAACAAATAAAAAACACTACTTAAAATACTACAGGAAATACCATATGTAGCTGGTAAATGATGATAAGTAACACCCTCTGAGACGGATGCAGGTAATTGCATACAGACGTAGCAATCCCTTACTTCCATTGTCTTTACATATTCATATAACAGTTTCGAAAAAACATTACTAGAAAAATTATTAATTGACCTATCTTTATGTATGTAAGTATTACTAATTCTAATTGGAACTACTTTTTGTGAATTCTTCTCTACATTTGTCACATTCTCTGTATGCATCTCAAACTCTACTTTAAAAGTAACTAATAAAACTAAAACACCCCATAGAAGCATTAATAATCCAGTACAACAGCAGCACATCCTACACCACCTCTTAAAGAAGGCACATCTATTTCTATTATCCTCTATGTTAGCCATATTAGTTTAGCCTCTACTACTCCACTACTGTTTGAACTTCTTCAATTCTTCAGCAATTCTTCAGCTTTCAGTTTATCCAAATGATCTCTCCGTTCACTTGATCCAAGTAAATCCTTCTTTCACTCAGTTTGGATACTTGTCATTCTTCACTTCAATTTCTTCAACATCAAATTGTATCAGATCTCCAACATCAAAATCCTCAGTACTCGACTCTTCTCCAATGTCAGTCAAGAGTACTTTCAGAATTTCACCAGTATCTTCCTCAACCACTTCTCTCAGGATCTCTTCCGGATTATCTCGAGTCACTGCTTCTTCTTTTCCTCCTTCAGACAGTGCCACATAAGACCATTCCGGTGATCTGTACTTTTGGTTGGGTCTTCTTACTCTTTTTATTTCCACTGGTTCGTTTGACTCCTTTGATTCTTCTCCTTCAGCTTTTGAACTTTGACTCGAAACTTCATTCACTTGTTCAGCTTTCGATGTATTTGCTCTTATTATTTTGTATCTCAGCCTCTTAACTCTGTTGTTAGGCCAACGGTCTCCTCTTAACACCTTTTTCGGCTTTATTTCTTTATTACTTCTCTCTCCAATCCAAGTTCTCTTTCTCAGAACTCGACCCTCTGTTTGTTCATCCTCATCATCTGTTTCAAGTGCCTCTTGTTTCCGTTTTCCAGCAGCTCTCTTCTTTTCCACAGATTTTTTCACCACTGTTTGAGACTTCCCTACTCCTGTCCCTCCTCGGGTCTCCGACACGCAATCTTCTTGCTGTCTACTTGTCCCTTCACCTGGCTCATCAAGAATGTTCCCTACACCTCCTCGGGGGTCTTCCGCAATCTGTCCCTCTCTATCTTTTTCTGACCCTACTTCTTCAAGTACAATCTCAAGTGGTTCTTCAATCTCCTCCTCTTCTGATTCAGGAGTAGTCTCTGTGTGATTTCTCTTTTCTTTTCTTTTTCCTTCGCTGCTGTTTGAAACCTCAGGCTCTCTTACAGAATTCGATCTCCTCTCTGATACTCGCAGTGGTTCATTCGAAGCTCTTCCTACTTCTTTCCCCACTGATTCTGTATCTTCATCATCGCTGGAATCTGACTCTTCAAAATACTCTTTACCAGTCCCTTCTTTCGGGTTTGGAACTCTCAGAGTATGACTTGCATGTACCCAGTGCTTCACTCCAGCACACTTTACTGCAGTCGTCGTAGTCAGAATAACTTGTCTTGGCCTTCCCCACCTTGGAATCAAGCAATTTCTTCTTCTGTGAACTTTTATCCTCACCCAGTCTCCTGGACTCAGATCATGGGCTTGCTTCTTCTCAAGTGTGGTAGCTTCTTCTCCAACCTGGTGAAACACAGAATGAACTGCGCCAGCCAGGCCTTTACAGTAATCCAAAATCATGTCATCAGTTATTGTCACCAACTTATTGACAGGCACGAATGCATGGCGCATAGCACGTCCCATGATTATCTCGTGCGGACTCAAACCAGTAGTTCTATCTGGAGTAGATCTCATTGTCATCAGAACTAGAGGCAAAACATCTGGCCATTTCATGCCAGTGGCTAAGCACATTTTTCCAATTCTATTCTTGATTGTGCCATTAATCTGCTCAACCACACCAGAAGCCTCTGGTCGGTATGCACAATGTAGCTTCTGCTGTATTTTCGATGCTTCACAAATCAAACCCATAAGCTCATTTTGAAAATGTCCACCTCTATCAGACTCAACTGTTACTGGAAACCCGTACCTAGGAATCAACTCCCTTAACAGTAACTTTGCCACTGTTAATCCATCATTTCTTCTAGTCGGGTAAGCTTCCACCCACCTTGAAAACAAACAGACTACCACTAAAACATACCTCAGTCTGTTTACTTGGGGCATCTCAATGAAATCAATCTGCATTCTTGTAAAAGGACCTCCTTCTCTGCCTATTGTTCCCAGACTCACCACTGTCTTTTTCCCAGTGTTAAATTGCTGACAAACTAAACACCTCTGACAGATGCTTTCTGCAATTGTCCTGAACTTTGCATTGTACCAGGTCTGCTTGAACGACCTAACCATCGCGTCCCTCCCCAAATGTCCCTGGCCATGATACATCCTTGCCATTGACGACAAGATGGAATTGGGCATCACTGGTCTGCCATCTCTGTAGACCCAAACATGGTCTGTTTCTCTTGGAGCACATCCTGCCTTAATCCAATCTTTTTTCTCTTCCTCTCCTGCCTCATCTTGCAACTGTTTCACTTCATCCCAGGTCTCTAGGACATTAGTAAACATCACAGAGAGAAAAGACATTTCCCCTTCTCTGTCCCTGTTGATGGACTGATTCGTCTTGGCACAGTATTGCGCAACATCGTTGGCATATCTGTTTCCAACCGTTATAAAATCCTCCCCTGGACCATGGGCAGCACATTTTACAACTGCTAACTCCTTAGGCAGCTGTATCGCCTCAAGCAATTTACCAATCATTTCAGCATTCTTTATTGGAGTTCCACTCGATGTCAAGAAACCTCTTTGTAGCCAAAGTTGGCCAAAATCATGCACCACTCCAAATCCATACTGACTATCAGTCAACACAGTCGTCCTCAAATCTTTCCCAATTTCGCAAGCTTTTGTCAATGCTATCAATTCAGCAACTTGCGCAGACTTCACTCCTTTCAATGGTGATGCTTCCATGACCTCTGAAACTTTGCATACCGCATATGCTGCACATAGCACACCATCATCATTTCTCAGGCATGATCCATCCACAAACAACACATGATCACTCTCATTCAAGGGTAGATCTCTTATGTCTGGTCTTGGTTTTGTACAGTACTCAAGCACATCCAAACAATCATGATCATCTTCCATCTTCACACCCACATTTTCAATGTCTGGCAAAAGCGTCGCTGGATTCACATTCACACATCTCTCGAGTGTCACATTTGATGCTCCCAGAATCACTTTTTCATATTTGGTCAATCGACTATGTGACATGTACTGAGTTCTGCTTCTTGTCAAAAGAATTGCCACATTGTGAGGTACGAATACCCTTACAGGATATCCCATTATGATTCCTTCACTCTGTTCCAGGCTCCTGCATGTTGCAGCCACAGATTTCAGACAACCTGGTAAACCCACAGCTACAGGGTCAAGTGTCGATGAGAAGTACGCAATAGGCCTTCTCAGTAATCCATGTTTCTGAATTAACACTGAAAGTGCACATCCATTTCTTTCACTGCAGTACAGCTCAAATTCTTTCTCATAGTCAGGCATACCCAAAGCTGGAGCCTCACACATTTTACTTTTGAGCTCTTCAAATGCTGCCATTTGTTCTGCATCTAGATCCAATGGATCCGTCATTTCACTTTTTGTCAGTTTAATCAGTGGCTTTGCTATCAGGGAAAAATTAATTATCCACTGACGACAATAACGCACCATACCCAGGAACATTCTCACTTCTCTCTGGGTCTTTGGAGCTTTCATTTCTCTGATTATTCTGATCCTGTCAGTAGTCACTTTTCTCAGACCCTTTTCAATATTGTGTCCAAGATAATGCACCTCTTTCTTGCAAAATTGCAATTTGGCTGGAGATACCTTTAACCCTCCATCTGCCAGATGATTCAGTAAAGCTATGGTATCTACTTCACAAGCTTCACGTGTCTTCGATGCCACCAGTAGGTCATCAATGTACTGCACTAGCACTGAACTTTCGGGCATGATCAAACTCTCCAACGATTTTTTCAATAACTGATTGAATATCGAAGGACTCTCCGTATACCCCTGTGGGATTCGACACCATGCTAAGATACGCTGGCCAAACCTAAATGCAAAAATCGGCTGGCTATCATGATGCAATGGAATTGAAAAGAACGCATGACACAAATCAATCACTGTATACCACTCAGCATCATGTGGAATTTGATACAGAATCACTGATGGATTTGGCACAATAGGACAACATGCCACCACAATTTGATTAACTTTTCTCAAATCCTGTACGATCCTAAATTTCCCATTGGGCTTTTTTAGTCCCATTATCGGTGAATTACACGGACTACTCAGTAGTTCTCTCAGGACTCCTTGCTGAATCATTTTCTCAATTATAGGAGTTATCCCTTTCAGTTATTTCTGGTGTCATTTTGTATTGAGGAATGTTAGGATATGTGATTCCCTCCTTTACTGCAATTTTCACTGGATCTACATTATTCATCAATCCCACATCCTCTCCAGTAAAATCCCAAACTGTCCTTTTCACTGTGTCTCTCAGCTCTTGAGGCAAATCCTCCGGATTAAATACAGCAAATGCACCAATTAACTCACTTTCCCTATTTTCTAGAGTCACTCGGTACAAAGCATCTTCATCTGGTGTCTCAAAGGCTATTCCATCCGGTGTACAAAAAATTGTACAATTCATCTTGCACAACAAGTCCCTACCCAATAGGTTCACTGGACTCGTGTCACAGACAATGAATCTATGCATGTCTGAAAATGTCCCTATCTGTACTCTTACCGGTTCAGTAAGACGTGTTTTGATCTGTGTATTGGCTACACCAACTACTTGGATTGCTTCATCCGAGAGAGGAAGATTTCTAACATCTGTTGACCTGACAGTTGATCTTGTCGCACCTGTGTCTACCAAAAAAGTAACACTCTCCTCATTTATTTTCCCATCCACAAATGGTCCTGCCTGGTCTATTTCTAGAGTTGCACCAAGTATGCACTCTTCTTCCTCTCCTCGGCACCGTCAATAATCACCCTCAGACTCACTCCCTTCACTCTTTAACAAGTACTGCTGTACTTTGTTAGAACGTCTTGGTTTGTTTACCTGCTCATCATTGTAGAATCCTGAATCCTGATTATACTTTTGTAACCCTCTATTCTGCGGCAAGGGCGGTTTTGGCTCTTGACTCTGCTGTCTCACAACTTTCTGTTGTTGCTGCTGTTGATTATTTCCTTCGTTCTGGTTCTGCACCTGTTGATTTAAAGGTTTACTCTCATTACTCACTAATGGTGGATTAGGACACTCCGATCTCCAATGCCCCAATTGGCCACAGTTGTGACAAGGGAACTTTTTCTTCGCTTCCTCAAGACTTCCTTTTCCTTTTCCTGCATATCTTGGTCTATTTCCTGCATTATTTCCTGGATTATTCGCCTGTTCCACTAACTGTGCTTCCTGTCTCTCTGCAACTTTCACTTGTGCCCACATTGCTTTCTCTTTCAGCTTTCTTTGTTTTGCTTCAATTTCATCACTGAAGTATTTTGCATGTCTCAAGATCTCATCTACTTTCTTACTCTGCCAATCCACTGTGTGCTCACGAATTCTCTCACCAATTGCAGGTCTAAGGCCATATACAAATCTGTATACAAAGTGACTCAAATCTTTGTCACCCAGGTGTTCATCTCCACTGAATTGTTTAAATGCCAGTATCAGCCTCTCGTAAAAAGCATGAACTGATTCTTTCGCTTCCTGTTGTGTTCGATCTATCTTTACCCAGTCTGTCTCTTTTGCAGGTACTTTACTCTTCAGGTATACCATCACCTGATCATACTTTCTCATTACCTCTGGATCTGGTGCCCCTGTTCTTGGGTCTCTTGGGTATTCTTCAGTAGGCCAACTCACAACTATTTTACACTCAGTCCACAAGTCTGCTGGAACAATTATATCAAACAGACTATTCAGGTCAACCCACAGCACTTTTGACAATTTCACAAACCTATCTACCTGCCTATACCACTCGACGGGCTTTTCTCTCAATCGAGGGAAATCATTCGTAAATGATAAAATATCCTGTCTGGTCCATGGAACATGTACATATCCTCCTCCAGGTATTTCTCTCATAGGATAATTATCCACTGGTTTCTCCTTTTCTCTCACTGGAAATGCTGAATAAGTTGTTCTATCTTCAGTCTCATCTCTTTTCTTGTACCACCTATCCTTCCACTTTTCAACATCACCCCATCTTCGCAATAATGCTACCATTTCCTTAATCTGTCCTGTTCTACCAGTAGCATTCAAATTTTCAATATCCTTTTCAGTAAAATCCATCCTGTAAGTTCTCTGTAAAGCTTTCACTTTATCAATGTCAACTCCCTGTTCATTTGCTATTGCTCTTAGCCTGTCATGTGTATTCCTTGCTCTCCAGGTAACACTCTTGCACATAAACATTAGTTCACCATCATGATGACTCTTCAGAATCTCTGTTGGAACTGTTCCTGTAACTAGCTCTTCTAGTTCTACACGTAACTTAGCTACATCAATTACTTGTGAATCTTTATCCTTTTTCTGTAGAACCTTCATCCAATCATTCAAATCATCAACTGTTATTTCAGCAGTTTTTCTCACTGGAACCACTCTCTTTTGCGGTTCTAAAATTGGCATCCCTGAACAACTAGCTTCACTAGCATCCAATATTTCACTACATGTGTCATGTCTTGATTGTCTCAGGTCATTTCTTTCTGCTCTTTTGCCTGAATCTCCTGAAGGACCAACTGAATTTGTCAGATTATTCCCAACATATGGAATCACCAGTCCATTCTCACCTGCTCTCTGTTTGTCAAACACAGGCATAACTGGACCTATTGTTACAGGCACCGTAACAGCTTCTAGATTCTTCGTTAACTCCCTAATCTTCTCAGTCAACTCTGTTGTAGTTCTGGCTAATTGTCTGGCATTCTTATCAAGGTAATGATCACTCCTTACCTCAGGCGTTTCATTTTCTGTCTCACTAACACAAACTGTATCCCTTATCGGAGAAACAACTGGTGTACTTTTGTCCGGTTCTGGTCTATATGGAGGTGGTCTTTTGTAAATCATGTCATTTAAGACCTCATCCTCATACTCATTAACTCCATATTTTCTTATTTCTGACTCAGGAACCCTTTCTGCTCCTCCTTCAACTGTTCTCATCGGATATAATCCCTCTGACATACTAGCATCTCGCCACCTTTTCATTCGATCATGATGAGTTTCACGATCATGTCTCCTCCCAAACATGTACCTATAATACCCTCCAGATCTTTGTTTCTCTCTCTCATGTACTTCTTCTTCCCATTCCACTAAAGCCTCGAACTGTGTAGGTCTCGGCTTCGGGTCAAGACATAACATCTTTTCCCGTAAATTTCTCAACACGGCCAGATTAAATGAACCATGTTCTGGAAATGCTAG
The DNA here is from genome assembly GCF_964204655.1 of Triturus cristatus. NCBI lineage: Eukaryota > Metazoa > Chordata > Amphibia > Caudata > Salamandridae > Triturus > Triturus cristatus. Next base: position 423,802,261 of record NC_140594.1, on the reverse strand, counting down.
AACACCATCTTCTTTAGTATACCTAACCCAATTCTCCAACCATATACAAGTATGAAACCCATGTCTCGCAGCCATGAAGGATGCAGGTGTTTTCGGTGGAGGTAACAACTCACCCTCTCTTGTTTTAACATCTTTATCCTTGCTAAACCACTTTTTAACTTACCAAAAAATGTTTTTTTCTTCTTCTCTTCTTGATAATACATTTTAGCGTTTACAAAGAACTTTCTACTCTCTCCGTATTATAAATATACAATACGAATTTTCAACCAATTGCAGCGCGACTCACACTAACGCACCAATCCTGGAACGTCTACGTCACTAAATAGCTCTTCCAATCCTTGCGCGGCTCACACTAATGCACCAATCCTAGCGCGAGCACTATTCTGATCTACCATCCAATCAGAGCGCGGTCTATCTGACGTCAACAGTCGCTGCAGTTTGTCTCTGTCTTCTGTCACTCGTCTACCCCTCCTTTACAAAATTTTTTCAGTAGACTTCGTGTCAAAATTTCGACAAAATCTATTAGTTACAACATAAAAACATCTCCATTGTCTGCTTCGCTAACCACAGAATAGTAAGAGAGAGTCTATTTCATAAGAAACCTTTCATTGACACAGTAGCACTTCTTCTACTCTGCCCTACTAACATACATTCATTAACTGTTTCCTCTAGGACTTGTCCAAAGAGTCTTACAATCAACTAAATGTACAAACATTCACGCACATTCATACAAAGGAAATATAATACATACGCACAGAATCCTGCTTCCCGAGAACAGACAATCTGCTCCACTACAGAATTATAACATACATCAACTAAGCAAGCTTTCTTTGCCCAGTTCTTCAAATAAGCTCAGAGAATACCTATTATTCCTCCCGCGATAAGCTTTAACGGAAATCCTTACGGATCCCTGGGACTTAAGACCAGAGTTTCACAGATAACCTTCACTATCATTCACACTCCTTATATACCAGAAATATCTAATAGTAACATACGACGATGTCACTGATTCCGAACCCAGACAATGTGACGCGCAACTTCAATTGTCACACGTTATTCCTTACAATTCCGTCTTTCCCGAGAGCAGCATTTACTTCCCTCTGCCCTACTACGGAACTGCTACAGCTTCCAAGTTCCAGAAGCACTACATATAACTCAACATTACGACTCCAACATATAGTATTAGTACATATACCAACATGAACCAATAATCAATAAAAACAATCTTATCTAATCAAGACAATCATCAAAAACCATCCTCTCTCTGCTACCAGGAAATTGATAGAGATCAGGGTGTGTACAATATTCCCACTACCACGGATAGAGTAATCTTACAGTTACACGCACATGCATACATCATACGCTAGGGCCCATTTCACTAACATACGCTCAAATACTCTACCAGCAATAAACCTGTGGAAGGAAAACACTCCTAAACACCCTGCATCTATATCGAGGTCGATAAGACCTGGTTTTTGTGACTGTCCCTAAGCATAGTCTATACAATATATACAACAATAATCAATAACGCAAACCCAATAATTGACAAGAAAGAATATCCAACACCATGTTTAAAATTATATTGCTTTATCTAAAATTAGTCAAGAAAAATCAATCAGAGTAAATCATTTCTCATAGTTACCTATTCTAGCTAAATGTCAGAACGGGTCAGGACAAGTCTCTCGGTAAATGTCTCTCAAGACGAAGTCCCTTCAGTATCAATCCTCAGCAACGCAGGTTCGTTACGCGGCAAAGGCAAAATGGCAAGTGGCAAAAGACCCTCTCTAGGCTAACATCTTATAATATTCTAAACAATAGAAAGATTCATTGGGAACATAGAAAAAGCTGTAATGTCCGCCGGACTTGCTGAGCAGAGCGAGAAGGAAAGGATGTAACATTGCTACATTTGTGAATCTCCGCTCAGGAAAAATACATATAGCGAAAACTACGGAACAGGAACCAAGAAAATAAAACATGTATCACAATTATCCTGCTTCTCCTCGGCCATCGAGCCACAGTTCAGAGCTTCTTTCTAAGGCTCCTTTGTTTCCCAAGGCTGCCAAGGACACTTTCACTTTTCTTGGAGAACTCCCAAAAACTGCTGCTGTCCTCATGGAAAGTTTTTCGACAAGGACCATGGTCAGTTAGCTTCAGGAACACTTCCAGCAGGGGTCTCCCTCGTCTCAGTTTTCAAATTATAATCACAGTCAGGCTCACTTATTCAGCCTTCTTTCTCAGGCCAACATAGGCCTTAATAGACCATCTTAATTAAAAGAGACAAAAACAACGTTACTACAGCATAGTGATTAAACAGTGTTAATCCCACTAATACCCTTATGTGTATGCATTTATCTAGCATTTGCAACATAGAAAAGCATTAATTCAACAGCGTTTTGTGCTCAAAAATAAACAGCACATAGCAACGTTTAAACATGAAAACACATTTAACTCTTTTAACACGCCCGTTATTATCAGTCAGCACATTTAAGCACACTCACGTGTAACTCTTTCTTGTTAACACAAACGGATTGATTAATATAAACGCACTTGCACAAGACAAATAATTAATTATTAATTATTAATAAATTAGTACAACGAATAGACACGCCAGAGCTTCAAAAGCCCCAGAATTTTCAAACTGAAAACTGTGCTCCAGCACTTAAGTGGGCTCGGGTAACACCCACTCAGCTGCAATGGATTTGGGGCTCTCCGTTGCACTCTGGGACTTGGAGTCGCACCAGCGTGGATGAGGGCGTTGTTATCAGGGCAAAATGCTGGAGAAATGCACCCCAAGGACACCAGGCATCTTCAAGGGCAGAGGAGCAACCATGCCACCCTCCAATCAAAGCGCTCCGCCCAACAGCAGCAATTCGGGCGGACTTATATATTGACAATTGCATGCAAAGCATATAAGCGGCGTTTGCATTGAAAACAGCCTCTGATCCATACAGAACACTTATTCTTTAGTAAAGGGCAGAGAGCCAATAGCTCCCAAGTGGAATATGTCACCTTATGCGCTTGTCCTGTGTATGACAAGCCAGGTGTCGTGACCCTGGGCCCGGTCCAGGCGTGGACGGGCGCAGACTGGCTTGCCTTAGGCGCGCCTCCAGTGAACCAGCGGTGCACCCGTTGCGCGCGTCCACTGCACATCCGGCTAAGCATGTGATTTTTATTGCTGGCCCGAGGCGACTTGTGGCCTTCACCCTGGAAGCGGAAGTGCTAGGAAGAGGAAGGGACTGCACCCCTCCATAACAAACGGCAAGCTGCGGCAGACCGGGGGCACAGAAAAGCAAAACAAGCAGGCAGCTGCCAAAAGTAAGTTTCACTCACTAATGATGTCTTAAAATGGTCTTAAAAGCAATTTAAGTAATAAAAACAAGGTTTAAAAACAAAGAATGTCGCTATGCAGATTCCTGGCACTAGCTCAGAGGGCTTCTAGTCACACTCACCCGTCACACAGCGATCAACTGCTTGCTATATGTTTAAAAAAACAGAGAAATTCACTGAAAAAAACCCAAAGGTTAAAGTGATGTTGTAGTTGGGAATTGTAATAAAGTGTTACCTTGCATTTTAAAACTTTAGAAAGTCACTGAAAAAACAAAGGGTAAAGGGTCCTTATAGTTAGGTGAAAATGTCAGTTGAAACATACCATTATGAAGTAACAAAACTACTGAAAGTCACTAGTTATGGTAATCTAAAGTAATTATAACTTGTGCTCTAAAATATATATAACTCACACCCTTGCTAAGCACTGTCAATTACCTCCCATAATACATCACTCATTACATGTTCACTGCAACATCTAATATGACATTATTGATGACAAAACTGTGCATTGCGGGGGCATGAGATATATTTACTTTAGAGCACTAGTTATAGTTACTCGAGATAACTAAAACTAGTGAATCTATCTATCTATCTATCTATCTATCTATCTATCTATCTATCTATCTATCTATCTATCTATCTATCTATCTATCTATCTATCTATCTATCTATCTATCTATCTATCTATCTATCTATCTATCTATCTATCTATCTATCTATCTATCTATCTGTGTGTGTGTGTAATCTTCCTCTGAGACCTTCTACAAAGGGCAGAGGGTCAGGGTACCCCTACCGTGCCCTTTTACATGTTTTTTTTTACACTTTTTAAGGACACAGAGACCAGAATTTCTGGTGCTGTGGCCCACCATAAAAGAGCCTGCTTGTCCAATCCCAACACTTTATATTTTAGAGTCCCGGCTCCGCAGAACACACATGAGACTCTTCTATTTCTTTAACTTTATTTTCTCCAAAACTATTGACCGGGTTTACACCAAAGTACAAAAGCACACTTTATAGTTTCTGCTAAATTTAGTGTAATTCAGTACAGCCGTTTTGGCTGTAGCAGTGTCTAAAATTTCCTATGTAAATTACATGGGGAATTTGCATTTTTGTGTTCCCCCCCTTTTTCTTAGCTCCCACTTGACGGATCACCCGGAAATTTCCAGGAAGGAGCTGGTGTGGATGAACCTTTCTTTAAAACGTTTTGTGAAGATTCGTCAAACGGCGTCAAAGTTATTAGCAAACCAAAAAAAGTGAATTTCCTATGATAATTTGGTCTTGACTATGCCTACAACTACAATCTGCTATATATATGTGTATGTGTGTGTAAATATGTATATTTCTTTTACTGTCCATCATGCAGCATTGCTGTGACGTATAGCAAATAAAATCTAACACTATTCACTCTAAACAGGGCAGATGGTGTTATATGTAAACTTCCAACGGCTTGTATGCCATCGGGCCATCCGAGAAGTATGTCAGCAATTAAGCCAAAGTAGGCTTTGTAGCTGACATACTTAAGATCCATCCACCTGTAAATTTGGTTGGTGGCCACGGATTCGAAAGAGAAGGTACTCATTCACAGTTTCATTAGCATACCTTCGCCAGCAAATCAGTCCCTAAATTTTAAATTGAAAATAAACCAACACAACTAGACTACAAAGAAAACTGTACCAAAAACTACATCAGACAGATCTACAAATCAACAAATCTACAGCTACAGTACAGCAACATCCAGAACATAAGTCAAATTGTTCACCTGCAAAGCAAAAGTATTAAAATAAATACAATAGCATATATTGTTATTATGAATTAGTTAATTAATTATTTAAATTGTGTAATTATTATAATTTTTAGGTTATATCTTCGGTGCGGGTGGTAAGTTTGTAGGGTATAGGGTGGGAAGTTAATTAAGTAATAATGTATGCATAATTAATTATAATTTTTGTATTAATTATTGAATTGATCATCAATTGTATAAATTGTGTAGTTACATTTTTCAAAGTAATTTTTTAGGTGCGAGTTATTGGGTTTGTAGGGGTACAGGGTGGGAAGCTAATTAAGTAATAATTTATTAATAATTCATCATTCTTTCATTCATTAAAACTTTATTTCGGTCGTTTGACCTTAAAAGAGCAGATAAGCCATATCCATTAACGTTTCAGTTCTTAGGAAATGACAGGATCACAGAGTTAATAAGCCCAAAAGGCAGTTGTTAAAAATGTGCATTGACATTTCAGTTAATAGAAATGACAGGGTCGCTGAGTTAAAAAAATTAAAAATACATTTGATAAAAATATATACAGTATAATCGTAGGTATAGGTCTAGACATCAGAAACACTAATAGACTGCAAAAAGAAACCAATACGGATCTCTCCGATAGTAAATGTGCAATAATCAATTACGCACAATTTGAGGGCCCGATAGCAATCTGACACATGTGTCCCATCTACAGTTTCTGAATTAATATAGGTTTCTAAAAATAGAATTAAACTTACAGTGATGTCAAGGTATATATTAACAATGCTTAAAGATGAGATAAGGTGGAAAACCATTTCATGATGCAACCATGATATAGAGCCCTTATGAGACTAGTCATAACTACTTTAGGTTAAAACATAGGGAATAGTAGGGACAGTGATTGCCAATTAAAAGCTTGTCACTTGCCTCAGCCTCCATATTGAGAGTAAGTAGTGTGATACAGCAAAGACTATGGTGCCAATTACGATCCGGTAAAAAATTTCCCCGTACGACTCGTATCCGGTCTTTTTACCGTACGAATCGTACAAGTGCCGTACAAACTGGCAATCACGATTCGCATGGTCAAAAGTCCATACGAACCGCCTTGGGAATTATTCCCCACACGTCCTCGGGTCGGAAAATGTGTCCGACACGTCCTCGGATGATTTACCCTACAAATGTGAAAAGTGAAGTCCGACCGAGGAATCACGATCCAACCCGTGCGTCCGATCTTACAACCGTATGGTAAAAACACCGTCCGCACCGAACTCCCATTGCAACCATGGAGACATGTGCCCGCATACGCGCCAACACTCCCCCCAGCACCCATACGTTCGAGTTGTACTCCCCGTGAATGTACACCCCTCCCTGTATGTACACCCGTGTACGTGTCGAACCCCCACCCGTGTATGTACACCCGTGTACGTACGAGTCCTACCCCCACCCGTGTACGTGTCATACCACCGTGTATGTACACCCCTGTACGTTCGAGTAGTACCCCCACCCGTGTACGTGTCGTACCACCGTGTATGTACACCCCAGTACGTTCGAGTCCTACCCCCACCCGTGTACGTGTCATACCACTGTGTATGTACACCCAGTACGTTCGAGTAGTACCCCCACCCGTGTACGTGTCGTACCACCGTGTATGTACACCCCTGTACGTTCGAGTAGTACCCCCACCCGTGTACGTGTCGTACCACCGTGTATGTACACCCCTGTACGTACAAGTCGTACCCCCACCCCTGTACGTGTTGTACCACCGTGTATGTACACCCCAGTATGTTCGAGTCCTACCCCCACCCGTGTACGTGTCGTACCACCGTGTATGTATACCCCAGTACGTTCGAGTAGTACCCCCACCCGTGTACGTGTCGTACCACCGTGTATGTACACCCCTGTACGTTCGAGTAGTACCCCACCCGTGTACGTGTCGTACCACCGTGTATGTACACCCCAGTACGTTCGAGTAGTACCCCCACCCCTGTACGTGTCGTACCACCGTGTATGTACACCCCAGTACGTTCGAGTCCTACCCCCACCTGTGTACGTGTCGTACCACCGTGTATGTACACCCCAGTACGTACAAGTCGTACCCCCACCCCTGTACGTGTTGTACCACCGTGTATGTACACCCCAGTATGTTCGAGTCCTACCCCCACCCGTGTACGTGTCGTACCACCGTGTATGTACACCCCAGTACGTTCGAGTAGTACCCCCACCCGTGTACGTGTCGTACCACCGTGTATGTACACCCCTGTACGTTCGAGTAGTACCCCCACCCGTGTACGTGTCGTACCACCGTGTATGTACACCCCAGTACGTTCGAGTAGTACCCCCACCCCTGTACGTGTCGTACCACCGTGTATGTACACCCCAGTACGTTCGAGTCCTACCCCCACCTGTGTACGTGTCGTACCACCGTGTATGTACACCCCTGTACGTTCGAGTAGTACCCCCACCCGTGTACGTGTCGTACCACCGTGTATGTACACCCCAGTACGTTCGAGTAGTACCCCCACCCCTGTACGTGTCGTACCACCGTGTATGTACACCCCTGTACGTTCGAGTAGTACCCCCACTCCTGTACGTGTCGTACCACCGTGTATGTACACCCCAGTACGTTCGAGTAGTACCCCCACCCGTGTACGTGTCGTACCACCGTGTATGTACACCCCTGTACGTTCGAGTAGTACCCCCACCCGTGTACGTGTCGTACCACCATGTATGTACACCCCAGTACGTTCGAGTAGTACCCCCACCCGTGTACGTGTCGTACCACCGTGTATGTACACCCCAGTACGTTCGAGTAGTACCCCCACCCGTGTACGTGTCGTACCACCGTGTATGTACACCCCAGTACGTTCGAGTCGTACCCCCACCCCTGTACGTGTGGTACCACCGTGTATGTACACCCCTGTACGTTCGAGTAGTACCCCCACCCCTGTACGTGTCGTACCACCGTGTATGTACACCCCTGTACGTTCGAGTAGTACCCCCACTCCTGTACGTGTCGTACCACCGTGTATGTACACCCAGTACGTTCGAGTAGTACCCCCACCCGTGTACGTGTCGTACCACCGTGTATGTACACCCCTGTACGTTCGAGTAGTACCCCCACCCGTGTACGTGTCGTACCACCGTGTATGTACACCCCTGTACGTACAAGTCGTACCCCCACCCCTGTACGTGTTGTACCACCGTGTATGTACACCCCAGTATGTTCGAGTCCTACCCCCACCCGTGTACGTGTCGTACCACCGTGTATGTACACCCCAGTACGTTCGAGTAGTACCCCCACCCGTGTACGTGTCGTACCACCGTGTATGTACACCCCTGTACGTTCGAGTAGTACCCCCACCCGTGTACGTGTCGTACCACCGTGTATGTACACCCCAGTACGTTCGAGTAGTACCCCCACCCCTGTACGTGTCGTACCACCGTGTATGTACACCCCAGTACGTTCGAGTCCTACCCCCACCTGTGTACGTGTCGTACCACCGTGTATGTACACCCCAGTACGTACAAGTCGTACCCCCACCCCTGTACGTGTTGTACCACCGTGTATGTACACCCCAGTATGTTCGAGTCCTACCCCCACCCGTGTACGTGTCGTACCACCGTGTATGTACACCCCAGTACGTTCGAGTAGTACCCCCACCCGTGTACGTGTCGTACCACCGTGTATGTACACCCCTGTACGTTCGAGTAGTACCCCCACCCGTGTACGTGTCGTACCACCGTGTATGTACACCCCAGTACGTTCGAGTAGTACCCCCACCCCTGTACGTGTCGTACCACCGTGTATGTACACCCCAGTACGTTCGAGTCCTACCCCCACCTGTGTACGTGTCGTACCACCGTGTATGTACACCCCTGTACGTTCGAGTAGTACCCCCACCCGTGTACGTGTCGTACCACCGTGTATGTACACCCCAGTACGTTCGAGTAGTACCCCCACCCCTGTACGTGTCGTACCACCGTGTATGTACACCCCTGTACGTTCGAGTAGTACCCCCACTCCTGTACGTGTCGTACCACCGTGTATGTACACCCCAGTACGTTCGAGTAGTACCCCCACCCGTGTACGTGTCGTACCACCGTGTATGTACACCCCTGTACGTTCGAGTAGTACCCCCACCCGTGTACGTGTCGTACCACCATGTATGTACACCCCAGTACGTTCGAGTAGTACCCCCACCCGTGTACGTGTCGTACCACCGTGTATGTACACCCCAGTACGTTCGAGTAGTACCCCCACCCGTGTACGTGTCGTACCACTGTGTATGTACACCCCAGTACGTTCGAGTCGTACCCCCACCCCTGTACGTGTCGTACCACCGTGTATGTACACCCCTGTACGTTCGAGTCGTACCCCCACCCCTGTACGTGTCGTACCACCGTGTATGTACACCCCTGTACGTGTCGAAGCCTCACCCGTGTATGTACACCCCTGTACATGTTGTACCCCCGTGTACCTACACCCGTGTACGTCAGAGTCGTACCCCCACCCGCGTATGCATGGAGCGTACCCCCACCACAACATCCTAAGGACGGAGCGCACCCCAGGCCCCAACATCATAACCGAATGTACGACTCGTACCAAGCCACACACAAGGACAGCACTGTACAACAAAATGGCCCATGTACACACCGTATACACGCCAAAAAACGCACGTACACAACCAGGACAAACCAAAACGACACAAGAATACACCATTCGAATGGCACAAAGCCACAAAACATGTCCAACAACTACCAAAACAACACATTCACTGACCTGCAATAGCCAAAAACAAACAGAGGCTCAAAACACCACCACTCCTTATAACACACCCACCCAAAGTTCAAACACAGCCACACCCACCAATGGACCAATAAAAAGGGCCCACACACACAAACCATGAGCCTTTGCAACAGACTCACTGCTGCCAGACCCCTCAGACAACCTACAGCACCAAACTAGAAGCTTCACCACACCTTACACTTGCACACCTTCATACAACCACCTTCTCAAACACACCCTCATCACATTCACACACACACCTGCACAACCACACCCACACACCCACAACCATCCACACCCCCCCCCCCACCATCCACACCCACACCCCTCACCATGCCCACTAACAAGAATCCAAAGTTCAGTAACCGAGAGTTGGAGGTCCTTGTCGATGAAATCCTCAGAGTCGAGCCACAGCTCTTTGGAACCTTGGTCAGACAGACCAGCATGTCAGAAAAAACAGCCATGTGGCAGACCATCGTCGATGCTGTGAATGCTGTTGCGGACACCAGAAGGAACAAGCAGGAATGCCAAGCCAGGTGGTACGATCTGCGGAGGAGGGTCCGAGCCAAGATGCTGGATGAACACAACCAGGCCAACGTCACTGGAGGAGGGCCGTCGCATACCCGTACACTACCATCCCTGGGAGGAGAGGGTGATGGCCATACTGCCGGTGGAGGCAGTCGAAGGATTAGGAGGACTCCGAGACCCGGGTGAGTACACAAACAACGCACCTCACATGGGGGGAACGTCATCCACAACCAAACTCACAAACAGGCACGCAACCACCCCAAGCTATCGCATGACTCAACCACACTCCATGAACACGCACATGCCACTGCCGCCACCATGCCCCATGCACCCAGCTGGACAATGTCAAGTCACAGGCCACAGAAGACACCAACACATGACACGGTAACCCGGATGGCGGGAGGGTGGGCCCCAAAATTCACATAGTGCAACTCAGAAGCAGACAGCAATGCCCTCTGCCCATATGGCCTAGGTCACAGCCAGACAAACAGTGTGTCCCCACACAGGAAAGACTCGCCAGCAAATGGCGGACGCCTTGCATCAACACATGGGGGTGAAGGCACTGTTTTGCACATGACAGCAGCTAATGAACAGCCAACATTGTGAAAGAGTGGCAGCACACACCACCACAGCAGCAGCGCAGAGACACACACTACACCCAATGGGTGCCTGGAGATCAGAAACAAACTCACATCAACAAGCCAAGGGCCATTCAAAGATCTGCTAACAGTGTGTGCCCAGGAAGCTGGGCTGAGGTGACAGAGGGTGACACACAGAGGGAGGGAGAGGGGGACAGAGAGGGAGGGAGAGGGGGACAGAGAGGGAGGGAGACACAGGGACACGGACAGAGGGAGGAGGCTGACACACGGAGGGAGGGAGAGGGGGACAGAGAGGAAGGGAGAGGGGGACAGAGAGGGAGGGAGACACAGGGACACGGACAGAGGGAGGAGGCAGACACACGGAGGGAGGGAGAGGGGGACAGAGAGGGAGGGAGAGGGGGACAGAGAGGGAGGGAGAGGGGGACAAAGAGGGAGGGAGACACAGGAAGACGGACAGAGGGAGGAGGCTGACACACAGAGGGAGGGAGAGGGGGACAGAGAGGGAGGGAGACACAGGGACACGGACAGAGGGAGGAGGCTGACACACGGAGGGAGGGAGAGGGGGACAGAGAGGGAGGGAGAGGGGGACAGAGAGGGAGGGAGAGGGGGACAGAGAGGGAGGGAGACACAGGAAGACGGACAGAGGGAGGAGGCTGACACACAGAGGGAGGGAGAGGGGGACAGAGAGGGAGGGAGAGGGGGACAGAGAGGGAGGGAGAGGGGGACAGAGAGGGAGGGAGAGGGGGACAGAGAGGGAGGGAGAGGGGGACAGAGAGGGAGGGAGACACAGGAAGACGGACAGAGGGAGGAGGCTGACACACAGAGGGAGGGAGAGGGGGACAAAGAGGGAGGGAGAGGGGGACAGAGAGGGAGGGAGACACAGGGAGAGCAATTCAGTCCTTTGGTGTGTGGGAATGTCTGCTCGTCAGCAGGTGGACTGCGTGCATGTAGACAAGGGTGGCCAGTGCCAGCACCCCCCCTCTCCTCCATGGCAAAACACAGGGCCATGTCACAACCTGTGCACGAGCACAACGACAGCTACCTGCATCATTGAAGTGTGTGTAACTACTTCATGTGCCCACGTACAGTGCAACACGGAAGGCGCCAATGCACGGCTCGCCACACCTGCCCACTCCACTGCTGACTGCAGTCACACTTGACGCAGCAAGTAAGACTGTGCCACACATAGTTAAAGGCGCCAAAGCTGTGCCCAAGGGACACACCCATGCACAAGTGCACTGTGAGTGGAATGCCAGACAGATCCAAATTCCCAGAGGAAATGTTCCAACTTTGAAACTGATGAAACATGGATGTTGCATGGACCAAAATGAACATTGTCTCTCTCACACACAGGTCAACCTCGTGGTTCACCCCCCAACACTGGGGGGGAAGACTCACAGGACCCGACTCTGCGGGAAGCCGATCCCACCGGCAGCGACGAGTCTCACCACTCTGTGGACGACCCCGACCAACCTGGCCCCTCTGGTGTCCAACGACCTGCAGCACCTGCGTCAGGTACAACGGGGCCAACCACCAGCCCCACTCCTGCCACATCCCAGGAGACACCCAGGATCCCTGCCCCACCACCACAAAGCAGCCAGGCTGGCCAGGAGGGACACGGTGTCCCGGGCACCCAGGAGGAGGCAGGCGACAACGCCAATGCCACCCCTCAGGGGTCCCGGAGACCCGATGTGCCCACAAGGGCAGGCCAGGTGCAAGTGGGCAGGGGTGGTGGGAGTGGAGGACGGCGGAGGCGCCAGCCTGACCAGTTGGCTGGGGATCCGGTATATTCCCATGTCCGAAACATCCTGGACACATACCGGCAGGACACCACGGGCCTGGCCCAGGTTGTGTCCGTCCTCGAGGGGATCAAGACCCAGCAGGCCCAGCAACATGCGGAGCTACATGCCTGTCTACTGCAACACCAACGGAGGATGGAGGACGGACAGGCTGAGCTCGTGACGGCATACACGGGAATTCACGCTACACTCCGTCGGATGGCCGACAACATGGGCAACCCTCCCTGTGCCAGAAGGCGTAGAACATCACCACCCACAGGGAGGGATGAGGAGGAGGAGGAAACATCCGATGGAGCATCCCAGACATCGTCACGGCCTGCTTCTGAGGGTCCCCGCAGGAGGGCGGGTCGTCCACGGAAAAGACCGTGAGGGTCGGCGCTACAGCACCATCTCCCAGGACACCTGGCCTGGCACCTGGCCCACTGGAGCAACAGCAGCACAGCATCAAAAGACATTCTCTGCCACATGGCCTTGCTGGTCACTGTCTGACCAATGTTGACAAAGACTGTGGCATGAACTCTGAGGATTTCAAATGGCAAGGACACCAACTCCCCTACTGAACTTTGGATTACAAACACCCGGAAATCCCCTCATGTCATACCCCCCCCCCCCACTAAAATAAAAAGTCACACCATGATGAGAAGATGCCTGCTGGTTGCATTATTACCTTACATGTGTCTTGTAAAGTCTAACCATGCCTGAGTTCTCTTTTGACTTCAACCATCCACACCCTGGGGCATGAGTCTGGCACAGGACACACGGGTCACAGTGTATTAGGCAAGACAGACATGGAGCACCATACACACCCGTGATGGGCCCAATCAGCTGAGGGGGTGGCCGCACAACCGTGCTGACAGACATATTGAGTACAGCAACAGTCATGCGCAGAGGTCAGGGATCATGTCCAGTGTCCTGGGGTCACCCAGGTATGTGTAGACAGGTGGCAGAACCATGTCCTGCAAGCTTGAGTCCGGTGGATGCACATAATGGGGGCCTGGCCAACGTTGGATGCATGGGGATGGCACATGTCACAATACCCACACAGTCATGGACGTCATGCACAATACACAGTCACATCCCACACACACAGCTTGCATGTTGCTACTCGACACATAGACACATAGCCACTATCAGGGAAAACCATGCCAGACATGCTGGATGCACCGTGGCAACACACCAGCATTGACTGAGAAGAGGCACCTTGGAGGCCTAGGGACACCTTTATTAGTCATGTTTTCGGGATTGCAGAGGCAACTTGAAGTACACATGAACACTTCATGTGGAGTAACATGTGGGTCCAACACTGGCACCCCCCTTCTGCAGCACAAATGCGTGATAGCCATGGAACTGGCACACAAGCGTCGGCTAACAGCTAAACACCCACAGCTGCTCACGGAGAGCCTGCCATACACCATTGATCAACTGATGTGGAAGTCCCACAGCATGTCAAGCCAATGCAAACCGTATGTGTCCGAGGGCAGTGTTACACACATTGATGCCATCATCACAATCCACTATCCCATCACTGATGACTGTCAACAAGTCTGACCATCTATTCAGGTGTACCCAGCTGCATGTAATGTGCACCATGGTGATGCGACATGTCTGCAGAGGAACCAAACATCGACAGGGGCAGTGTGAATACATCGTGAACAACTGCCACACCCACTACACCCCTGATGCATCCCTTACCCTAAAGAGACTTTCAAACTTGTCCGTGCCTGTAACGCTGAGTCAGCACACGATGACGTGTCCATGAGGAATAGCAGTGCCACAACAATGCAAGCAGCAGACGGCATGCGCAAGTACCTGGGGAAGAGAGACACACAAGAAGTCAGCCACAAAAAGCGCAGCCACTTGCATGTGCATTTACCCGACACATGTATGGATGACAACATGCTAGGTCACAATTATGACTGGGAAAATACAACCATCACTGGCACCATCACTCCAGTGACACACCCACACACACCTCTGACTCACGTGCCATACATGCAGGTGGAGACACACATCACAACACATGCCACACGGGGACCAATGCGTGCACACTCAGACACTGGTACTCACCACTAAGCAAAGAAGTCGCGTATGAGCCGAGTCCGGATGTCCTCTTGCGGCTCCACATCCTCCACATCACTAGCCCCATTGCCAAGCCCTTCGTCCTCCACGGGTGGATGGTCCTCGTCATCTTGATCCAGGATGAGTGGCACAGCTTTCTCCACTGCCATGTTGTGCAGCATGCAGCAGACCATGAAGATCTTGCAGACCTTCGCCGGGGCATATGGGAGTGCGCCGCCGGTCTTGTGTAGGCACCTGAATCGGCTCTTCAGCAGGCCAAACGTCCTCTCTATCACTCGCCTTGTCCGGCCATGGGCGGTGTTGTAGCGGAGCTGGGCCGGCGTGATGGGGTTGCGGAGAGGTGTGATCAGCCATGGCATGTTGGGATAGCCAGCGTCCCCTACATGGGAGGCACATGGACATCGTTAGAACAGGAAAAGCGGTCGTGTTGGAAGTCTACGCAAAATACAGGACAGACAGACTGTACCCACCAACAACACATGCTCGTTCGTTGCGCAGCTGCGTCATCATTTCAGGCATCCTGCTACGCCTCATGATGCTGACTTCTGCTAAGAGGGCCTGTGTACCTTCCCGTATCACTATGGGAGTGCTGCCGTATGTGTACCCATCGTGATGGTGAGCGTACAGGCGTGTGTACGGTCCGTACCACTACGAGTACGCATACGCAAGAACACTCATAGTGGTACGGCCCGTACACAGGCCTGTACGCTCCCTATCACTATGGGTGTCCTCGCGTATGCGTACTCGTAGTGGTACGGCTCGTACACACGCCTGTACGCTCCCTATCACTATGGGTGTCCTCGCGTATGCGTACTCGTAGTGGTACGGCCCGTACACACGCCTGTATGCTCACTATCACTATGGGTGTCCTCGCGTATGCGTACTCGTAGTGGTATGGCCCGTACACACGCCTGTACGCTCACTATCACTATGGGTGTCCTCGCGTATGCGTACTCGTAGTGGTACGGCCCGTACACACGCCTGTACGCTCACTATCACTATGGGTGTCCTCGCGTATGCGTACTCGTAGTGGTACGGCCCGTACACACGCCTGTACGCTCCCTATCACTATGGGTGTCCTCGCGTATGCGTACTCGTAGTGGTACGGCTCGTACACACGCCTGTACGCTCCCTCTCACTATGGGTGTCCTCGCGTATGCGTACTCGTAGTGGTACGGCCCGTACACACGCCTGTACGCTCACTATCCCTATGGGTGTCCTCGCGTATGCGTACTCGTAGTGGTACGGCTCGTACACACGCCTGTACGCTCCCTATCACTATGGGTGTCCTCGCGTATGCGTACTCATAGTGGTATGGCCCGTACACACGCCTGTACGCTCACTATCACTACAAGTACGCATACGCGAGGACACCCATAGTGATAGGGAGCGTACAGGCGTGTGTACGGGCCGTTGCTATGCATTTGGGGTGCCCTAGGGCCCCGGAACGCACCGTACCTGTGTGTGAAGCACCAATTTACATAGGGGACATATGGGGGACAAGTATTAAGGCCTACATGCATGCTGGTTGTCATGGAGACCAAGTTTTAAGTTTGAATTTGTTCTGGAAGGTGCACAGCAGAAGTCAGTTGGAATGAATCTACTTTGTTGCAATGTGTTTGTGGGGTTGACATCATGTTGACGAAAAAAACACAATAAGAACCCACTAACTGCTAGGTTTGAAGGGATTGGAGGAAACATAGGATGCAAATGTGAGTGACCAATCACTCTGCACTCCTGTGAATGAAATGGGCCAGCAAGGCAGATATAAGGCAGCCAGGTCCCATGAGGGAGCACTTGCCTGCACATCTCTGTATTCCACAACCCAGCTGCTGCTACTGATTCCCTGGAACCATGTCACGGGCTGTGGAGAGGTCACAGCCATTCACCCTGGAGGAGAACATGGCTTTGGTGGATGTGATCCTCCCACAGTACCCCATGCTGTATGGGCGACCAGGTTATCAGGTGAGTGCAGTGTCCACTGGCACAGACTGTGTCCCTTTTTTGTGACTGTGACTTCTGCCATTGTATCCAGTTGTGACACACATGCTATGTACTGTAGGGGGGTCCCAGGGGGGGGAATGCATGATGTCTCCCAGCAGTGCCCAGAGACAGGAGGGGTGGGTGCCTATCACTCCCAGCAGTGCCCAGAGACAGGAGGGGTGGGTGCCTATCACTCCCAGCAGTGCCCAGAGACAGGAGGGGTGGGTGCCTATCACTCCCAGCAGTGCCCAGAGACAGGAGGGGTGGGTGTGATGCACAGTGTGAGCCTGGATCATTGATTGTGTAGTTGCCCTCATTCCACCTATGTCCTTTCAATGGCACGTACTGCTTTTGGCCTTCCCCAGAGGATCATGTCCCTATGACAAAGGTGCAATGCGTTGGATGCATACTATGCCTTGTTGTAAACAGCAAATGTGTTCTAATATGTGTCTCTGTGACATGTGCCAGGTGTATTGATGTAGTGTCACTTGTTCATCCTCACAGGTAGACGCCTCTGCCAAGGAGCAGATATGGCTGACCGCCGTCAGCGCCGTGAGGAGTGCGGATGGTCAGAAGCGGCGCCTGTCCCAGGTGAGGAAACGCTGGCAGGATATCCGGTGCTGGACACGGAGGATCGCACGGGTCCTGCTGGGGGACTCACCTGAGAGCCATAAGAACCGCGGGCGCCGCCGTCTCTCCCACTTCCACAAGCGTGTGCTGGCGGTGGTCTTTCCAGACTTGGACAGGCGCCTACAGGAGATGCAGCAGCAGGAAGGGGGTAGGTACATGTGTGTTTGTTGTGTTTCACCAGCATTTGTACGTGCACTGTTCCATGGATACACTGCCAGGGTTTTATGGTGCTGTGCAGATCCTGTTACCCACAGTGTTTCAGTGCTCTCCTGCCTCCCTTCCCCTCCTTGCAATGTGTTCCCTGGTCTGTGTGTAGTCACTCCATCACAAGGTTATGTAGCCTGGCACCTTCTCAAAGTGTACTATGCCTGCAGCATCATGTGTGGGGGTGGTGTGTAACAGGTATTGGGACCTTGCCTGTGCCCTGTCCCGTTCTGGACTTGTGGGTTCCATGTCAGTTGGCACTAATGCTGAGTCCAGACATGGGAGTTAATCTCTCAAGTGCGAGGCCTTCCAGCACGCATGTCCTATGTGGTGGCCTGTGACATGATGTGCATGAGTGTGCGGTACGCAGAGTGCAGGGATGTTAGCGTGTGTTGCAGTCATTCCCATTCAGGAGCATGGAGTTGTGTGGCCACTACTGTCCCCAGGGGCATATTTACCTAGGTCTCATGTGTGTAATCCGAAAATGTCGACAATCTCTGTGTCTACAGCATAGGTTGTGCTCTGTGCCATTGTCCCCTGGCACCATGTATATTGACGTGAAATGTAGTACAAGTGTCCACTGTCCAGCCTGACCTGATTTTCCCAGTACATACTCACGGTGGCCATTGCCTGTGTGTCTTGTTACAATCATCTCATGATGCCCATTTGTACATGATTATTTGGACAGGCGCACCTTGGGTATTTTGTGTGCAATATAGAATTTTTGCATCCCATGTGTATTTCACCCAGACTAAGAGATGTACGTGCTTCCTGTGTCTCCAAAGAATTGTCTCATGTAGGGGGTGGGTGGTGCGGGCATGGCCGACATGTCAAGACCTGAAATCTCCTTGCAAGGACTGGCCAGTGTGTGATGTTTGCCTGGACATACACTCAAGGTGCAGTGTGCCAGTCAGGGTGGGCATGTTATCAGCATTACCTATGCTGCATGTGCCTCTAGTTCCTGGCTATGGTCCCTGCTCATCCCTATTTCCTGCCACACTGTGTGGTGCAGATGCAGTGCTGGATTGTCCCCAGGGCCTTGCTCCTCAGTCAAAATTCCATGTCATCTCATTTGCTATTGTGTCATGCTCTCCATAGTTTTTCGGTGGCATGGTGGGTCAAACAACTGTGTCTTGCAGGGCCTACATATGTACCTTGTTTAGTAGTTGTAACTCTTCTTTTGTTTCAGGCTATGCACTGTAACCTAAGTAGATTGGACTCATGTGACATATGTATACAGGTGTATGATTAATTTCTGTCTCTTCACCCTGCCCACAGCATCGTCGGGGGACACGGAGGGAGACATGGACACAGACGGCGCAGAGGGACCGAGCACCAGTGCCAGCGGTGACATCGGGGCTGGCACATCGAGTGGGACTGAGGCGGAGGAGAGTGCAGCCGGGGACCTGTCGACTGGCACAACAGAGTATGAAGCTGACGGGTCCGAGGATGATCTCTCCGAGTGGGCGGTGGCTGCACCACCATCTGACAGCAGCCCTACATCTCGCACCGCCCCCTCCATTGGCATCAGCCGCCTCCCACGTGCTCGTGTCCCTTCCCAGCGTGCCCAGTCACCGCATGTCTCCTTCCTGCCAGGCACCGCACCACCTGCCCCTGTCTCCACTGCTGCCGCCAATGCCGAGTCTGTGGACATCCAGCGGCAGTTGCAGGTTGGTCAGACTGCGATCCTTAATGTCCTCCATGCCCACAGCCAGGTCCTCAACAACATGGAGGCATACTTGGAGGGCATTCATTCATCGCAGGCTGACCAACGCAACTTGCTGAGGTCGATAGACTCGACACTGACTGCAGCAGTGGGTCTCCTGCAGAGCTACGTCCCACCCCCTACCCCTGCCCCTTCCACACTTCCCACTCCCATACCTGTCCCACATACACCCAGACGTCAGCATGCACCCACCACAACAGACACAGGCACCACACCAGCAGGGAAGGTCCGCCGCACACCTCCTGACACGCACACACAGGGTGTAGTAGGCACACCCACTGGGTCGGGGGGCAAACGTGTGACACACAGCCAGAGTGGGAGTCCGCATTCCACCCAATCCACTCCCTCCAAATCCCCTCCCCTCAGCTCTCCTGGCCACATCTCCCCCAAAGACTCGTTCATGGCCGCTCTGTCCCTGAGCCCCACATTGACACCACCCCGCAAGCGGTCAAGGAAGTCCACGGTCAGGGTGCTTGAGTCCCCCCCCCTGTCCACACCCTCCCCCAGTGGCGCTGGCCCATCCCTCTGAACCCCCCCCCCCCTCCTTGGGGCCTGTGGTTCCTTCGGGTGCAGGGGAGTCCCTGGAGGACCTTGCCAAGGTGTGCAGCGCGCTCCTAGAATCCACCTTTGGCCCTGCCCCACCCCCTGTGGTGGAGTCCTCCATCCCTGCACACACGTCGCCTACCCTTCGCCCTCCTGTCCCTGCGGTGCCTGTTCCTTCCCCCCACATGATGCCCTCACCCCTGTGGAAGACGACGGCTTGTAACTGTGCAGGCAAGCTAGGGGACACGCATCCCACTGTGTCCCCCATCCAGCTGTGACTTCTGGACTGCCCTATGGGCTTTGTAACTATTGAACTTTCTACGAACAAACAATTTTTGATAATGCTGATTAAAGCCATTTTTGTTTCCTTTGAACACTACTGCTTTACTGGTATTGCTGTTGGTGGGGCTGCTACATGAATTTGGGTGGTGATCATGTGTTGGGTGTGTGGGAAATGTAGTAGTGTGCTGGTCATAGGGGGGACCCTGGTATCTGTGTGCCATCACACGGTGTTAGCTAGGTTTCTCTGTCCATGTACGCAGCTGCTGCATGGTGGAATTGTACCAGGGTGTATTCCTTCCTCTGTGTACCCTGACATCTTCCCTGCAGGGTGTTCCCAATATGTGGTGCTGAGCTGTGTCTACATCAGCTGGGTGTGTGACGGACTCCTTCAACTTTGCACATGCATGCTGAGCGATGTCTCCACCTGCATCATTCGTGGCATCCTTGGTAGTCATAGTACTTGTGTGTGTGGACTATTGACATGACTTCATGTGGACATGTTTTCTTTTCTGCGCTATGCATGCGTATACTCCCAGCCTCGCACACATGTGGTACATGTACTGCAGGGTCTTTGTGCACCTGACATTTGTGGGCATGGTATCTGTGGCTACTCCACCCTTTGCGTTTCATGGGCACTGCTGTGAGTGTTAGGCACACACCCCTCCTGTGTCTGGGCACTGCTGGGAGGACTCTGCACACACCCCTCCTGTCTCTGGGCACTGCTGGGAGGACTCTGCACACACCCCTCCTGTCTCTGGGCACTGCTGGGAGGACTCTGCACACACCCCTCCTGTCTCTGGGCACTGCTGGGAGGACTCTGCACCCACCCCTCCTGCGTCTGGGCACTGCTGGGAGGACTCTGCACCCACCCCTCCTGTGTCTGGGCTCTGCTGGGAGGACTCTGCACACACCCCTCCTGTCTCTGGGCACTGCTGGGAGTGATAGGCACCCACCCCTCCTGTCTCTGGGCACTGCTGGGAGTGATAGGCACCCACCCCTCCTGTCTCTGGGCACTACTGGGAGTGATAGGCACCCACCCCTCCTGTCTCTGGGCACTGCTGGGAGGACTCTGCACACACCCTCCTGTCTCTGGGCACTGCTGGGAGTGATAGGCACCCACCCCTCCTGTCTCTGGGCACTGCTGGGAGTGATAGGCACCCACCCCTCCTGTCTCTGGGCACTGCTGGGAGGACTCTGCACACACCCCTCCTGTCTCTGGGCACTGCTGGGAGGACTCTGCACCCACCCCTCCTGTCTCTGGGCTCTGCTGGGAGGACTCTGCACACACCCCTCCTGTCTCTGGGCTCTGCTGGGAGGACTCTGCACACACCCCTCCTGTCTCTGGGCACTGCTGGGAGTGATAGGCACCCACCCCTCCTGTCTCTGGGCACTGCTGGGAGGACTCTGCACACACCCCTCCTGTCTCTGGGCCCTGCTGGGAGGACTCTGCACACACCCCTCCTGCGTCTGGGCACTGCTGGGAGGACTCTGCACACACCCCTCCTGTCTCTGGGCACTGCTGGGAGTGATAGGCACCCACCCCTCCTGTCTCTGGGCACTGCTGGGAGTGATAGGCACCCACCCCTCCTGTCTCTGGGCACTGCTGGGAGGACTCTGCACACACCCCTCCTGTCTCTGGGCACTGCTGGGAGGACTCTGCACACACCCCTCCTGTCTCTGGGCACTGCTGGGAGTGATAGGCACCCACCCCTCCTGTCTCTGGGCACTGCTGGGAGTGATAGGCACCCACCCCTCCTGTCTCTGGGCACTGCTGGGAGGACTCTGCACACACCCCTCCTGTCTCTGGGCACTGCTGGGAGGACTCTGCACACACCCCTCCTGTCTCTGGGCTCTGCTGGGAGGACTCTGCACACACCCCTCCTGTCTCTGGGCTCTGCTGAGAGGACTCTGCACACACCCCTCCTGTCTCTGGGCACTGCTGGGAGTGATAGGCACCCACCCCTCCTGTCTCTGGGCACTGCTGGGAGGACTCTGCACACACCCCTCCTGTCTCTGGGCACTGCTGGGAGGACTCTTCACACACCCCTCCTGCGTCTGGGCACTGCTGGGAGGACTCTGCACACACCCCTCCTGTCTCTGGGCACTGCTGGGAGTGATAGGCACCCACCCCTCCTGTCTCTGGGCACTGCTGGGAGGACTCTGCACCCACCCCTCCTGTGTCTGGGCACTGCTGGGAGGACTCTGCACCCACCCCTCCTGTCTCTGGGCACTGCTGGGAGTGATAGGCACCCACCCCTCCTGTCTCTGGGCACTGCTGGGAGGACTCTGCACACACCCCTCCTGTCTCTGTGCACTGCTGGGAGGACTCTGCACACACCCCTCCTGTCTCTGGGCACTGCTGGGAGTGATAGGCACCCACCCCTCCTGTCTCTGGGCACTGCTGGGAGGACTCTGCACACACCCCTCCTGTCTCTGGGCACTGCTGGGAGTGATAGGCACCCACCCCTCCTATGTCTGGGCACTGCTGGGAGGACTCTGCACACACCCCTCCTATTTAACAATATGTACGCTTTGTCCATACACGTCTGTGGGTTCGCTCCATGGGGGTACGGGTCGTACTTACACTGTTGGGGTGGGGGGTAAGCTCAATGCATACGGGTGGGGGGACGTGTCGTACTTACACTGTTGGCATGGGGGGTACGCTCCTTGCATACGCGGGTGGGGGTACGTGTCGTACTTACACTGTTGGGGTGGGGGGTACGCTCCATACGTACGTGTGTGAGGGTACGGGTCGTACATACACTGTTGGGGTGGGGGTTCGCTCCATACGAACGCGGGTGAGGGTACGGGTCGTACTTACACTGTTGGGGTGGGGGTTTGCTCCATACGTCCGCGGGTGAGGGTACGGGTCGTACTTACACTGTTGGGGTGGGGGTACGCTCCATACGTACGCGGGTGGGGGTACGGGTCATACTTACACTGTTGGGGTGGGGGGTACGCTCCTTGCATACGCGGGTGGGGGTACGTGTCGTACTTACACTGTTGGCATGGGGGGTACGCTCCATGCATACGCGGGTGGGGGGACGTGTCGTACGTATAATGTTGGCATGGGGGGGTACGCTCCTTGCATACGCGGGTGGGGGTACGTGTCGTACTTACACTGTTGGCATGGGGGTGCGCTCCTTGCATACGCGGGTGGGGGTACGTGTCATACTTACACTGTTGGGGTTGGGGGTACGCTCCATGCATACGGGGTGGGGGTACGGTCCGTACATATCCGTCCCCACGCTATGTGATGCTTGTGCGGCCCGTACCCAGGCCTTTGCCACGTGGGTACGAGCCGTCCCGCCATTGTTGGGGTGACGTAGGTGTGGGCGTGGTACGACTTGTACCCACGCTCTTAAGGCGTGGGTACGGGACGTACCTGTCTGGTTGTGTTGCCGGTTCGCGTCGTCAAGAACTTCCGTTGTGGCGGTCGCTGGCTTAGCTGGACACGCCCCCACCCCCTCGTAGTGACCAGGGCCTGAGGGTCAGGTATGTCCAGGGCATGTGTGCTGTGTGACTATGGTGGGGGTTTTGTGGCCTGCCCCTGGTCCTGCCCCCCCCACTTTCCCCCCTCCCTTTGTTGTTCTGACCTTCTGCGGCGTCTGCGTCGTAACCTGTAGAGGAGGTCGACTGCTATGAGGGCTGGGATGACACATAGGTTCGGGTCCATGTCTGTCCGTCGCGTACGGGTACTCCTTGTTCGCGTCGTCCTGTCTGTCCGTCGCGTACTGGTACTCCTTGTTCGCGTCGTCCTGATTTCCCGGCAGTTTTTGGCTGCCGGAAAATATTCACCGTGCGGGATGACGTCGGTGCGAATCGTAATTCCTGGTTCGTGAATGGCAGGCTGCGTGCGTCCCGACGTCAGGTCGGCGCTTTCCTGGATCGCATTTGTAGGTTTATTTTCGTCGGTCGGGGTTTTGTACGATTCGTACGGAAATGGTGTTTCCGTGCGAATCGTAATTCCATGTTGGTATATTTTGACGACCGGGTACGCGTCGGACGGAGAATATGCTCCGTCCGACGGTTCGTACCCGGTTTTTACAGGATCGTGATCGGTGCCTATATGTTGGCTTACATCAAACCATAAATTGCCAAGGGCTTTGATATATTCTATAACAACCAGGAAACAAAAGATTGGATTAAGCCAATTTTTCCGGTTGGAAAGATATGTTGGGCAAAAGAACAACACATGCTCTACAGTTTCCCTTTCTGAGCCACAGGTAGGGCAAGAGCGCCCAGTTGATTCCAATTTATAGGCCCATTTACCAGTAAAGGAAGAGATAGTCAAAGTTCCATTCATAAACTGTAAATACAGTTTCTGGGGCAGCGGAGGATCAGTTTCATCAAGGAAGTGTTAAAATGATAGGTTACCTTAACCTGAAGGAAACAAACTGTCAGAGTACCATAGGAGGGAGCTGACAGTATTTGACCCAATTTATACTGGTGGTATTTTTCTTTTTCCTAGGTTTTACTGTTGACCAGTACAGCCTCCGGCACCTCCCACAGATCTAAGCATCCTATCTTAATTAGAGTATCTTTCATATATTTAATCTGTGGGATGCTTCTCGATCCTACTAATCCTAACACTTCAATAAGGCTAACTCGATAGGAAGACAACTCGGGGGTGGCAAAAATCAATCGCCAATAAAGAATTGGACTGATCCCTGCACCCTTAGTAATGGACCACAAACCCAGATCAAGTCTGAGTGAGAGTAGCGGGGTACTACTAGGAAGCCCTACTAATTGGCAAAGGAAACTATTTTCTGTAACTTGTATTTTGGACATGTTTTTATAACTCCAAAATTCAGACCCATACAAAGCAGCTCCCAAAGCCCACAATTTATATATTTGAATCACAGGAGATACTGGACAGAAACACGAACGCTCTTACTAAGGGCCCCACTATGCTGCAAGAGTTTGAGTCTCCGTTTCTCAGAATGGAAGCTCCAGTCCAAATCCTCAGTGAGCGTCAGCCCTAAATATTCAAAGACCTTACCCCGCTCTAAAGGAACACCAATAAGCTTGGGGTTAGCTCACATGGTGTGGCTAGTAGTTAAAATCATAAATTTGGTGACATACATTTTTTGACATATAGTGAAAAAAGAGTGGAGGCGAGGACACACCCTTGCCTGACCCCATGGTCCACAGGGCAGGAGCCTGTCAGTTTACCCGACAATCCACACCGCACTTGTGCAAAATTGTCTAGGTGTTGTTTGGCTAAACATAGCCAAAAGATCAGGAGGGACACCCATGGCAGCCGGAACCTGCCAAAGTTTCAGTCAAGGAACCATGCCAAACACCGATCGTAGATCGACGAGACGAATGCAATGTAAAGACTGCCACCTGCCTTCAGTCATTCGACTCTGGTGAAAGGCACTGGTATTTTAAATGGGAGGGAGTGCTCACGGAGAAATAATGTTGTGGCGTAGTTCATTATTGAAATATTTAAGCGCCCTTAATGGCTTCAGGACATAGGACAACATTCTGATCTTAATCCTGGGTGATGTCTGTTGAAGCTCAAAAGTAATGGCTTTTGAACAGCTGCAAACAGAGCATGGATTGGCACCAATGAGCATTACTATTATCCTCAGCTTACACATGACCTCAGGAAATATATCCATTTTACTACTGACATGCCAGACACTTGTCCCCTGGAATATAAATTACTAGATGTCCTGAGGAAATTGAAGGCTTTCTCTCAGACATATAGATCCTTAATCAACAACACTGCACACACTTAGGAAGATCATCAGAGTGAGCCTGAAGCAGACACTTTGGAAGACCCTGACTGGATGATCAAGGCTAACCATAGGGAGGTGACCATTAGATCCGGTTTTAGATTGATAAAATAGAAGATTCTTTGTCGAATTAACTACTTCCAAACCTAACGGAAAGGTGAATAATTCCAGCTAGGCATTTTGTTCCCATACTATAAGGGTTTCCTAACTAGGTATTCTAGAGTTCTGTGTGATTTGGGCTTAGTGGCAGCTCAGAGATATATGGTGAGAGCCAGAGGTAGGGGGAACTAGGCATTTGAGAACAAACAAACAAACGAACAAACAAACAAAGCCAGACAATGTCCAGGAAAACTTAGGAAGCTATTTTGGAAATGGAAGTAGTATTGTGGGCTGACAGCCTGAGTATCATGGCCTCCACATCACACCCTCGAAGGTCTGAATGCCTAATCTCAATGATACTTAGGGGTCTATTAGGATGGCGGTCGGAAAACCACCCCTACCGCCATGGAAGCGGAAAACAACCGCCCGCCGGAGCTATGGAAAAACCGGCGGGGAAATTAGAATTAACCGCCAAAAAACAATGACCGTGGCGGAACGGGGCCAAGAAAAACCGTCCGTAGTGGGCGGAGATGGCCAAAGTCCGTCCGCAGCAGTCGGATTCGCAGTGGAAAAAACACCAACCCGCCGCAAGTATAGCGGAGACACTGCACGGGAAATTAGGATATCTCCGATGGTCTCGCGGTACGTTCTGCTGTTTCCGACCGCCGTGGTCGCAAACAGTGATGAATGGGAGAGCCGGCAGAAGAGCTGCAGCATAGCTACCGCTGCGGATGATCCGTGAAAAATATGGCGGACGAATGAAAAAACCCACAATAAGGCCAAAAAGTGCACACAGCAAACTAGCCATGCCCCCCAAAAACACAAAACACACCCCAATGACACAACCACATGGCAAAAATACCCCATTTGGACACACCCAAATAGCTGAGTATAAAACCAGCCCCTTCCCTGACCACAATCCTTTGCAATACTCCAGGAGTGAAGGGACATACACCCCAGCGTAAAGAAGAGGAAAAGAACACATCACTAGCCACACCACACACAGTACCACCATCACTTCCACACCTGCACTACTAACCCCCCTGCACTTCACACACCATACACATCACAACCACACCCACCACTCACACCCCTGCATCCACAACAACTTTGCACACCACACACCATGGCAACACATAAAATGCCCAAATTCACAGAGATTGAGTTGACAGTCACGGTAGATGAGATAGTCAGAGTGGAACCACAACTGTTTGGTAGCCTGGTCCAACAGACACCATTAACCACAAGAACACAAATGTGGGCAAGGATAGTGGACAAGGTCAATGCAGTAGGGACCACCCCGCGATCAAAAAAGGAAATCATGAAGCGGTGGCATGACTTGGAGAGGGTTGTCAAAGAGAGGAGGAGCAAGAACTATAAGCTGGCTCAGAGGACTGGTGGTGGCCCTCCCATTCCACCAAAACCATACGCACCATGGGAGGAGAAGGTGCTTGCCACATTGCATCCAGAGAGTCTCACAGGAGTACCCGGGGGAGTGGAGGCTGGTAAGTACAAACAAATGACTACCACCACACTGCTATGTACTGTCTTGCACAACTACAAAGCTACACCACCTAGGACAACTTCCATTCATCTGCACCACACACTCACATAAACATGTCACAGATCCAACACCCACTCACTCCCATACACCCCAATTGTAGCTAGCAACATTACCATGGGGGCATGTGTACAGGCAGACAGCACTACAACTCCCACCAGGCCCCCTTGTCCCACTGCATCAGCAAGATGGAGCCCTCCCCCCACCCCACCCAGAAGCATGTGTCAGCCATTACATAACCCACATCAAACTTACAGGTAGGTAGCCATCTTCCCTGGGAGGGTGTTTGTGGGTGGGAGGCCTGTACCACTACTCCCACCATGCCCCCTGTCCCACACCTCAGCAGGATGGAGCACTCCCCCACCCAGAAGCAGTTGGAAGCCATTGCAGTACACCAAACAAACTTACAGGGTGGGTGTTTGTGGGTGGGAGGCCTGTACCACTACTCCCACCATGCCCCCTGTCCCACACCTGAGCAGGATAGAGCACTCTCCCACCCAGAAGCATTTGGAAGCCATTGCAGTACACCAAACAAACTTATAGGTAGGTAGCCATCTTCCCTTGGAGAGTGTTTGTAGGTGGGAGGCCTGTACCACTACTCCCACCATGCCCCCTGTCCCATACCTCAGCAGGACGGAGCACTCCCCCACCCAGAAGCAGTTGGAAGACATTGCAGTACACCAAACAAACTCACAGGTAGGTTGCCATCTTCCCTGGGAGGGTGTTTGTGGGTGGGAGGCCTGTACCACTACTCCCACCATGCCCCCTGTCCCACACCTCAACAGGATGTAGCACTCCCCCACCCAGAAGCAGCTGGAAGCCATTGCAGTACACCAAACAACCTTACAGGTAGGTAGCCATCTTCCCTGGGAGGGTGTTTGTGGGTGGGAGGCCTGTACCACTACTCCCACCATGCCCCCTGTCCCACAATTCAGCAGGATGGAGCACTCCCCCACCCAGAAGCAGTTGGAAGCCATTGCAGTACACCAAACAAACTTACAGGTAGGTAGCCATCTTCCCTGGGACGGTGTTTGTGGGTGAGAGGCCTGAACAACAACTCACCCCAGGCCAACCTGTCCCCCAGACCATCACAATGGAGCCTCCCCTCCCACACAGATGCATGTGTCAGCCATTGTATCAACACAAACAAAATAACAGGTAGGCAGGCATATCATGCTTGCTAGTCACAACCCTGAGCAGGATGCAAGCCCCCACCACACACACACACACAGGTGTGTCAAGTCAAAGCCAAATGGGAAAACAGAACAGCTAAGTAGCCAGTATGTCCACACAGCCAGTGTCCGCAAAAAACATGGTGACACATGACAACACCAGCCCCCTCATTGCACACACGTACACACAGATTATAATGCCACTCACAGTGTGCACACAGCTAAGCCAATGAGACTGTCACAGCAACGAAAGTGTGACACACCAATGCACATGTAGGAGAAAGTCTGGCAACAATCATGCACAGCACTGAATTCCATGTCTAAATGCCATGGGGCCAGAGCCGCAAGATCCAAATGTGAAACTAGATAGCATGGTTTGTGGTACGAATCCAGAGATGCACATGACAAGACAAAGGTATGCAGGAAATGACAATGGAGTGTACATGGCCAGATGTAACGCCTGACAGGGCTGAGTGAGCAAAAAAGAGTCCTAGATGGCAACATGTCCCTGTACCCAGAAATCATGCACGTAGCGCATGGTAGGTATTAACAACTCACACCATGGACAAGTAATGCATGTACCACAGCACCATATCAAGAGGCACAGTAGTGCACATACAACAAAATGTGATGAGCAGTCAACTGTGTGGTGTACAAACAGTGAATAACATACAGCTAACACAAAGCTTTCGGTGTGCACTGCAATGACCATCTCCCATCTGACCCACAAGTGACCAAGAACTCACTGCAGAGGACAACACCAGCAACCTGCACAGCAAGTTCCCCCCTCCCACCGGTACATGGACTCTCGCATGTTAACTCCTGGGATTCTCTGGACGATGAGCTCGAAGCCGGCCCATCTGGTGTGCCAGCGAGCATCAGGTCCCAGGACCCCATCATCCCCCCACCACATCTGCTGCTCCAACAACGTCACTGCAGAGCACTGCTGTTACGACCTGTGTGTCCACTGCCACTGCCACCACCACCACCACCACCAGTGCTTCCTGCAACACCCTCCCTGTCCCAGAGGATGACCACCCCATACCACCGACTGAGGAGGGCAGGGAGAGGATGCAGGTGCCTACAGTGGTGAGGCTGGGACCCAATCCCTGGACCACATCACCAGAGTCCTTGGGGCATATGAATGGGCCCAGGGATGAACGGGCCGGTCGGACGAACTGTTCCGCGAGCTCATCCTGCTGATGAGGTCCATCGACACCCGCATGGGACAAATTGTGGACCTCTTGGACCACAAGTGGCGGTACTGAGGGAAAGGCCTGCACCACTACCAACACCTCCACCCCCCTCTGGTGGTCTGCAGGATGACAGTTCACCATCCTCCCCTGCGGCCACAGAGAGGGGTGAGTCCTCAGACCCCACTGGCCCTACAGCAGGCCCCCCCTGCCAAGCGACGAAGGGGCTGTCTGAAGAAAACCCTGGGAGTAACAGGAGGCAAAGTACCTGCCAATCGCCAGTCAACAAGCCAGCAATAATGGCAACCCTCTTCACCACTGCATTGACTTCATTGACTGTCCTTCCCCACACTGCCTTGTGAATGGCATCTGTCTGTTGAACTGGGTCACCACATCAATGTTGTGACTACTCGACTATCTCATTTACCACAACTGTCAACTCACTGTTCCACTAATCACATCAATGTAAATGTTCACCCCCTCACATGTCACCATTGTAAATAAAAAATCCTTACACACAAGTTGTTGTGTCTGCTCCATCTTTATTCCAGGATGTACAGTCTTCACCATGATTACAAAGTATGTAGGCAAGGAGAGGTTGAAGGCACCTAGGAATACACAACAGAGCAACAATCACTAGTCTTGGTGTAGCATCACAGACATCACACAAAACATCACAACAAGAGGATCCCACATGCACACATCACAATGGACAACAAGTGTCAACATACACATCCTGTAGATGTTCCTAAATTAACTGTCCCAGAAACAATGTCAGCCACCACTGAGTCTGCAACCGGCTGCTGTCACAAATCTCACATACACCTTCACAACAACTGCAACATCATCAGACAATGGGTACTTTGTTCATTGTCACCCACCTTCAAGTGAAGTAGCGGGTGATGAGCTGTTGACGCAGGTCAACACCTTCCTTCTCTCCAATGTCCTCATCACTGGATGCGGGTTGGTTTGCAGGCGGGGGCCTTGGGTCTTCATCATTATCCAGAATCAGGGGAATCTCCTTGTGAATGGCTAGGTTGTGGAGCATGCAGCATTCCACTACAATCTGACACACCTTCCTGGGTGAGTATGCCAGTGCACCTCCGGTCTTGTCCAGGCAGCGGAAACGTGACTTGAGCAGACCAAAAGTACGCTCCACCACACGACGTGTCCTCTCATGGGCCTCATTGTAGCGGACTTCAGCCGGGGACCTGGGATTCCGCAGTGGGCTCAGCAACCAGAGACGGTTGGGATATGCAGAGTCACCTAGGTGTGACAAACAGAAATAAATTTGGCTATGTCATGGAGGCAGATGGCTGCAGGTCACAGACCCAGCATGCCATAGACTAGGCATACTCACCCACAATCCATGCACGCTCGGGAAGCAGATTAGCCATCAGCTGGGGTACAATGCTGTTCCGCAGGATGTATGAGTCATGGGCTGAGCCTGGGAATTTGGCACACACGTGGGAGATGATCATATCTGCCAGGCACACCACTTGCACATTTATGGAGTGGTAATGTTTACAATTCCTGTAGATGTGCTCACGTGTCTGTGGTGGCACAAGCCCAACATGGGTGCAATCAATGGCACCAACAACATGGGGGATGAGTCTGAGGGGATAGAAATCTCCCTTTACAGCTGCCAATTCAGGACCCCTGGGGAACTGGATGTATCTGTCCTTGTAGTTCATCAAGGCGGACAGTACATCACGCAGCACCATGCTGAACATCGATTGTGACATCCCACCAGCGCTGGCCACTGTCTGCTGAAACGATCCAGTGGCAAAAAAATCAGGGCTGCCATCACCTTATACGTTGGGGTGAAAGCTGTTGGATATGTTCTGCGAATCTACAGGTGGGGCTCCATCATATCACAAAGGGTCTTTAGGGTGGCTCTATCTAGATGGCATTTCCGGATGATCACCTCATCCTCCATGTCTTCCAGCACTGTCAAGTGACGAAGCAGATTTGGTCTCCTCCTAGTTGAGATGAAAGTGGACACATGTCAATGCAATACATCATGAGATGGGCACAGCATCTCACCTTCTGGATGACACAATGCCAACAATGACTGTCATCAAAATTGAGTTACAGACCAACCTACATGTAGGGACACCTTCAGCTACACAAATGGCACACTTGTAAACTTACACAAAGTAAGTCGCTCAAACACCACCTCGGTCAATGTGAATGCACATAGGGATATGACCACAATTACCATGGGCACGCCAGGTAGTATAGCATCCAGCATAAGTGTAACAACTCAACCCCACTGTCTCATACCTAGCTGCTGTACCTGACACACTTTCATGCGTCATTTGAACCTGGCACACATCAACAACACAATGACCACAGTCTGAGCGGAAATGATGATTGTGTGCATGATCAGACATGAGAGGACATGCAAAAAAGAACATCATTAATTGAGACAAACTGTCCTGTGTACAGGTTCCTCAATATCACAAGTGACATGTGGGAAGTACATGCCAATCTACGAAATCACATAAACAAATATGGCATGTGTAGTCACCAATGGAGTAAATGGAACATTGGCATTGTGTACACAATGATGTGCCATTTACCATGTGGCCACTGTGCACTGTTGATGTTTGACAGATGGCCATTGCCATTGTATGGCACACAAATCGCGGTAGCTGCTGCCTGTCCCCAGTGGTGTGTCACCAGCACTCCCCATATACACAAGTGCGGTAGTGATACATATCCATGTATTGCCAAATGGCGGTTGGCATGCCCCGCCACCCAAATCACGGCAGCTACCGCCTGTCCCCAGCGGTGTGTCACCAGCACTCCCAAATACACAAATGCGGTAGTGATAGCCATTGAGCCATGCCCCTCATGGCGGTTGGCATGCCCCGCCACCCAAATCGCGGTAGCTACCGCCTGTCCCCAGCGGTGTGTCACTAGCACTCCCCATATACACAAGTGAGGTAGTGATACATATCCATGTATTGCCAAATGGCGGTTGGCATGCCCCGCCACCCAAATCGCGGTAGCTACCGCCTGTCCCCAGCGGTGTGTCACCAGCACTCCCCATATACAAAAGTGCGGTAGTGATACATATCCATGTATTGCCAAATGGCGGTTGGCATGCCCCGGCACCCAAATCACGGTAGCTACCGCCTGTCCCCAGCGGTGTATCACCAGCACTCCCCATATACACAAGTACGGTAGTGATAGCCATGGAACCATGGCCAAATGGCGGTTGGAATGCCCCGCCACCCAAATCGCGGTAGCTACCGCTTGGCCCCAGCGGTGTGTCACCAGCACTCCCCATATACACAAGTGCAGTAGTAATAGCCATGGAGCCATGCCCAAATGGCGGTTGGCATGCCCTGCCACCCAAATCGTGGTGCCTCATGTGGATGTATGGCACTCAAATCGCAGTAGCTGCTGCCTGGCCCCAGCAGTGTGTCACCAGCACTCCCCATATACACAAATGCGGTAGTGATAGCCATGGAGCCATGCCCAAATGGCGGTTGGCATGCCCCGCCACCCAAATCGCGGTGCCTCATGTGGATATATGGCACCCAAATCGCGGAAGCTACTGCCTGGCCCAGCGGTGTGTCACCACCATGGAGCTTGCCATTGTAGCCAATGGGAAGCTTGATTGCGGTGGCATGATGCAATTTTGAAAATCGCGGTAGGCGTGCTCCGCCACCGCGGAGCCGGTCTTTGGATGTAATTGAAAGATGCACCATCGCGGTAGCGCACGCCGGGCCCCTGCGGTGTGTCACCGCTATGGAGCATGCCATTACAGCCAATGGGAACCATGATTGCGGTGGCATGATGCAATTTTGAAAATCGCGGTAGGCGTGCTCCGCCACCGAGGAGCAGGTCATTGGATGCATTTGAAAAAGGCATACCTGGACCACCAATTGCTGCAGCTTGGCACCTTTGAAACGACCCCAGGGGGCTATATATGTGTGGGAGGGAGCCTCACATTTCACTGCTTCTAGAGCCTGCTGCCAGAGACCCCTCACCTGCTGCTGCCTCCAGGGACTGCTGCCAGAGACCCGTCACCTGCTGCTGCCACCAGGGACTGCTGCTAGTGACCACCCACCTGCTGCTGCCTCCAGGGACTGCTGCCAGTGACCACCCACCTGCTGCTGCCTCCAGGGACTGCTGCCAGTAACCACCCTCCTGCTGCTGCCTCCAGAGACTGATGCCTGAGACCCCTCACCACCCAGTTCCGCCACTGTTGTCTCATGTCCACAGTGATGGCAAGAACAGAGAAGATCCGTGCCAGTCCCTTCACGAGCGAGGAGCTGGAGGTCCTGGTGGATAAGGTGCTCACACAGTACCCAAGGCTATATGGTGCCCCAAATGTCGTGGTAAGTCCTCAACAGTGGGGGGGGGGCACACATGTAGTTGGACTGATGCAGTATATGCCTGAGAGTGTGTGGTTGTGTCATTCACTGCCTAACATGCTGTCTCCAGGGGGAAGGTGAGTGTACCCAATGCCACAGGTTTCCCTGCCTGCACATGTATGTTTGAGTGACCTGTGTTGTGTTGTCAGCCATGCAGTGACGCAGAAGGTTGTTCATGCAGGAGTCAGGACAGTGATTGCTTGGCTGAATGGCTGTGTGTGCCCCTGTTGTCCATCTCAGTATGAGCCCAGCTGGCCTGCACAGTCCCCGCCCAAAAAGACAAGGACACATCACTTCACTTACAAAGTATTACATCAGTCTTTTCTCATTGCACTCCAGCTATGAGCCATCTCAGCACTGTAGATTGCACATGACCGGCCTTGTGATGAGGATTTTGGATTCGTGAGATCATGTCCCCAATGTGACATCCATGACACAGTTATCTATTCACAGGGCAGGGACATTGAGGGCTGCGCTGTCTTGGACACAGTGAGTCTACCCCTAAACACAGGTTGATATGTGATGTATGTGTTGCTCAACCTAAAAAGGGACTGGAGATGTGGGCAGGCTACTTAGGGGTTTCAGTGCTGGCATCCTGCATGTGTGTGAGATGTGCAGGGACTGTGTTCCCCCTCACACCTGCATGCATTTACATCAGCTTTTCCCATGCAGATGTACCATGTGAGATGTATTCTTGTCTCTATTAGACATATCTTTGGATTTGTGATGAGTTTGTATCTTGCTGCTGTACTGAGAGATGTAGATACATAACACTGTGTCACTGATCATTTCCCCTTCTTGTCTCCCATGCCTGCAGCTCAAGTACACCAGCGTAAGGCCATGTGGAGGGCCATTGCAGCCAAGGTGCGAGCTCTGGGTGTCTCAAACCAACGGCATACCCACTGCCACAAGAGGTGGGACGACATCAGCCGGCTGGCAAAGAACGTGGCGGAGATGACTTTGGGGCTGCTTCCTCACACTGGGCGTTTTGCACGGCTCAGCATGACACCACTAATGGGCTGCATCTTGGCGGAGACACAGCCTGAGCTGGATGCACGTTTGAAGGAGCATCAGCAGCAAGCCAGGGGTGAGCATTCTGAGAAGGGTGACTTTGGCTAGGAGTGGCTGCATGTGGACAGAGCCTGTGTCATCGCTGGCCTATGTGATGTTGGTAGTGTGATGCAGTAGCATGTAAGTGGCTGCTGGGCTGGGTGCAGGTGTTACGCATTTGCCCTACCTGTACTTACAAAGGTAATTTGTGTGCTGTGAATTTCCATTGCATTCTGAGTCGTTGTCTTCAGGTATCGTCTGCATTGGGTTAGTCTGGGGAATTCCATGGGAGGGAATGGCAGTGTGCCTTCATCTATACATCCATTGCATGCACTCAGATTTGGGAGGCCTAGACGTCTGACAACAATGCGCACGAGTCTTTGGGCCCCAAAGTACAACATGGTGGGTGGCATGGGCTCATGGCCATTGTGGAATGTCATGTTGTAGTCTGTGTCTGTGTTATCCACTCCTGTTCCATCCAGATCTGTCAGTGGCAAGACATGAAGTAATGTGCCCCCATCATGTCCCTAGGTGTGCTCAGAGCTAGTTGTGTGTCTGGTTGAACGGAGCCACTAGCAGGGTGTTGTGCTGTGTGGTTATCACATGGCTCACTTATGCCTGAATTTCCAGTTTCCACGCACTGTTTGAGTCAATATAGTGAGTTAGCACAATTTGATTGCACAGGGTGGTGTGCAACATGTAGATTTAGTCATCTTTTGTTATGCATTGCTTGTATATGTCTCTTCTGTTGCTGCCACTGAACTGACCCTACATCTCTCTCTCTCATGCAGCATCTCCTGTGGTCTCGGAAGGACAGGAGACGGACACCAGTGGTGGTGAAACAAGCACAACAGTCTCACAGGAGCCCAGTGACACAGATGTCACCAGTGCCTCAGAGGGGGACAGGAGTCTGCTGGAGGAATCCCAACCTGAGACGCAAAGTACCACATCATCTGATGCCAGCGGGGATGCATCCATGTTGGTGGGCACAGGGAACGGGGAATCTGCATCATCTTCTACCACACAGTGGCCAGTGCCCACCCTCCCAGCCACTTCCTCTGGTGCTGCCTTCATGGAGGGCATGACGTGGGTGGGCTTCACCGGACTGTCCAGGCTTTGTCCCCCACAGTGATGTCAGCCCTTCAACAGGCACATACTCACAGTCCAGCTCCGGTCCCTTTGTCCACCGCCCTGGCATTGGCTACGTCTGACGATACTGACCACGGTCCACATACCTCAAAGTCACGATACAGCACACGAAGCATACAGCAGCAGCAACCCAAACGGTCCTGGGCGCAGACACCATCCCCACAGAAGACCAAAGCCACCCCAGAGCGCAGAGAGAAAAGCACGTCAGGCGACACCAGGTGCCAAGGTGCAAAGAAGCAGACCTCAGGCTCACATG
Source organism: Triturus cristatus (assembly GCF_964204655.1). Lineage (NCBI taxonomy): Eukaryota > Metazoa > Chordata > Amphibia > Caudata > Salamandridae > Triturus > Triturus cristatus. Next base: position 423,765,419 of record NC_140594.1, on the reverse strand, counting down.
CCTCAGAGGCATCCCCACCCAAGGACTCTCCTGTCCCTAAAGCATCTCACAAAGAGAAGCATACAGTTTCTTTGCCCACCGAGAAGGTGGTGCATGCCAAGGGTACACCTAGGAAGGGCTCCAAGGCAGATTCACCCACCACCTCGACTCCCATTCCAAGCCCAGTGAAGCAGGGGAAGGAGGGCACTAAAGGGGTAACACCTAGTAAACAGGGGAAGGAGGGACAAAGGCGAAGCCAGGCAAAGCGTTCCGCTGGTTCCAGCACATCACCAGAGGGAGTGCCAGCGTCTGCACCTGAGGCAGCTTTGGTGGTGGGTGTGCCTGTTGTGTCCACACCACTTTCCATTGATCCAAAGTCAGTCAAGACAGTTAGGATCCCCAAGAAGTGGAAAGGCACCCCTCCACAATCTCCCAGCCACACCGTGTCTCCCGTCTGCATGACTCCGCCTCCACGTGCCACTACACCACCTGGTCCAAGCAGCCCTCCAGCTTGCCAAGCCACTGATAGCTCTACCTCAGCTGGTCTGCTCTCTCCCCGATCAAGTGCCCCGACAGTCCCCGAGACACAGCCAGCTCTCAGTCCGCCTGACAGCCGAGTCTGAGTGGTAGTCACCCTCACACACCTGTCTCTCACACAGGTGGGCCTGTACTGCACATTGTTACCCCCGCCTGTGTTGCTGACCATGTAAAGGTACAGTCGCACACATTCCCTGTGCAGCCTCTCCTTGACATACTCTGCACTTCCGTTTTTGCCACTGGCCTTGTTGCTCTTTGCTGTGTTCAAGTATTAACTGTCCAGCTTCTTCTGGACATACTCTGCACTTCGTTTTTGCCACTGTCCTTGTTGCTCTTTGCTGTGTTCAAGTATTCCCTGTGCAGCTTCTCATGGACATACTCTGCACTTTGCCCTGGCCACTGGCCTTGTCATTCACTGCTGTGTGCCCCTTGCCTGTGCAGCTTCTCATGAACATACTCTGCACTTTGCCCTGGCCACTGGACTTGCTGTTTGGCCCTTGCCTGTGCAGCTTCTCATGGACATACTCTGCACTTTGCCCTGGCCACTGGATTTTCTGTTTTGCCCTTGCCTGTGCAACTTCTCATGAACATACTCTGCACTTTGCCCTGGCAACTGGAATTGCTGTTTTGCCCTTGCCTGTGTAGCTTCTCATGGACATACTCTGCACTTTGCCATGCCTACTGGCTTTGTCATTCACTGCTGTGTGCCCCTTGCCTGTGCAGCTTCTCATGGACATACTCTGCACTTTGCGCTGGCCATTGGACTTGCTGTTTGGCCCTTGCTGTGCAGCTTTCATGGACATATTCTGCACTTTGCCATGGCCACTGGACTTGCTATTTTGCCCTTGCCTCTGCAGCTTCTCATGGACATACTCTGCACTTTGCCCTGCCCACTGGACTTGCTGTTTTGCCCTTGCTTGTGCAGCTTCTCATGGACATACTCTGCACTTTGCCCTGCCCACTGGACTTGCTGTGTGCCCGTTGCCTGTGCAGCTTCTCATGGACATACTCTGCACTTTGCCCTGGCCACTGGACTTGTTGTTTGGCCCTTTCCTATGCAGCTTCTCATGGACATACTCTGCACTTTGCCCTGGCCACTGGACTTGCTGTTTTGACCTTGCCTGTGCAGATTCTCATGGACATACTCTGCACTTTGCCCTGCCCACTGGACTTGCTGTTTTGCCCTTGCCTGTGCAGCTTCTCATGGACATACTCTGCACTTTGCCCTGCCCACTGGCCTTATCATTCACTGGTGTGTGCCCCTTGCCAGTGCAGCTTCTCATGGACATACTCTGCACTTTGCCCTGGCCACTGGCCTTGTCATTCACTGCTGTGTGCCCCTTGCCTGTGCAGCTTCTCATGGACATACTCTGCACTTTGCCCTGCCCACTGGCCTTGTCATTCACTGCTTTGTGCCCCTTGCCTGTGCAGCTTCTCATGGACATACTCTGCACTTTGCCCTGGCCACTGGACTTGCTGTTTTGCCCTTGCCTGTGCAGCTTCTCATGGACATACTCTGCATTTTGTGACTTGCTCTTCTCTACTCATGGTGCCTATCTGTGCAATATGTGAATAAAGACAGTTGCTCCTGTTGTCTGTTTTGTCAGTGTCCTTACTGAATAAAGTTCTTTTGCTGTGTGTGTATGGTTTGCTGTGCCACATGCTCTGTGTGCCACTTCAACATAGCCAATGTCTTGGCTCACTTACTCTATTTTTTACAGGGGTGACAGGGACTTCAGTTCATCCTGACCCTGATACTTGTGTGGGCAATGATGTCAATTTTAAATGGAAAGCAGTTGTCAGTTTCCTAATTTGTTCATGTTGGCTATATTATACACATGTCAGGTTGGGGGGCACTGCCAGCACAGAGTGGGATTCTATCCACAGTATTTCAGGCAGGCCGGCCAGGGTCATCATGTATGTGTATTCTTCCTTTATGTGTGCCCAGTGGTGTATGTGTGTGGTCATCTTGTGATGGCCAGTCATCCTAGTCCCATGGCTTACTTGCAATGTGTGCTCTTGGGTGGTCAAGAAGTGTGCAGTGTGAAGGGGATGACTTTGTCGGGAGTGTTGATGTGTGTATGCCCCTGCATTGTCAACTACACACATGTGTCACCCAGGAGTTGTTTGCCCGTTGTTTTGATTGTTCAGCCCTGAGGATGTGGTTGTATGCACATGTGTGAGTTGTATGTTGTGCACTGTGCAGTGTGTTGGTGTGTCCTTGCAGTTCTGGCTGACTCCTACTTGTTGTTTTTGTCACTTGTGAGTATGCAGAGTGTGTGACTGGCCAGTCAGTGCTGTGTTTTGTTGATCATACGTGTGTCTTGTTACTGTTTGTGGAGACTGTGCAGACCTGCTGCTCCACACTGCCATTGTGGTTGTGTTTTCCATTGCATTACTGTCACGTGGTGCCATTTTGCCTCCAGTATGGCATGTTGTGTGTGGTGTCATACCATCCCCTATCTGTGCTTCAGATGCCTACCCATTGTGAGTCTGCACTCCCTCTATTTGTGTATGGTACACTCCTGCCATGTACCCTACTGACATGCAGTACACTTCACTTTGATTTCAGCTGTCCCCTTGGTTTACATGTGTGTGTGCCTCCCCATCACTTCATTTGTGACACTATGCTTTCTGGTGCAGTTCTTTGGTCAGGAGCAATGTGTCACTCAGGGCATTTCCCCAATGGGTTATATGTCATGTTCTTGTGCTGTTTGGCAGTCATGGTTGCTCATATGTATTTCAACTGTGTGTGCTGCCCAGTCCTCTGGTCAAGTTGTTTCCATCTTTCTATCCCAGACTTGTGCATCTGTTGGTGCTGTGTTGGATGTATGTGTGTTGGCTGTGGTACAGCTTCACTTCCTGGGTGTGATGTTGTCTTTGTGCTGTGCTGATTGGTGTTGTGTGGGTTAATGTTATGTCACTCATGTCTGTGTGGGGCTGGTATGCCTGGTGTGCACACACTGCTTGTTGTGCATGCAGTGCTGTGTGTGTATGTTACCTTGTCATCGCCTGGTGTGCATCCCCTGATGTCCTGCTGTGCTTGCTATGTGATTTATTTGCCTGTGCCTCTGTTGTTTGTTTGATGTGGCTGTGTTGTTCTGTGATGGTGCACTTCTTGTCTGTGTTGTGGTATGTTTTCTGTGCATTGTTCCTGAGTGATGAGGTTGTGCACTCCTGTTGTGTCTGTGCTCCCGTTGCCTTTCCACAGATTAGCTGCACAGGGCATGTCTGTTCTTGTTGTGTTTGTCTGTTGTTTTTGTGCAGACATTGTTCTGGCATCCCTGTGTGTGTGTGTGATTTTTGTGTCTACCCCCAGGGTGTGTGATTGTTTGTCTGTGTATTGACTGGCAAGTATTGCCAGCCTTAAGTGTGTTTGACACTGGGGTTGTGTGCTGCTGGTGCGAGGGGGGTATGCCTGTAGATTCCTACTAGTGTTTGGCAATCATGGAGTGTGTCAATGGTCCCTGTGTGTTAAGCTGCTGGAGTACTCCTGTGAAGTAGTTGTATACATGTATGGCTGTTCACAGTTTGACTTCAGGGCCTTACTTTCATCCTTGTGCATATACATGGTTTGCCTTGCTGTCTCCCCGTGTTGTTGCACTGAGCTGTCTGTGGTTTGACTTCGCTGACTGTGCCAGCCATGTGTGCTTTGATGGGCTGAGGGTGTTGTTCTCTGTTCCTTGTATTGCATGTGATGTACACATGCTTGTTGGTTGTCTCCATAGCCTTCCATTTGTGTGCACCCCACTTTGGCTTTCCTATTTGTTGTGCTCCATTGCTGTTGGCATGTGGTGTGTGTATGTATCTGTGTGTCAGTATGGGGTGTGTATGGGTGACTTGGCAGGCTGTGTGTCCAGTTGGATGTTTGATCCTTGTATGTGTGTGTGTTCATTTGGTGCTTGTACTCATTTTTGTTGCCATGAGTGCGGTGGTGTTGTGGTGTGTGTGTTTCCCTGGCCCTGTGCCTCTGTGCTGTGTGTTCGTCTGCAGCCACTCCTGCTGTGGCTGTCTCCCTGGTTGTTTGTTGTGTGGTACAGGGTGTTGATTCACCTGACTTATTGGTGTGGATGGGGGTGCACAGGAGGGGCACATGGCATGTGCCTTCGGGGGGTGCTAGTGTGTGGAGGGTGTAGGTGTGGCCCTGTGCTCTTTGTGCCCTGCCCATGCCTGGCGCTGGCACTGCCTTCTGCATTGTGCACATGTATTCCCTTGTCTTCACCGCTGAGGTGATGTGACCGGGACATTGCTGGATGATCGCGGAAAATGTATGTCCAGGATGCGGAGGGGTGACTTGGTGGCAGGTGGGTTATGTGTGGGTGCACTTGTGGATGTGTTCCTGTCCCCACCAGGGTGTCTGATGTTGATTTGGACCCTGTATCAGCCCATGAGTTGTGTGTTGTGGTTGTGTTATTGCGTACCTGCGGCAGCGTCCGCCCATGAGTTGCTGGTGATGTAGCAGGTACAGCACCAGAAAAATGTGTAGGGCTGGGTCCATTGCGGTTGTGTCAAGCTTCCGCTGTCTCTGGTGGGGCGGTTTCTCCTCTGCGGTGCGACTGCTTGTTTGGGGCATCCCAATTTGTGAGCGGGGCAGACGTCATTCCGCACGGCGGTGAGTCTCCATTGGCTCCCACCGCCACGGTAGTGGGCGCACTTTGATGGCGGTTTGCGTCGCAAGACGGCGGTTGGGAAATGAACTATGTTTGGCCATACTAATATGGCGGGCGTGGGGTCCGATGCTCGCGGGCAGTAAAATGCATTTTTCCGCACCTCCAGCACCGCGAAGTGCCACCGCCCGCCATCCTAATCGGCCCCTTAATATCAAAGTCATTTTATCGTGATTAACTTACATTAAATCTTTTGATATCAAGGGTAAAGATACTGTCGTTTTCGTAACAATTATATAAAAATGTAAATATATATTACTTTAATATTGTGGCTCCTAATTGTTTTAGGTGTTTATATTTAAATTATTTTTAATTTATTTGGTTATTTTTTTCTTTTATTGTTTTTGTAAAGTTTTGGTAAGTGCAATTTTTAAAAATGTTTTATTAACATTTGTAAATGTAATATTTTTGGGTTGTTGAGTTTTATAGGTGGCTTGGTGGATATTATTTAAAAAAAATGTTTTAATTTTTTTTATTAATTGTATTTAAGTATAATGTCATTTACTTTTTGTCAGTATGGTTTTATAAGGGGTTTAGAGTGGGAAATGTTCAAAATACCTATTTTATATTCCTTTTATATTTTTTATTTACTAATTATAAACTATAGATTTTTATGTTTACACCTTAAACTGTCAGCTTTTATAGAGATTATCAGTCAGTAGTGTTCTAAAATGTATATGTTTGAAAAATGTTGTTTCAAATATTGTTTTTGTATTAAAACATCACATATGGGTGCTATTTTAAAAAGTATATGTTTTAAACTTTTTAAAAATTCAGAGTTTTGTAATAAAAGTATAATTGCATTTTCAGAATAAAAATATTGTTTTAATATACACTTATATGTCATATATTATTACGATTGTTAATGATTTATATAAATGATACTTTAAAAGTTAGATTTTTTATTATTGATATTTTCTCTCTTTATATTAATAAGTAATAAACTAATGATGTTTATATTATTATTTTTTTATTCTTTTAATACATTTTAACATTTGCTTTGTTTAATGTTGATTAGTTTGGATTGTGAATGGTAAATTTGATCCCCCCACAGTGACAAATATAAGGTTATAATGCTGATTAATTTGTTTTAGGAACACTTCATTTGCTAGCGGCCCCTAAGAATCTAACATTTTCCCCAATGTTGTATGGCGGCTGATTCCGATGGCGGCGAACCCGCCACTGACAGGCTGTCGGTGGAGGGTTCACCGCCATCGTGAAGCCATTTCCCAATCGTCATGTTATAATGGCGGGCGGGTCCATAGCAGTTGGAAACACCGACCGCATGCATTCGACAGGCTCCTTGAGCCCACCGATGCTGCGGAGGCCCGCGTATTCCCATTAAGTCGAGTCGTGCCTACCAGGCACCGCCGTTGGGATTACGATGCTCCATCTACGCCAGCCTTTCCATGGCGATTCACTCGCCATGGAAAGGCTGGCAAAGATGGACTTTGGGGGACCATAGCGGGCCCCCTTTTAACCCAGGCACTTCAGTTTTGGGTTTGGGGGGCACCTATGGTGCCCCCTACATTTCCCTTCACCTTTTTGGCACGCACCGCATGATGCCTGCCACGCAGTGCAGGGGAATTAAAAAGTGCAATTTTAACATTGTGGCAGGTGCTGAAGCCAGAAATGTAAAGTATGGCACTTGAAGCCACCATGGTGGCGGCCGCATCGTAATACAAACTGTGGGACCGCTGCCTTGTAGGCGGGCGGTCCCACTTCTCGAGACGATGGCGAACGGACTGGAGTCCGTCTGCCATCGTAATCAGCCCCTTAGTTTGGAGGGAGAATAGTAAATCTGACCTTCGAGGATTCCAACACTTTCCCAATGGTGCTTAATTTCGAGCAGGATTTACTTTACGAAGGGGCAGATGTAGGTGGCTAAATACCGGTCGGTAACGCTGAAATTCGGTAAATTTCAGCGTTACCGATCGGTATTTAGCCATTCCTAATGTAGGTAAAGAATCGGTAAATACAGATTCCTTATTGCTCTTGCTTATAAGGAATCGGTAATACCGATTCCTTAAATGCAATGTATGAAGCACAATAAAGAGTGCTTTTGAGCCTTAATAAATCGGTAATTACCACCAACTTCAAGTTGGTGGTAATTACCGATCTCTTTTAAAAAATCACTTATTTGTTTTTTGTTAAGTGCCATGTGGCACACACTCATGCCCTTAGGGCATGTATGTGCACCACATGTGCACATATGCACATTTCAGGGGTGCAACAGGGTGTCCTTTTGACACCCTGACACCCTTGAAAGTGCCCCCGCTATTAGCGATTCAGTAATACCGAATCGCTAATAGTGAATGTCTTCACATTCATTCCTATGGGCCTCCAAACCCATAGAAATGAATGGGTAGGTAATCCTTATTACCGAATCTCAATTACCGATTCGGTAATAAGGAATATTAAGGATTCGGTATTTTTTACCGAATCTTTACCTACATAGGAAATACCGATTTCTTAATAGCGAATCGGTAAAATTTGCTATTAACAAATCGGAATTTCAGATTTACCGACATCTGGTCCATAATCTCCTGCCTTCCTCCTTTTATCTGCGTATCAAATATAATAATAGACAACTGCACCACAAAATGTAGTGGGTCCTGCGCAATTAGTAAACTATATGACCCAATTTGTGTCAACTAAATAAATAAATAAACAAAACAATGGGAATACGAAAACAACAAAATAAAGCACTGTAGGATAAAATAAATGAATGAAAGGCTAGCAGATCTTTGCGAAAAAAGCAAAACGCAAATATTATAAAGATTGAAAAAACAAACAAACAAAGAAAAGAAAACTGACAAGGCACAACAAAAGTAAATAAAATTGAGGATTAAAAAACTCCTCTCTATTGTAATTGTATTCCAGAGACGAGGGGCTGCCCAGACATAAAAAGGAGGCATTTCGATTTAGTTAGAGAATATCTATGCTCATTCCGAGTCAAGCTGAATGGCCAATCATCAAAACAGACTTTCGATTGTTTATGTCTCTTTATTTTTTATTGAAAAAGTATCAAAAAGATAAAATGCAGCCAGCAAGAGAATATTATTTAATTCCATCAACATTAGTAAGACATAAAATATTTAAATAACAAAATAGTGCAATGTCATACCACCATGATCAGAAATACTGCAAAAAGAGTAAGAATACATAAGTGATCTGGAGAGGTAGCCAAGCGTGCAAAGAGCAAAACCTTCCCTAACTGGATCTCACAACTTTCACAATTTTCGCCTTTCCCGATTATAATGAATGATCATGAATTTCAGGCCTCAGACAAAAATAAACTCCCGTCAGGAAGCCCGAGGATACTTGACAGCCAAGCATTAGCAATGCACAATCTGGTTATTGTAACTGCATAAAAATCCAGATTGCACTGAATGGAGCTTAGGTGGCCCAACATAATGATTTTAGGATCATAGTCAGCTTCCCATTGTAATAAGTTGTTTAATTTATTGAATACTGAAGCTAAAAGAAAAAGAGGGAGGGACCAGTGGCAAAAACATGGGTAGCATGACTTCTAATATACAATGAATAAGTGGGTCACTGCTATGCAAGTCTTTTGTGCAAGCATTTGTTCCTTCACCTATCTATGTTCAGCTAGGTTACATAGGGACTGATTAGGATGGTGGTGACACCTCCATCGACAGCCCATCAGTGGCTGTCTCACCGCCTACAATGGTGGCGGTGCCTGCCAGGCACCGCCGTAGGCATTACGATGTTCCTTTCTGTCAGCCCCTTTCATGGCAGTGAACCCGGCAATGAAAAGGCAGGCGGAAAGGGACCTTGGGGGCCCGTAGCAGGCCCCCCTTGCCCCCTGGGCTTCAGTTTTGGTTTTTGGGGGCATCTATGTTGCCCCCCTACATATCCAGATAACAGTAAGCCATGCTCGGGACAACGATAGCGCATTTACCTATGAGGAAAGGTTTTTATTGCTCAGGCTGAGTTAGTTTATCTTACGTGATACTTTCAGAACCAGCAGCAGGTTTTAAGCTTTTTAGCATTTTACTTGTCTTAAACCTGTTTTTAACATTTTAGCACTTAGCACTTTACTCGTTACTCACTTGCGTACTGCTATTGTAGCTGAACTCTCTGCACTGCTCCCTGCATTGTGTGCACACACCTCGCCCCAGTCAGTTTCCGGTTGACAAAGCTCCTGCCCTGTTCCGGCATGGCTGATGTGCCGTTTGCGCGGAGAGCACTGTAATGCTGACCGCAACTTCCATTAGGACACAGTCTGACTCACTTCCGGCGGTGAGTGGCCTAAATGTTCCCGCCTTCCCTCACTATTTCAATTCAGAATGGTGCGGCCGTGCGCAGGGGGAGCGCGCTACGGGCACACCTATGGCACGCCAAAGGCAAGTCCGTCTGTGCCAGTCCGCGTCTGGGCGTCGCCAGATGCCAGGACCTCTGGTTCTGGGACATCCCATAGGCAAGTTTACGCACAGGAATATCTGCTTGCCTTATAACCCAAAGCCCCCTGCACGCAATACAAATGGCACTATGATTCGCCCCAAGGGCAGTGCATCAACTGTGGGTTTAGGGCAGAGACAGGTACCCTCACTGGGCTTCTTATCTACCGTCCACCAGGCCCTTGAAGTCTTTCAAGAAGCCTTAGTTAATATTGCATCTACTCTTGTTCTAGAAGCAGACAATTTTAATATTATAGGAGACCTTAACCTACACCTGGAATGTCAAGATTCCTACGAGATGACCAACTTCCTGGGAGACATGGGTGCATGGCAACTAACCCAGTTAGTGGTGGGACCGACACATGCTGCAGGTCATCTACTCGATCCCGTATTCTCGAATCTCCAGACTTTGGATGCTAATCCACCCCTCCCTCTGCTCTGTTCGGATCAGTCCCTCATCTCTCTACGCCTCTGTATAGCAGGCACCCCTCTGCGCCCTCCCCGTAAGTCCTCTATGAAGTGCCCTTGGCACAAATTGGACTCGCACACTTTCATATCCACCCTAAATCTGTATTGCCCAGAATGGCCTACTGCCCTGACAGCTGACAGTGAGTTGAGGGGTTGGGTCAATAAAGCACTTGATTACTGCATTCCATTGAAAATGACTTATGCCAAGTGCACTCAAACTCACGCTTGGTATAATGAGACCCTGACTGCGGAAAAGAAAAAATGCCAAGTCTTAGGGCGGGCTTGGGGAAATGCTTATGACCGTACAGCAAAAATTATCTATAGGAAAGTAGTCAAATCATACCATAAACTAGTCCGAAAGACCAAGGCCATGTTCTATGCTAACCTAATCACGATGAGCCACAACTCCACAAAAAATATTTTCTCCCTCATGAAATATATGGTGAAACTGCCACCTGAGGTCAATAACACCATATCCTCCAAAGTACAATGCGAGTAATTGGCAAAATATTTAATCAATAAGGTGGAACGTATTTATAGTGCATTCGGTCTACTCTGACAGTCTTATCCCACTCCATACAAGACCTTCCGTATCTTCTAAAGACATGAACGTCTTGTCGGCCAAGGTAAAATCAGGCTCTCCCGACGATCCTTTAAAACCTGACCTTTTCAGGAAATTTCACAACTGCCTCTTGACTGAGGGCGGGGAGTTGATAAACAGGTCATTCCAAACGGCAGTGATGCCTAAGTCATGGAAACACGCCAAAGTTATCCCTTTGTTAAAAAACCTACACTTGATGCATCTCTGCCAGAGAAATTCTGCCCAATTTCTCTGCTCCCATACTTAGCTAAAATTATGGAGTCCTATGTAAACATCGCTCTGACCAAATACCTGGAAGTAAATGAGATTCTGGACAGGTCACAAAATGACTTCCGGCCCAGACACAGTACCAAATCTGCACTACTTGCAGTCACAGAGCAGCTACGGGCCTCTTTTGATGAGTGCAAGACCTTGGCATTGATTTTACTGGACCTCAGTGCGGCCTTTGACACGGTCTCCCATAAGATTCTGCTACAATGGTTAGAGGAGATCAGGGTCAAGGGCAAGGTCCTGGCCTGACCGATCGCTCCTTTCAGATCTCTGCCCCCCCTTTTTTGTCCAGTGTCTACCCTCTCGGTTGTGGTGACCCCAGGGCTCTGCCCTAAGCCCCATGCTATTTAACATATATGATCGTGCATTGACCCTCTTGGCCAAAGCAAGGAACATCGACATGGTATCATACGCCGATGATACCCAACTGGTATTCACCTTTTCCAATAACCCCAAACAGGACCAAGCTAAATTTTAAGAGGATCTTTTGGCCATCTCAGACTGGTTGGTGGATAATTACTTGCAACTGAACTCCACCAAGTCTGAGGTGCTCCTGGTGGGCCGCGATCCCCATCAATGGGACAACCAATGGTGGCCTACGTCCTTGGGTACCCCTCCCCAACCGAAAACCGTGATTAAGAACCTAGGAGTTCTGATGGAGAGTGCCCTCTCATTTGAGAGTCAAGCCAAAAAAGTGGCAGGCACTTGCTTCGGTGGCAGGCACTTTGCTTCTTACGCGGCCTGAAACCCATTCTGGGATTTTTTGACGCATCTATCCGTCAAACAATTGTTCAATCTGCGGTGCAGTCCCGACTAGACTACTGCAATGGGCTCTTGCTTGGCGTGAATAAGACCATAACCAAAAGACTCCAACTGGCACAAAACGCGGCTGCTCGCACTCTTTTTGCCCTCCTGAAGCACTACCATGCCTCCAAAGATCCTGCATGGCCAAAGCCCCCAAATTCTACAAGGGCTGTGCTCACCATATGTCCCGACTTGAGCCCTGCGCTCTGCTGATTTGCATTTAGCCTGTACCCCCCCAAGTGCACAGGCTGAGAGTAGAGGGGCGCTCTTTCAGGGTTATGGCACACGCCCTATGGAACTCTGCCCCATTTGCTGCTCGGGGCACTCAAGATCACTGGGCATTTAAGAAACTGATTAAAACCTGGCTTTTTTCTGACCTTTAGTTATATCCTTCCCGATAGCCACCTGTATGTCCCAGCGCTGGGACGTCCTGTTGCTGGGGCAGCCATGCATTTTATAAATATGCTTAACATAACATAACATAACATCCCTGCACCATGTGGCAGGCATTGCAGGGGTATGTACAGGGTGCATTCTTTGCATTGCAGCGGTTGCTGCAGCCAGCAGCACCCGCTGCAATTCAAAGAATAAAATGTGCGACCACCTGCAAGGCGGTCGCATCGTAATCCCTATGGCAGGACCGCAGACGGCTCGTCGGTCGGTCTCGTTTCTGATAGGGTGGTGAGCATACATAAGTCCGCCCATCATCCTAATCGGCCCCAATGCTTTAGTCACAGCTCACCATGTGGAAGGTTCAGCTGAAAAGACTGCCAGGACCAGTGCTGTTCAATCGCAGAAGTCGCAGAAAGTAATATGTACCCACACATAGGCTTTCCTAAAGATGCAATGCAAATGTTGGGCCTTTTCAAAAATTATTTACTAAGCAATATTTTTCTGTGTATGCCTTTTAAGTTCACCCTTTCCAATACAAACCTTTTTTTAAATAAAAGTTTTTTTTTAATTAATTGCAAATGGAAAATACCATATTTTCAAACAAAAACCCTATCAGAGCCAGAAGCCCTCATTAAAATGAGAGTCACAATGACTCCAAGCGCACTTTGGAGGCCTTCTGAGCCTCATAGCGGTTTCAGTTTCTACCGCCGCATTATACTGCAGGCGGTCAAAAGTGAAACCAGCCGGTCATTCTGGCTGGATTTCAACGGGCTCAAGGAGCCATTTGGAGACCGTAACGTAATCCCTATAGATGGCATTTCCGCCGTAGGGATTATGATGTCAGTTTCCGACAGGCTTTCCATGTTGGACTTTCCGACATGGAAATGCTATAGGAAAGCGATATTGGGGGCCCCTATCAAGGCCCTCTTCATCGTGCAGCCTCCTGTTGGGGGCCGAGGGGGCACTGATGGTGTCCCCCTGTTAATTGTTAATCCCTGCCCCGTGTGGCAGGCTCCTTGAGGTGCCTGCCATGCAGTGCAGGGATGGACAGATTCTCCCATTATTCTATGGGAGCTTGGACTACGGCCGGTACAACCTCTCATAGACAAATGGGAGTATGCAACTGCACCATGTCACTTACACAGCTACTCACTCACCCATACAGCTACTCACATACCCACTAACATATCAATATATTCACTCACACACACATAAAGCCACTCAGACATCCACTCACTCACTGATACAGACAGTCACTCAGCCACTCAGATGGGATATGTTAGAAATAGTATGACTAACTACTAGTAGAGAAAGAAAAGTAATTTGCCTTATGCTGTAGCTTAGTATATATCTTTTAGTCTCAGAAACTTACACTCATGGGATGATGTCCTCTGTGATGTCATTTGAAATATCCTCAGTGATGTCATCATCTGGGGAGAGGAGTTGGCCTAAGGGCCAGGACGGTCAACCTCGAATCTGGGGAACTGGGTTCAAGTCTCGGCAATGACGCTGAACATCCTGTGATTCTTGGCAAATCACTTAATCTCCCCATGCCTAAAAAAATGAATGTAAAGCACTCTGATACCCGATTCGGGTCAAGTTTGCGCCATATAAAATTTTGCAAAATAAACAATAAAAATCGGTGATATCACTGACCTTGTCATGAGCAATGTAATATGTGAGGTCATAAGCAGTGTATAGCGGGGGCGTAGGTTTTAGTTAGCTCAGGTAACTATAACTGCTGAATTTCTATGGTTTTGTACGAGTGAAATCTGAGCCTAACTATAATGTCCCTGTAACCTTTGGTTTTTTCAGTAAATATATATATTCGCCCATAGGTAGTTATAGTCATGATGTGGTTTCCATAGGAAGAGCATTTTTTCAATCGCTAATAACTTTGGCGTTGTTTAATGAATCCTTGTGAAATTTCCAAAACTAGTTTGCCACTCACTTCAGCTGCTGTTTTTCAAATTTCAGGGTGATTTGTCAAGCGGGGGCCGAGAAAAACACATTTTCCCCATGTTCATCTCCATAGGAACTTTAGACACTGCAGAAAAAATATTTTAGAAAAAATGGGGGCAGGATAGAAATACCCTGACCCCCTAGGCCTCTCGGGGGGGTCACACAGGAACCTCTGAATGGGCGAAAAAAGCATTTTTTAAAATATTTTTTATCTGGAGTCACGCTGGATCCGCAAATCCCACCAAAAATGTTTACAAAAAAAAATTTGCAGGCTCCCACGCTTTGTTTGTAATCGACCCCTGGGTGGGCCAGGACCCGGGGGCATTTGGATATGATAGGAATGGGGGGCGCACTGACCACCCTCCCTGGGGGGTACTATTGCCCCAGGGGCCATCACCTCCCGCAGGCATCTTTTTAAAAAAATGTGGGGGATGGCCATACGCCCCCCCCCCGCTGCCCCAGGGACATTTTATAAAAGGGGAACCTCTAGGACCTCCCCCCAACCCTGTGGACCACCACCTCATTGGGGCTTTGCTTTTAGAAAATGAGAAAGGGCTGCATTGAACCCCCGCCCATAGCCCCGGGGGCCGCCACCCCCCTGGGGCCTTTATTTTAAATAATGCAGAGGACCCCCCCCACGTCCCTGGGGGCCGCCACCTCCCCGGGGCTCTTATAAATTTATACAGGGTGCCGTTCTGCCCCCCACAGCCCAGAGGACCACCACCTCCCCGAGGCTAAATCAAGCAATGGAGGGGATCTGCATGGCCCCCCTCGTGGAGCCATAGATGGCGCTAGGGACTGCCACCCCCCCTGGGATGGCTCCTCCTATTTCCCGGGGTGCCTGCCCCCAGGACATAGTTGTTTGCTATGGCTTGGCGGGAGCTTTACCTGTCCCGCCAAGCCATAGCAAAATGTGCTCTGCTTCTAGCAAGCGAGAGTTGAAAAAAATGCTCTTGCTTTCTAGAAACGAAGCACAATTGCTTTGACAGAGAGGGAGCTGCATGTTCAGCAGCTCATTCTCTTTCAAAGCAATGCCAGCTCTGGCAGGAGGTAGGGAGCCGGCAAAGACTGAGGGGGCCTTTTAGCTCTCCCCACGGTCCTCAACGGAGTGGGTGCCCTGGGTAGGACCAGGGTGTTAGAATGAAAATGTTTTTGCTGTGTTGGTTATGCATTATTCTATGTAAGTTAGCATTCGCGGCACCATTTTATGTTTGGCTGCCATTTTGAACCATGATCCAAACTAATCTTTCTGTTCCTGAGAAAACAGCTTTTGGTAAGTCTCATCTCTCCAAGGTTGGGCCTTGCTTTTTCTAGTGAATACAGGGCTGGACTGGCCGTAACGAGCACCGGGCAATCCCCCGGTCGGCCGCACGGGTGGGGGCCGGTTTTGGGCCCTTGGGGGCTGTTTTTGTTACAGGGCCGTTTTTGCAGCATAGCTGCAAAAACGGCCCTGTAACAAAATCAGCCGAAAACCGGCCTTGACAAAGAGCTCGGCCTCACCCCCCACTCCCCGGGGGGCGGCCGAGCACTTTACCAGGGCCGGTTTTCGTTCCTAGTCCGGCCCTGAATGAATACACTGTTCTTATTAGCGCATACCTTTCCCACTAGATAGAGGCATTCTTCCACTAGTCTTGTGGCGGGCACGAACAGAGCGACCTTGAGTAGCAGATAGTGTGTTCCCGGCCTCAGGATCGAAACTTATCCTTCTGTACTTCTTTGTGTAGGTGCAGCTGCCTGGAAAATTCCACTGTGGGTGTGCCTTCATTGGTCCTGAATCACACATAATATATCACCATGTTTGCTGATGTCAGTCCCTCTGCAGCAATCCTAAGAGACTGGGCAGACTGGGCTCCGCTCGAGTGTATCTGAATAAATATATTGGTTTGTATTCTCTACTGTCTGACCGAATCTTCATTTGCATGGAAGGCTGAGAGGTAGTCATGAGTGACCCGAGTGACCCTAATTGGGTCACTTCCTTCAGTTGGTGCCCAACGTGGGACCCCATCAGGTGAGTGACCCATCCCTTCCTAAGAACGGGTGGGGAGATTGGGGCCATCATCGGGTCGGACGGACGGATCAGGGATCCCTGCATGAGAGAGTATGCAGTCTATGTTTTATTCTCTCTGAATGTGGCAGAAGGAGACTAAACAAAGATGACTTAGGATGTAAAAGGATGCATGAAAGGGAAGAATGCAAACATTGACGCAGAAAGCTGTAACACATGATAGAGAGAGACAAAAGATAGGAATTGAACGTGAAGATAGGAGGTTTCGATTACAGATTGATAAATCTCATGTGGACCAAGAAGAAAATGATACTTTTGTGGAAGAATTGTTAGATACTCGACCCCCACCTCCATATGCCCCACAGAGGATATATCACACTATTTCCTCACAGTACCAGCCACTTGTCCCTTCTGTCTCAGCTGTTTCTGCTCTTGCTATTGTTGATCAGAGTGCTTAGGCTACAGCACCTCCTGCCCTTTCTTTGTCCTCGCCGTCTGTCATAATTATTACTGTTAGTACTTCTACCACACCTATTGTTTCAGCATCCCTTTTGCCAGCTCTTACACATACGACGCAGCCAGCAGCGATCTTAGTGCTTGTTACTTCTGTTGCTACTCTCACTCTGTTTTTCCATCCCCCGACATTAGTGAGTAGTGGGACACCAGTGCGTGGATTTGAGAATAGAGACTGGATGACATTTAAGGAACGTATGGGGCCGTTGGTATCATGTGATGTGGGAGATGAAGAGGAAATGGTAATAGCTAATAGGCTTCCCAGTGGGCTCGTAATCCCATTTACAGTGTGGAGGATGTTTGGGAAACAATGCGAGATTTTGAGCCCTTTATGCAGCAGCATTCTCTTAAGCACGTCAGTAACTTTGATTAGTCTTTGGCAGCAATGTTTTGAACAAGAAGCACCTAAAAATGTACATGATATTAGAGATCGTGTGTATGTTAGTGACTTGAGCCAAGAACAAGTTTTCTGTAATGTCACAACAATAATAGCCTATAGGGGAAGATTGCATTAGAAACGTCCCAAAATGGTGACTCAGTTTCCGATGCATGAGGTTCATCCTATATACCACCCAAAATTACCAGAATTGCAAGATGGCCGCAGTAATGTTATAAGGGCCAGAGAAGCAGCCCGTTTTCAGGAACAATGGGTTTATACATCGTGGAAAAGGAGTGAAGTTTTGTCTCTTAAGACTCATTTGCCTGATCCTAAGAAGAATCCAACTGCATATTATAAAGAATTGACTGAAGCCGCCTCCTCCACTGTGATGACTGGCTGATATTGAAATGTTTTTTGGTCTTCTTGTTCCAGTTGATGTTCGGAGACAGGTGCATACTCAAGACCATGTTTCAGAGTTGGGGGGTACATGGGACTAAATTAAAGTATGGGATCAGGAACGGCAGCCAGGTGATAAGCCGAGAGCAGAGATACTTGCTTTACCAGGCCGTATCATTACATATATGCATTCTCTTATTCCACCGAGGAAGGTTGATTGGGACAAGTTAACGGCTTGTTGACAAAAGAAAGATGAGAGTGTGTCTGATTTTATCACTCGGTTTGAAGATATATTCCTGGATTACAGTGGGCAGGATTTGTCTGTTGAGGGAGGTGTTAGGTTGTTTGTTAATAGATTTGTTTCTAATTTGCTTCCTGAGATTGCAGCTCGATTGCAGGGTTCCGAAAGCACCTGGTCCACCTCTTCCCGATCTGTTATTTTGAATATGGCACAGTACTATGAGCATAGAGATAATGAGGAAAAGCAGAGGACAGAGAAAAAGCATAAGGATTTGAAGACAAAGGTGTTGTTGCAACAGGCTTTTAGAGGGAACGGTAGAGGACGCGGTGGTTTGGCCCGAGAGCTTCCACGCACTAGTAGGCAGCCAAACACCATGTCCCTGGGTCCGAATCAGTGTGCATATTGTAAAGAGGAGGGACACTGGCAGAAGGTAGCAGTCCCCATAGGGGGAGGTTCTCGTGGACGGGGTCGTGGAGCTGGTGGGGCAGACAGGGCTCAAAATGCTGCAGCTTCACAGGGACACTCTGATAGTAACTACTTTGATGAACCCCTGGGCGGACATTATTATCATGATGATTTTGATACGGATAAGGTGACAGGTATGTCTTACAGCTAGGACAGCCAGGGACAGAGTGAGGAACCCGTTTCGATAACTGTAGATCAGCGTGATCCTTATGTTACCGCAGATTTGCATGGCTCGCCTAAGGAATTCTTGGTGGATACAGGTGCAACAAAGAGTTCTGTTTCGAGTTCTTTGATCTAGGCCTGGGCCGTAAATTCCATCCCGCTCGCGGAATTTGCGGAATTTGGATAATTTCACATTTCGCCGAGAACGCGGAATTACCCAAAATTCTGCATTCCGCGGCTTCGCAGAATTTTTTGCTTGTTCGCGTTCTCAAAATGTGTGTTCGCGAAATATTCCCCCCCGAGCACGCAAACAGCGATCACGAACAGGAAAAAAGCATCGCGAACAAGCAATTCCGCATGTTTGCAGAATTTCTGCATGTTCGCGGCGATTTGTTACAGTTTTTACAGAATTTCCCTTCTCTATTTGAAACTTAGGAGCAACAACATTGTCGTGGTGTCACCAGGGCTTTAAGTGGAACCTTTTTCAATATTATATACAAGCGTTAATTGGTGTTTATTTATCTTATGCAACTAACAACTATTGACAAAGACAATAGTCCTGACTTGTTGTAGGTATGATGTTACTTGTTATATCATATATCTGGATGCAATGACAGAAACAGCAAAATACAAGTCAGGCGGCACACTATGCTAAGCGCAGATTTTTAGCTTCAGTGTTTTTAAGCCATGCCCTTATTTACATTAGCCACGCCCCTTTGAGAGACCCTCCAGTTTTTTCATCCCACTTGGGTAGGAGATTGACTCCAGAGCGTATTAGTACCATTGTTCAAATGTCAGTTCCACAAACCCAGAAAGATGTACGCGCCTTTATAGGTATCACTTCCTACTGTCGTCAGTGGATACCTAACTGTTCCCTACTAATTAAGCCTTTGCTTGCATTAACCACGAAAGAAGTGCATGAACCTTTACCTTGGACACCTCAATGTCCGCATTCTTTTGAGCAACTAAAAACTGCTTTGTTCAGCTCCAGTGCTTGGTACCCCTAACTACACCAAATACTTTGTATTATATGTTTATGAGATTGCTGGGTGTGCGCTTTCTGTTTTAACACAAGCTGTCACGTACCTATGGCCAACGACCGCTAATCACTCTCCCAAACTCCAACCACGACTGGAGGTGGATTGGGGCAGGTATCTCACCGTCTATCAGGCGTTGCAGGCAAGTCGGGAGGAAGAAACCGGCCGTCTCCAAGCCACGCAGACGGAAGAAATTCATCCCCCAGATGCCTGTGCGCAGAGTTGCGCTCGACAGGAAATGATGCAGGAACTCTCCCAGAAGGCTATGAAAGCCGCAGCGTTGGGGAAGACGCTGCAGATTATCCTGTTTCGGGTTGGCGATCCCAGAGGTTTGGAATCGGACCCGCTTTTGCTTCATGTGCGGTAAGGGTGTCGGTGACACCACTTATTCATTTCCTAGTCCGCTTTTGGCCACAGAATCAATAAGAACTTCTTCCTTGAATTTTACTCACAGATTATACTATTTTCCATTCCACCTTGAAGCCCGCATCTCTGCTCCTGGAATGGGCTCAGGGGGCGTACTTAAGAATTAGCATTCGGGTACAACTGAACACACTGCAATTATACCAGGTGGTATAAGGAACATTATATTGACAACTTTATCCTCGTTCTGTTTAGCTGAAAATACTAATACTAATGTGTGTGACATAACACGCTGTTCTACAATGAGTGCTACCAGAATATAGTATTCGTTCCTATGGTGTTGTTTTATGTGGCATGTTTTGTTGTTTGTCTTCTAGCAGGGGGAGCAGTGAGAGGTAGAAGTTAAGCCAAACCTTCCTCCCTTGTGAAGCCCAAACAAACACCATTTCTGGTGGGTATGCGTGGTATCAAAACTAAAGGTGTACTTGGTTATATGTATATTTAGGGGACAAGCCTGATAATGTTGATTTCTGTTCACAGTATATACCCGTGAGTGTTTCAAGCTCTGTGGCTCAGTAAGACAAAGCATTGTCTTTTGGAAGGTTCTGATGAGAGTTAATCTTCCTTCCTAAGGTGGCTGCAGATGCCAGTTATTTTTTCTTTTACAGGTACATTAGAAGAAGGTTCTCATATACTCTCTGCACTATTGTTAGATGTTGTGAATGTGCCATTTATTCTGAATACTTATTTTTCGTGTTCACAGGTCTCCCTCCCGCTGTTCCCATCCTTTCCTTCCCCCGATTGACCACCTTAAGCTTCTGTGCTACTATGGCATATCGGAATTGAGGGTGTAAATAGGTGGATCCATTTGAGCAACAAACCGATCCTGAGAGGCCTCTGAGGAGTCTACGACACAAAAGTTTGGAGATAACCAACATCTGCTGTGCTTGACCCCGTTGCAAGAGCCCTCCCGAGTTGTCTAAGAGCGGTCGCAGCTGTGGCCGTCTCTAACAGACTGTCGGCTGGACTCATGCTTGAGACTGATCTCCCAGTCATGGTACCCCATGCTGTATATACACTTTTGAATTAGACAAAGACACAGCACCTCACCAGTGCATGTCTAACTGGCTATGAATTGACATTGTTTACAAAACACATCACGATCAAAGGATGTGCCACTCTGAATCCAGCCATATTACCGCCCCTCCCTTCTGAGAGTGATGAGATTGATACACATGATTGCATCTTCCGGGCGGACGAAGAGACGAAAGGACGGGTAGACTTGACTGATGTTCCCTTATCTCCACCTCAAGGGAAATTATATGTTGATGGCTCTTGTTTTAAATTACCAGATGGCACTACAACTGCTGCATATGCCATTACTAAGCTGCATACGGTAATTGAGACATCAAGAGTTCCCTATCAGTTGACCCAAGCTCCAGAGCTCGTTGCCCTAATACGAGCTTGCGAATTGAGTGAGGGACTGGTTGTCACTATTTATACTGACAGCCAGTACGCCTTTGAAGTCGCCCATAACTTTGGGCGAGTCTGGGTTGAGAAAGGGTTTCTTACTTCGCATGGCACTAGGATTCAACATGGGCACCTTATATTGAGGCTTTTGTCTGCTTTGACACTCCCTAAGAAATTGGCAATTGTGAAGTGTAATGCACACCGGAAAGTCACTGACGATGTAGGTAAAGTAAATGCTTTTGCAGACCGGACAGCTAAGGAAACAACCCGGACTAAGATAAAAAGGATGTTTGTAGTGGGTGCCTGAAGTCACTATGTTTGAGGATACGCTTGAAAATATGAAGGAGATCCAAAGTAAGGCCACAATAGAGGAATTAGCAATGTGGCAAGAAAGTACAGCACAATTGAATGATGAGGGATGTTGGATTGATAAGTCAAGGAAGCAAAGATGGATGTTGCCAGATGCCTTTGTTCTCCCTGTAGTTACAATGGCTCATGGCCCAGCCCATATTAGTGCAAAGGGTATTTGCAAGATGTTAGACCCTGTATGGCAAAATGATAATATTGCAAAAATGGCTGCACATTTAGTGAAATACTGCATGGTGTGCATGATGCATAATCCTGGGAAAGGTACTCCTACGCCACCCGGTAATTTTGCAGCACCCACTTTCCCTTTTGAGGTCCTTCAGATGGATTATATTGAGTTAGGAAGGGTCAATAACTTGAAGTACGTGTTGGTGGTTGTCTGTGCATTCAGTAAATGGGTTGAGGTTTATCCCACTAAAGACAATACAGCCGTTATGACTGCAAAGGAACTCCTGAAGGAGTTCTTTCCTCGTTTCGGTTTGCCCCGTTTGATCTGGAGTGACAACGGAAGTCATTTTAATGCCCAGGAGATCCAGTTAATATGCGATAGTTCGAGTATCAAGCAGAAATTTCATGCTGTCAATCATCCCCAGTCAGCAGGTTTAGTTGAGAAGTACAATGGTACTCTCAAGTTAAAATTGGTCAAGATTCAGGAGACAACAGGGTTACAGAGGCCTGATGCTTTTCCATTAGCTCTTTTGTCAACAAGAACAACAGCACATTCTAGGACAGGATTGTCACCATACGAGGTTGTGTTTGGACGCCCGTCAGATGTCTGGGGCGTCCCACGTCCTCGGCGGTTCTCAGATATTGAGTATCCGTTGTTGATCAATTACCTTTGCCAGTTAACTGAAAATCTGCATTCTTTTCACCAACAAGTCCGTGAAGCCCTGCTAGCCACACCAGAGGGGCCCAGACACAACATTCAGCCTGGCAATTTTATCCTGATCCATAGTTTCCAAAGGAAGAAGAGTTTAGAGCCGTGCTGGAAGGGACCAGAAAAGCTCCTCTTGGCTACACGCACCTCAGTCAAGGTAGCAGCCGTAAGAATTGGGTGCATGGCACTCATTGCAAGAGGGTGCCTCTGCCTTTGCCTTATGATAAATGGATCAAGGGTGGAGTAGGGGACTCTGAGTGTGAGACGGTGCCTCAGTTTGTCACCTTCAGTGACGCCAACCTGACCTGGATGCAAACGGATGCGGAGAATGAAGAAGTGCTGAATGCAGCAGTTACCCCGGAGATACGAGCTATCCAGGAGCTCCTTTTTGTTGATCCCTCTGTGCCTAGAGTCACCAGGTACAATTTGCATCCTCGGCTGAGGAATAGTGCACCAAAGGAGAAGTCAGAGTAACCAGGATGGACTGTGTAAGTTAGAGTGTACTTTGCTGTAGTGCCAATGGAGTTAGTTTATGGTGATGTGAGATTGGTGCACTGTTTTGACATTGGACAGAATAGATTGAACATGCTCCCTTGGAGAGGGGGTACATTATCCTGATCGGCGCGGGATACATCGAGAACTTAGGACAGAGTAAGCTCCACCGCCAGTGCTCAAGAGCGCCAACGTATTGATGAACAATAGGACCTCCAGTAAGGCTCTGATGGACACTGGGAACACTTACCTCTACTATCATTTTTGTTGCATTTCTTTCCTTGCTTAATAATGCATCCCTTTGGTCGACCTATTGATGAGGAGGAACAACCATTTGCACCACCGCGTTTAGCACGGGGTTGGTCGACAAAGAGTAAAATAGTCTGCATATTAATTGTTGTGATTGCAATAGTGACAATATTTGGAATATCCTGGTTTCTAGAGGAGACATTTCCTGTACATTCCTTGGTAGGTACAACACCCACTTCCCCTGAACACATTTTTGTTACTCTAGCCCCACACAAAGCAGTACACAGGCAGTCCTACACGGACAATGTATTTATCCAAATGTTGCATCATGCTCATTATGTGTCCAATAAGACTAATTGTTGGGTTTGTGGGTTGCTCCCTTTGGTCACTCATAAGAGCGACAATCTGTTGTCTATGCCACTGTCATATATTGGCAGCTGCAAGGGTTGGTACGAATTGTTTCGGCTGGTGTACTTCCAATTTCATCTTTCTACTTTGGATATAACATCCACTGATTCTCACACTGCAATTGAATATTTATGCTTCTACCAAGGGTTAACTCCCATGGGACCGGCAGGACAAGGGACTCTAGGGACAGTGTCCTCAAAGTCTTGTTTGAAAACGTACCATAAAGTAAAGGATGATGCCTGGTTTCGAATAGAAATGGCTGCTTTCCAATGGTTTAACACCTCCGAGTACTTTCAATCCTTCCGAGGGCGAAATCTTACCGAAGATTAACCGATACCCGTGCCAGTGGTCAATAAGACAGCTCATTTTGTGTCCAGGGGACTGGGAAGATAAAGGTGGGTGAGAGTAAATGTAATTTCACCTACAAGCTGAATACGACTAATAGTCCTCCTTTGATCCTACCCCATAATGTCTAGTTTGTCTGTGGGTCAAAGGCTCACGTCTGGCTCCCGAGGGGATGGTCAGGCACATGTTATCTCTCCGTCCTTTTTCCCCCTGTATATGTTGCCCCATCTAATTATCACAAAACTCATCGGGTGCAACGTAGAAGTGCATTCCTGGCCCGAGTAAAAAGGGTTGTTGACACAAAGGATATAGATCAGACAGACACCACCGCCCAGAAATTTAGAGATACTGTGAAGGGCCTGCTACCTTTTTGGGGCCCCATGGTTAATAGCCTTCAAATTTGTCAGTTAACTAGAGTTGTTGAAGCAGTTATTAATACAACTGCTGGGATAGTGACGAATGTCACTGCTGAGCTCCAGGCTACAAGATTAGTCACTTTGCAGAACAGGATGCTGCTAGACGTTATCCTTGGAGAAGTGTGGCTCAATGATTAGAGCGGCATACCCTGATGCAGAGGTCTAGCCCGGGACCAGGGTTCAATTCCCCACCTCGGCAGGTCTTGGGCTCAAAAATTCCACAGACCTGATAATTCTCGCCTAGGTGCCTATTCCAATCATGGAGTCCCACTCTGCAACTCTGGGCAATAGCTTGCTTAATCTCCACAACGGCCCCCACAATGCTAAGGATGCCTGGCCTCTACCTTGGGGGTGCCCAGGAGTGGACGCCTCACAGGGAAAGCCAGGATGGGTTCCACAGCAGTATTCGTACAAGTGCCTTGAGACCCTTGCGGGTGAGTAGTGCGCTATACAAGTATCAAATTTACATTTACATTTTCGTTTGCAGATCAGGGAGGAGCCTGTCGCGTCATAGGCAGCAACTGTTGTGTTTACATACCTGATAACGCTCCCAATGTTTATTAAGCTATACAGAAATTACATAGGATATCGGCTGAGATACAAGAAGAATGTGCTTGGACACTGCTCAGGTGGTTGTCGAACACTCTAATATCCTGGGGTTGGAAGATCTTCACTTTCTTTGCTGTGGTTGCCCGTATTTTCTTTACCTGTTGCCTTTGCATACACTGTCTCCCAGCTTGTTGCACCTATTGCATCAATGTTCTCATCCCCAAACAGATAATACCAGTTCATGATACTAATGCCGCGTTTACGGTACAAAAGGATATTGATGATTTGATGCAGATAGATGAGAGTATTTTTGAGACTACATCCTTCCCTGCAGCCTCCTTTCCTGATACTGAATATATGAGCTGCTCCTCATAGTGATGTTGCTTGTCCGTGCAAATGTTATATTTTCCTTGAAAACCACATAAGATGGTTAGCTCGTGCTAAAAGAAGGGGTCTGTTAGAATGAAAATGTTTTTGCTGTGTTGGTTATGCATTATACTATGTAAGTTAGCATTCGCTGCACCATTTTATGTTTGGCCGCCATTTTGAACCATGATCGAAACTAATCTTTCTGTTGTTTTTTTTTTAATGATCTTTATTGATTTTACATCCAGCACAACATACAATTGTATATAAGTCATATTAAAGTATAAATTACACTGTATTCCCATTAGCATTTTTGTTTTGTGCCCACTGGGTGGACGGGCCAATCATCACATTGACATTACCATCAAACATGAACAGCATTACATCACTACAGAGATTATCAGCAGGTGCTACTGTACAAAGCTGACTGTAATCATGATGTAAAAGAATAAAAGAAACAAAGAAACAAATCGATTAAACTTGATACCACCTTGCTAATATGCAAATGATATACGTGCAGTCCAACAGGGTCCTGCTGTGAAAAGCATTAGTATTGGATCAGGGTAGAGGGGGAAAGATTGCTGTCCTGATGTTGTAGATTATGTGGATGCGATTAGGCTGGGCCGTAGGTGGCAAACAAATATTTCAGAGTGTTGCGCCCGTATGTGTGCGTGTGTGGCCCAGCTCGATGGTCATGAGCATGTCATAGCTTCGGTGCTCAGGGTGACTCAGAAATAACGGAAGTGTTAGTGCCCTATCGCCCATGTTCATTCATGTCTCAGAGCCTTGTTACTATAGTAGTCACGTACTGCTGCCAGTCCACAGGTTAGGGCGAGCGGTAGGACGTGGGGATTGTGCTGTTGATATATCATACTCGGCTACTAAGGTACGCAGAAGGGCAAAGAGTCAGTGTCTGATGTTTGGACCAGTTGGGGACTTCCAGGCCATGGCCAAAGAACGTTTGGCCAGTACCAATGCCAAGTCAATGAATTTGTTGAGGTTCTTGCACCTCACGTTCTTCTTAGCAATACCTAATAGGTAATGCCCCCCCTGAATTGGAGATATGGTTCCCGTTGCCACGGCTAATATGTCAGAGACCTTTCCGCAGTATGCCGTGATGTAGGAACACGTCCACACCATGTGCATGAAGTCAGCACCTTAGTCATGACACCTGGGGCAAACATCCACAGCTGTCGGGTACATTCACGCTAGCCTGTGCAGGGAAAGATACGTGTGATATAAATAGTTTAATCGTGTGTATTTCAAACGGGCGTTCACTGAAATTGTTTTGGCATTCCCGACACATTGTTGTCATTGCTTATCTGTGGTTTTTATGGAGAGTGCCTCTTTCCAGTATTCTTGCAGAGTGGTCAATGAAGGGGCTGTTTCCATTGTAAGAGAATTGTATATGGCCGAAATGGCTTTCCTACCTGCTCCCTGTGTCAGTAATGTCTGTAGAGCTTCAGACTTCGTGGTGTCACACTTATGTCCCCCCAGAGATGTGTTGCCTGTTATGTCAGTGTCACATATAGAAGGAATGTACCAGGAGCCACCCAGTAATCATCTCTCGGAGTGTCAAAGGCCGAGTCCACAAATAGGTCTCCCCATGTTGTGAGTCCGGCCGTCTGCCAATCAACCAGTGCCGGTCGCTTTAGGCGAATATGTGATCCTGGGACCGTCTTGATGGGGAGGTCTGGGGCATATGGCCTGGGACGGCATTTGGGCATAATATAATGTGACCAGGTGCTACGAGCTGCCCGTAGTAGAGTGCAACCCTCTGTCCTCTGGAGCTGAATACTAGTACCTGATAGCCATTCAAGCAGGTCTGGTCGCGATAACGATATTGCCCAGGTGTCTAATTCTATTAGGTTCTTCTTTACGAGACAGACCATGGGCCATTGGAGCTGTGCAGCTGCATAGTATAAGTCACAATTGGGTGCCCCTAGCCCTTCCTCCGATATAGGAAGATGGAGCTTTAAGAGTGCTTCCCTCGCCCTGGAATTGCCCCAGATCAGAGACACTAGAATTGAGCGTAGGTCACGGAACAATTTCTGAGGCGGTCTATAGGGGAGAACAGCGAAATAATATTGGAGTCTAGGAAGAAGATGCATTTTGGAAATGGCAATCCAGCCCATGGGGGATAATGGAAGAGCAGTCCAAACTGGAGACCCGCCCTAGCATTGGCGATCACCTTCCACAGATTGCTGTCCATCAGATCAGACTGGGAGTGATAGACCTGAACTCCCAAGTATTTGAATGAATCATACCCTCGGGTAAGGGGTGCATGGGGCTGCAGTTGCCTGTGCTCGACTTGGATGGGTGACATGGGTGACATAGGGAATAAGACTGACTTGTCCCAGTTAACTTTCAGGCCTGACAGGTGCGCGTAGGTGTCTAAGAGTTCCACTAGGCCTTGGAGCGTCCCGCCCTGGTTGTGAAGATAAATAAGCGCATCATCTGCATAGAGGGACACTATATGCCTCTGCGTGTGCACTCGGATGCCCCAGTTCATAACCTGACTGCGGAGCGCACAGGCCAGGGGCTCCATGGCAAATCCGAACAACATGGGTGAGAGCTGGCATCCCTGACTGGTACCTCACTCAATATCAAAGGGGGGGGGGGGGGTGAGATAACTCGGCCTGTTTTCACACGAGCACATGGGTTGGTGTATAGTATTTTTATCCAACGTAGAAACTTAGGACCCATACCAAAGCGAGCTAGCACCGCCTGTAGGAATTCCCACCCCAGGGTATCAAATGCCTTTTCTATGTCTAAGGCAGCAATCCAGTGTCGCTCGGGAGCCGTTTGGGCCCACTCTAAGATTTTAAACAGGCGGCGAAGGTTCAGCCCTGTGCTTCTACCTGGGACAAACCCGTTTTGGTGTGCGTGGACTAACAAGGGAACAACCTCCGGCAATCTGTTGGCTAGCAGCTTACTCAGAATTTTGTAATCCGTTGTGAGTA
Source organism: Triturus cristatus (assembly GCF_964204655.1). Taxonomy (NCBI): domain Eukaryota; kingdom Metazoa; phylum Chordata; class Amphibia; order Caudata; family Salamandridae; genus Triturus; species Triturus cristatus. Next base: position 423,737,252 of record NC_140594.1, on the reverse strand, counting down.
GAGATAATGGACGGTACGAGCTACTGAGTAGGGGGTCACAACTGGGTTTTGGGAGGACCACCAGTATAGCCTCACGAAGGGAAGAGGGTAGTGTGCCTCTATCAAAAGATTCTTGGAATACCTTAAGCAACCTGGGCACCAGCTGAGTGGAATAGGTGGCATAAAATTCCACGAGCCATCCATCCATACCTGGAGTTTTGCCCTGGCTAGTTGTTTGATAGTGTCTGTGATTTCCGTTGTTGAGAGCGGTGCCTCTAAATCAGAGTATTGGACCTGCGTTACTTGTGTGAGGGCTGCCTGTTCTAGGAACTGCTGCATTGCCTGTGGATCACCGGAATCTGGGGCCTTGTATAATGACGTATAGTATTTATGAAAGGAGTCATTAATTTGCTCTTGGGTATTGACTAAGCTACCATCTAGGGTATATATTGCAGTAATGGGTGGCTGCACGAGATTGCTTCTCAGCAACCACGCAAGCGACTTGCCTGCTTTGTCTCCCTCCGCTTGGCTTCTAGCCAAATACTGCTTATAATCTAGAGCGCACAATTTATCCAGTGCTTCCTTATGTGCTATTCGGTTTTTGGAGAGTGCCTGTAGTATGCTCGGGTCTGCGGCGGCCGAGCGTTTCTGATGTAGTATGTCGGTTTCTAGCCCTTGGATTTCCCTGGTAAGTGTCATACTGGTGCCTTATACTGCCTGTATAACCAGTCCACGTAAGACCACCTTCAGGGCGTCCCAGTCAATACTGGCATGAGTGGCCGTCCCCTCATTGGTCTGGAAATATGTGGTTATGGACTGTGAGATGGTGGCATTCAAAGCCAAGTCGTGCAATGCTTCTAGAGGAAGTCACCAAGTCGGTATGCTGGGTCCGAGAGCACCCCAAGTCAGCTGGACCTTCAAAGGGTTATAGTCCGATATCGTGCGGGCTAAGTACTCATCCTGAGATACATATATTAGCACTGTTCCCGTACAGTATATGGTGTCAATACGTGTGTGTATGTCATGGAGAGTGGAATAATATGAGTATACTTGATCCATAGGGTGTTTTGCTTGCCAACCGTCAGTCATTCGCATCTGTGTGGCCCAAACCGTCATGGCGCACGCAAGTCCAACAGCCTGTGCTCCTGGAAGGGGAGGGCAGGAGCGGTCGAGAGTCAAGTCTGGTACTCCATTGTAGTCACCCCTAATAAGTGGAGGCCGATAGGTCCCTGAGCGTGCTGGGGTTAGTGTCTGGAGGAATGTGGATTGTCCTGAGTTTGGCACGTAAAGGGATACTATGGACAACGGACCGCCGTCTAAAGAACCTTCCAGAACCGCATAGAGGCCCTGAGGGTCAACACGCATATGAATTATCTGTATTGGAGTAACTTGCGCCACCCAGATCATGGCCCCCCTGGTATATCCCGAGTAAGTAGTGCCTATCACCGTGGGACTCCACCTTTTGCTAAGCGACTGCAATGTTTGTTGCATTAAGTGAGTCTCCTGGAGTAGAGCTATAGCGATCTTGTGCCTGCGCAAATATTGCTACACTTTATGTCTCTTTGTGCAACCAGCCAGACCGCGCACATTCCAGGTCAACAATGGATACTTGTTCTCATGCATTGACATCAGGTAAAGCTAAATGTGACAGATATACAAACCCCACATGCAATAGGCAACTCAATATCCTATGCAAGATAATTCTGCATCTGAGCAAGGCACACTAGTATCTATTGTTAAGTAGTTGTTTGTGGTATACTATAAACCAATCCCCCCACCCCAGGCATAATTGCCAACGGGCAAGAGGCCATATGCCCTGATATGCAAACATAGACAATTAAGAAAGCAAAGAGAACAATACATTGCACAACACAAGATGGGTCTGTAACAGTCACTTATCGTGTGTGGGGCGTGCAGCTACTCGCTCGATCTCACCACCGTCCTCCTCTGGCCACCATGGATTTGTGTTCATGAGTCAGCCGCTCAAAAAGTAGCGAAGATTTGCGGTCATTGGATGCTGCCTACTATTGTGCAATGGTCCATTGGGCTAATTGACGCAGTTCCTATAGGACATAGTTGTGTAAACGGCTAACCCAGTTCATCGGAGGTTTGAGGAGTCACATTGGGGCTGTCACCCAACATCAGCTGCTGCTGTGAGTCCGAAAGAGAGTATTCCTGATCCAGAAGGGTCTCTGTGTCCGGGTGCGGGCGCAGTGGCAACTTAGCAGCACCATGTTTCTCGGCGTGTTTAAGAGCTTGTTCTCTTTCCTGCGCTGCCTGAGCCTAGGTGGGGCACGGTCCGTGAAGCCAGCCATGGCATCCGAAGTGTGTAGCTTCCTTCCATTGTGGGCATAGGCCCCCCACAGATTTCAGAGCTGTCGCTACTCCATTCTGCTCCACCCAGTTCCAGGCATCTTCTGGAGATTGACAGAGAACTGTGCTGCCTTTATGCTTTATGAGCAGCGTGGCCGGGTATTGTAGTGCATATTTGATCCCATGCTCACAAAGACAGCGTTTAATATCCATAAAGGATGCCCTGCGTTGCTGGACCGCTAATGTGTAATCCGGGTATATATGGACTTCCGCATTCTCTATCACCCAAGGGCCACAGGCTCGTGTGACCTGTAAGACGTGGTCCCTGTCGCAGTAGTTAAAGAGGCGTGCCACAACCAGCCTGGGGGAAGTGCCCAGGCGATGAGTGCCTCCTGGGACTCTATGTGCCCGATCCACTGAGAGGAACTTTGAGTGCATGCCCTGAAGAATGGTGTCCGAAAACCAGTTTTCCAAGTGAGGGTCATTCTCTGTCCCTCAACGTGTTCTGGCAGGCCCACCAGGCGCACATTGTTTCAGCACGATCTGCCTTCCTGGTCATCAACTCGCTCTCTGAGGTAGTTCACCTCTTCTTGCAGCATCTTGACTTGGGCTGCTGTGCAGAATACAGAGGGATTCACTGTAGCTATTGAGGACTCCACCTCCGACAGCCTGTCTCTCAGTTTTCTTTGGTCGTTGCGTAGAAAACTAAACTCTGCACATAATATATCAATCTTGGGGATCAGGGTAGATTTGATATCCATTACTGCCACCATGAGTTCATCCAGGTGATGTAAGAGATCTACCTGGGACATTGGTTGGGCCATTGATGGTTGATCGCCCCCCACAACACCAGACGATGGGCCCTGTGAATCCGTAGTCGGTGCCTGCGGTTTATCAGGTGTTGTCTTGCCCATCGTACTGGCGACAATACTACGTAAATTCCAGGGAGAAGTGGGATGAAGCATGTTGGGGCCAATGCTCGTACCCGTCTGTTAGTTGCATCTCTGGGCAAGGGAGTACGGTCGTCAATCTTCACTCCCCTCGCAGGTGTCGCACCCAGACCAGTGCGTCTGATATAAGAGATGATTATGTGGTGGAGCCAGGCAAGAAGTAGAGATTATCACACAAAGGGGGCTTTAGGAAATTTAGGGACCAGTGGGAACTAACTCCCCACTCATTAATCCTATCACAAAAAAGGCCCCCGGTCCGTAATGATAGAGGTGTTCAGCCAAAGGCTGAGTGTACTTTTACGCGCAAAAGTGGATACCCTTTTTAGGACGGTTCCCCTCACACACCAGAGGTGACATGCTTCATCATAGGGGTGCCTCCTCACATGAGAGACCTAGTCTCTATGCGGGCTACAACCCCCTCGCTGTGAGGGAGGGGCTCAGGGATGTTTTTGTATGAGGACGGCGGGTGTACTAAAACCCTATGTGAGCCTGGTGTGTTGTAAGTTAGTGCAGTGCTGTAATGTGAGTGATTTAAAACTAACTACGGGGTTAGCTATGCTGCAACTTTTGTTCAGCTACCCGGTGTTAGGATTAAAAACAGAATCTAGCTGGTAACGTCAACGGCACCTGTGTTACCAGCTAGATTCTGCACCATGAGACCCAAGGGGGCCGACTGAAGCAGGGCTAGAGAATGTCAAACTGCATGACGCACCCACAGAATGCTCTGCGTCCAAGTGGGCCCCCACAGCACCAATTGTTGATTGGATAGTTATGGTGGAGGGGAGATAGGGCCCCTGCCGATGAGTATCAGGCCCCCAAATGCCCCTGCCAGATTGTGCTGCTGCTCTAAGGGTATGTGCGTGGGATGCGGGGCACAGGGCGGCCTTCTACGTCCATGGCCCGACCCTGCCCCAACGGAGCACAGTGATTCGCCTGTGCTGCCTAGGAGTAGAACGAGACACTGGGAGATACTCCCTTGGAACTATCTGCCCTGGTGAGCAGGCCCCGGGCTACTTTATGGCCGTCTGTTGGGTTCGTGGGTATAGTCGTGGGGTAGAGTCCACAGGGAGATACGCGGCTCCCAACCGATCCTGCAATGAAGATCCGCGAGGCTCAGCCCAGATATAGCAACGGTTGGGCATGGACAGCCTACCTTAATCCGCGGCCGGGTCCTTCCACAGTATAATGAGGCGGCGCTGCCCCGATGATGACCACTGCCCAAGCGGGGTCTCGAGTTGGCTATGCTGCTGCTGTGCAAAGTCCTTGGGGGGGAACCTACGGGGAAGCATGCGGCTCCCAGCCAACCTTGCCTTTGCTATCCATAAGGTTCCAGACAGTTCAAACAAGCTTGAGGCACGGGTGGCCTGCCCACGTCTGCGGCTGAGTCCAGCTCCAGTAGTAGAGGGCGGTGCTCCCTCCTGTGATAACTCTTGCCTAGGGGGAGTCTCAAATTAGTTGTGCCATTGCCTAACAAGCCCCCTGTCTCGTCCATGGGGCTCACAGGTGCTGTGCACAGATGGGGGAAAGGACTTCGGGAACCCAGCAAACCTTCGCGGGTAGGTACGCCCTTTACGCTAGTCCGATGGGGGAAGGGCCGCGAGCCCGGGCACATTCCTCCGCCACAGATGTCGACCTTCCCACAGTCCGAAAGTGATGCCAGGCGGGTATTGGCTAGGTCGCAGGACGCCCTCAGTGTATCCCGCCGCAGAATCAGATGACTTTGGATGGTCGGTAGCGTCCTGTAGACAGGATTATTGGTGGCCGCGACAGAGTGAGCTAAGGACTCGACCGCTCACGTTGCCATCTTGGACACGCCCCAAACTAATCTTCCTGTTCCCAAAAAACAGTCTAGTGGTGGGCACGAACGGAGCAAGCTTGAGTAGTAGATAGTGTGTGCCCGGCCTAAGGATCGAAACTTATCCTTCTGTACTTATTTGTGTAGCTGCACCTGCCTGGAAAATTCCATTGTGGGTGTGCCTCCAATGGTTCTGAATCGTACATAATGTATCACCATGTTTGCTGATGTCAGTCCCTGTGCAGCAATCCTAAGAGAATGGGCAGACTGGGCTCCGCTCTAGTGTATCTGAATAAATATATTAGTTTTTATTCTCTACTGTCTGACCGACTCTTCATTTGTATGAAAGGCTGAGAGGTGGTCGTGAGTGACCATGGGTGAGCCTAATCAGGTCACTTCCTTCAAGGGTATCCACAATTGAGGCCGGGCCCCGGAGAATGGGGTCCCTATGGCCGAAATCGGCCCGGGAGGGGGGGGGGCGGATTGTTCCCCTCCCTTTAAATGTATTTGAACAAGTCTGAAAGGCCAGGCCCTGGGGAATGGGGTCCCCGGCCTGAAATTGGCCTTGGTAGGGTGGCCGTGCATCCCCCCTCCCTTTAAGTTAAAAGAAAATATTTTTTTTAAATGGCTGGGCCCTGTGGGATTGGGTTCCTGGGGCCACAAAAAGCCAAGAGAGGGGGGCCATGTGGCCCCCTGCCCCTATTCAAAATAGGCCTGGCCCCAGGGGTTGTGGTTCCCGGGGCCAAAATTGGCTTAGGGAAGGGGGGCTACACAGTCCCCCTCCCTTAATAAATTAAAAATACAATTTTAAAAAAGACTGGCAAGTTTCCCCCTTTCATAATAATTGTACAGCATTAAGGCAACCAAAAAACATAACACAATGATAATTGTACGTACTGTCAAAGTAGAACCAACAACTACAATGATTATAGCAAAAATACAAAATTAATTTTTATTGTACATTAAAGAATTATTGTAAAACATTATTACATTCCTACAGGAATTTACGTGTCCATCATACACGTATCCAATCACACTATCAAATGTACAAAGACGTGTGAATTTAGTCACAATAGTACATAATTAGCAATTGATATTCTGGAAAAACATTCAATAAAAAACACAGTGTGGCACAAGTTTAGTTGACTGGGGTGCTCAACTAAACTTGTGCCACACTGTGTTTTTTATTGAATGTTTTTCCAGAATATCAATTGCTAATTATGTACTGTTGTTACTAAATTCCCCTTGGATGCTGAGGGTCCTTGGGGGCACAAGGCCTATAGTTAACTCCGGTAAGTCCCACAAAGCGAGATTGCTGAGAGGCCTTCGGAGGCCACTCTCCCTTTCGACACCACTTTTGCAATGCACCTCCTGGTGTGCTGCTGGTTCGGGTGAAGTCCCCTTGGCTCTAGAGTGTCCTTGTGGTCCAACAAGCTCTCCTATTACTTCCAGTAAGTCCCACACAGCAGAATTGCTGAGAGGTGTTCGGCTGCCACGCCTCCTTTCTCCACCACTCTGCAAAAGAGCCTCCTGCTGGTTGGGGGATGAAGTCCTCTGAATACTGGTATGTGTCTTTGAATGGGTATGTGAGTAGTTGTGTGGATGTATGAGTGGTGGCATGAGAGGTTGTATGGGGTGTGAGTGGGTGAATGAGTGGTTCTGTGGATGATATCATCAGTGGTGTCATTTGAGATGGCATCAGTTGTGTCACTGACCATGTCAGGAGTGATGTAATATGTGAGGTCATAAGCAGTGCATTGTGGGGCTGTAAGTTATAGTTAGCTCAGGTAACTATAACTGCTGAATTTGACTGGTTTTGTATGAGTGAAATCTAAGCCTAACTATAACGTCCCTATAACCTTTGGATTTTTTCAGTGAATAAATAAATAAATAAAATAAAAAATATATGTGTGTGTGTGTGTGTATATATATATGTGTGTGTTCTGTAGCTCTTATAATATAGATTTTTTGCTCAGCAAACGATTGATAAATTCTCTGTCACATTTGATACCGAATGGGCCCACTCTACAGATAGTATGTGGAACATCTCACAGAGATATTTGCTTTGCTCATCATGTTTGATTAAATGGATTTTATGTATAGTTTATGGCACTTGCAATGGGCATTTTCTATTATAGCTATGTTGGAGAGGTTCAGCATTATTTTTACATTCTGTGTTAGGTTGGTATTATCTATGATATAGTATATCTTTAAGGAGGGAGTAGTATTGCAACATGAATGGAATGGAATGAACGTCACAGAAAATAGAATGCTGAATGGCATTCTAGGATCTCCCAGCCAACTGCCAGTGTCAGTTCAGCCCTTGTTCAACAATCTACGTTCTCCATTCCATTCAATAACATAGGTATCATCACATTGAATTACTTGGTTAATCTTTTGCAGTTGGTTCTGTAATATCTTGGGTAGGACATATGGTGAGTTATGTATAGATTGTAGAGCACCAATATAGCATGATGATGTTTCTAGAACTCAAGTGCCCTTGTATTTCTTAAAGTAAACAGAGGTGGGAACTGAGACGATGCGCTGCATCCAAGCATGACCCATCCTTATTTTAAAGCCAAGTCCCTCGTATCACTATATCTCAACTGAGTACCGGAAGCCTTGGAGGGAAATAGAGGATGGGGTGGTAAAGTGAGGAGTGAGATGAACTGTTGGAAAACTGTGATTCATAAGTAGTGTTAGGATCTACCTTTAGATACTCAGCAGTCGTCACCGACTTCTCTATGAATCATAATTTGATAGCAGGAGCTTCCAGCATTATGCACCCAGGGGTGAGGGTAAAACATCACCATTAGAGTGTAAACAGTAACTTGGACCTTTCTGCACCCCTAGATGGATGTGGCCAATGAGGTGATAAAAGGAACTCACAACAAACTGGACTCTGGGTGAAGGGTAACTGTGAGAGAGGTGTAACGTGGGTGGCATGATGTGCAGGCTGACTCTGTAAAGTGACATTTTAGACAACAGGAGCCACCTGTGACTAGATCAGACAGGGTATGGTGTATCTTCAAGTTAATTGCTGGAGCTATATAGGTGTAATAAGGTGCCTCCAAAGAACTTTGGACCACTAGGGATCCCCGCCCTAGTATTTACACAAGCATGTCTGACAATGAGAGGATTGGACGAGGAGGCAGCAGTTGCTTGGTACAGAGACCAGCAAAAACAATGACCAGATCTGGCCATAGCACAATAAAACACATGCCAGCCCATGCTACTTGTGAGAAATTCTACTCTCTACAGTGTATAAACAACAATAAACATTTATTATATTACCTAGGTGGACCAAAGGCATATGAGATAAGATATACACAAGGCAAGCTGTACACATTCTGAACAAATAATGCCAGATGCACAAAGTGTTTTTGCGGTCAAAAATGGCCTGATTTGCAGAAATAGACCACTTGTGACCACAAAAAAACTCTTTCCAATGTACAAAAAGCGAATTGTAATTTGGAAACTTGTTACCGAATCACAATTTGTGTTTGCTACCAAATTCCGATTCAGTATTTGGAAGGGGCATCCCTTCCAAATACCGAATCAGAATGGTATGTATTAATGTTTTGTGACCAAATTTCGGTTGCATAACATTAAACTTTTCCTGACTACAAACTTGTAGTGGTAAACCATTCGCAAAAGGGAAGGTGTCCTTCTGGGACCCCATTCCCCTTTATGAATATTAAGCAAAATATGTATTAAGAATAGACAGTGGTTAAAACAGACATGCCTGTGCATAATTAATTTAGGACCATATGGACATAACGTTTTTGAGGTGCAAACGGGTCAAATCGCAGAATCAGCCCATTTGCGAATGCAAAATAGCATTTTGGTATGCATGAATCCCAAATTGCAATTTGGTAACGTTACCGATAGCAATTTGGAATTGCGAATACATACCTATTTGAGATTTGGAAGGGGCGTGTTTAGGGCACCCTTCCAAATACAGAATCTGAATGGGATGTATTAATGTTTTGCGACCGAATTTTGGTTGCAAAACATTAAGATTTTGCAAGCGCCTCGATGGAGATGGTAACCCATTTGCAAATGGGAAGGGGTCCGCATTGGACCTCTTCTTCTTTAACCCCTTCAGTGCCACACCCTTTCCCCCTCCTGTGCCGGGCGTTACATTAGCGGGTGGGGTTCATGACGAGATAGTCTCGTCATGGGCACAGCGCAACCGTGCTCCATGACGAGACTATCTCGTCATGGGCACTGAAGAGGTTAAGAATGTTAAAAAAAGAAACTTATACATTTCATTTTCTTTTTTAAATGCATCCTTAAAGAAAACAGGGTGTATTTCAAAAAAGAAGATTGCCTTATTGAAAAACAATCACAGACGTGATGGTCTGCTGACCCCAGCAGGCCACCCTCCCTGTGAAGGCCATCATTTCTAATAGGTCACAAACTGTGAACTACCTACAATTCATGGAGTAGGTCGATTTGCGGCCCACTAGCAAACGCTATTTAAAATTTGCACATGTTCTTTCATTAGAATTGAGATTTCCTAATTGCGATTCAGTAAGAATCGCAATTAGGAAATCACAATTCTTATTTTTTGTGTATATGGGCCTAAGGTCCTATGGGAAATAAAGTGTAATTCCTGAAAGTTGTCCCAAAGCAATGGACCACCCTTTCCAAACCCACACCACCGCCACCTCCATGTGCACTCTAGACAAAGTACCCTGAACCACGGGACCCATTAGTGTGACTGTTGACTGGTGTGTGTTGCATCAACAAGACTGGTGGGGTGTAGAGGAGGGTACAACTGATGTAAAAATGCACACCTCTAGGACGGAACCACACTGGCTCTCGACTCTCCAGGGCTGACAGACGGGTGAGGCATACCTTCACAGCTGAAAACGGTAACAACCGCATTGGCGGCACAACCAGTCAAATTTAGTTCAAATATATTTTAATTGCACTTTGGTCAACTACCTTTAGTGCCCTAAAATATTATACACAGAGAGAAAAGATAAATATTTTGCGCAAATTGCAAAAAAAGAAAATATGTACAAGAATATGACATCCATATGTCAATGTAAGAGAAAGGGTAGGAAAAGGCCCTGGAAAGCAGTAGCCTGCAAGATGCCTCCATGGAATAAAATAATGATATTGTTGTGCTGCATTAGAAAATAAGGATGAGTGAACCAGCATAGCTGGGGGTTGTATAGCACAAAAAAGGGAAGTTGGCGTTTGGATGACAAAAGGGCAATGGGCTCTGCCCTACTGCTGCAAGAACACAGTCTCTGGGGCTTCCACTCCACCTAGCCTGCCAGGATCTTGGTAGGGTGGCTGTATATCTCTGGCTTGAGCGGCAGCTTGTAGTGCCTATAGAAGTAACAACTCTAAAAAAAAAACTTCCTGAGATGAGGGACCCAGTGCCCAGGATTTAAAGAGTCTAAACAATTCATAGTAAAAATCTTGTTTATGGCAGAGGACCTTCTGAGTTTCCATCCTTGAGAGGATTGCCAGTAAGTACCCCACAGGACTCGTCTCCCAGTGCGTCTTTCCTGACAACCCATGGGGTCGCCAAAGGCACGGGAAGTCCTTGGGTCTGCAGCAAGATCAGAAGCCGAGGACTCGCTGCATATCGAACTCAGCAGGCACCGTAGAGTCAAGCACTGGAGGTGCAGGCTGGGTGTGGTCCCCCTAGCTGAGGAGATGGAGCATTGAAAGGCCTTCGGGCTCAGGATGAGGAAGTCTCTCTTCAGGTTTCCCACAGGAGGACAGGCACAGCAAGCTGAGAAGACCTCAGCAATGGACAGCGTCCCTGCAGCATCTCCTCTTCTCACCTAAGTCCCCTTAGAAGACCCCAAGCGTCTCCCTTCAGGAGGCTCCTAATGTAACCCCCTGTTCTCAGGGTGATTTAAAGGTCCTTCCACCCAATCCCTGAAAGGGAAGCAATCCTCCAACCAATGAAGGTTGTGCTTGTGTCAGAAAGAGCCCACCCACTCTCTGTGTTGTCACAATGCGATCACCCAATGGCTGAATCTGATCGGGGGTCCTGTCAAGTGCCCCGTAGGCAGCTGCCATGCCTAGCAGCATTCGGAAACTGAAAGTAATGGGCCCCAGCAGCCCTCTTGGAATCTGTGCAAACCCAGCTCAACGACCATGAAGGTGGCATCAAAGGAACCCACCCACATCTAAGGACAGGAACACTCACATTGTACTAGACCTGCGGGTGGGGTGAGAGAGAGAGAAGCACTGTAGTAAAAGTAAAGCACTCTAACACCTCTGGGTAATGTCCGCGCTATATAAAAACGCATTAATAAATAAAACAATAAACATGTTATTCGGCCTGTGGGTGATGGCTAGGGTAGCCACTAGAATAACAGCTGCACCTTGGGTGGCTGTTAGTGTAGTAGTAGGGACTTCGGGGGTAATAGCAATACCAAACACGTCGCTACACCACGAGGTAGGGTGACGTGGGTATTGCATGGCACACTGAGGTGGTAGTCTCACCTTACTGCACCCCCAGGTGGCATCAATACATCAAGAACCAGCAAGGGATGGAGGAACCAGACCTCTGGGTATGAGCAATGCCAGACAATTTGATGTATCACCCAGTGGTGTCGAACGAGTAACGGACGCAGTGGTGAGAGCCACACCCTTCCTATCACAGTACCTTTCCGTGAGTGGTAAGGGCGAGACCGGTCCGCATCCAGTCACCTTGTGTCAGCCTGGGGGCAGGCGGCTGCCAAGACGCGCGACTATCAAAATACTTATCTTTGGGTCAAACATCTTGCATCACTGCCAAGCCCATCCGTGGAATGCAGAACCTGGGTTAATCAGTTAGTGACCTGTTACCGGCACGGTTTGAACCCACTACATCTGAGCCGTTACTCTGTTTGGCTGAGCCACGCCCTTCACCGCTCGCTACTTTAGATATACAGCGCTTGAAAGCCGATAAAAACCAACACTTAATGTAGACGGACAACAGATTATTTATTCCAGGTACCTTCGGCATAAATATGAAATAGACAGAACCCCGTTGTGACTCGGGGCAATCCTTAAACCGCTGCCTTCCCCCCTAGACTCTCTTCTAGAACAGTCTCTCATGGAACTCTTAGAACCTCACGCACAGAACCTCACTACGTCACACATCTCCGTGGATTCTAAGAGCGGAAGACCACATGTGGCGAGACACGTGCCCCTACTTCAAAATCAACATCAAAACATGAAACAAAGCACATATATTAACAAGCAAATCTCCCTTGCCGGGTAAGTGCAAGCGGGTGGTGCTTAACTTGTGAGGCTGATTACAGGTGGCCAACACCTGCACTTATTTTTAGGAGCTTGAACTTATTTTTCATCAACAGATTTTGAGCAGAGCAAAAGAGAGATGGAAGGGGGAAAAGACTCAAGAGAGAAATAATTAGGAAGAGAAAGATAGAAAAAGAGTCACTGCGGAGAAAAGCAGAAATGACAAAAACTCCAAAAGGGAGAAAAAGAGACAGGAAACTAGTTTGGGGGAAGAAGGGACATGAAGAAGAATGAGGACTACACAGCCTTGATACTTAGCAACTCTGGCATGTAGCAGCGCAAGTGACAGTCTCCCAAGGAAAACTTTCAGACGCATCTTTCTTTTCCTCAAATACACACACCACACACATTTTTTTAATTTATTTTTTACAAAGTAAGAACTGCAAACTGGCCATCCACTCTCTCCAGTCCCAACACAATGATGGCACACAGACCTCATTAAGTGATTTGCCCTAAATTGAGCGCAGAAACTTTGCATTTGTTCTGACCACATAATGCATCCAATGGTAAAAAAAACATTGGCCAAGCCAATAGAGCTCCACTTTGCGGCTTTTACCGATGCATTTTCCAGTGGTGTACAGCATCCGCAAAAAAGGACGATGATGCGATATGCTTATACACGTCATGGTGTTTCTGGTGCCTGCGTCATTCAGGAGCATGTACATGTGTGTGCATGCAAGCACCCACTGAGTGACATGGTCTGGTCTGGCCTGAATTCAAAGTTGTAAGGCGCAGATCACAGCAGGCATCAGCCATGAACACCTAAGGTTGTTTAATGAAATTTTACAGGAACTATTGTGGATGCTTCTTCCATGGAATTGCAATAGGATTTAATTGACTTCCTGATCCATGACTGTGAACCCTCTTTCTAGAGTTTATTGATGTTGGAAACAATCATCCATATTAAGGATGGGAATTCATGCATCACCTGCTTATTAGGATGTTGGATTACAGATACAACATCAATGTATTGTGCTGTCTTTTAAAACATGCAACAGGACATAGCAACAATATTTACAAATTTTAATTATGTACAGTGAGAAAATTAAAGTTAACAATGAACATAATGTTTTGTCAATATCGATTAACACTACTGCATATTGTTTTTGTCTACACTTGTTGGAGATTCGGCCTTTGTGCTCCACTGCATTGTTTGAGCTAGCTTGCAATATTTAACATTTCATATAATAACATGTCTAATTATGTCATTTTAGGAGGCCCACTCTTGATTTATTAAATGTGTGATGGTCTCCAAATGAAAAATGTATGATGCACTGAGTATCAGGTCGGAGAAATTAGTCTGTTCTATGTCTCTTGTGTTAGTTTATCATAGATCCACAACAATATGGCGAGAAAAACAAAAGAGATAACATTCTAAATGTCACTACATGACCAAGAATCAAGGCCTTAGCTGTGTAATTCATACCATTAGTAGCATAATTTTAAATGCTTATCAACAGCATTACAATGGCAAGCATCAAATGAGGTGAAAATCACCTGGCATTGTTTAACATGCATGAGAGATCTGACTTTACCAGATAGTTAACACAGAAAAACAGTCTTGAGATGATTATCTAACACTAATCTTTTCCTAGGAATCTCAGAAACTATAACGAGGGAATTATTCAATGAGTATGTGCATAGCATAACATGAAAGAAGTCGTGCATTGTGTGGCAGCAGAGCAAATCAATAATATCTGAGTCAGTTATATTAGCCATACAAATGGACAATTCTATTGTTGAAGCGCGGGTGAAACAGTCGCACAACGGTTGAGGTCGAACAGAGGCTCTGGTGTTGGCGAAATGGCTGCCTGCATATGCTGTGATTATTTATGAAATAAACTTGTCTTGCACATCCACATGGCAGTTGTTGTCCTTGTAACACTGGTGACATAGAGGATGAGCCATTGAACCCTTCACAGAGCATTCCTCACCTGTCAAGCTGTGGTGCAGTGTCTGGACTAAGGACTCCTGATGCTAAGGTCACAATTCTATGTTTAATTGCAGGGGGCTGTTGTTGCTGTTTCTACTGGCGTGAAAGTCGGAATCGTAGCAGTGTGCGCCTCCTCGTGACCACCGTTAGAGTTGCCTGTGTCTGGTGCGCAGGTCTGGCCGCCATTTGGGTAGTTTGCTAATTGAAGTACTTATGGAGGCCATCTTAGCAGATGAATATACGGAAGCCATTTTGTCTTGCCGACCCTTTCCCAAACCAGGTCAGGTGATGGATTTCTGAGCTACATTTCACAGCTACACAGTAAAACGCTGACAGCGGCCGTCTTTATTTGCCTGATGCAGTCCACACAAGGCCAGGCACACATATAAGTACAGTAAAACATTGTTCTACTACCAATTCGTTTTTACTAGTGTATTTCATGGAAGTTGGACAGTTTTACAGAGTTGGCAATTCATTATTTTTTTGGTAATTCTTAATGTTTCAGTGTTTATGGTCAAACTTTTTCCAGCAATTTCTACATTGCCTTTCACTATTGTGTTTTTATATAAAATAATTTTAGCTCCAATTGCATGCTGTGTATCTGCTTGGTTAGCCAAACCTCTGTGGTGAACATACAAGCTGTCAACCCACCTCCACTATTCTTACAGTCTCCGGTAAAGCCAACTATTGCCTGGGAGGAATGGTTTAGAGACGTTAATGCATTTCTTGGAGCCATTGATAGTTTCAAATTTAAGCCTGACAGGAAAAAACATTACTTGAACACTCTTTGGGCCTAGAGGGTCAAGAAATGTTTGTTCATATTCCTGTATACACACCGTAGGAAGATAATGAACTGGATGTGTATGAGTAGGATGTAAAGAGATTAGAAAAGGATTTTATCCAAGCCTCCAAATTTGGTTGTAAGGAGACATATTTTTTTTCCAAGAGAACAGTCTGCATCAGAGTATATTGACATGCATGTAGCCTCATTGTGTGTACTTGCAGCCAAATGTGAATTTGAAAACTTCAAAGATCAGTTGATTAGAGACCAATTAGTAACTCGTAGCCAAAATAAGAAAATACAAGAAGGGCTGCTTACCTGTAAAAACCTGCTATTAGATGAAGCTATAGAAATAGCTAATAGCATTCAAAACTCAGAAGAATCTGCTAAAGAACTTAACAAGATAGATGACACAGTTTTGCTTGTTAAAGGAAACAAGGTAAATGTGAGCAAACCAGGAGATAAGAGAAAAACCTTAAACTCTGGCAACATATGCTAATGATGTGGATCTAAGTTTCACATAGCTTCTTCCAGTGTCTTCTGTTTACTAAACAATACAACACGTGCGGGGTCACTGGCTATTTTGCTAGGGTGTGTCGTATGAATGCTAAGATTGGTAGTGTGAATCTATTGAGCAAAAAGAGTGACCAGAAATTAATAAACAACTAGAATAGTTTATTGTCAGGCATGAGACTACAGAGAAGGATGTGTCTAAATCTAAAGATATAGTGCAGGAACGTAAATGTGAAGAAGTATCCAATGCCATGAACAGCTCATTGTTATGTGTCAGGATTCATGAAGACAATATACCCAAATCTGAAGAGCCGGTGAAAGAATTCAAGATTGGTCGGGTGGTCATGCCTTTACTAAGAGACTCTGGATCCGAAATCACTATTATCTCCAAAGACACTTTTATTAACAACAATATCAAAGAGGAGTTGCTGCCACCTGATGTCACTCCTCAGGGAAATAATGGTATCAAAATTGATTTGGAGTTTTTTTCTAACTTTAATCTATTTTAGAAATTGTGAGGTGCAAGGGAAGGTTTATGTCTTGCTCTGTGGATCAGACTTTCTAGGTTGACACCATCCGGATTGTTTAGGAGTCATTCTCAAGCCAGGATGCATACACCAAGTTTTAGCTATTGCAGAAGTCATTCTGAAACGGAAATTACTCATTTACAAGTCCTGTTGGAAAAACACAAAGAGGTTTTAAAGAACAATTGGGAATTTTGAAAAGGTTTCAAACATGTTATTAAATTAAAGGATGGGAGTATCCCTCTGAAGCATCGGTTGAGGGGGGTGCCCTCAAGTGTAAGACGAGGGCTAGATGAATTGCTGAATAATTTATGAAAGGAGGGTGTGATCGAGCCTGTAGAGTCATCCTTGTGGTTGTGACCCACAGTGGTAGCTCACAAAAAGAACAATGAACTGAGGATGTGTATTGATCTCAGGAGTTTTAAATCAAGCCACCTGAGTGTATGGACACCCAGTGTTAAATATAGAGGAGATGATTTGTACCCCAGCAGGTGTGAGTGTATTTTCCAAACTTGATCTAATGGTGTTGGTGGAAGAATACAGATATCTTACCACTTTCGTCATACCCAGTGGTATTTACCAATTTTGTAGACTCGCTTCATTGGCCGTGGTGTTTCAAAAGGTGATGTGTGAAGTGGGTGAAAAGGCTAAAGGGAGTGCTTGTCTTCCAAGGTGATGTTTTAGACTTTGGTAAAGATCATGATGAGCACTTGACCAGGTTGGATGGTGTTTTGGTTGCCTTGAAGGAGAAAGGATTGAAACTCAGTAGAGACAAGTGTAATTTTGGCGTGCATGAGGTAGAGTACCTGGGCCATGTGGTTTCTGGCAAGGGCATTGGTCCACGTCCAGGGTTATTGAATTCTATTGAGGAAGTTCCAGTTCCCATGGGCAAGGAGAAACTCATGGCGTTTTGGGGAATTTGCGAATACTACGCTAAGTTTGTACAACATTTTGCAATGAGTATCCCGGTCAGTTTCCCAAGAAATCTCAGTTTTTGTTTTGGCTCTCGTTAAGAATGGGACTAATAAACAAGTATAAAGAGTAGAGGCCTTAGGCAATCTACAAAGGATGCTTGCCCATGTGTACTCTGGTGTGGAAGAGGGGCAAGGCAGGGATTTAAAGTAAGAATGGGAATCAAGTATAGCTGAGCGTAAAACTAGAAATTTAGGTAAAAATGAGGGAGACAATTGAAAAAGAGAGCATACCTTTGAAAAGGTGAGGAAAGTATAATTCTCAAATAATTGATGTACCCAAAGAATGCCTCTATCTCTCCATGTCTTTTTTCTTAATACATATGTAGTTATTATGCCATATGGTGGAATTAAGAAATGAGTCTAAATCATGTAGTTCAAAATGAAGAAGATTATACAAACTTTTGCAAGAATGTTTAATAATTGGTGTACATAACTTTTGTGGTTTCTGTGTGAAGGATAAATATTCACGGAAAGAAAATGGGGAGATGAAGGAGCTCTCTAAATCAAACCAAAGAGGCGAATCGGGAGAGGGATCAGACAGCCACTTGGAAATATGTCGTAATAAAAAGGCTCTATGATATTTGGTTAAATCAGGGAAGGGAACACCACCTTCAGATTTTGGATGCAATAACTTTAATAGGGACTTTCTAGATTTTTTATTCTGCCATTGAAAGGAAGAGAGAATGGAGTTAATTTTTTGGAACCATTTTGTAGGAATGGGTAGGGGTATATTAGAGATAAGATAGAGTATAATAGGCGTTAACATCATTTTAATAGTGCTGAGACATTCCCACCATGAACATTTTAAAGGATGCCATTTAGATGCAAGGGAGCTAAGCTTCTCAATACATTTATTGAAATTAAGAGGAATTGATGTTTTAATGGAGGGAGTGAACCATATACCTAGATATTTTATGTGGAGTGGGTTCCAAGTAAAATTAGAAATAGAAAAATCTTCTTTAAAAGTATATTTGGTTAAGGGTGAGATTTCACACTTATCATTATTTAATCCGTAACCCGAAACCAAAGAGTATGATTGAACTTCATTTAAAAAGAATGGCATGGAGACCTGAGGATGAGAGAGAAATAGAACATCATCATCAGCATAAGCGGCTAAATTAATTTGTTAAGAGTCTGAGGTGAAACCCGTAATGGACTGATTCTGTCTTATTTTGGACAAAAAAGGTTCTAGGGCTAGGTTGAAAAGAAAGGGGAATAGAGGACAGCCTTTGTGTACACCTCTGCGAAGAGGAAAGTAGGGGGAGGTAAGACCGTTGGCAAAAAAATGCTGCTTTAGGATTTGAGTAGAGCAGTGAAATCAAGGAGATAATTTTGGGGCCAAAACCAAACCCTTTTAGTGTCTGAAAAATAAAAGGCTAATGTAATCAAAAGCCTTTTCAGCATTAAGGGCAATGGCTGCAAGGGGATTTGAAAGATTTGGTGTCTTGGAAATAATATAAAAAAACAGACGGGTGTTGTCATTGATAGATCGCCCTTTAACAAAACCCGTTCGTTCCTTACCTAAGAGTTGAGAGAGAAAAGATTCCAATCGAAGAGCTAACGATTTAGAGAAGATGTTGTGGTCGATGTTGACTAGGGAGATGGGTCGGTAATTTTTGCAATAGTGGAAATCCTTACCTTCCTTTGGGATAAGACAAATCAGGGCTTCCAGAAAAGTGCCAGAGGAATTACCAGACAAAAGAAAAGAGGAGATTAAAGCATGTAATTTAGGTAAGATTATTTGGGCAAAATGCGAGAAAAATCCAGCAGTAAAGCCATCCGGGCCCGGGGCCTTATCTTTTTTGAGGGATTTAAGTGCATTGAGTAAATCAGCCTGAGTCAGGTCGGACTCTAGGAGGTTAAAATGTACAGACGGAGCTGGGCTCTTTTGAATTGAGGAAAGGTAGAGGGAGATATCATCATCAGTGGGAGTGATCTCTGGAGTATAGAGTTGTTCATAAAATTGAACAAATTCTTGTAGGATATCAGCGTCTTTGTATTTAGAAGAGTTGGTGTCCGTTATTATAGATTCTATGTGGAGTTTATTCTGTTTGGTCTTAAGATAATTGGCTAACAGTTTACCAGATTTATTTTGTCCTCCATAGAATTTGGCACTAGTATTCAAAAGAAATAAAGAGGCACTGTCAGTTGTATCCTTATTATATTGAATTTTAGTATTAATCAAATCAGTTAAATATTGTTTTGACTTGGCGATGTAATAGGTATGTTCTAATCTTTTAATCTTAGAGAGGAGTTCCGAGTTTGAAGCCCGAGCCATTTTTCATTTGTTAGAGGTATTTCAAATAATAAAGTCACGTGCAGAGGCCTTAAAGGCATCCCAAATTGTAGAAAAGGTAAAGTGTCGTTGTTATTGTCAGGACCAGCAGAGCAGGCGCAACAGTGATCCCCAAGCTAAAAGGAGTAAGACTGGAATCTAAGATGGCCGCCGCTGTTGGAACGTTTGGGCAGCAA
Source organism: Triturus cristatus (assembly GCF_964204655.1). Lineage (NCBI taxonomy): Eukaryota > Metazoa > Chordata > Amphibia > Caudata > Salamandridae > Triturus > Triturus cristatus. The sequence continues at coordinate 423,717,737 of NC_140594.1, read as the reverse complement.
GTTAGCGCTCTAGCGTTCCAGGACAATCAATAGGATCCAGGTGTCAGCCCGGTGGAGAGGCGCACTTCACCGGAGTCGTGAGGAGAGAGAGTCGTAGTTTTGTGCCGTTCGTCTGAGAGGAGAATTCGACGTCAAGTCTGAGAGGAGAATTCGACGTCAAGTCTGAGAGGAGAATTCGACGTCAAGTTTGAGAGGAGAATAAGTTTCCAGAGTACTAAGTAAGACTGTTCCGTAACTCCCCTCGGAGTTAACTAGTGAGAGTTACTTACCTGCAAGAGAGAACTTAGCGGAGAAAGACGAGCTCATGTTATCTTGTTATACTAGAATAATCTGTCATAGTATCAGTACCTGTTTTTGAAGAAAAGTTTGTGAGGAGAATTTTCAGTGACAACGAGAAATGTAATTCTTATATCCCTCAGTAAAAAGTCCAGTCAGCAGTCTGAGAAGGAACCCGACTTTCAACCCACAGGGAATTGCTTTGAACTGAGATCACCTCAGGGTAGTGAAATAATAGAGCAGTGCGCAAAATCAATGTAGTGGGGCAGAACCCTACAGAGTAGCGATAAAAGACTCCCAAGAAGCTTCTTAGGAATCCTTCCAGTTGAGCAACTTCACGAGGAGGAATAAGAAACGAAAAGACATGGTAGCAGTACACATTAAGTAGAAGAAGATGAAGTACTCCCCAACAGAATCCAGTTAGAGGCGCCGTCAGTGGTTTTTAGGGTAAGCGAGTCAGTAGTAGCAAGAAATAAAAGCCAGGTTGAGGGAGAGAGTAGGATAACTAAGAAAGATCATTTGTATTGCAGAAAAGCTACACCACAAGGCGACACACCACCACACAACAGAAGAGGAGCATCGGTCACTAACGTTAGGGTGGGTATAACCTGGAAAGGTCACTTAGGGCGTAGTAGAGAAGAGATTAGAGTAGGGCACCAATTAATCATTACCTTTTTTCCTCACAGTACGTCCGCTTCTACCACAGCAGTGGAAGATAGGAAGAGCGAAAACACTCAAGAAAGAAAAAGACGTAGTGGCTGTCTCTTCTCTGTCCAATTCCCCTTTCCCCCCACCGGTTCACTTGGGCTTACTTGTGTCGATCGACGAGTGGCCCAGAGAGCTGGGAAGGGGCGTTGGGAACTTTCTGCTCCCGAGCGAAACAGAAGAGCACTGAGTCTGACAGAGTGAAGTGACCACGTTTTTTATTCGCTCTTGAGCAGAATGGCTGAAAGTTTGGACTTGAAAAAATTAGGAGAGGTTTTAGAAGGAATTCAAAGAGAGTTAATTTCCGTTAGGGAGGAGAATAGGGAATTGCGAAAGGAAACCACAGATTTAAACTTAAAAATGAGTGGCATAGTCTCGGACCCGAGTTTTAGGTACCCAGTTAATTCAGAAGGAACTACCAGTGAGTCTTCAGGCACTCAGCCTAAAGTAACGACACAAGTAATCCATTCCTTGTCACCTGTAATTCCCTTGGCCCCCCCAGAGCGTTTTAGTGGAGATCCCCAGAAGGCACAGGTATTTTTGACCCAATGCACGTTACATTTTATGTGTCGTCCGGCATTATTTCCTGATGCGCAGTCTAGAGTGGCCTTCATATTGTCGTACTTAAGTGGAGATGCGGCGTCATGGTCAATGCCTCTGGTCACCTGCAACGCTCCATTGTTATACGATCTGGATGAATTCAAGAAAGAATTCCTTCGCATTTTTGACAGAAGAAGAGTATCCCAGGCCACAGACAATGAACTATTGGAAATTAGACAGGGAAGCAGAGACCTAGTAGCTTACTTGGCTCAATTTAATAAGTTGGTGGTAGAAACGGAATGGCCAGACAACAAGAGAGCTGCTGTGTTTTATCGAGGTCTAAAGGACGAGTTGAAGGACGCATTAGCACAAGTACCCAATCGACCCACGGAGATATCAGCATTGATCGATCTAGTTTTAGAAATTGACTTCCGCCAAGGAGAGAGAAGAGGAGAAAGGAGGCGAGATTATCGTCCAAGTGTGCCTCGGTTTGATCGGGTGAGAACAGAAGGCAGTAAGGAAGGTGACGTTGCCCGTGGGGGAGAGCCCATGCAGATTGGAACAATCCGAGGTCCACTTACCAAGGAGGAGAAGGAAAGAAGGAGGCTGAACAAGCAATGTTTATATTGTGGAGGATCTGGGCATTTTGTTCGGGATTGCCAGAAGAAGCCCAAGCAGAAGCCGGCGGGAAACGCCTCGCACCACCAGTAGGCGGAGTTGGACTGGTGGATGCAGATGAAGAAACAGCTCCAAATGCGCATACCCTGGCGAATACCTTGCAGTCAGCAGCTCCACACTTAATCTTAATGATGACGCTACGTTACCGAGAACAAACGTTACGGCGAGTCGCAGTGATGTTAGACTCGGGAGCAACCGGCAACTTCTGTGACCTGAAGTTCGCGGGAAAGATTGGATTGAGGGCCATCAAGAAGGAAAGAAGTGAGGCTGTTCGAGCAGTAGATGGCACGAATCTTTCATCTGGACCCATAGTGAGTCATACTGAAGTCGTGGAGTTGGAATCTGAAGAAGGTCATCGAGAAGATATCCAATTCAATTTGATTGATGCTCCGCAGTTCCAACTAATCCTGGGGTTACCTTGGCTGACCGAACACAACCCTACAGTAGATTGGGGAGCTCGAACGGTGTCCTTGAACTCTGAGTATTGCAAGGAGCACTGTTATTTGGGAGGTCCCGGACATCCAGAAAAGACCCAGGCCCTTCTTTTAAGTGAAGGAAATTCCACCATCTGTGTGATCAACACTGTAGAACTACCAGAGGAATATGAAGAGTACCAAGATGTATTTAGTGAAATGGAGGCGGAAAGACTCCCTCCGCATCGAAGCTTCGATTGCAAGATAGAATTGGAGCCCGGATCCAATCTTCCATGCAGCAGAATCTATGCTCTAACTGAGAAGGAGGATGAGCACTTGAAGGAGTATCTGCATAAATATCTGGAGAACGGTTTCATAAGACCGTCACAGTCCCCCGTGTCGTCGCCACTTTTTTTTATTCCAAAAAAGAGTGGGGAATTAAGAACCTGCATTGACTACAGGGCAATAAACAGAATAACGGTGAAGAATCGGTATCCCTTGCCCTTAATTTCTGTATTACTGGATCAGGTGAAGGAAGCAAAAATCTATACAAAATTAGACTTGAGAGGGGCCTACCACCTGGTCCGAATACGGGAAGGGGATGAGTGGAAGACGGCCTTTCGGACAAAACATGGCCTATTTGAATATCAAGTAATGCCGTATGGCCTATGTAATGCCCCAGCAGCTTTTCAGCATTTCATCAATGATGTTTTGAAGGAGTTTATTGATCGGCATGCATTGGTGTATATAGATGACATCCTCATTTATTCGAACAATGTGGAAGAGCATGAAGAACATGTCAAGAAGGTGTTGCGGAAACTGCGAGAGCACCGTCTTTATGTCAAGCTGGAAAAATGTGCCTTTGGGGTATCATCCGTGGAATTCTTGGGTTTTGTGCTCGCCCCCAGTGGGGTGACTATGGACGAGAGTAAAATCAAGGCAGTGCTGGAGTGGGAATCTCCGAAGTCCGTGAAGGAAATCCAAAGCTTTATCGGATTTGCAAATTTTTACAGGAGGTTTATTCAAAATTTCTCTCAGAAGTTAATTCCAATGACAAGGCTGCTAAGGAAAGGCGTCAAATTTGAATGGTCAGAGGAGGCAGAAGAGTCATTCAAACAGTTAAAAAGAGATTTTACTTCTGCCCCAATTCTATTGCATCCAGATCCATCAGAGCCATTTTTTGTAGAGACAGATGCCTCCAATTGGGCCTTGGGAGGAGTGCTATCACAGAGACACAAAACAACTGGTCAACTGCACCCAGTGGCCTATCGTTCGAGGAAGTTGACGGCGCCAGAAGTTAATTATACCATCACGGAGAAGGAGTTGTTGGCCATCAAGGATGCCTTCAAGGACTGGAGACACTACTTAATGGGGGCCAGACACGTGGTGACCGTCTACACGGATCATCGAAATCTGAAATTCTTGAAGTCTGCGAGAACTTTGACACCAAGACAATTGAGATGGTCATTATATTTTGCGGATTATGACTTCATAATTACTTACCGTCCAGGGGCTCAGAATGGTAAGGCAGATGCCCTATCTAGGAGGGGAACTGAAGAAGTCATGGAGGAGGTTAAGGATCAGACCATCATCCCTTCCCAGAGAATAATTGGAGCAGTTTTGCGAGAATCACAGGACAAGAAGAAGCAATTCTCTATGACCAAAGAGGAACTGGAAGAATGGGTGAGAGAAGATTCTGGTCGAGAGGTTCGGGAAGGCTTACCATATCATCATGGAGTCCTTTACTTGCCGACAACCGAAATGCAGCAACAGGCCTTGAAGGAAAGTCACGATGATCTGTTGGCAGGCCATAAAGGAATAACTAAGACTGAAGATCTTGTGAGGCGACGTTTTTGGTGGCCCAGTTTGGCAAAGGATGTGCGACAATATGTGGCCACTTGTGACATTTGCGCTAGAGGAAAGCCGGAAAGACAAGCTCCGCAAGGGTTACTGCAACCTTTGCCCACACCACCACACCCATGGCACACGATAACCTTGGATTTAATAGTAGATTTACCATCCAGTAAAGGTTATGATACTATTTTGGTGTGTGTAGACGCATTTACTAAGATGGCACATTTTGTACCATTGAAGGGAGTACCCACGGCAGTAATTCTGGCGCATGCTTTTAGCCAACACATAGTTCGAGCCCATGGCATACCCAGGGTGGTGATATCCGATAGGGGATCCCAATTTTTATCCCATTTCTGGAAGGCCTTCACTAAAAAATTAAGTATTGACTCTAGGTACTGTGAAACAAAAACTGAAAACAAAAACTGAACGGTATCCCTCTAGACCTCTATTTCTTTCACTTAATAGTTGATTTCTTGTGGGTTCACATGAAAAAGAGACAGTCAGTTGTGTTTAAGCATTTCAACTCATATATTTATTTTTTTGTTTTTTATATAAATTATTTTTATGATACGTCTTTGCTCATATTCATTTTTTTATATACATACATTATTTACAAATTTCATCTTGTTCATAAACACGCCTTGTACAATGATGTATTCAATTACTGTGCTTAATTCATATTCTCAACAATGTACTTGAAGATATAAACTAATACTCATTATAAAAACCTCTCCCCTATAATTTTGAGAGAAATCCCCACAACAATCACTCCTCTATTCATACCACATACATGTCACTGTCATACAACGCATTCACACTCCACCCCAGATGTGCACCATCGATGTTGCTGGACTGGCCAGAGCTCGGCTGATTACTCAACCCTTAGATTATGGTGCCAATTACTAGGGTGTGACACTCTATCTTGGTCGACGCACGTTTCGGTGGATCTAATTTCTTTTCTTGCCACCTTCTTCAGGACCTTTATGTTTGCGAGTTTATCGCGGGCAAGGATGAGGGGATTAGTGTTATGTAAAACAATTGGAGAATATCAGCGGTTAATTTCATACATTTATGTGTCCCACAGGAGAATGCTGGCTTCATTCTCTACAAGCTACAATTAAAAACCAAGAATTTCCACTTCTGTCAAACTGGCTAGCGTGCCTGTCGCTATATGGCTCCCTACTAAATTGAAAATGGTGTGTATTGAGAAATCAAAGAGTAGAAAGAATAGGCAAAAGTGATATATAGTGCAGGTAAAACGTCATTTTAAACAGAGAAAAATTTATCTCTCTCTATTGACCTTTATCCTCTATTAAGAGTCTTACTTTGGTCTCCATAATCTGTTATGCATAATCATACAAAAGTAAGGGTTTTGGAACTACCTGTATTCCGGTATTCCACACGTAGTGAGAAATTTCCCCACAAACGATGTAGCTGATGACGTCCTTTTCCTTTTTACAATGTAATCAAATACTGCAAAAAGATATTATATGATTATTATTCCATGTTCCACTACTTCTATGTGCTCTCTCAATTCCGCTTGTGAGAAATTGAACTATTATGTAAATACCTTAATGAGACCATATTACGATCCTAATAGTCGGTTGCACATTTCCTCATGTATTTATTTGGATCATATATTCGGATTTGCTTTTCAAAGCCTTTCTCGTAGTGCTGATGGCTCACTAGCCCCTAGGGGCTGCTCATGAAGCTGTAAAAATTCGAATAGCGTTTAAAAAAAGTTATAATTAAACAATTTAGATCTTGTTGTTATGTATGTATTTCTGCGATTACCTCCACAAGCGTTTTCTAAGGAACAGCGTAGTATTGGTCTATCCCGTAAATTCTTTTCGTAGCGTAGTACAGTTACCGTGTTGACTGATGTCTATCTTTCTTCTATGGTGATCTAGTAGATAACAGGATATTTTTAGTATGTGCGTACTGATGGACTATATACTATATTTGCATGACTGCTAATACCTTTTCCGTATTTGTTATCATTTTAGCCCTCTTGATAGTTTCAGGGGTCCCCTAAATAATCTTATCCCACTAATATCAGCCACTCTTTTGCGTTTGCTTAGGGATTGCCACTATGATTTACTGGGCCCCGCGTACTTTACTAGATGTTAGTTTCCTACACTCCGAATTTGTCAAAAACTCAGTCAGCGAAAGCGAACTTAAATCTACCTAACTCTCAAGGGTGCTAGACTTATATTCTCTCTAGCTCGGTGCCTTACCTGTCGGCTATTTCATGGTCTCTTTCTGTAACTCGCATCACGGGCTTCAGCATCCAGTGCGGTGGCGGAAAAGTTCCTCCCTTTTAAAGCGATGTGGGCTTACTAATTTCCGGCAGCTGCGATGTAAAGTCACATGTTCTCCTGCGCGCCAACATGCGCTCCGCCCCAAATGCCTTTGTTTCTGGCGGTTCCATCTTGTAAGGGTAATCGCTGTATTTATCTACATGGAGTGAAACATTTATACGCTCGTTTTGCCATTGGGATTGTCACCGATAATCCCGGGGATTTGTCATCTTGTTTTCAAGATATTGCCACACCAGTGGCTGGCAAATAAATGATAATGGGAATGGTAATCTGTTGTTAAACGAAAACTCCGCCGCCATTTTGAATTGGGTCATGCTCTGTTTTGTGGCAGCCAGATCAATTCCATCTTAATAGGGTAATCACTGAGCTTGCTTGGATGGAATGAGTCTTTTATAATGCCCGTTTTGCCATTGGGATTGTCTGCAAAGTATCCGGGGATTTATCATCCAATTATTAAGATATTATCCTACCAGTGGTTGGCAAATGATGCATACTCAGGATGGTGGTCTGTTGTTAGCAAACTCCGCCGCCATTTTGGGTTTGGTCTTTCGCAATTATACAGCAGCCAAGTCTGTTTAATCGTGCTAGTGCCCCAGGGAATTATTCTCTAATAAATATTGGTCAAACATATTTCGGTCCAATGAAGGGTAATTCATGTAACTAATGATACTTTATCGCAATACGACACCTTACTCTAAGATCGGGTCGTGTGGAGGTATTTTGTTAGATGACAGTTTCTTATGCCATCGATAACTCTTATTTTGACTAATTCCCAACATAGCCAACAGTTGAGGCAATCTAACTTATCTGTTGTGGTATACTTATGGAAATAAAGTACTTCCGAAATCCAGACACTGGTCTGCTGCATGTACAGCAATTGGCCTGTCTTGCTGTTTAGCCTGTTAGTCTATCTAGCCATGAGCAGGCAAAAGCGGTTAGTAGGCGAGGTGTAGTTGGCTTCTCTGTCACACGTACGATCCAATCTTATCTTTACAACCTATCTTTATTTGTGCAGGTTGATCATCTGCAATGGTTTTTAGAGAGGTCCTGTGCCTAGTGAAAAATGGCAAGTTATCCAAGCTGTCAGAAGATAGACCAAATAACCCTTTTGTCTACTCCTGCTTAAGTCAAAAGACTCCATGTGCTTTTTGCCAATGTCTTATAGTCTTTTCGTAATCATACAGGGGGCAAATAAGGCGGTCTGTAGAGGCTTTATCCTGTGTGCCACAAAATTTCCTCGTTAAGGCCCGTTTTAACTGTATCCAAGGTATAGATCCAGTAGGTCTCCCGTATCTTCCTGACATCTTGGATGTCTTTGCCCGCAATGTGCTTGACTTTTTCTAGTATTTGCCATCTGAGTTCTTTTTCATTGTGTTGGAACTCCATGCAGTGCTGTACCATTGGGCTTAGTAGTTTCTTAGTTCTAATAGCAGACCTGTGCTCACTGTATCGTGTTCTGAACTCACGACCCGTTTCACCTACGTAGCCTAGGGCGCAAGGACATAATATGAGGTATATCAGGTTCTGGCTTTTACAGTTGGTGAGGTCTCGCAGTTTACCCCTCTTTCCTTGGTACTGCCAAAATTCAGATACAATTGCACTGTCACATGCAACACATGTGCCACATTTGTGGTTTCCCAAGATCTGTGGGCCTACTAAGGTGGTTTGTGAATTAGTCTGTTGTCGTACAGGCCTGGTGTGCACGAGGCTGTCCTTTAGGTTACGATTTCTGCGGAATGCAAGGATTGGTTTTTGAATAGTTTCGGATTCCTCCGCAGTATTTAAAATGTGCCAATTCTTGTTCAAGACCTTTTTTATTTTAAAATTTAAGGTCGAGTGGTTCACAACGCATACCAACTTGTCATTCTTTGAGCGGGGATTCCCTACTAATAGGGCGTCCCGGTTGTAATATCGTGCCCTTTTGTATGCTGTTCTTATTAATCGCTTAGGGTATCCTCGTTCAAGCAGTCTCTGTTTAAGGTCTTCTCCATGTTTATCAAAGTCCTTGATGTTTGAGCAATTACGCCTAATGCGTAGAAACTCTCCAAACGGAATAGAGTCCTTTTGGCAGTTAGGATGGTAACTTGTGTGTGACAATATTGTATTTTTGGAGGTGGGTTTTCTGAAAAACCCAACTGCGATCCTACCCTCCTCTTCCTGTATTGTGATGTCCAGAAACTCAACTGATGTGGTGCTGATGTTGCTGGTAAATTTTAGATTTTTATCACTGGCATTAAGCCAGTTGATGAACATGTCAAGAGTTTCTTTGTCTCCACGCCAAATAAAGAAAATGTCGTCGATGAATCTATGCCATTGACTGACATTCTCATAGAAGGGGGCAATTTCATTGAAAATGTGTTTGAGTTCATATTCCCCCATATATATATTGGCCACACTGGGGGCACATGATGCCCCCATACTGGTACCTTTAGTTTGTTGATATAGGTCCCCTCTGAACTCAAAGTAATTATTTTTTAGCACTATTTCCAAACATTCAATTATAAACTCATTAGGTCTTTCTCCTGGTGATCTTTCTAAGAGTGTTTTAACCGCCTCTATTGCCTCTTGTTGCGGTATATTTGTATATAGTGCTTCGATGTCCAGAGTGACCATAATTTCGTTCTTGGGGTCATAGGGTACATTTTCCAGTTTTTTGATAATATCCCCTGTATCTTTAATGTAGGATTTGTATTGGGTGGTGAGAGGACATAAGAACTTGTCCACATACTTGGACAGTGGTTCTGTCGAGGAATTGATTGAGGAAACTATGGGACGTAGAGGTGGATCTTGGATGTTCTTGTGTGTTTTGGGCACACCGTAGAGAGCTGGGATTACTGCATTCGTTTTGTTTAAGAACAAGTATTCCTTTTCACATATGGCATCTTCCTCAAATGCCTTACTGGTTGCATGATCTATAGTTTCTTTCAATTTTGTAATTGCTCCTGATCTTATGGGTCTATAATGCTCAGCCACATTCAGCATCTGGTAGATTTTTTCTTCGTATTTCTTGGTGTCCATGAGCACTATGCCTCCCCCTTTATCACAGGGTTTTATGGTCAACTCCGGTGTGTTGTGAAGTTCCATAAGTGCCTTACTCTCAACAGCTGTCAGATTGGGTTTACTGTGATAGTTGTATTTCAAAATTTTATTCATATCATTGAGGACAGATCTTTCAAAGATGGATACTTCTGCACCTACCATTTCCAGAGTGGGTGTAAAGGTAGATTTTAATTTACATCCTGAGAGGTTACCATCTGGCTCGCCTTCCTCTCTGCCCATAAAAAACTTTTTAAGGCGAATCTTCCTAAAAAAGGAAAAAATGTCTTGCATCAGTTTAAACCTGTTGCAGTTCGTATTGGGTACGAAGGACAGTCCTCTACTTAGGACAGCTGTTTCCTCTGGTTTCAACTTGTGTGACGATATGTTGAAAATAGGTATGGTGTTTGTTCCAATTTCACCCTTCAATTCCTCCAGTATTGCTGATTTCTCGTCCTCATATACATCTGAGGAGGTTGAGGGTCCATGGACTGGTATCCTCTCCTGTCCGACTTCGTGTAGCGGAATCTGTTCCGTCCGCGGCCTCTCCCTAAAAAAGGTTGGGGGGCTTGGTAGTATGATTGATATTCGGCCCCTCTTCCTCTATACGGGCGTTGACCTTGAGGGGTGTCCTCATAATTATTAGGGACATCTCCTTCGGATTCTGAGGAATTTGTATCTGAAAAGGTGACCACTTTTCTCTTATTGTACTGTCCATGTGTGTTGGGGTTACTTTCGTTCTGCCATTCTTGATAGTAATTGGCTTTGAGGTATGGATATGCCTTTTCTTGCGTAAACCATTTGATATCTTTCTTCAGTTTTTCTGTTTTCTTTTTTAAGATATATTCCTCAAAGTCATGCAGGTCGGCATTGATACTGTCTAATTTCGACTTTGCCTCATCTAAAGATGTATTGTTCTTAAGTTTGTCTTCTAATTCTTGGATCTGCGTATTAAGAGCTGCCACTAGCTCCTTCGCTGTCTCAATAATTAGGATCATCCAATCCCTTGAACATCTATTGCTTATGTGGGACCATCTTTCCAAAAATTTCCGTAGTTCCACAAATAATGTCGGGGTGTTTCGGACTCGTAAGCCCGATGGAATAACTCCCGCCTTAAGGTATTCTAGCATATAGGTGGCATGAGATTCCATTCTCTTACATTTTTTCTTTAAGTTCAATAGTGTTTGCCATTCGCTATTAGCTACGTTAGTTAGTGTGGTATTGCTATTTGGGTTGCTGGTACTCCCAATTAAGGCTATATAGTCAGCATCAGTGAATCCAAAAGTCTGTAAGGCTTCCATTCTAAGTACTCAGATTGTTGGTTAAAGATTATACATAAGTGTGCCTATCCTCCACTAGTATAAAATCAGTGATACTTAGAGTTGTATCGGATGAAATGATATATCGTATCTAGAGAGAAAAATATAGATGTAAAGAGCACCGAATGTATAGAAGAAAAAGACCTTAGTTTAAGACAATAAATAGATACCCAGGAGAAAAAGGGCGAATGCTCCTGGAGGAAGGCTTTATGTAGACTTTGTTCCAACACCTAGACGTGAATGAGATATAACCTAGGCCCAAGAAGGAGAGAGCATATAGTGACTAGGCACGTTCGCTTACCTTGACGAAGATGTAGTATTCTCAGGTGAAACAACCTGTGATTGAAAAACCACAATAAGTCAGTTAGAAAAAGGTACCCCCTTAAAAGTACTATTTTAGGTCAGGGATTAGGGGGAGAAAGACACTGTGAAACAAAAACTGAACGGTATCCCTCTAGACCTCTATTTCTTTCACTTAATAGTTGATTTCTTGTGGGTTCACATGAAAAAGAGACAGTCAGTTGTGTTTAAGCATTTCAACTCATATATTTATTTTTTTGTTTTTTATATAAATTATTTTTATGATACGTCTTTGCTCATATTCATTTTTTTATATACATACATTATTTACAAATTTCATCTTGTTCATAAACACGCCTTGTACAATGATGTATTCAATTACTGTGCTTAATTCATATTCTCAACAATGTACTTGAAGATATAAACTAATACTCATTATAAAAACCTCTCCCCTATAATTTTGAGAGAAATCCCCACAACAATCACTCCTCTATTCATACCACATACATGTCACTGTCATACAACGCATTCACACTCCACCCCAGATGTGCACCATCGATGTTGCTGGATATCCTGTTATCTACTAGATCACCATAGAAGAAAGATAGACATCAGTCAACACGGTAACTGTACTACGCTACGAAAAGAATTTACGGGATAGACCAATACTACGCTGTTCCTTAGAAAACGCTTGTGGAGGTAATCGCAGAAATACATACATAACAACAAGATCTAAATTGTTTAATTATAACTTTTTTTAAACGCTATTCGAATTTTTACAGCTTCATGAGCAGCCCCTAGGGGCTAGTGAGCCATCAGCACTACGAGAAAGGCTTTGAAAAGCAAATCCGAATATATGATCCAAATAAATACATGAGGAAATGTGCAACCGACTATTAGGATCGTAATACGGTCTCATTAAGGTATTTACATAATAGTTCAATTTCTCACAAGCGGAATTGAGAGAGCACATAGAAGTAGTGGAACATGGAATAATAATCATATAATATCTTTTTGCAGTATTTGATTACATTGTAAAAAGGAAAAGGACGTCATCAGCTACATCGTTTGTGGGGAAATTTCTCACTACGTGTGGAATACCGGAATACAGGTAGTTCCAAAACCCTTACTTTTGTATGATTATGCATAACAGATTATGGAGACCAAAGTAAGACTCTTAATAGAGGATAAAGGTCAATAGAGAGAGATAAATTGTTCTCTGTTTAAAATGACGTTTTACCTGCACTATATATCACTTTTGCCTATTCTTTCTACTCTTTGATTTCTCAATACACACCATTTTCAATTTAGTAGGGAGCCATATAGCGACAGGCACGCTAGCCAGTTTGACAGAAGTGGAAATTCTTGGTTTTTAATTGTAGCTTGTAGAGAATGAAGCCAGCATTCTCCTGTGGGACACATAAATGTATGAAATTAACCGCTGATATTCTCCAATTGTTTTACAGAACACTAATCCCCTCATCCTTGCCCGCGATAAACTCGCAAACATAAAGGTCCTGAAGAAGGTGGCAAGAAAAGAAATTAGATCCACCGAAACGTGCGTCGACCAAGATAGAGTGTCACACCCTAGTAATTGGCACCATAATCTAAGGGTTGAGTAATCAGCCGAGCTCTGGCCAGTCCAGCAACATCGATGGTGCACATCTGGGGTGGAGTGTGAATGCGTTGTATGACAGTGACATGTATGTGGTATGAATAGAGGAGTGATTGTTGTGGGGATTTCTCTCAAAATTATAGGGGAGAGGTTTTTATAATGAGTATTAGTTTATATCTTCAAGTACATTGTTGAGAATATGAATTAAGCACAGTAATTGAATACATCATTGTACAAGGCGTGTTTATGAACAAGATGAAATTTGTAAATAATGTATGTATATAAAAAAATGAATATGAGCAAAGACGTATCATAAAAATAATTTATATAAAAAACAAAAAAATAAATATATGAGTTGAAATGCTTAAACACAACTGACTGTCTCTTTTTCATGTGAACCCACAAGAAATCAACTATTAAGTGAAAGAAATAGAGGTCTAGAGGGATACCGTTCAGTTTTTGTTTCACAGTGTCTTTCTCCCCCTAATCCCTGACCTAAAATAGTACTTTTAAGGGGGTACCTTTTTCTAACTGACTTATTGTGGTTTTTCAATCACAGGTTGTTTCACCTGAGAATACTACATCTTCGTCAAGGTAAGCGAACGTGCCTAGTCACTATATGCTCTCTCCTTCTTGGGCCTAGGTTATATCTCATTCACGTCTAGGTGTTGGAACAAAGTCTACATAAAGCCTTCCTCCAGGAGCATTCGCCCTTTTTCTCCTGGGTATCTATTTATTGTCTTAAACTAAGGTCTTTTTCTTCTATACATTCGGTGCTCTTTACATCTATATTTTTCTCTCTAGATACGATATATCATTTCATCCGATACAACTCTAAGTATCACTGATTTTATACTAGTGGAGGATAGGCACACTTATGTATAATCTTTAACCAACAATCTGAGTACTTAGAATGGAAGCCTTACAGACTTTTGGATTCACTGATGCTGACTATATAGCCTTAATTGGGAGTACCAGCAACCCAAATAGCAATACCACACTAACTAACGTAGCTAATAGCGAATGGCAAACACTATTGAACTTAAAGAAAAAATGTAAGAGAATGGAATCTCATGCCACCTATATGCTAGAATACCTTAAGGCGGGAGTTATTCCATCGGGCTTACGAGTCCGAAACACCCCGACATTATTTGTGGAACTACGGAAATTTTTGGAAAGATGGTCCCACATAAGCAATAGATGTTCAAGGGATTGGATGATCCTAATTATTGAGACAGCGAAGGAGCTAGTGGCAGCTCTTAATACGCAGATCCAAGAATTAGAAGACAAACTTAAGAACAATACATCTTTAGATGAGGCAAAGTCGAAATTAGACAGTATCAATGCCGACCTGCATGACTTTGAGGAATATATCTTAAAAAAGAAAACAGAAAAACTGAAGAAAGATATCAAATGGTTTACGCAAGAAAAGGCATATCCATACCTCAAAGCCAATTACTATCAAGAATGGCAGAACGAAAGTAACCCCAACACACATGGACAGTACAATAAGAGAAAAGTGGTCACCTTTTCAGATACAAATTCCTCAGAATCCGAAGGAGATGTCCCTAATAATTATGAGGACACCCCTCAAGGTCAACGCCCGTATAGAGGAAGAGGGGCCGAATATCAATCATACTACCAAGCCCCCCAACCTTTTTTAGGGAGAGGCCGCGGACGGAACAGATTCCGCTACACGAAGTCGGACAGGAGAGGATACCAGTCCATGGACCCTCAACCTCCTCAGATGTATATGAGGACGAGAAATCAGCAATACTGGAGGAATTGAAGGGTGAAATTGGAACAAACACCATACCTATTTTCAACATATCGTCACACAAGTTGAAACCAGAGGAAACAGCTGTCCTAAGTAGAGGACTGTCCTTCGTACCCAATACGAACTGCAACAGGTTTAAACTGATGCAAGACATTTTTTCCTTTTTTAGGAAGATTCGCCTTAAAAAGTTTTTTATGGGCAGAGAGGAAGGCGAGCCAGATGGTAACCTCTCAGGATGTAAATTAAAATCTACCTTTACACCCACTCTGGAAATGGTAGGTGCAGAAGTATCCATCTTTGAAAGATCTGTCCTCAATGATATGAATAAAATTTTGAAATACAACTATCACAGTAAACCCAATCTGACAGCTGTTGAGAGTAAGGCACTTATGGAACTTCACAACACACCGGAGTTGACCATAAAACCCTGTGATAAAGGGGGAGGCATAGTGCTCATGGACACCAAGAAATACGAAGAAAAAATCTACCAGATGCTGAATGTGGCTGAGCATTATAGACCCATAAGATCAGGAGCAATTACAAAATTGAAAGAAACTATAGATCATGCAACCAGTAAGGCATTTGAGGAAGATGCCATATGTGAAAAGGAATACTTGTTCTTAAACAAAACGAATGCAGTAATCCCAGCTCTCTACGGTGTGCCCAAAACACACAAGAACATCCAAGATCCACCTCTACGTCCCATAGTTTCCTCAATCAATTCCTCGACAGAACCACTGTCCAAGTATGTGGACAAGTTCTTATGTCCTCTCACCACCCAATACAAATCCTACATTAAAGATACAGGGGATATTATCAAAAAACTGGAAAATGTACCCTATGACCCCAAGAACGAAATTATGGTCACTCTGGACATCGAAGCACTATATACAAATATACCGCAACAAGAGGCAATAGAGGCGGTTAAAACACTCTTAGAAAGATCACCAGGAGAAAGACCTAATGAGTTTATAATTGAATGTTTGGAAATAGTGCTAAAAAATAATTACTTTGAGTTCAGAGGGGACCTATATCAACAAACTAAAGGTACCAGTATGGGGGCATCATGTGCCCCCAGTGTGGCCAATATATATATGGGGGAATATGAACTCAAACACATTTTCAATGAAATTGCCCCCTTCTATGAGAATGTCAGTCAATGGCATAGATTCATCGACGACATTTTCTTTATTTGGCGTGGAGACAAAGAAACTCTTGACATGTTCATCAACTGGCTTAATGCCAGTGATAAAAATCTAAAATTTACCAGCAACATCAGCACCACATCAGTTGAGTTTCTGGACATCACAATACAGGAAGAGGAGGGTAGGATCGCAGTTGGGTTTTTCAGAAAACCCACCTCCAAAAATACAATATTGTCACACACAAGTTACCATCCTAACTGCCAAAAGGACTCTATTCCGTTTGGAGAGTTTCTACGCATTAGGCGTAATTGCTCAAACATCAAGGACTTTGATAAACATGGAGAAGACCTTAAACAGAGACTGCTTGAACGAGGATACCCTAAGCGATTAATAAGAACAGCATACAAAAGGGCACGATATTACAACCGGGACGCCCTATTAGTAGGGAATCCCCGCTCAAAGAATGACAAGTTGGTATGCGTTGTGAACCACTCGACCTTAAATTTTAAAATAAAAAAGGTCTTGAACAAGAATTGGCACATTTTAAATACTGCGGAGGAATCCGAAACTATTCAAAAACCAATCCTTGCATTCCGCAGAAATCGTAACCTAAAGGACAGCCTCGTGCACACCAGGCCTGTACGACAACAGACTAATTCACAAACCACCTTAGTAGGCCCACAGATCTTGGGAAACCACAAATGTGGCACATGTGTTGCATGTGACAGTGCAATTGTATCTGAATTTTGGCAGTACCAAGGAAAGAGGGGTAAACTGCGAGACCTCACCAACTGTAAAAGCCAGAACCTGATATACCTCATATTATGTCCTTGCGCCCTAGGCTACGTAGGTGAAACGGGTCGTGAGTTCAGAACACGATACAGTGAGCACAGGTCTGCTATTAGAACTAAGAAACTACTAAGCCCAATGGTACAGCACTGCATGGAGTTCCAACACAATGAAAAAGAACTCAGATGGCAAATACTAGAAAAAGTCAAGCACATTGCGGGCAAAGACATCCAAGATGTCAGGAAGATACGGGAGACCTACTGGATCTATACCTTGGATACAGTTAAAACGGGCCTTAACGAGGAAATTTTGTGGCACACAGGATAAAGCCTCTACAGACCGCCTTATTTGCCCCCTGTATGATTACGAAAAGACTATAAGACATTGGCAAAAAGCACATGGAGTCTTTTGACTTAAGCAGGAGTAGACAAAAGGGTTATTTGGTCTATCTTCTGACAGCTTGGATAACTTGCCATTTTTCACTAGGCACAGGACCTCTCTAAAAACCATTGCAGATGATCAACCTGCACAAATAAAGATAGGTTGTAAAGATAAGATTGGATCGTACGTGTGACAGAGAAGCCAACTACACCTCGCCTACTAACCGCTTTTGCCTGCTCATGGCTAGATAGACTAACAGGCTAAACAGCAAGACAGGCCAATTGCTGTACATGCAGCAGACCAGTGTCTGGATTTCGGAAGTACTTTATTTCCATAAGTATGCCAGCATATACCACAACAGATAAGTTAGATTGCCTCAACTGTTGGCTATGTTGGGAATTAGTCAAAATAAGAGTTATCGATGGCATAAGAAACTGTCATCTAACAAAATACCTCCACACGACCCGATCTTAGAGTAAGGTGTCGTATTGCGATAAAGTATCATTAGTTACATGAATTACCCTTCATTGGACCGAAATATGTTTGACCAATATTTATTAGAGAATAATTCCCTGGGGCACTAGCACGATTAAACAGACTTGGCTGCTGTATAATTGCGAAAGACCAAACCCAAAATGGCGGCGGAGTTTGCTAACAACAGACCACCATCCTGAGTATGCATCATTTGCCAACCACTGGTAGGATAATATCTTAATAATTGGATGATAAATCCCCGGATACTTTGCAGACAATCCCAATGGCAAAACGGGCATTATAAAAGACTCATTCCATCCAAGCAAGCTCAGTGATTACCCTATTAAGATGGAATTGATCTGGCTGCCACAAAACAGAGCATGACCCAATTCAAAATGGCGGCGGAGTTTTCGTTTAACAACAGATTACCATTCCCATTATCATTTATTTGCCAGCCACTGGTGTGGCAATATCTTGAAAACAAGATGACAAATCCCCGGGATTATCGGTGACAATCCCAATGGCAAAACGAGCGTATAAATGTTTCACTCCATGTAGATAAATACAGCGATTACCCTTACAAGATGGAACCGCCAGAAACAAAGGCATTTGGGGCGGAGCGCATGTTGGCGCGCAGGAGAACATGTGACTTTACATCGCAGCTGCCGGAAATTAGTAAGCCCACATCGCTTTAAAAGGGAGGAACTTTTCCGCCACCGCACTGGATGCTGAAGCCCGTGATGCGAGTTACAGAAAGAGACCATGAAATAGCCGACAGGTAAGGCACCGAGCTAGAGAGAATATAAGTCTAGCACCCTTGAGAGTTAGGTAGATTTAAGTTCGCTTTCGCTGACTGAGTTTTTGACAAATTCGGAGTGTAGGAAACTAACATCTAGTAAAGTACGCGGGGCCCAGTAAATCATAGTGGCAATCCCTAAGCAAACGCAAAAGAGTGGCTGATATTAGTGGGATAAGATTATTTAGGGGACCCCTGAAACTATCAAGAGGGCTAAAATGATAACAAATACGGAAAAGGTATTAGCAGTCATGCAAATATAGTATATAGTCCATCAGTACGCACATACTAAAAATATCCTGTTATCTACTAGATCACCATAGAAGAAAGATAGACATCAGTCAACACGGTAACTGTACTACGCTACGAAAAGAATTTACGGGATAGACCAATACTACGCTGTTCCTTAGAAAACGCTTGTGGAGGTAATCGCAGAAATACATACATAACAACAAGATCTAAATTGTTTAATTATAACTTTTTTTAAACGCTATTCGAATTTTTACAGCTTCATGAGCAGCCCCTAGGGGCTAGTGAGCCATCAGCACTACGAGAAAGGCTTTGAAAAGCAAATCCGAATATATGATCCAAATAAATACATGAGGAAATGTGCAACCGACTATTAGGATCGTAATACGGTCTCATTAAGGTATTTACATAATAGTTCAATTTCTCACAAGCGGAATTGAGAGAGCACATAGAAGTAGTGGAACATGGAATAATAATCATATAATATCTTTTTGCAGTATTTGATTACATTGTAAAAAGGAAAAGGACGTCATCAGCTACATCGTTTGTGGGGAAATTTCTCACTACGTGTGGAATACCGGAATACAGGTAGTTCCAAAACCCTTACTTTTGTATGATTATGCATAACAGATTATGGAGACCAAAGTAAGACTCTTAATAGAGGATAAAGGTCAATAGAGAGAGATAAATTGTTCTCTGTTTAAAATGACGTTTTACCTGCACTATATATCACTTTTGCCTATTCTTTCTACTCTTTGATTTCTCAATACACACCATTTTCAATTTAGTAGGGAGCCATATAGCGACAGGCACGCTAGCCAGTTTGACAGAAGTGGAAATTCTTGGTTTTTAATTGTAGCTTGTAGAGAATGAAGCCAGCATTCTCCTGTGGGACACATAAATGTATGAAATTAACCGCTGATATTCTCCAATTGTTTTACAGAACACTAATCCCCTCATCCTTGCCCGCGATAAACTCGCAAACATAAAGGTCCTGAAGAAGGTGGCAAGAAAAGAAATTAGATCCACCGAAACGTGCGTCGACCAAGATAGAGTGTCACACCCTAGTAATTGGCACCATAATCTAAGGGTTGAGTAATCAGCCGAGCTCTGGCCAGTCCAGCAACATCGATGGTGCACATCTGGGGTGGAGTGTGAATGCGTTGTATGACAGTGACATGTATGTGGTATGAATAGAGGAGTGATTGTTGTGGGGATTTCTCTCAAAATTATAGGGGAGAGGTTTTTATAATGAGTATTAGTTTATATCTTCAAGTACATTGTTGAGAATATGAATTAAGCACAGTAATTGAATACATCATTGTACAAGGCGTGTTTATGAACAAGATGAAATTTGTAAATAATGTATGTATATAAAAAAATGAATATGAGCAAAGACGTATCATAAAAATAATTTATATAAAAAACAAAAAAATAAATATATGAGTTGAAATGCTTAAACACAACTGACTGTCTCTTTTTCATGTGAACCCACAAGAAATCAACTATTAAGTGAAAGAAATAGAGGTCTAGAGGGATACCGTTCAGTTTTTGTTTCACAGTGTCTTTCTCCCCCTAATCCCTGACCTAAAATAGTACTTTTAAGGGGGTACCTTTTTCTAACTTGACTCTAGGTACACGACTAGTTATCACCCAGAGACAGATGGCCAAACGGAGCGCACAAACCAGGAGTTAGAGCAGTATCTAAGACTCTGCTTATTAGAACAGGAAGGAGACTGGCCGGATTATCTGTGGGCAGCGGAGTTTGCCCACAATAATGCAAAAAACATGTCCACAGGTTATTCCCCCTTTTATTTAAATACAGGAAGACATCCCCATCAAGCTGTAGATTTTCAAGAGGTAGATGTTCCAGCAGTAACAAATTTAGTTGATCACATGACAAGAGTGCATTCACTAGCCACAGACAATTTAACCAAGGCAAAGGCGACTTACAAATTCTATTCTGATAAACGAAGAAGGAAGGAACCTGACTTACTAGTTGGAGAAAAGGTTTGGCTAAACACAAAGAACCTTAGGCTCAAGGGGGTTAGGAAGTTCCAACCCAGATTTATAGGGCCATACGAAATTGAGAAAAAACGAAGTACTGTAAACTATCAGTTGAAGTTACCCAAAGGATTGCGGGTGCATCCCGTTTTTCATGTCTCCTTATTGAAAAAGGTTTCAAGAGGCCTACGAGTTAAAATACCCCCAAAACCAATCCAAACTGAATTGGGGGAAGAATTTGAGGTACAGCGAGTATTGGATTCCAAGATACGAAATGGCCAAATGTACTATTTATTGGATTGGAAAGGTTATGGGCCCGAAGAAAGAGCGTGGGAAGTTTCTTCAAACATCCATGCTCCTCGTCTGATTAGGGAATTTCACAGGAGATTTCCTAATAAGCCCAGGGTGGGAGGACGCCCTTTGAGAGGGGGTACTGTCAGGACCAGCAGAGCAGGCGCAACAGTGATCCCCAAGCTAAAAGGAGTAAGACTGGAATCTAAGATGGCCGCCGCTGTTGGAACGTTTGGGCAGCAAGTTAGCGCTCTAGCGTTCCAGGACAATCAATAGGATCCAGGTGTCAGCCCGGTGGAGAGGCGCACTTCACCGGAGTCGTGAGGAGAGAGAGTCGTAGTTTTGTGCCGTTCGTCTGAGAGGAGAATTCGACGTCAAGTCTGAGAGGAGAATTCGACGTCAAGTCTGAGAGGAGAATTCGACGTCAAGTTTGAGAGGAGAATAAGTTTCCAGAGTACTAAGTAAGACTGTTCCGTAACTCCCCTCGGAGTTAACTAGTGAGAGTTACTTACCTGCAAGAGAGAACTTAGCGGAGAAAGACGAGCTCATGTTATCTTGTTATACTAGAATAATCTGTCATAGTATCAGTACCTGTTTTTGAAGAAAAGTTTGTGAGGAGAATTTTCAGTGACAACGAGAAATGTAATTCTTATATCCCTCAGTAAAAAGTCCAGTCAGCAGTCTGAGAAGGAACCCGACTTTCAACCCACAGGGAATTGCCTTGAACTGAGATCACCTCAGGGTAGTGAAATAATAGAGCAGTGCGCAAAATCAATGTAGTGGGGCAGAACCCTACAGAGTAGCGATAAAAGACTCCCAAGAAGCTTCTTAGGAATCCTTCCAGTTGAGCAACTTCACGAGGAGGAATAAGAAACGAAAAGACATGGTAGCAGTACACATTAAGTAGAAGAAGATGAAGTACTCCCCAACAGAATCCAGTTAGAGGCGCCGTCAGTGGTTTTTAGGGTAAGCGAGTCAGTAGTAGCAAGAAATAAAAGCCAGGTTGAGGGAGAGAGTAGGATAACTAAGAAAGATCATTTGTATTGCAGAAAAGCTACACCACAAGGCGACACACCACCACACAACAGAAGAGGAGCATCGGTCACTAACGTTAGGGTGGGTATAACCTGGAAAGGTCACTTAGGGCGTAGTAGAGAAGAGATTAGAGTAGGGCACCAATTAATCATTACCTTTTTTCCTCACAGTACGTCCGCTTCTACCACAGCAGTGGAAGATAGGAAGAGCGAAAACACTCAAGAAAGAAAAAGACGTAGTGGCTGTCTCTTCTCTGTCCAATTCCCCTTTCCCCCCACCGGTTCACTTGGGCTTACTTGTGTCGATCGACGAGTGGCCCAGAGAGCTGGGAAGAAGCGTTGGGAACTTTCTGCTCCCGAGCGAAACAGAAGAGCACTGAGTCTGACAGTTATTAAAAAGAAAAAAATTGTTGAAAAAAGAAATAAAAGAAGTGTTAAAATGGGGGTCTAAAAGCAGGGAGTTATTGAAGTGCCATCTTCTGGAATGATTAGAATGGGGCATGATATCAAGCAGAATGGAAACAGGAGCATGATCAGAGATAAGTATGGGGCCTATGCCAGCTGAGAATAAGGATTGGGAAACATTGTGTGATGTAAAAATATAGTCAATTCTTGATTGGGTCTGATGAGGGGAAGAGTAAAAAGTGAACTCTTGTAGAGATGGATTGCAAAGTCTCCAGGCATCAGTTAAGTGTAAGTGTTTTATAGTTTGTATAAAGGTTTTGTGTGCTTTTGAAAGGATGAACAAAACTTTAGATTTCCGATCCAGAAAAGAATCGAATACTTGGTTGCAGTCCCCAGCGAGGATTACATTATTAGCATTGTTATGAGGGATCAGTTGATGTATATGGGTCCAAAAAGGGGCGACGCCAGAAGTAGGAGCATAAACATTGAAAAGAGAAAGCGAAACTCCATCAATCACCACTTTGGTAAACAACCATCTACCCTCATTGTCCTTCTCTTGTGAAATGAGGGAAACCTTCAATGATTTGTGAACTAAGGTAATAACACTATTTCTTTTGCCATCGCCACCAGGAGAGATAAAGATTTTACCAACCCAATTTTTCTTTAAGGATTCAGGCTCTGTGAGATTAGTTTCTTCCAATAAAACAATTTTAGCATCCAGTATAGATAAATAAGATAATACACATTGTCTCTTAATAGGGGAGTTTAAACCTTTAACATTCCATGTAATCATCTTTAAAGCCTTAAATCAAGAAGGCAATATGAATAATAAAATGAACCAGCCTTAATGCAAATATCATAAAAAGATAAGTGAGATACAAAAAAATAAAGATTAACCTTGAAACTTAAAAGAGTGACGAGGGAGGAAAGAAGGAAGAAAAGGAAACATTGTAAGAGAAAAAATACAAGGCTGATGAGATGAAATAGAACAGGAAAGGGTAAAAGAACAGAAGAGATACCAGAGAAGGAAGTCAAATAAGAGGTTGAAAAGGTACAGGAAAGAAGAAAAAAGAAGAAATGTAGGAAAAAAAACATCGACCAGGGATGGGGGGGGGGGGGCGGGTCGTGAAACCACATGGAACAAATGGCATGACCAAAGTCGACCGAACGAAGGGCGGGGAAGGGATCACGCCATTCGAAAAACAAAACAACTGCGGGCATCGAACATCAACAGATCTAGAGAAGGGAAAAAAACAAGGAATACTGAAAGGATTATCACAGCAAGTTATGCAATTAATCAATTAAATTAATAAATTACACAACTGAACAAAGAACTTAGCCACTGTAGATATTAATAGCAATTAACAAACAAAGAAAAGATATACATCAAAGGACAAGATAAAATCACAAAACATTAATAAGATCAACTATTATGTGAGGTTGAGGCTTCCGAAAGGTCCATAGTCTCCGACTTGCATGAATTAATGAAGCTCTGTAATCGCAGTGGATCCTCATAGGTAGTCGTTCTATTCCTGTATGTGACCTTAAATAAACAAGGATGAAAAAGACCGTACCGGGCTCCCAAAGAACGTAGTTCAGGTCTCATCTTGAGAAACCCTTTACGTTTGTTAGCTGTTGCTTTAGCTTAGTCTTGTGCGAAAAATAGAGTCAATCCAGACCAGACAATGCGTTAAGATACTTTACCAGCTGACAAAGTCTTTAACAAGTCAGTGTGCTCAAGAAAATATAATATGACTTCTCTCGGTCTCTTTGCGAGGTAGATGTATTGGATAACGGACGTCCAAGTCTGTGTGCGCGTTGAATGTTCAGTATAGTTTCCACTGGCATATGAAGCAGCTTGGGGAGAAAGGATCTGAAAAAGCTGAGGGGGTCCTGACCCTCAACCCCTTCCGGAAGGCCATAAATACGTAGATTATTTCTCCTATTCCGATTTTCAAGGTCTTCGACCTGTTTCTGGAACGTGGATACTTGGGACTGAAGTGCCGTGACTTTAGTATCAGTGGCCCCAAGAGAAGGCATGCTGTGCTCAACTGCAGAGAGTCTTTAATCCATTTGAGACCAATTGTCAGTGAGAAATTGTAACTTGGTGTTAGTTTCCTCCATAAAAGGTCGAAGGTCTCGTATCTCCTCTAGCAATATCTCCATTGAGACAGGGGAGGTAGATTTGGGTGGAGATGAAGGATCTTTTTTTAAACGTTTAATATTAGATTTCCCTGTCGCTGAAGAAACATTTGTTGTAGAAATAGGACTCTTAGCTGAAGATGATGCAGAATCTTCCATCTTGGAGAATTCAGAAAAAATCCTTCAATTTTAATGAAGGATTGAGTGGGTTTCGAAGAGAGAAGCTCCGATCTCTTCAATCTACCCATGTAACACCAAGAATTCAGGTGTGTAAAATAGGTTCAATTGCAATATGGATTGCCGTATGTGAAGAGAACCCAACTGAACCCAAGTTTTTCACCAAAAGCACTTCAATTAGGGGGTCGGAAAAACTCTTATGAGATAAGTGGAGATTGAGCGGAGATTGAAATGGCTACCATCAACTATGCCTTCCACAACAGATAAACATCATGAGAGGAAGAATGCTAGAAATACAAGCAGGCAAGCAAAAAATAACCCCATATTAAAAAGAATAAGCGTTGCTGCAGTAGAATCGCAAATATTTAAAGTAGAAAAAGCCAGCCGTTAGAATGCTTCCCTGATAAAAGTACTCCTCTACGAGTGAGCATTCAAACTCAAAATGGCGGTCAATACTTTATCCCTAAGCTGATGTAAGCAATCACGTCAAAAAGAGAGGGCAAAGTTTCAAATTTGAAATAAGGGTAATTAAGGCACTCAGTCCAGTGAGGTCATTGCAAATATTGAAGAAGAGCAACTCACTGCAGTATGAAGCCTATACGTATAGAAAAAAGAAGACGGGGGCAACGAAAACAAAATGGCGGTCGCAACTTTACCGCGCTGGGGCTGGAGTCGTCTCCGTCAAAAATTACGACTTAAACGCTGAATTCAGGAGCACTGAGGATGACAACCTGCTGCAGACATCTTCCGACGCTCGCAGTGCTTTTTTGGCCGCGTTAAAATGTCGTGAAAGCGCGAAACCACCCCGCCGTTCCGAGGAGTCCTACTCCGGCACTGTCATGTTCCTTGGGCGTCAAGCCACGCCCCATGAAGCAAGTATTAATGAATGCACATCTGCTCAGTCTGTACACACCTGGTGAATGTCTAACGGTGACAGTGGATGCCAGTGGCGTGGGCCTGGGAGCCGTGCTGTCCCATGACAGAAGGGGAGATGAACACACGATCACATTTTTCTCTCGTGCTCTTAGACCACTGGTGAGACCATATTCTGTCATTAAGTGTGAGATGCTAGCATGTGTCTGGGTGGTGGTGTGCTTTAAAGCTTATGCTTGGGGAACAAGATTTATATTGCGGTCAGACCATAAACCGTTAATACCCATTTTGAGAGGGAGCAATGTTCATTCTACCAAAGCTAATGCTAGACTGGTAAGACGGATTGTAAAACTGCTCTAATATGATTTTTCTGTTGAGTATATACCAGATAGAAGGAATAAAAAAGCTGACTATCTGGAATACCAATCTCAGGAGAAGACAATAAGGAGGAGGTTGATGCCCAACAATATCTGGAGTGTGTGGT
Organism: Triturus cristatus; assembly: GCF_964204655.1. Taxonomy (NCBI): domain Eukaryota; kingdom Metazoa; phylum Chordata; class Amphibia; order Caudata; family Salamandridae; genus Triturus; species Triturus cristatus. Next base: position 423,691,659 of record NC_140594.1, on the reverse strand, counting down.
TGCTAATGTGTTTTGGTTAGATGACAAATGTGTCAGTGAGGGGAAAGTGTGCCCTCAACCAAGATCTTGTATTGAATAAAGTCGTGGAGTATGTTAGAAAAGGTTGGCCAAGCGAAGGTAACATTTCTGTGGAACTGCAGGCATATACTAAAGTGCAATCGGAATTAGCAATGGAAAATGGATTGTTGCTCAGGATGGACAAGTTGATTTCTCCTAATAAAATTAGGGACACACTTCTGAGTATAAGTCACGATGGTCATTTAGGCATGACTATGACTAAGAAAAGATTGAGAGAAATTTTCTGGTGGCCAGGAATGGACAGGGATGTGGAGGATTGGGTTAGCATGTGTGTGAATTATTTGAGCAATGACAAAGCTCTGAAATGTGTGACCCCGCCTATGGTTATTCCTGAGAGTCCTCAGAGAGTATGGGAAAGAGTTTGTATAGATTTTCTGTGGCTTTTTGATGTTTTATTCATGATCTATGTTTTGCCATTCTCCTAATTGATCACCTGTCAAAGTGGCTTGAGGTAAAATTAACCTGGGAGCCAAACACCAGAAATGCAATTACATTTCTCATTCATTTTTTTTCTGTGGAAGGTTTTCCCTCTGAATTATTGTATGACAATGGTGTGCAATTTGTTTTGTGTGAGATGGCGGAATTTTTAAATGGAGCAGGAATCAGGCACAAAAGGTACAGTCACTATCATCTCCATAAGAATGGTCAAATTAAGAGAGCAAGCAGAATGGCCTCTGACTGTGTCAGAGGGGCAGTAATTGAAGGTGCTGATGTGGTAGATGCAGTTCGTGCTATGCTGTGGTCATATCGTAGCATGCCTCACAGTGGGACAGGAATTTCTCCAGTTGTGACTTTGAGGGGCAGGATCTCACCAGATCTTTTGAGGCTGGCGTGGCTGAATAATCTGTCGAGGGTCAAGTCCAGTGGAGGGTTCACTCATGACATTGGAGAGATTAGAAATATAATTTGTGAAAGTCAGAGAAAAAACAAAAAGAGGTATGATGTGATTAAAGGATTCAAAACTGTACCTTTTGAGAAAGGCGATTGGGTGTGTGTGAGAACTACCAGAGTCCAGACGTGTTAAAGGATGAGTAAGATTTGGTCTAAACTGTCAGGTGGAGGGGGTGGGCAGAGATGGATACACTGTGAAAATACTAAATGGGCAATGGTGGAATTGTGCACCGTTAGTGAAAGTGAAGAGCCCTGAACGTGCTTGTTATGGGCCTGTGGGGGACAACACAAATAAATCTGCTACAACAAGAAAATGTATCTTTAGGATCCCTGGAAGATTCAAACTGGAATTTGAGTGCCTTATGTCACTAGATTTGCATGTGAATTTGCTTCATTATCATGTTGCAGGTGTTTTTTATCTTTCCATATGCTCTCGCCATTGTTTCCTGTTTTCAAAGAGCATTCTCATAATATTTTGCTATTTTTTGTCATATAGCTTCATCTTTCTCAATTGTTTTTGCATTGTTATGAGGTGAAAAAATTGGAGGTGTGGTATTTCTTGCCAACTCGTTACACCTACGTGCCACATTCGCTCGTGACACCGGCGTACTGATGGAATGCTGATGCCGATTCCGTTGGAGTACAGGTGGAACTAGCGGATGACGGTTGTGGTCTGATGGAGCCTCTGGTGTTGGCGAATGGCTGCCTGCATATGTTGTGACCTTTTATGAAATAAACTTGACTTCCACATCAACATGACGGTTGTTGTCTCCCTTGCAACACTCATCGATTTGTTTTTTCAAACATTCTTTCATTTCTTGGCGTGGACATGATATTTCTGTCATCTGAAGAGACAGGCTGCACCCTCAACCATGTATAGAGGCATGATCAGGGCTGGACTGGGAACCCAGAGTAGCAATGGCAATTTTGTCGTGGGGAGGAGAGGGTCTGTGCAAGTGTAAAGCACTGCTGCTTTTGTTACTGGAGGCCAATATTGCTGCAGCGCTGCAAAACCAGCCCCCAGTAACAACCAGCCACCCCCCTTCCGGCCTCCCGGGGAACCGCCCGCTGCCCCACCAAATCCGGCCATGGGCATGATGTCTAATATTTTTTAGTAAAGAGACAGGGCCCCTGTTAAGGCCTATCACTCATCAACACTGTATTCTTGTAGAGACTACAGAGAGCAGCATCTGTTAAACCACCCTTCAGTTTAAGAATACAGCCTGTGGAGCTCAGGCAGATGAGCCAGCAGGGCACCAAGCGGATGGACTCAACCAAAATCAGCAATGGCAAAAAATGTTGACACCAGCCATACTCACATTGTCAGAGGCTGCCAAAAAACAGGCTGCAGAGGCGTAGTTGGGTCAGGCAGCAGCGGCCCGTTATGCTCTGAAAACGGCCCATACCCATCCACCTAATTTTAAAAATGCCAGAGTACCAGAATGGACAACCTAACTGGAATGCGCGGTGACATCACAGGAGGCGGGAAACAAAAGCATTTCAGACATCATGCACAGACCTGTCAAGTACCATGCATCAGGCATTAGACTAAGGCATTTCAGTGTGGTGCTCCGCATCACCGCACTGAAATGCATTGTCACGCATATGCATAGTGCATAGTGCTTCAGCAGCCTTACTGAAGCGCTGCCTAAACTATATTATGGAGTGGCAGCTGGCAGCGCGCCACCCTTGGCGTGCGCGTGCTGTGCCAGTGCAGGCTTGGGTCTTGCAGCTGAGTTAAGGCTGCTAAGAGGCCCACTGCACAGTGCAAAAATGTTTCATTGTGAATATTTTCCGTGGCACGGTGCTCACAGCCTGACGTCACGGTAGTGCCCAGTGTGATTATATATCAAGTAGTCTGGCGCTGTGGGGGACTGCTGCTGCCGAAGGCGGCAAGTTTGTTTTAAAAGGAAGTGGCTCGGCTGGCTTTGCGGGCGCCGCAGCAATTATGGAGCTTGCAGTGCTGCCTGCTGCTAACAACTGCCTGGCCGCCAACGCGTACAACCTCACATCATGGTGCTGGTGACAGGCAGTTGCATAGGTCGCCCAGGACAGTCTGTCACTGGACAACAGAAGACTCTGAGGACAGCCCTGGACTAAGGAGGCGGGTGGTAAACGACTCGAAGTAAGTACCAGCCACCCGAGTTTCGATTAAACCATGGGCTGCAGTGCTAAAACATCTTTTAACGGTTTCAGTTACAGTTGTTCCTTGTATTATATGCGCTCTATGGAATACGGAGCAGTTAACAGTTTCCGTGTTTTGAGAACACTTGTCTCTGATGTTCTTTGTTGTCTATTTTTGAATTTTTATACAGTGCGAGCCTGAACTGAAGAAACTCTTTAGAGTAGCACCAGTTTTTAGGCCCGGCAGATTAGGATAACTGAATGTTTGGCAGGTCCAATGACCTCATGGTCGGCCGTGCATGCATTCTACCACATGTTGTGTTATGAAGGCCTGAAGGTTTGGAAAGCATATCAGCTTAAGGTGCTTTGCTCTTGGCTGATTAGTAGAGTCACTGCATGGCTACAGGTAAACAAAAATATGTAAATAAGAGGGTTTTAGAGGTGCATAAATGCAAGCGTCTACTAAATTGAACTGGTGTTTTAACCAATGTGCTTGTTTCCGGTCCAGGGAAGACATGGCTTGGCAGTTCGGGCTGGACTGTTCCCATGAGGCACAGGGTCAAGACTGATTTGCATATAGCTGTGTCTGAACTGGGGTGGCAAAGTAAGCTAAAGAATGATGATGGATTCAACCCAGATCTGTGACTGGGGGTGAGTGTTTGAAAAGTTTCAGCACTCCGTCCATCATCTCTTTGTGTTTGCTTGTTGTCGTGTTATACACATCTAAAGTTGGTAATTTGCATGCTCTATGAGGCTTCAATCAGACTAAGATTATGTTGCACATACCATGAAGTGAGTAAAATATGCATATATAACAACAGACCATACTCAGGCCAGAGACTCCAGATTTTTTAAGCTAAAAATGGCTTAATTGTAGCTGTATCCCACCTAAAGTGCCTCTGCTTTAATATGGGAGTGCTGGCTCACAGGTATGTGGGTACACACTTGGAAAGAATTATGTGTGTATTGTGGTACACGGGATGTCAGATGTGCAGATGCAGGTTTCATGGTAATCCCACATGTGCGGAGATGGCAGAAGTATGAGTGCACATTCGTCTCAGGTGCATAGAGGACGATACAAATTTTTGTCTGCGAGTACATATAAAATCGAGAATGTAAATTAAATTCAGTGCGTTGCAGGTGAATGAGCGCAAATTATGAGTGCAGTGAGTCCGCCGCTGTGAGTACCATGTTGACTGACAGTGGCTCCTCCGCGAATAAACTTTAGTTTTCACCATATCATACTTCACCCCCTCCATCAACCTACAGTGAAATGCCGCTCCCTGTGTGCCACCAGTTTGCTACCTGTGATCATGGCGACCATTGGGAAAGCAGGCAAGCTTTTACAATCCTCTCTGCTGATGCAAGATCTCAAAAGAAAGTCAGCAAACCTTTCAGTGTTTAAAAATAGTCCCTCATGAATTCTAAAGGAGGAGAGAGGGGTGTAATTTCTGATATTTAACTGTTTCCCTCATCTTCATTGCTTGATTTTGCTCACGAGCAAGTGCCACTCATAGTCGTTTAAATGTCACTCATAATTACAATGAAATTATGAGAATGTCACACATATCTGAAACCTTGTCAGCTATGCATGCAGCCAGTCAATTAACTAAAGAATCGTAGCAAATACGACAATATTGTCGAAATAAAGCTTTATGAAGTGAAGTGAAATACGAAAATAACGCATTACATTTTTTTTAGTAGTTCAGTGTTTTTAGAACGATTCTTACGCAACCGAGTCCACACGTGCTCTGCGTACATAGGCCGGAGCTCAGTGAGCCACGTAAGGCGCTCAGTACACAGCGATTTGCGATCGTCCTCGTGTCATTGCCTAATCCACTTCCGGTATCAGAAGCCGGGCGGGCTGCGTCAATTGATTTAGGAATAGGAGGAAAGACAATCCTTCAAAGAAGATAAGCGAATTAGTGGGCGCGGATGAAGGGCCCGGCGCTTCTTTTCGGCCCTGGACTTTGTCTCGTTGCAACGTCCCTAAGACGGGGCCACACATCCTCTTAGTTCAGCTCGTGCCATCTGCTGCATTTTGCAGCGGGATCAAGAATGCGGATTGAGGCGGGAGGGAAGTCCTCTGTCTTTATAGCTGAAGCCACGAGGCCATGGAGGCCCTGGGGAACAAAAGGGAGCGCAGGTTTATGATATGCTAACTTCTGTCCTTGGGGAACAACCTTCAGAGGCGTGGCTTCAGGAAGAGTGTTTGAGGTGTTACATCCCCCTAATGAATGTATTTTCTGGTAAATAGTTGCTTATGGGGCTTTCAGTCCAGTATTGTGTAGTTTCTTTAGGATTTCCCCAGGACTTTTTACAAACACACAGGTAAAAACGCACTCACACACCCAGTACAGTGACATTTCTACCTATGAATTTAGAGTATGGCAGAGACTGGGCCTCATTTATGAGAAGTGACGCATCGCTGCGTGAAAGCAGCGATGCGTCACTTCTCAGTGCGCCCTCCTTGCGACACCAATGATGCGTCATATTTATAATATGACGCATCATGTCGCAAGGAAAGACAGATACGTCAGTATAACTGACGAATCTGTCGGCGCAAAAAGTGGCGCATTGCTGGAGTTGTGTCGGAAGTCTGACGCAACTCCAGCAATGTTCCTTTCACATGGGGCAAGCCCCATGTGAAAGGGCCTGCGTCACCCTTACGCCTGCCATGAGGCAGGCGTCAGGTTTTGACGCATTGGCGTCCTAGTAGTGGCGCAGTGAAATCTAATAGATTTCGCTGCGCCACTCCTACGACCCTTTCTTGCGGGGGTACGCCCACCCTGCATACATTATACCTGGCGCAGGGGTTTACGAAGTGACACATCTTCCTAGATGCGTCACTTCGTAAATATGGCGCGACATTGCGCATGTTTGTGACGCACCAGTGGCGCAAAAGGGACGCCGGGGCTCATAAATGAGCCCCTGTGTCGCTAATGGTGCTGATAGTGGTGTTCCACACTGACGCAAGGATATTGGGCAGCCAGGAGGAGTCAAGATTCCCATGTGGGCACAGGGTGTTAGGGTTGTCCTGTTCATCATTAATGCTACTTAGTCAGCACAGGAATAATATATTTATAGTAACTGGCACACTGGTGCATTGCAAACTATATATTGCCCTGAGCGCTTTTGAAATTATTGTCCCCACTGCATCAGTCAGCCTGGAAAAATGCAAGGCTAGAAAAAAACGAGAGTGCCAGCCGTGTATTACTTGTCCCAAGTTGGCTAATCAACTATGGTGGTCATTTAACAATCCTAACTATGCTACTTTGCTCTAGGAAGAGGAGACGTTTGTCGAGGAAAGTCTGAGTGCCGCAGTCGGAAAAAGATAGACACAGAGGACAGGTACCTAGCACATCACATACAAACAGGAGCGCAACTAGACCTGAACTTTGAGGGGGGGGGGGCTAATACTCCCAGCCAGGGCTGGCCCTAGTACTGGTCGCACGCGGTGCAACAGTCTTTTTTGGACCCCCCCCATTTCCTCCTTCTCCATGAATTCCCTCACTACCACTCGCCAACAATGTACCTCATCTCTCTATAGCACCTTTCTGATAAACATTTCATTTCTTTATAGCACTACTCATAGTTTACTCACACTCAGTTCTGTGATCTACATGGTACACGTTCTTTGTAGCAGGCACATTAACCCTCTGCGCTGTGTGGGTGGCAGGAGTGCTCATGTGAGTGCACGGTGAGAGATGCAACAGTGTGAGAGCAGGGTAAGAGGAGTGACTGCAAGGTGAGTGAGGTGACCATATGAAGTTGGGTGCGGATGTAAGTGCAGAGTGGGACAAATGAATGCATGGTTAGTGATGGGCTTGTTTGAGTGAGTGAGATTGCAGACTGAGCAGCGAGGAGGGCAGGTGAGTGAAGTGTCACATGAGTGTAGGGTGAGTAGTGTGCTCAAATTACTGCAGCGTGAGGTACAGGGTGAACAGCACAAGTTGCATTGTGAGTGCAGAGTGATCACTGAGTGCGGTGTGAGCGGGTGAATGGTGTGAGTGCATGGTGATCAGTGTGTGTGCAGGGTGAGCGTGAAAGTGAAGGGAGAGAATGAGGAGTGAGTAGTCTGAATGCATGGTGCCTTCCCAGACACTTGAAGTAACTCAGCTTGTTATTGACAGACAACGGCATAGGGTTTCAGATATAAGGTTAACTATTGCTATTATGGCATTAATCAGGGATCGAGGGTGGAGGAAATAAATAATGTGCTGATCCTGCAACAAACTTCCAGTATTATGATTAGGGTTGCCAGCTCATTATTTTAATGCCCCAGACGGTACAACAATAAGCAGTCATCTAAAGCTGTGTTTTCAGCACTTATCTGTGCATACTTCCGAACAGCAAACACTTTTAATTGTGTTGCAGGGCTGCCTGAATGATCCATGACTGATAATTAAAGGGAACAAAGACAGAAAAGTCACATCACAAATTAATACATACTTTTTTAGTTACAACCCTATTTAGGGCCCGATTGCGATGCGAGCTGGAACGGCTCCAACCGTCAGTCGTAGCCCTCCAGCCCGCATCATAATCGTCTGGGCGTATTCCCTTCACACTGACCCATTTCGATGGGGTCGGTCGGAAGGGAATCCGAATCAGTTTTCCAAATGGCTTCCAACAGGCTTGGAGAGCCCATCCACCATTTGGAAAGCCTACAGAAACCCCCAGCCGGCTCTTTCCGGCCGAGGGATTACGATGGCAGTTTCCCACTGCCTTTCTGTGCCAGCCTTCTTGTGCCGGCCTTTCCGACACAGAAAGGCATTGGGAATCTGCCCTGGGGGCTCCCAGCAGGGCCCCTATGGCTGCAAAGCCACCGAATGGCGGTCTAAGGGGCACCTATGGTGCCCACCTGTTGATCCCGCAACCCGGTGGCAGGCACCTTGAGGATGGAAATGCATGCTCCCATTGTAAAAAATAGGACTGCGACCGAACAGGGTTCGGTCACATCCACCTTCCTGGGCTGGAACCGATGACAGGACGTTGTTCGGTTCTAGTTACCAACCGATGTCGGATGGACTCTGGTCCATAAGAACATCGGAATTGGGCCCTTAGTGTCAAGATGTTGTCTTTGCACGCTTTTTAAACAACACATGGCTGGCATTTTTCTTTTGGCAACCCTAATTCATATATTTATTTTCATGAAATGCATTCTCACACTACAGCAGTAAATGTAAAATACAAATGTAAGGAATACGTGGGGGCACAGGGGCTACTGGAACCAGAAAAAAAACTAAACCTCGGTAACCAGTTTACAAAGGTATGTAAATATGCAAATGGTCTTTAAAGACCTGTAAAAACTTGGGCGTGCCAGAGATAAGACTCCAGAAACTGGATGAGACACATGACGGGGGGAGCTGAAGCCCTTTTAGCCCTATGGGTGTTACGCGCCTGCATACAATCAAACATTATTACCCAACTTGTGGCTCAGAGCTTGAGCCACAAATCCTGGCTCACCTCCTCTAACCTTGAGCGTCTCAATATAAGCTGTTTACTGATGTGTGTACTTTTCAATAAATCATTTTATTTATTATTCAGACTTGTGTTTGCTTTGTATCTTTGAGTGTGGATACAAGTTTTACGCCCATGGTTGTCTCTTTTTCTGCTCTTGAATTGAGGCGTCTTTTCCAAATTCCGAATCAATATTCTCTATATCATTTGCCATTGTATCGCTCCTGTGGCGGAATCCCTGCCTTCGAAAGGGTGCCTAGGGCCTTTTCATGTTACCTTCTAGAAATATGGGCCTAATGGTATTATGGGCTAGACGTACAAAGGGTTTTTGAGGTCACAAACGGTCCAATTTGCAGATTTGGGCCGTTAGCAACAACAGAAAAGCTTATTTTAATGTACAAAAGGCAAATTGCAATTCAGTAACTTAGAGGGTCATTACAATGGCGGACGGACTTCAGTTCATCCGCCATCGTTTCCTATTTGGGACCGTCCACCTACAAGGCTGCAGTCCCACAGTAGGAATCACCATGCGACTGCTACCGAGACAGTCGCATTGCCTATTCTTTGTATTGCGGCGTGTGCTGCTGGCCGCAGCATACACCGCATGAGAAAAAGGGGTCACCACACATATCTCTCCATTATGTGGCAGGCACCATGCTGTGCCTCCCACATGGTGCAGGGACATGTAGGGGGGACCATAGGTGCCCCCTAGTGCCCACAGCCTAGGGCTGGGGGGAAGGGGGGCCACTACGGGCCTCAAATGTCCCTTTCTGCCAGCTTTTCCATGGCGGGTTAACTGTCATGGAAAGGCTGGTGGGGAGGGACATGATAATCACTACGGCGGTGCCTAGTAGCCGCCGCCACCAATGCAGGGGTTGCGAGGCCCTCCACTGCACCAGGTCCTGTTGTGGCGGGTGGGAAAATTGGTTCCGATGGCGGTGAGACAGCTACCGAAAGCCTGTCGGTGGCGGTCTTACCGCCATCGTAATGACACCCTCAATCACAATTTTCATTTGCGATCCACTATTTGGAAGTGGCATCTTTAGGGCATCTCTTCCAAATACTGATTCACAGTAGTATGTAATGTTTTGCGACCAAATTCTGGTTCGTAAATGGGAGGTAGTCCCAGTGGGCCCCCTCCCCTTTCAGAATGTAAAAAAAAAAAAATTAAGAGCAGGCAGTGGTCCCAAGGACCTCTGCCTATCCTTCACTTAAAATACAAAACTTATATGTTTCAGTTTTTTTATAAAGGAACGTGTCCCGTTTTCCTTTAAGTAAAACGGGCCTCATTTAAATAAAAATTCTTCATTGACAAGTGCATGTGAAGGCTATCCTTCCTAATGGTTCTCAAATTGTGACCTATCTCATTAATATTCATGACCCACTAGGAATCACTAATTTTAAAAAAAGTTCCATACGCTAGGAATAGAGATCTCCTAACTGTGTTTGGAGATAATCGCAATTAGGAAATCGCTGTTCATAACGTTAGTATATCTGGCCCTCTGCTCTTTTAGTGTGAGCTGTGAGAAAGTGCCAACTTTCTTGCATGGTATGCCCCCACTTTTTGCTGAATTGCTGAATGTACTTTGACTGAGTGTGCCCTGGACTCCTGCCAATCAGGTGCCCAGGGCCTATGTTCCTTCCCTAAAACAAACCAAACCCAAATTGGCAAACCCTGGCCACATGTCAGCCCCTGGTAAATGGAACCCTAAGTACCCAGGGCTTTGTGACCAATGAAGGCCTCTAGGAGCTGCAGCACTCCGTGTGCCACCCACCCTTAGAGGCCCTGTACCCTTACACACATACACTGCCTTTGCAGGCTGAGTGTTTGGGTGCAAGACAAAAACAAAGTCGACATGGCACACATCCCTGTGTGCCATGCCCATCACCTACACTGCCATGGCATACATCAGTCACCCCTCTAGCTGAGTGCCTTATGCCAATGGTGTGGGCACAGGAGCAGGAGCCCTGTGCCCCTACAGTGCCCAGGTCCATTCCTGAGCCCTGTAAGTGCAGTGCTGCCATTTAAGAGTACATGGTGCTGAGAGCTCGTCAAACACGAACTCCACAGCACCATAATGGCAACACTAAAGAATGAGAAGTTTGGTATCAAACTTCTCAGCACATTAAACCCACACTGATGCCAGTGTTGGATGTAATGTACTCAGCACCCCAGAGGGCATCTTAGAGGTGCCCCCTTAAACCTAACCTACAAATCCACGTCTGCTCTGAGGCTGCCTAGGCTGCCACCCAGCAGACATGTTGCTGGACCCCTGGGTAGGAGAGCCCCTGCTCTCCTGGTCCTGCAACAATGCACATCCTGGGCGAGGTGCTAAATCTCCTCCCCCAAGATGAGCAGGGGGAAGCTTCAAAGGCATGCCGCCTCTGTGAGCTTCCCCAGGCCCCTGCCACCCCCCACTCTGGCGAGAAGCTTTGGCTGGAAACCCCAAATAAGGGCAGGGGATGTGCCAGCCTGCCAACCCCACCCCTCAAGTGGGGGAGGCGAGGTGAAGCACATCTCCGGGCTCTCGCCATCTTGAAGATGGGGAGCCCTACCCTATCAGGACTAGGCTACTGCGCCCCTCCCACAGGAGAGAGGCAGGATAGGGGTGTACCCACCCCAGGACGGGGACCCATTGGTCCCTGCCCTTCACCTACCTGTAACGCCCCTAAATCTAGTATTTAGGGGCGCCCTGAACCTTCCTTCCCCAGATTCCAGACTCAAAACTACGAAGAGCAAGAAGAAAGAAGACCTGCCCTGCAGCTGCTGAAAAGAGGAAGACACCAACTGCTTTGGCCCCAGCCCTACCGGCCTGTCAACCCTCGAACCTGCTCCTGCTCCAGCCCAGCATCTCTTGTGGCTAGCAACCTCACCAACCCCGATAGACCTGGCTACCTTTTGGCTCTAAGCCCCTGGGACTCCCATGAGTAGAGGCTCTACTCGAAACCTATCTCTAACCCCTGGCAGCAGCCCGGAACCGCGAACCCAGCACACTCTGCACCAGCCAAGCCTGGCCAGTGCCGGAGTGAACAAAGACCCTGAGGACGACCCCACAGCAACTGTGACCCCGAGTCTGGCACCCAATGACCTCCCTCGACACTCCTGAAGAAGCCTGCAGCCTCAGAACAAGGTGCCCCCCCAACCACGATCAACAGAGGGTAAGATTTCCCGACACCTAAAGGCACCCCTGCACGCGGTGCCCCTCGGCCCCCTGTGCCCAATCCCGGGGTACCTACCTATCCTCCAACTACCCAACTTACCTCTCGAAGTGGTGGTGGCACCTGAAGAGTCCTCGTCCCCGAGCTTGCAGTCTTTTTCTAAACCGGAGATTTCCCATTGAAATCCATTGAGCGCCCGAAGGCTCTAAAGCCCTCTGCACCCAGCCGCCCGAGTGGCCCTGGCAGTGAAAACTCTACACCTACCTACTTCCCCACTTGCCCTGAGTAAGTGACCAGGAGCCCAGCTCCCACAGCCGCGTGGCTTGCCAGTCAGCAGCCACCAAACAAGGCCCCCCTATCCCTCATAGGATAACATTGGGCCTAACTCTCTCTGCACCCGGCCGCCCTAGAGCCGCTGAGGGTGAACTAACTGTACCTACCTGACCCTGGGAGACCCCTGAGTCTGTGCCCAGAACCTCAACTCTGCCAGTCGAGTACTTACCCTTAAACCGCAAACTCTATTTTCCTCATAGGGTAACATTGACTGACTTTTTCCTGAAAGTTCTTCTAAGTGTGGACTTTTCAAATCTTCAAATATTCACCAAAAATCAGCTGAGTAACAAAAACGAATTTACTCACCTGCTCTTAGGTGAGCTCCCAGTGCTGGATCTTGGTGCCCAGCACTGACTCTGAAAAATACCTACAACTGTACTTACCCTTAACTCAATTTTCTTCCATAGGAAACCATTGACTGTTTTTCTGTGAAATTTCTTCTAAGTGTCGATTTCTGCAATCTTTAAATTTTCTTCAAAAATCGTATAAGATCTGAAAACATAATTGTTTTGGATAAAGGTCCCAGTACTGAGTCTTGGCACCCAGTACTGGATTACAAAAGTAACGAGAACATACTGTACCTGTAACCTGAATTTTCTTCCATAGGGAATCATTGACTGTTTTCTCTGAAATATTTTCTAAGTGTCAACTTTTAAAATAGCTAAATATTAGTTAAAAATCATTACAGTACTTAAGTCGACTTTCATCACTTGATTCTGAGAACTGACCCAGGACTGAATCTAGGATCCAGTCCTGGAATTCCAAAAGTAATCTAAAAAGTAATCTATTGCAAATAACTTGAATTTACCCTTGAGCTCAATGTATTGTTGTGTTTAAAAATAGATTTGCCTACTGCAACCACTTGTAACTGTTTACTAAAGTCTATTACATATTGCAAAAGTATTTAAATGAAACATCTCCTGTTGAGAAAGTATATTTTAAATCCAAGTGTTGGTTCTAAAATAAAACAAGCATATATTTTTTATATATAAACCATTGGCCTAGAGTTCAATTATTGAGTGTGTGGAACCATTTGCTGACTGAGTGTGTACAACAAATGCTTTACACTGTCCTCTGATACTGCCTTACTGCTCGACCAAGCTACCACTTTAGAGAGTAAGGTTATATCTAACTTTAACCTCTGTCAAACCCTGGGGGACTGTGGACTCTGTACACCCTGTACCTATTAAGGAACAGTATATACAGTGCCACTTTCTCACATTGGTGGATCAGCGGTGGGATACAAATTTGCATTTGTTGGACTACTTGGTTACCATCTGATCACACGACAGAACTCTTAAAAATTGCCTTTAGAATTCTGATTGGTCTTTTCCAAAATTACTAAAAGTCTTGCTAGGGCCTTGCTTAAGTCCCATTAGAATTTTAGAAAAATAAAAGTCACTATAGTCAGGGTAGAGGGTTAGAACTGTCAGGTTAGAATGTCTCAAACAAACCCAACTGTTAGTGATAATAATAACATGGACCTGGTGGAGGAGCTCGACCTCACACCTTACTTACACTTGTCTTTCAAGGAATTGAGGTCCTTATGCAAACTTAAAAATTTACCAATGGGCCTGCATCCAACCAAACTAGGGCTCCAGGAGCTCTTGGCTGAGTATGCTAAGGACCACCCATCTGAACATGGTGATGGCCAGTCAGATGAGGAAAGGGAAGTAGAGGAGGTTGACAATAACCCCCCCCCCCATACTATTCCCTAGGGAGGAAAGGGCACCCATACCCTCCAATCCAAGGATTAGCATCTGGGCACCTAGAGACTACACAGGTGGCTCTGGTACCAGAGAGAACACTGGGGGACCCACCAGTGAGGAGGACAGCCTTGTGAGGCTGGCCAAAAGACTAGAGCTAGAGTCAAGGCTCCTGGCTCTAGAAAAAGAAAGGAGAGAGATGGGGTTAGCACCCATCAATGGTGGCAGCAATAATAAAAATAAGGATAGGGAGGAAACATCTGACCTTAAAATCCCCAAAGGGATTGTCCCTAAATTTGAGGAAGGTGATGATATCACCAAATGGTTCACAGCCTTTGAGAGGGCTTGTGATATCAAAAAAGTAAAGAAACCTCTCTGGGGGGCACTCCTGTGGGAACTGTTCTCTGGTAACTGCAGAGACGGGCTTCTGACCCTTTCTGGGCCAGAAGCAGGATCCTATGCCCTCATGAAGAGAGCTCTGATTGAGGGATTTGGATTCACCACTGAGGAGTATAGAATTAGATTCAGGGGGGCTAAAAAAACCCAGACCCAGTCCTGGATTGATTTTGTAGACTTCTCAGTGAAGACACTGGATGGTTGGTTAGCTGGACATGGTGTGCAGGATTTTACTGGATTGTATAATTTATTGATGAAGGAACATATATTGAGTAACTGCACAAATGAAAAGTTGCATCAGCATTTGGTAGACCTAGGTCTAATTCCTCCCCAAGAATTGGGAAAGAACCCAGACCACTGGGTCAAGACTAGGGTGACCAAGACAGCCACTGGGGGTGACCAAAAGAAAGTGGTCCCAAAACCTCCCCAGGGGAAAGGTGGTGAGAATCCCCAAGCTAAAAAGTCTGAGTCTTCCAAATGGCCCCAAAAACCTGTTCAGGTGGGTGGGACCCAAACTACTCCCTATGTGCCCCAACCATATAGGGGGAAGAACTTTGATCCCTTAAAGGCCTGGTGTAATAACTGTAAGAAGCAAGGACACCTAACTGTAGCTTGCCCCCAAAACAAAGCCCCTAAGGCACCCAGTACAGCTACTCCTGGGGAAGCAAGCATACAAATGGGATCAGAGGTGTACCCTGAGCAAATCTGGGAACACACTGAAGCAAGTCTAGTCTCCTTGGGAGAAGTGGAGTTTGCCACTGTAGCTGTGTGGCCCCCCAACTTAAAGAAATACTTACAGTACCCCTGGGTGAATGGAACTAGGGTAGAAGCTCTGAGGGATACAGGTGCCATAAGCAGTCATCTAAAGCTGTGTTTTCAGCACTTATCTGTGCATACTTCCGAACAGCAAATATAAACAGAAAACACTTTTAATTGTGTTGCAGGGCTGCCTGAATGATCCATGACTGATAATTAAAGGGATCAAAGACAGAAAAGTCACATCACAAATTAATACATACTTTTTTAGTTACAACCCTATTTAGGGCCCGATTGCGATGCGAGCTGGAACGGCTCCAACCGTCAGTCGTAGCCCTCCAGCCCGCATCATAATCGTCTGGGCGTATTCCCTTCACACTGACCCATTTCGATGGGGTCGGTCGGAAGGGAATCCGAATCAGTTTTCCAAATGGCTTCCAACAGGCTTGGAGAGCCCTTCCACCATTTGGAAAGCCTACAGAAACCCCCAGCCGGCTCTTTCCGGCCGAGGGATTACGATGGCAGTTTCCCACTGCCTTTCTGTGCCAGCCTTCTTGTGCCGGCCTTTCCGACACAGAAAGGCATTGGGAATCTGCCCTGGGGGCTCCCAGCAGGGCCCCTATGGCTGCAAGGCCACCGAATGGCGGTCTAAGGGGCACCTATGGTGCCCACCTGTTGATCCCGCAACCCGGTGGCAGGCACCTTGAGGATGGAAATGCATGCTCCCATTGTAAAAAATAGGACTGCGACAGAACAGGGTTCGGTCACATCCACCTTCCTGAGCTGGAACCGATGACAGGACGTCGTTCGGTTCTAGTTACCAACCGATGTCGGATGGACTCTGGTCCATAAGAACATCGGAATTGGGCCCTTAGTGTCAAGATGTTGTCTTTGCACGCTTTTTAAACAACACATGGCTGGCATTTTTCTTTTGGCAACCCTAATTCATATATTTATTTTCATGAAATGCATTCTCACACTACAGCAGTAAATGTAAAATACAAATGTAAGGAATACGTGGGGGCACAGGGGCTACTGGAACCAGAAAAAAAACTAAACCTCGGTAACCAGTTTACAAAGGTATGTAAATATGCAAATGGTCTTTAAAGACCTGTAAAAACTTGGGCGTGCCAGAGATAAGACTCCAGACACTGGATGAGACACATGACGGGGGGAGCTGAAGCCCTTTTAGCCCTATGGGTGTTACGCGCCTGCATACAATCAAACATTATTACCCAACTTGTGGCTCAGAGCTTGAGCCACAAATCCTGGCTCACCTCCTCTAACCTTGAGCGTCTCAATATAAGCTGTTTACTGATGTGTGTACTTTTCAATAAATCATTTTATTTATTATTCAGACTTGTGTTTGCTTTGTATCTTTGAGTGTGGATACAAGTTTTACGCCCATGGTTGTCTCTTTTTCTGCTCTTGAATTGAGGCGTCTTTTCCAAATTCCGAATCAATATTCTCTATATCATTTGCCAATGTATCGCTCCTGTGGCGGAATCCCTGCCTTCGAAAGGGTGCCTAGGGCCTTTTCATGTTACCTTCTAGAAATTTGGGCCTTATGGTATTATGGGCTAGACGTACAAAGGGTTTTTGAGGTCACAAACGGTCCAATTTGCAGATTTGGGCCGTTAGCAACAACAGAAAAGCTTATTTTAATGTACAAAAGGCAAATTGCAATTCAGTAACTTAGAGGGTCATTACAATGGCGGACGGACTTCAGTTCATCCGCCATCGTTTCCTATTTGGGACCGTCCACCTACAAGGCTGCAGTCCCACAGTAGGAATTACCATGCGACTGCTACCGAGACAGTCGCATTGCCTATTCTTTGTATTGCGGCGTGTGCTGCTGGCCGCAGCATACACCGCATGAGAAAAAGGGGTCACCACACATATCTCTCCATTATGTGTCAGGCACCATGCTGTGCCTCCCACATGGTGCAGGGACATGTAGGGGGGACCATAGGTGCCCCCTAGTGCCCACAGCCTAGGGCTGGGGGGAAGGGGGGCCACTACGGGCCTCAAATGTCCCTTTCTGCCAGCTTTTCCATGGCGGGTTAACTGTCATGGAAAGGCTGGTGGGGAGGGACATGATAATCACTACGGCGGTGCCTAGTAGCCGCCGCCACCAATGCAGGGGTTGCGAGGCCCTCCACTGCACCAGGTCCTGTTGTGGCGGGTGGGAAAATTGGTTCCGATGGCGGTGAGACAGCTACCGAAAGCCTGTCGGTGGCGGTCTTACCGCCATCGTAATGACACCCTCAATCACAATTTTCATTTGCGATCCACTATTTGGAAGTGGCATCTTTAGGGCATCTCTTCCAAATACTGATTCACAGTAGTATGTAATGTTTTGCGACCAAATTCTGGTTCGTAAATGGGAGGTAGTCCCAGTGGGCCCCCTCCCCTTTCAGAATGTAAAAAAAAAAAAATTAAGAGCAGGCAGTGGTCCCAAGGACCTCTGCCTATCCTTCACTTAAAATACAAAACTTATATGTTTCAGTTTTTTTATAAAGGAACGTGTCCCGTTTTCCTTTAAGTAAAACGGGCCTCATTTAAATAAAAATTCTTCATTGACAAGTGCATGTGAAGGCTATCCTTCCTAATGGTTCTCAAATTGTGACCTATCTCATTAATATTCATGACCCACTAGGAATCACTAATTTTAAAAAAAGTTCCATACGCTAGGAATAGAGATCTCCTAACTGTGTTTGGAGATAATCGCAATTAGGAAATCGCTGTTCATAACGTTAGTATATCTGGCCCTCTGCTCTTTTAGTGTGAGCTGTGAGAAAGTGCCAACTTTCTTGCATGGTATGCCCCCACTTTTTGCTGAATTGCTGAATGTACTTTGACTGAGTGTGCCCTGGACTCCTGCCAATCAGGTGCCCAGGGCCTATGTTCCTTCCCTAAAACAAACCAAACCCAAATTGGCAAACCCTGGCCACATGTCAGCCCCTGGTAAATGGAACCCTAAGTACCCAGGGCTTTGTGACCAATGAAGGCCTCTAGGAGCTGCAGCACTCCGTGTGCCACCCACCCTTAGAGGCCCTGTACCCTTACACACATACACTGCCTTTGCAGGCTGAGTGTTTGGGTGCAAGACAAAAACAAAGTCGACATGGCACACATCCCTGTGTGCCATGCCCATCACCTACACTGCCATGGCATACATCAGTCACCCCTCTAGCTGAGTGCCTTATGCCAATGGTGTGGGCACAGGAGCAGGAGCCCTGTGCCCCTACAGTGCCCAGGTCCATTCCTGAGCCCTGTAAGTGCAGTGCTGCCATTTAAGAGTACATGGTGCTGAGAGCTCGTCAAACACGAACTCCACAGCACCATAATGGCAACACTAAAGAATGAGAAGTTTGGTATCAAACTTCTCAGCACATTAAACCCACACTGATGCCAGTGTTGGATGTAATGTACTCAGCACCCCAGAGGGCATCTTAGAGGTGCCCCCTTAAACCTAACCTACAAATCCACGTCTGCTCTGAGGCTGCCTAGGCTGCCACCCAGCAGACATGTTGCTGGACCCCTGGGTAGGAGAGCCCCTGCTCTCCTGGTCCTGCAACAATGCACATCCTGGGCGAGGTGCTAAATCTCCTCCCCCAAGATGAGCAGGGGGAAGCTTCAAAGGCATGCCGCCTCTGTGAGCTTCCCCAGGCCCCTGCCACCCCCCACTCTGGCGAGAAGCTTTGGCTGGAAACCCCAAATAAGGGCAGGGGATGTGCCAGCCTGCCAACCCCACCCCTCAAGTGGGGGAGGCGAGGTGAAGCACATCTCCGGGCTCTCGCCATCTTGAAGATGGGGAGCCCTACCCTATCAGGACTAGGCTACTGCGCCCCTCCCACAGGAGAGAGGCAGGATAGGGGTGTACCCACCCCAGGACGGGGACCCATTGGTCCCTGCCCTTCACCTACCTGTAACGCCCCTAAATCTAGTATTTAGGGGCGCCCTGAACCTTCCTTCCCCAGATTCCAGACTCAAAACTACGAAGAGCAAGAAGAAAGAAGACCTGCCCTGCAGCTGCTGAAAAGAGGAAGACACCAACTGCTTTGGCCCCAGCCCTACCGGCCTGTCAACCCTCGAACCTGCTCCTGCTCCAGCCCAGCATCTCTTGTGGCTAGCAACCTCACCAACCCCGATAGACCTGGCTACCTTTTGGCTCTAAGCCCCTGGGACTCCCATGAGTAGAGGCTCTACTCGAAACCTATCTCTAACCCCTGGCAGCAGCCCGGAACCGCGAACCCAGCACACTCTGCACCAGCCAAGCCTGGCCAGTGCCGGAGTGAACAAAGACCCTGAGGACGACCCCACAGCAACTGTGACCCCGAGTCTGGCACCCAATGACCTCCCTCGACACTCCTGAAGAAGCCTGCAGCCTCAGAACAAGGTGCCCCCCCAACCACGATCAACAGAGGGTAAGATTTCCCGACACCTAAAGGCACCCCTGCACGCGGTGCCCCTCGGCCCCCTGTGCCCAATCCCGGGGTACCTACCTATCCTCCAACTACCCAACTTACCTCTCGAAGTGGTGGTGGCACCTGAAGAGTCCTCGTCCCCGAGCTTGCAGTCTTTTTCTAAACCGGAGATTTCCCATTGAAATCCATTGAGCGCCCGAAGGCTCTAAAGCCCTCTGCACCCAGCCGCCCGAGTGGCCCTGGCAGTGAAAACTCTACACCTACCTACTTCCCCACTTGCCCTGAGTAAGTGACCAGGAGCCCAGCTCCCACAGCCGCGTGGCTTGCCAGTCAGCAGCCACCAAACAAGGCCCCCCTATCCCTCATAGGATAACATTGGGCCTAACTCTCTCTGCACCCGGCCGCCCTAGAGCCGCTGAGGGTGAACTAACTGTACCTACCTGACCCTGGGAGACCCCTGAGTCTGTGCCCAGAACCTCAACTCTGCCAGTCGAGTACTTACCCTTAAACCGCAAACTCTATTTTCCTCATAGGGTAACATTGACTGACTTTTTCCTGAAAGTTCTTCTAAGTGTGGACTTTTCAAATCTTCAAATATTCACCAAAAATCAGCTGAGTAACAAAAACGAATTTACTCACCTGCTCTTAGGTGAGCTCCCAGTGCTGGATCTTGGTGCCCAGCACTGACTCTGAAAAATACCTACAACTGTACTTACCCTTAACTCAATTTTCTTCCATAGGAAACCATTGACTGTTTTTCTGTGAAATTTCTTCTAAGTGTCGATTTCTGCAATCTTTAAATTTTCTTCAAAAATCGTATAAGATCTGAAAACATAATTGTTTTGGATAAAGGTCCCAGTACTGAGTCTTGGCACCCAGTACTGGATTACAAAAGTAACGAGAACATACTGTACCTGTAACCTGAATTTTCTTCCATAGGGAATCATTGACTGTTTTCTCTGAAATATTTTCTAAGTGTCAACTTTTAAAATAGCTAAATATTAGTTAAAAATCATTACAGTACTTAAGTCGACTTTCATCACTTGATTCTGAGAACTGACCCAGGACTGAATCTAGGATCCAGTCCTGGAATTCCAAAAGTAATCTAAAAAGTAATCTATTGCAAATAACTTGAATTTACCCTTGAGCTCAATGTATTGTTGTGTTTAAAAATAGATTTGCCTACTGCAACCACTTGTAACTGTTTACTAAAGTCTATTGCATATTGCAAAAGTATTTAAATGAAACATCTCCTGTTGAGAAAGTATATTTTAAATCCAAGTGTTGGTTCTAAAATAAAACAAGCATATATTTTTTATATATAAACCATTGGCCTAGAGTTCAATTATTGAGTGTGTGGAACCATTTGCTGACTGAGTGTGTACAACAAATGCTTTACACTGTCCTCTGATACTGCCTTACTGCTCGACCAAGCTACCACTTTAGAGAGTAAGGTTATATCTAACTTTAACCTCTGTCAAACCCTGGGGGACTGTGGACTCTGTACACCCTGTACCTATTAAGGAACAGTATATACAGTGCCACTTTCTCACATTGGTGGATCAGCGGTGGGATACAAATTTGCATTTGTTGGACTACTTGGTTACCATCTGATCACACGACAGAACTCTTAAAAATTGCCTTTAGAATTCTGATTGGTCTTTTCCAAAATTACTAAAAGTCTTGCTAGGGCCTTGCTTAAGTCCCATTAGAATTTTAGAAAAATAAAAGTCACTATAGTCAGGGTAGAGGGTTAGAACTGTCAGGTTAGAATGTCTCAAACAAACCCAACTGTTAGTGATAATAATAACATGGACCTGGTGGAGGAGCTCGACCTCACACCTTACTTACACTTGTCTTTCAAGGAATTGAGGTCCTTATGCAAACTTAAAAATTTACCAATGGGCCTGCATCCAACCAAACTAGGGCTCCAGGAGCTCTTGGCTGAGTATGCTAAGGACCACCCATCTGAACATGGTGATGGCCAGTCAGATGAGGAAAGGGAAGTAGAGGAGGTTGACAATAACCCCCCCCCCCATACTATTCCCTAGGGAGGAAAGGGCACCCATACCCTCCAATCCAAGGATTAGCATCTGGGCACCTAGAGACTACACAGGTGGCTCTGGTACCAGAGAGAACACTGGGGGACCCACCAGTGAGGAGGACAGCCTTGTGAGGCTGGCCAAAAGACTAGAGCTAGAGTCAAGGCTCCTGGCTCTAGAAAAAGAAAGGAGAGAGATGGGGTTAGCACCCATCAATGGTGGCAGCAATAATAAAAATAAGGATAGGGAGGAAACATCTGACCTTAAAATCCCCAAAGGGATTGTCCCTAAATTTGAGGAAGGTGATGATATCACCAAATGGTTCACAGCCTTTGAGAGGGCTTGTGATATCAAAAAAGTAAAGAAACCTCTCTGGGGGGCACTCCTGTGGGAACTGTTCTCTGGTAACTGCAGAGACGGGCTTCTGACCCTTTCTGGGCCAGAAGCAGGATCCTATGCCCTCATGAAGAGAGCTCTGATTGAGGGATTTGGATTCACCACTGAGGAGTATAGAATTAGATTCAGGGGGGCTAAAAAAACCCAGACCCAGTCCTGGATTGATTTTGTAGACTTCTCAGTGAAGACACTGGATGGTTGGTTAGCTGGACATGGTGTGCAGGATTTTACTGGATTGTATAATTTATTGATGAAGGAACATATATTGAGTAACTGCACAAATGAAAAGTTGCATCAGCATTTGGTAGACCTAGGTCTAATTCCTCCCCAAGAATTGGGAAAGAACCCAGACCACTGGGTCAAGACTAGGGTGACCAAGACAGCCACTGGGGGTGACCAAAAGAAAGTGGTCCCAAAACCTCCCCAGGGGAAAGGTGGTGAGAATCCCCAAGCTAAAAAGTCTGAGTCTTCCAAATGGCCCCAAAAACCTGTTCAGGTGGGTGGGACCCAAACTACTCCCTATGTGCCCCAACCATATAGGGGGAAGAACTTTGATCCCTTAAAGGCCTGGTGTAATAACTGTAAGAAGCAAGGACACCTAACTGTAGCTTGCCCCCAAAACAAAGCCCCTAAGGCACCCAGTACAGCTACTCCTGGGGAAGCAAGCATACAAATGGGATCAGAGGTGTACCCTGAGCAAATCTGGGAACACACTGAAGCAAGTCTAGTCTCCTTGGGAGAAGTGGAGTTTGCCACTGTAGCTGTGTGGCCCCCCAACTTAAAGAAATACTTACAGTACCCCTGGGTGAATGGAACTAGGGTAGAAGCTCTGAGGGATACAGGTGCCATAAGCAGTCATCTAAAGCTGTGTTTTCAGCACTTATCTGTGCATACTTCCGAACAGCAAATATAAACAGAAAACACTTTTAATTGTGTTGCAGGGCTGCCTGAATGATCCATGACTGATAATTAAAGGGATCAAAGACAGAAAAGTCACATCACAAATTAATACATACTTTTTTAGTTACAACCCTATTTAGGGCCCGATTGCGATGCGAGCTGGAACGGCTCCAACCGTCAGTCGTAGCCCTCCAGCCCGCATCATAATCGTCTGGGCGTATTCCCTTCACACTGACCCATTTCGATGGGGTCGGTCGGAAGGGAATCCGAATCAGTTTTCCAAATGGCTTCCAACAGGCTTGGAGAGCCCTTCCACCATTTGGAAAGCCTACAGAAACCCCCAGCCGGCTCTTTCCGGCCGAGGGATTACGATGGCAGTTTCCCACTGCCTTTCTGTGCCAGCCTTCTTGTGCCGGCCTTTCCGACACAGAAAGGCATTGGGAATCTGCCCTGGGGGCTCCCAGCAGGGCCCCTATGGCTGCAAGGCCACCGAATGGCGGTCTAAGGGGCACCTATGGTGCCCACCTGTTGATCCCGCAACCCGGTGGCAGGCACCTTGAGGATGGAAATGCATGCTCCCATTGTAAAAAATAGGACTGCGACAGAACAGGGTTCGGTCACATCCACCTTCCTGAGCTGGAACCGATGACAGGACGTCGTTCGGTTCTAGTTACCAACCGATGTCGGATGGACTCTGGTCCATAAGAACATCGGAATTGGGCCCTTAGTGTCAAGATGTTGTCTTTGCACGCTTTTTAAACAACACATGGCTGGCATTTTTCTTTTGGCAACCCTAATTCATATATTTATTTTCATGAAATGCATTCTCACACTACAGCAGTAAATGTAAAATACAAATGTAAGGAATACGTGGGGGCACAGGGGCTACTGGAACCAGAAAAAAAACTAAACCTCGGTAACCAGTTTACAAAGGTATGTAAATATGCAAATGGTCTTTAAAGACCTGTAAAAACTTGGGCGTGCCAGAGATAAGACTCCAGACACTGGATGAGACACATGACGGGGGGAGCTGAAGCCCTTTTAGCCCTATGGGTGTTACGCGCCTGCATACAATCAAACATTATTACCCAACTTGTGGCTCAGAGCTTGAGCCACAAATCCTGGCTCACCTCCTCTAACCTTGAGCGTCTCAATATAAGCTGTTTACTGATGTGTGTACTTTTCAATAAATCATTTTATTTATTATTCAGACTTGTGTTTGCTTTGTATCTTTGAGTGTGGATACAAGTTTTACGCCCATGGTTGTCTCTTTTTCTGCTCTTGAATTGAGGCGTCTTTTCCAAATTCCGAATCAATATTCTCTATATCATTTGCCAATGTATCGCTCCTGTGGCGGAATCCCTGCCTTCGAAAGGGTGCCTAGGGCCTTTTCATGTTACCTTCTAGAAATTTGGGCCTTATGGTATTATGGGCTAGACGTACAAAGGGTTTTTGAGGTCACAAACGGTCCAATTTGCAGATTTGGGCCGTTAGCAACAACAGAAAAGCTTATTTTAATGTACAAAAGGCAAATTGCAATTCAGTAACTTAGAGGGTCATTACAATGGCGGACGGACTTCAGTTCATCCGCCATCGTTTCCTATTTGGGACCGTCCACCTACAAGGCTGCAGTCCCACAGTAGGAATTACCATGCGACTGCTACCGAGACAGTCGCATTGCCTATTCTTTGTATTGCGGCGTGTGCTGCTGGCCGCAGCATACACCGCATGAGAAAAAGGGGTCACCACACATATCTCTCCATTATGTGTCAGGCACCATGCTGTGCCTCCCACATGGTGCAGGGACATGTAGGGGGGACCATAGGTGCCCCCTAGTGCCCACAGCCTAGGGCTGGGGGGAAGGGGGGCCACTACGGGCCTCAAATGTCCCTTTCTGCCAGCTTTTCCATGGCGGGTTAACTGTCATGGAAAGGCTGGTGGGGAGGGACATGATAATCACTACGGCGGTGCCTAGTAGCCGCCGCCACCAATGCAGGGGTTGCGAGGCCCTCCACTGCACCAGGTCCTGTTGTGGCGGGTGGGAAAATTGGTTCCGATGGCGGTGAGACAGCTACCGAAAGCCTGTCGGTGGCGGTCTTACCGCCATCGTAATGACACCCTCAATCACAATTTTCATTTGCGATCCACTATTTGGAAGTGGCATCTTTAGGGCATCTCTTCCAAATACTGATTCACAGTAGTATGTAATGTTTTGCGACCAAATTCTGGTTCGTAAATGGGAGGTAGTCCCAGTGGGCCCCCTCCCCTTTCAGAATGTAAAAAAAAAAAAATTAAGAGCAGGCAGTGGTCCCAAGGACCTCTGCCTATCCTTCACTTAAAATACAAAACTTATATGTTTCAGTTTTTTTATAAAGGAACGTGTCCCGTTTTCCTTTAAGTAAAACGGGCCTCATTTAAATAAAAATTCTTCATTGACAAGTGCATGTGAAGGCTATCCTTCCTAATGGTTCTCAAATTGTGACCTATCTCATTAATATTCATGACCCACTAGGAATCACTAATTTTTAAAAAAGTTCCATACGCTAGGAATAGAGATCTCCTAACTGTGTTTGGAGATAATCGCAATTAGGAAATCGCTGTTCATAACGTTAGTATATCTGGCCCTCTGCTCTTTTAGTGTGAGCTGTGAGAAAGTGCCATCTTTCTTGCATGGTATGCCCCCACTTTTTGCTGAATTGCTGAATGTACTTTCAATCAATCAATCAATCAATGACACTTATAAAGCGCGCTACATACCCGTAGGGTCTCAAGGCGCTGGGGGGGGGGGGGGAGTGCCGCTACTGCTCGAACAGCCAGGTCTTCAGCTTCTTCCTGAAGGAGAGGTGGTCTTGGGTCAGGCGCAGGTCGGTCGGGAGGGAGTTCCAGGTCTTGGCGGCCAGGTAGGAGAAGGACCTTCCTCCTGTAGTCGCTCTTCGGATGCGGGGGACGGCGGCGAGGGCGTGGTTGGCTGATCGGAGGTGGCGTTTGGGAGCGTAGAAGTTGACTCGGCTGTTGAGGTAGCTCGGGCCTTGGTCGTGTAGGGCTTTGTGTGCGTGGGTGAGGAGGCGGAAGGTGATTCTTTTGTTGACGGGGAGCCAGTGAAGGTCTCTCAGATGTCCGGAGATGTGGCTGGTTCGTGGGATGTCGAGGATGAGTCTGGCTGAGGCGTTCTGGATCCGCTGGAGTCTCTTCTGGAGCTTGGCGGTGGTACCGGCGTAGAGGGCGTTGCCGTAGTCCAGTCGGCTGGTGACGAGGGCCTGGGTGACGGTTTTCCTGGTCTCGGTGGGGATCCACCAGAAGATCTTCCGTAGCATGCGTAGGATGTTGAAGCACGCCGAGGAGACGTTGTTGACTTGCCTGGTCATGGAGAGGGAGGAGTCCAGGATGAAGCCCAGGTTGCGTGCATGGTCTGTCGGTTTGGGTGCGGTGCCCAGGGCGGGAGGCCACCAGGAGTCGTCCCAGGCGGAGGGTGAGGGGCCCAGGATGAGGACCTCCGTCTTGTCCGAGTTCAGTTTCAGGCGGCTGGTCGTCATCCACTCGGCTACCTCTTTCATCCCTTCGTGCAGGTTGGCTCTGGCGGCGGTGGGGTCGTTGGTCAGGGAGAGGATCAGCTGGGTGTCGTTGGCGTAGGAGATTATGCTGAGGTTGTGTTTGCGTACGATGGCCACGAGGGGGCTCATGTAGACGTTGAAGAGGGTGGGGCTCAGAGATGATCCTTGAGGGACGCCGCAGATGACTTCGGAGGCCTCTGACTTGTACGGTGGTAGGCGGACTCTCTGTGTTCTTCCGTCGAGGAAGGAGATGATCCATTCCAGCGCCTTGTCCTGGATTCCGATGTTGCTGAGGCGCCGTACTAGGGTGCGGTGGCAGACCGTGTCGAATGCCGCGGAGAGGTCTAGGAGGATGAGAGCCGCTGTTTCTCCATTGTCCATCAGGGCTCGGATGTCATCGGTGGCGGCGATGAGGGCGGTCTCGGTGCTGTGATTTGCTCGGAAGCCGGACTGTGAGGGGTCGAGGGATCCGTTCGTCTCGAGGAAGGCGGCCATCTGCTTGTTGACGGTCTTCTCGATGACTTTGGCTGGAAACGGGAGGAGCGAGATGGGGCGGTAGTTCTTGAGGTCGGTGGGGTCCGCTGTTGGTTTCTTGAGTAGAGCGCTGAGTTCAGCGTGTTTCCAGCTCTCAGGGAAGATGGTGGTGTCGAAGGATGTGTTGATGATGTCTCGCAGGTGGGGTGCGATGACAGCGTCGGCCTTGTTGAAGACGTGGTGAGGGCAGGGGTCGGTCGGTGATCCGGAGTGGATGGAGTTCATCGTGCGGATGGTGTCTTCGGTGCTGATCGGGGTCCAGGCGTGGAGGGTGGTGGTGGGGGGTGGTTGTTCGGTCATGGTGTGCGTTGGTTGGTTGTAGAAGCTGTTGTGTATGTCCGCGATCTTGTTGTGGAAGTATGAAGCGAGGGAGTTGCAGAGGTCTTGCGATGGGGTGATGTCGTTGTTTCCTGCGCTGGGGTTGGAAAGCTCTTTCACGATGTTGAAGAGTTCCTTGCAGTTGTGTGCGTTGTTGTCCAACCGGTCCTTGTATGCTGTTTTCTTGGCGGCGCGGATCAGCTGGTGGTGTTTCCGGGTGGCAAGTTTGAAGGAGGTCCTGTTGTCCGGTGTCGGTTCCTTTCTCCAGACTTTCTCGAGGGCTCGGCAGTTCTTCTTGGAGCTCTTGAGTTCGTCGGTGAACCATGGAGCCTTCTTGCTGCCGGGTCTGCTAGGCGGGGTCCTCAGTGGGGCGAGTTCGTCCGCGCAGTTGCTGATCCACTTCGTGAGGTTGTCGGCGGCCTGGCTGGGGTTCGCTGAGCTGGCAGGAGGGTGCTGGCTCAGGGAGGTGGCGAGCTGGTCTGCTGTGATCTTGTTCCAGCTTCTGTGGGCGGCCTGTTGCTGGTGTTGGTGGGTCGTCGTTCTCTTGAAGGTGAAGTGGACGCAGCTGTGGTCCGTCCATTGAAGCTCTGTGGCGTGGCTGAAGTCGATGTCTGTGCTGGAAGAGAAGACTGCGTCGAGTGTGTGTCCGGCGAGGTGGGTGGGGGTGGACACCAGTTGCTTGAGTCCCAGGTTGGTGAGGTTGTCGAGCAGGGTGCTGGTGTTGCGGTCGTTGTTGTTCTCTAGATGGAAGTTGAGGTCTCCCAGGAGGATGTAGTCAGCGGAGGGGAGGGCATGCGGGCTGACGAAGTCGGCGATGTCCTCGCTGAATTGTGTGCGTGGTCCAGGGGGTCGGTAGATCAGGGTGCCTCTGAGGGTGGTGTTCGGGTTGGTGTGGATCTGGAAATGCAGGTGTTCGGCGCTGGTCAGGGTGTTGTCGGTGCTGGTCGTGAGACGGATGGTGTTCCTGTGGATGATGGCGATGCCTCCTCCCATCTGGTTGGCGTTTCGGTCCCTCCAGACGATCTTGTAGCCCTCTGGGATAGCGATGGCGATGTCGGGAGCTGAAGAGGCGTTCATCCAGGTCTCCGTGAGGAAGGCAACGTCAGGGGCTGTGGCGTCTAGAAGGTTCCAGAGTTCGATGGCGTGTCTGTGGACGGAGCGGGTGTTGAGCAGGATGCACTTGAGGTGGGTGCTGCTGGTGTTCGACTTGGCGGGTGCTGGTGCGAGGCTGGTCCGGATGCAGGAGAACTTGCAGGCGTGGCAGCTGAAAGGTCCGTGAGTACGTCGTGGAGTGGCTTGATGGCATTCTGGGAGTCGGCCGGTGTTGAGTGCGGTGAGGGTGGCGGCGGAGTACGTCAGGCGGGTCGGTCGGGGTCTTCGGGGGCCAGGGGTCCTGGCGCTGGACGCGATCCGGTCGCGGACGGGCGCAGACGGGCTTACCTTTGGCGCGCCTTCGGCGCACAATCGGCGCGCCCGCTGCGCGTGACCGCTGCGCGTGACCGCTGTGCGTTCACACGGTCGCCATTTAAAGGCAAAGTGCGCGGGTGGGCGGAGCAGCTGGGAGGCGGGAGCGGGGAGGGAACAGAAGAGTAAAGGGGCGGGGCTAATGGCGGTGGCGGGAAGCGGGAGCGGGGAGGGAGAGCGGAGGGCGGCGAGGTAGGCGGGCAAACAGGAAGGAGACAAGCACAAAAGCACAAATGGAGGGCAAAACACGAAGAAGAAACGGTACAAAAAATACAGGCAACAATGCAGGTCAAAACGGAGGCAAAACAGTTAACAAACGATCATACGGCATACAAAGAAAACAAGCACAAATTTCGGTCAAAAACCGGCGAAAACCAAAGGGGAGCGCTCAAGGCGGCAGCGAGGCCGGCGCTGAGGCAGAAGGCAGGCACTGGGGCACACGCAGCAGCTGGTGGCCGTGCGGCGCGGGGGTGTCCCACAAGTGGGTCACACTCACCTGCGTCGCACGGTCGCCATTTAAAGGCCAAGTGCGCGGGTGGGCGGAGCAGCTGGGAGGCGGGAGCGGGGAGGGAACAGAAGAGAAAAGGGGCGGGGCTAATGGCGGTGGCGGGAAGCGGGAGCGGGGAGGGAGAGCGGAGGGCGGCGAGGTAGGCGGGCAAACAGGAAGGAGACAAGCACAAAAGCACAAATGGAGGGCAAAACACGAAGAAGAAACGGTACAAAAAATACAGGCAGCAATGCAGGTCAAAACGGAGGCAAAACAGTTAACAAACGATCATACGGCATACAAAGAAAACAAGCACAAATTTCGGTCAAAAACCGGCGAAAACCAAAGGGGAGCGCTCAAGGCGGCAGCGAGGCCGGCGCTGAGGCAGAAGGCAGGCACTGGGGCACACGCAGCAGCTGGTGGCCGTGCGGCGCGGGGGTGTCCCCCCCGCGCCGCACACTGAGTGTGCCCTGGACTCCTGCCAATCAGGTGCCCAGGGCCTATGTTCCTTCCCTAAAACAAACCAAACCCAAATTGGCAAACCCTGGCCACATGTCAGCCCCTGGTAAATGGAACCCTAAGTACCCAGGGCTTTGTGACCAATGAAGGCCTCTAGGAGCTGCAGCACTCCGTGTGCCACCCACCCTTAGAGGCCCTGTACCCTTACACACACACACTGCCTTTGCAGGCTGAGTGTTTGGGTGCAAGACAAAAACAAAGTCGACATGGCACACATCCCTGTGTGCCATGCCCATCACCTACACTGCCATGGCATACATCAGTCACCCCTCTAGCTGAGTGCCTTATGCCAATGGTGTCGGCACAGGAGCAGGAGCCTTGTGCCCCTACAGTGCCCAGGTCCATTCCTGAGCCCTGTAATTGCAGTGCTGCCATTTAAGAGTACATGGTGCTGAGAGCTCGTCAAACACGAGCTCCACAGCACCATAATGGCAACACTAAAGAATGAGAAGTTTGGTATCAAACTTCTCAGCACATTAAACCCACACTGATGCCAGTGTTGGATGTAATGTACTCAGCACCCCAGAGGGCATCTTAGAGGTGCCCCCTTAAACCTAACCTACAAATCCACGTCTGCTCTGAGGCTGCCTAGGCTGCCACCCAGCAGACATGTTGCTGGACCCCTGGGTAGGAGAGCCCCTGCTCTCCTGGTCCTGCAACAATGCACATCCTGGGCGAGGTGCTAAATCTCCTCCCCCAAGATGAGCAGGGGGAAGCTTCAAAGGCATGCCGCCTCTGTGAGCTTCCCCAGGCCCCTGCCACCCCCCACTCTGGCGAGAAGCTTTGGCTGGAAACCCCAAATAAGGACAGGGGATGTGCCAGCCTGCCAACCCCACCCCTCAAGTGGGGGAGGCGAGGTGAAGCACATCTCCGGGCTCTCACCATCTTGAAGATGGGGAGCCCTACCCTATCAGGACTAGGCTACTGCGCCCCTCCCACAGGAGAGAGGCAGGATAGGGGTGTACCCACCCCAGGACGGGGACCCATTGGTCCCTGCCCTTCACCTACCTGTAACGCCCCTAAATCTAGTATTTAGGGGCACCCTGAACCTTCCTTCCCCAGATTCCAGACTCAAAACTACGAAGAGCAAGAAGAAAGAAGACCTGCCCTGCAGCTGCTGAAAAGAGGAAGACACCAACTGCTTTGGCCCGAGCCCTACCGGCCTGTCAACCCTCGAACCTGCTCCTGCTCCAGCCCAGCATCTCTTGTGGCTAGCAACCTCACCAACCCCGGAGGACCTGGCTACCTTTTGGCTCTAAGCCCCTGGGACTCCCATGAGTAGATGCTCTACTCGAAACCTATCTCTAACCCCTGGCAGCAGCCCGGAACCGCGAACCCAGCACACTCTGCACCAGCCAAGCCTGGCCAGTGCCGGAGTGAACAAAGACCCTGAGGACGACCCCACAGCAACTGTGACCCCGAGTCTGGCACCCAATGACCTCCCTCGACACTCCTGAAGAAGCCTGCAGCCTCAGAACAAGGTGCCCCCCCAACCGCGATCAACAGAGGGTAAGATTTCCCGACACCTAAAGGCACCCCTGCACGCGGCGCCCCTCGGCCCCCTGTGCCCAATCCCGGGGTACCTACCTATCCTCCAACTACCCAACTTACCTCTCGAAGTGGTGGTGGCACCTGAAGAGTCCTGGTCCAGAGCTTGCAGTCTTTTTCTAAACCGGAGATTTCCCATTGAAATCCATTGAGCGCCCGAAGGCTCTAAAGCCCTCTGCACCCAGCCGCCCGAGTGGCCCTGGCAGTGAAGACTCTACACCTACCTACTTCCCCACTTGCCCTGAGTAAGTGACCAGGAGCCCAGCTCCCACAGCCGCGTAGCTTGCCAGTCAGCAGCCACCAAACAAGGCCCCCCTATCCCTCATAGGATAACATTGGGCCTAACTCTCTCTGCACCCGGCCGCCCTAGAGCCGCTGAGGGTGAACCAACTGTACCTACCTGACCCTGGGAGACCCCTGAGTCTGTGCCCAGAACCTCAACTCTGCCAGTCGAGTACTTACCCTTAAACCGCAAACTCTATTTTCCTCATAGGGTAACATTGACTGACTTTTTCCTGAAAGTTCTTCTAAGTGTGGACTTTTCAAATCTTCAAATATTCACCAAAAATCAGCTGAGTAACAAAAACGAATTTACTCACCTGCTCTTAGGTGAGCTCCCAGTGCTGGATCTTGGTGCCCAGCACTGACTCTGAAAAATACCTACAACTGTACTTACCCTTAACTCAATTTTCTTCCATAGGAAACCATTGACTGTTTTTCTGTGAAATTTCTTCTAAGTGTCGATTTCTGCAATCTTTAAATTTTCTTCAAAAATCGTATAATATCTGAAAACATAATTGTTTTGGATAAAGGTCCCAGTACTGAGTCTTGGCACCCAGTACTGGATTACAAAAGTAACGAGAACATACTGTACCTGTAACCTGAATTTTCTTCCATAGGGAATCATTGACTGTTTTCTCTGAAATATTTTCTAAGTGTCAACTTTTAAAATAGCTAAATATTAGTTAAAAATCATTACAGTACTTAAGTCGACTTTCATCACTTGATTCTGAGAACTGACCCAGGACTGAATCTAGGATCCAGTCCTGGAATTCCAAAAGTAATCTAAAAAGTAATCTATTGCAAATAACTTGAATTTACCCTTGCGCTCAATGTATTGTTGTGTTTAAAAATAGATTTGCCTACTGCAACCACTTGTAACTGTTTACTAAAGTCTATTGCATATTGCAAAAGTATTTAAATGAAACATCTCCTGTTGAGAAAGTATATTTTAAATCCAAGTGTTGGTTCTAAAATAAAACAAGCATATATTTTTTATATATAAACCATTGGCCTAGAGTTCAATTATTGACTGTGTGGAACCATTTGCTGACTGAGTGTGTACAACAAATGCTTTACACTGTCCTCTGATACTGCCTTACTGCTCGACCAAGCTACCACTTTAGAGAGTAAGGTTATATGTAACTTTAACCTCTGTCAAACCCTGGGGGACTGTGGACTCTGTACACCCTGTACCTATTAAGGAACAGTATATACAGAGCCACTTTCTCACATTGGTGGATCAGCGGTGGGATACAAATTTGCATTTGTTGGACTACTTGGTTACCATCTGATCACACGACAGAACTCTTAAAAATTGCCTTTAGAATTCTGATTGGTCTTTTCCAAAATTACTAAAAGTCTTGCTAGGGCCTTGCTTAAGTCCCATTAGAATTTTAGAAAAATAAAAGTCACTATAGTCAGGGTAGAGGGTTAGAACTGTCAGGTTAGAATGTCTCAAACAAACCCAGCTGTTAGTGATAATAATAACATGGACCTGGTGGAGGAGCTCGACCTCACACCTTACTTACACTTGTCTTTCAAGGAATTGAGGTCCTTATGCAAACTTAAAAATTTACCAATGGGCCTGCATCCAACCAAACTAGGGCTCCAGGAGCTCTTGGCTGAGTATGCTAAGGACCACCCAACTGAACATGGTGATGGCCAGTCAGATGAGGAAAGGGAAGTAGAGGAGGTTGACAATAACCCGCCCCCCCCATGCTATTCCCTAGGGAGGAAAGGGCACCCATACCCTCCAATCCAAGGATTAGCATCTGGGCACCTAGAGACTACACAGGTGGCTCTGGTACCAGAGAGAACACTGGGGGACCCACCAGTGAGGAGGACAGCCTTGTGAGGCTGGCCAAAAGACTAGAGCTAGAGTCAAGGCTCCTGGCTCTAGAAAAAGAAAGGAGAGAGATGGGTTTAGCACCCATCAATGGTGGCAGCAATAATAAAAATAAGGATAGGGAGGAAACATCTGACCTTAAAATCCCCAAAGGGATTGTCCCTAAATTTGAGGAAGGTGATGATATCACCAAATGGTTCACAGCCTTTGAGAGGGCTTGTGATATCAAAAAAGTAAAGAAACCTCTCTGGGGGGCACTCCTGTGGGAACTGTTCTCTGGTAACTGCAGAGACAGGCTTCTGACCCTTCAGAGAGCTCTGATTGAGGGATTTGGATTCACCACTGAGGAGTATAGAATTAGATTCAGGGGGGCTAAAAAAACCCAGACCCAGTCCTGGATTGATTTTGTAGACTTCTCAGTGAAGACACTGGATGGTTGGTTAGCTGGACATGGTGTGCAGGATTTTACTGGATTGTATAATTTATTGATGAAGGAACATATATTGAGTAACTGCACAAATCAAAAGTTGCATCAGCATTTGGTAGACCTAGGTCTAATTCCTCCCCAAGAATTGGGAAAGAACCCAGACCACTGGGTCAAGACTAGGGTGACCAAGACAGCCACTGGGGGTGACCAAAAGAAAGTGGTCCCAACACCTCCCCAGGGGAAAGGTGGTGAGAATCCCCAAGCTAAAAAGTCTGAGTCTTCCAAATGGCCCCAAAAACCTGTTCAGGTGGGTGGGACCCAAACTACTCCCTATGTGCCCCAACCATATAGGGGAAGAACTTTGATCCCTTAAAGGCCTGGCGTAATAACTGTAAGAAGCAAGGACACCTAACTGTAGCTTGCCCCCAAAACAAAGCCCCTAAGGCACCCAGTACAGCTACTCCTGGGGAAGCAAGCATACAAATGGGATCAGAGGTGTACCCTGAGCAAATCTGGGAACACACTGAAGCAAGTCTAGTCTCCTTGGGAGAAGTGGAGTTTGCCATTGTAGCTGTGTGGCCCCCCAACTTAAAGAAATACTTACAGTACCCCTGGGTGAATGGAACTAGGGTAGAAGCTCTGAGGGATACAGGTGCCATAAGCAGTCATCTAAAGCTGTGTTTTCAGCACTTATCTGTGCATACTTCCGAACAGCAAATATAAACAGAAAACACTTTTAATTGTGTTGCAGGGCTGCCTGAATGATCCATGACTGATAATTAAAGGGAACAAAGACAGAAAAATCACATCACAAATTAATACATACTTTTTTAGTTACAACCCTATTTAGGGCCCGATTGCGATGCGAGCTGGAACGGCTCCATCCGTCAGTCGTAGCCCTCCAGCCCGCATCATAATCGTTTGGGCGTATTCCCTTCACACTGACCCATTTCGATGGGGTCGGTCGGAAGGGAATCCGAATCAGTTTTCCAAATGGCTTCCAACAGGCTTGGAGAGCCCATCCACCATTTGGAAAGCCTACAGAAACCCCCAGCCGGCTCTTTCCGGCCGAGGGATTACGATGGCAGTTTCCCACTGCCTTTCTGTGCCAGCCTTCTTGTGCCGGCCTTTCCGACACAGAAAGGCATTGGGAATCTGCCCTGGGGGCTCCCAGCAGGGCCCCTATGGCTGCAAGGCCACCGAATGGCGGTCTAAGGGGCACCTATGGTGCCCACCTGTTGATCCCGCAACCCGGTGGCAGGCACCTTGAGGATGGAAATGCATGCTCCCATTGTAAAAAATAGGACTGCGACCGAACAGGGTTCGGTCACATCCACCTTCCTGGGCTGGAACCGATGACAGGACGTCGTTCGGTTCTAGTTACCAACCGATGTCGGATGGACTCTGGTCCATAAGAACATCGGAATTGGGCCCTTAGTGTCAAGATGTTGTCTTTGCACGCTTTTTAAACAACACATGGCTGTCATTTTTCTTTTGGCAACCCTAATTCATATATTTATTTTCATGAAATGCATTCTCACACTACAGCAGTAAATGTAAAATACAAATGTAAGGAATACGTGGGGGCACAGGGGCTACTGGAACCAGAAAAAAAACGAAACCTCGGTAACCAGTTTACAAAGGTATGTAAATATGCAAATGGTCTTTAAAGACCTGTAAAAACTTGGGCGTGCCGGAGATAAGACTCCAGACACTGGATGAGGCACATGACGGGGGGAGCTGAAGCCCTTTTAGCCCTATGGGTGTTACGCGCCTGCATACAATCAAACATTATTACCCAACTTGTGGCTCAGAGCTTGAGCCACAAATCCTGGCTCACCTCCTCTAACCTTGAGCGTCTCAATATAAGCTGTTTACTGATGTGTGTACTTTTCAATAAATCATTTTATTTATTATTCAGACTTGTGTTTGCTTTGTATCTTTGAGTGTGGATACAAGTTTTACGCCCATGGTTGTCTCTTTTTCTGCTCTTGAATTGAGGCGTCTTTTCCAAATTCCGAATCAATATTCTCTATATCATTTGCCAATGTATCGCTCCTGTGGCGGAATCCCTGCCTTCGAAAGGGTGCCTAGGGCCTTTTCATGTTACCTTCTAGAAATTTGGGCCTTATGGTATTATGGGCTAGACGTACAAAGGGTTTTTGAGGTCACAAACGGTCCAATTTGCAGATTTGAGCCGTTAGCAACAACAGAAAAGCTTATTTTAATGTACAAAAGGCAAATTGCAATTCAGTAACTTAGAGGGTCATTACAATGGCGGACGGACTTCAGTTCATCCGCCATCGTTTCCTATTTGGGACCGTCCACCTACAAGGCTGCAGTCCCACAGTAGGAATTACCATGCGACTGCTACCGAGACAGTCGCATTGCCTATTCTTTGTATTGCGGCGTGTGCTGCTGGCCGCAGCATACACCGCATGAGAAAAAGGGGTCACCACACATATCTCTCCATTATGTGGCAGGCACCATGCTGTGCCTCCCACATGGTGCAGGGACATGTAGGGGGGACCATAGGTGCCCCCTAGTGCCCACAGCCTAGGGCTGGGGGGAAGGCGGGCCACTACGGGCCTCAAATGTCCCTTTCTGCCAGCTTTTCCATGGCGGGTTAACTGTCATGGAAAGGCTGGTGGGGAGGGACATGATAATCACTACGGCGGTGCCTAGTAGCCGCCGCCACCAATGCAGGGGTTGCGAGGCCCTCCACTGCACCAGGTCCTGTTGTGGCGGGTGGGAAAATTGGTTCCGATGGCGGTGAGACAGCTACCGAAAGCCTGTCGGTGGCGGTCTTACCGCCATCGTAATGACACCCTCAATCACAATTTTCATTTGCGATCCACTATTTGGAAGTGGCATCTTTAGGGCATCTCTTCCAAATACTGATTCACAGTAGTATGTAATGTTTTGCGACCAAATTTTGGTTCGTAAATGGGAGGTAGTCCCAGTGGGCCCCCTCCCCTTTCAGAATGTAAAAAAAAAAAATTAAGAGCCGGCAGTGGTCCCAAGGACCTCTGCCTATCCTTCACTTAAAATACAAAACTTATATGTTTCAGTTTTTTTATAAAGGAACGTGTCCCGTTTTCCTTTAAGTAAAACGGGCCTCATTTAAATAAAAATTCTTCATTGACAAGTGCATGTGAAGGCTATCCTTCCTAATGGTTCTCAAATTGTGACCTATCTCATTAATATTCATGACCCACTAGGAATCACTAATTTTAAAAAAAGTTCCATACGCTAGGAATAGAGATCTCCTAACTGTGTTTGGAGATAATCGCAATTAGGAAATCGCTGTTCATAACGTTAGTATATCTGGCCCTCTGCTCTTTTAGTGTGAGCTGTGAGAAAGTGCCATCTTTCTTGCATGGTATGCCCCCACTTTTTGCTGAATTGCTGAATGTACTTTGACTGAGAGTGCCCTGGACTCCTGCCAATCAGGTGCCCAGGGCCTATGTTCCTTCCCTAAAACAAACCAAACCCAAATTGGCAAACCCTGGCCACATGTCAGCCCCTGGTAAATGGAACCCTAAGTACCCAGGGCTTTGTGACCAATGAAGGCCTCTAGGAGCTGCAGCACTCCGTGTGCCACCCACCCTTAGAGGCCCTGTACCCTTACACACACACACTGCCTTTGCAGGCTGAGTGTTTGGGTGCAAGACAAAAACAAAGTCGACATGGCACACATCCCTGTGTGCCATGCCCATCACCTACACTGCCATGGCATACATCAGTCACCCCTCTAGCTGAGTGCCTTATGCCAATGGTGTGGGCACAGGAGCAGGAGCCCTGTGCCCCTACAGTGCCCAGGTCCATTCCTGAGCCCTGTAAGTGCAGTGCTGCCATTTAAGAGTACATGGTGCTGAGAGCTCGTCAAACACGAGCTCCACAGCACCATAATGGCAACACTAAAGAATGAGAAGTTTGGTATCAAACTTCTCAGCACATTAAACCCACACTGATGCAAGTGTTGGATGTAATGTACTCAGCACCCCAGAGGGCATCTTAGAGGTGCCCCCTTAAACCTAACCTACAAATCCACGTCTGCTCTAAGGCTGCCTAGGCTGCCACCCAGCAGACATGTTGCTGGACCCCTGGGTAGGAGAGCCCCTGCTCTCCTGGTCCTGCAACAATGCACATCCTGGGCGAGGTGCTAAATCTCCTCCCCCAAGATGAGCAGGGGGAAGCTTCAAAGGCATGCCGCCTCTGTGAGCTTCCCCAGGCCCCTGCCACCCCCCACTCTGGTGAGAAGCTTTGGCTGGAAACCCCAAATAAGGACAGGGGATGTACCAGCCTGCCAACCCCACCCCTCAAGTGGGGGAGGCGAGGTGAAGCACATCTCCGGGCTCTCGCCATCTTGAAGATGGGGAGCCCTACCCTATCAGGACTAGGCTACTGCGCCCCTCCCACAGGAGAGAGGCAGGATAGGGGTGTACCCACCCCAGGACGGGGACCCATTGGTCCCTGCCCTTCACCTACCTGTAACGCCCCTAAATCTAGTATTTAGGGGCACCCTGAACCTTCCTTCCCCAGATTCCAGACTCAAAACTACGAAGAGCAAGAAGAAAGAAGACCTGCCCTGCAGCTGCTGAAAAGAGGAAGACACCAACTGCTTTGGCCCCAGCCCTACCGGCCTGTCAACCCTCGAACCTGCTCCTGCTCCAACCCAGCATCTCTTGTGGCTAGCAACCTCACCAACCCCGGAGGACCTGGCTACCTTTTGGCTCTAAGCCCCTGGGACTCCCATGAGTAGAGGCTCTATTCGAAACCTATCTCTAACCCCTGGCAGCAGCCCGGAACCGCGAACCCAGCACACTCTGCACCAGCCAAGCCTGGCCAG
Source organism: Triturus cristatus (assembly GCF_964204655.1). Taxonomy (NCBI): domain Eukaryota; kingdom Metazoa; phylum Chordata; class Amphibia; order Caudata; family Salamandridae; genus Triturus; species Triturus cristatus. The sequence continues at coordinate 423,653,160 of NC_140594.1, read as the reverse complement.
TGCCGGAGTGAACAAAGACCCTGAGGACGACCCCACAGCAACTGTGACCCCGAGTCTGGCACCCAATGACCTCCCTCGACACTCCTGAAGAAGCCTGCAGCCTCAGAACAAGGTGCCCCCCCAACCGCGATCAACAGAGGGTAAGATTTCCCGACACCTAAAGGCACCCCTGCACGCGGCGCCCCTCGGCCCCCTGTGCCCAATCCCGGGGTACCTACCTATCCTCCAACTACCCAACTTACCTCTCGAAGTGGTGGTGGCACCTGAAGTGTCCTCGTCCCCGAGCTTGCAGTCTTTTTCTAAACCGGAGATTGCCCATTGAAATCCATTGAGCGCCCGAAGGCTCAAAAGCCCTCTGCACCCAGCCGCCCGAGTGGCCCTGGCAGTGAAAATTCTACACCTACCTACTTCCCCACTTGCCCTGAGTAAGTGACCAGGAGCCCAGCTCCCACAGCCGCGTGGCTTGCCAGTCAGCAGCCACCAAACAAGGCCCCCCTATCCCTCATAGGATAACATTGGGCCTAACTCTCTCTGCACCCGGCCGCCCTAGAGCCGCTGAGGGTGAACCAACGGTACCTACCTGACCCTGGGAGACCCCTGAGTCTGTGCCCAGAACCTCAACTCTGCCAGTCGAGTACTTACCCTTAAACCGCAAACTCTATTTTCCTCATAGGGTAACATTGACTGACTTTTTCCTGAAAGTTCTTCTAAGTGTGGACTTTTCAAATCTTCAAATATTCACCAAAAATCAGCTGAGTAACAAAAACGAATTTACTCACCTGCTCTTAGGTGAGCTCCCAGTGCTGGATCTTGGTGCCCAGCACTGACTCTGAAAAATACCTACAACTGTACTTACCCTAAACTCAATTTTCTTCCATAGGAAACCATTGACTGTTTTTCTGTGAAATTTCTTCTAAGTGTCGATTTCTGCAATCTTTAAATTTTCTTCAAAAATCGTATAATATCTGAAAACATAATTGTTTTGGATAAAGGTCCCAGTACTGAGTCTTGGCACCCAGTACTGGATTACAAAAGTAACGAGAACATACTGTACATGTAACCTGAATTTTCTTCCATAGGGAATCATTGACTGTTTTCTCTGAAATATTTTCTAAGTGTCAACTTTTAAAATAGCTAAATATTAGTTAAAAATCATTACAGTACTTAAGTCGACTTTCATCACTTGATTCTGAGAACTGACCCAGGACTGAATCTAGGATCCAGTCCTGGAATTCCAAAAGTAATCTAAAAAGTAATCTATTGCAAATAACTTGAATTTACCCTTGAGCTCAATGTATTGTTGTGTTTAAAAATAGATTTGCCTACTGCAACCACTTGTAACTGTTTACTAAAGTCTATTGCATATTGCAAAAGTATTTAAATGAAACATCTCCTGTTGAGAAAGTATATTTTAAATCCAAGTTTTGGTTCTAAAATAAAACAAGCACATATTTTTTATATATAAACCATTGGCCTAGAGTTCAATTATTGAGTGTGTGGAACCATTTGCTGACTGGGTGTGTACAACAAATGCCTTACACTGTCCTCTGATACTGCCTTACTGCTCGACCAAGCTACCACTTTAGAGAGTAAGGTTATATCTAACTTTAACCTCTGTCAAACCCTGGGGGACTGTGGACTCTGTACACCCTGTACCTATTAAGGAACAGTATATACAGAGCCACTTTCTCACATTGGTGGATCAGCGGTGGGATACAAATTTGCATTTGTTGGACTACTTGGTTACCATCTGATCACACGACAGAACTCTTAAAAATTGCCTTTAGAATTCTGATTGGTCTTTTCCAAAATTACTAAAAGTCTTGCTAGGGCCTTGCTTAAGTCCCATTAGAATTTTAGAAAAATAAAAGTCACTATAGTCAGGGTAGAGGGTTAGAACTGTCAGGTTAGAATGTCTCAAACAAACCCAGCTGTTAGTGATAATAATAACATGGACCTGGTGGAGGAGCTCGACCTCACACCTTACTTACACTTGTCTTTCAAGGAATTGAGGTCCTTATGCAAACTTAAAAATTTACCAATGGGCCTGCATCCAACCAAACTAGGGCTCCAGGAGCTCTTGGCTGAGTATGCTAAGGACCACCCATCTGAACATGGTGATGGCCAGTCAGATGAGGAAAGGGAAGTAGAGGAGGTTGACAGTAACCCCCCCCCCCCATGCTATTCCCTAGGGAGGAAAGGGCACCCATACCCTCCAATCCAAGGATTAGCATCTGGGCACCTAGAGACTACACAGGTGGCTCTGGTACCAGAGAGAACACTGGGGGACCCACCAGTGAGGAGGACAGCCTTGTGAGGCTGGCCAAAAGACTAGAGCTAGAGTCAAGGCTCCTGGCTCTAGAAAAAGAAAGGAGAGAGATGGGTTTAGCACCCATCAATGGTGGCAGCAATAATAAAAATAAGGATAGGGAGGAAACATCTGACCTTAAAATCCCCAAAGGGATTGTCCCTAAATTTGAGGAAGGTGATGATATCACCAAATGGTTCACAGCCTTTGAGAGGGCTTGTGATATCAAAAAAGTAAAGAAACCTCTCTGGGGGGCACTCCTGTGGGAACTGTTCTCTGGTAACTGCAGAGACAGGCTTCTGACCCTTTCTGGGCCAGAAGCAGGATCCTATGCCCTCATGAAGAGAGCTCTGATTGAGGGATTTGGATTCACCACTGAGGAGTATAGAATTAGATTCAGGGGGGCTAAAAAAAACCCAGACCCAGTCCTGGATTGATTTTGTAGACTTCTCAGTGAAGACACTAGATGGTTGGTTAGCTGGACATGGTGTGCAGGATTTTACTGGATTGTATAATTTATTGATGAAGGAACATATATTGAGTAACTGCACAAATGAAAAGTTGCATCAGCATTTGGTAGACCTAGGTCTAATTCCTCCCCAAGAATTGGGAAAGAACCCAGACCACTGGGTCAAGACTAGGGTGACCAAGACAGCCACTGGGGGTGACCAAATGAAAGTGGTCCCAAAACCTCCCCAGGGGAAAGGTGGTGAGAATCCCCAAGCTAAAAAGTCTGAGTCTTCCAAATGGCCCCAAAAACCTGTTCAGGTGGGTGGGACCCAAACTACTCCCTATGTGCCCCAACCATATAGGGGGAAGAACTTTGATCCCTTAAAGGCTTGGTGTAATAACTGTAAGAAGCAAGGACACCTAACTGTAGCTTGCCCCCAAAACAAAGCCCCTAAGGCACCCAGTACAGCTACTCCTGGGGAAGCAAGCATACAAATGGGATCAGAGGTGTACCCTGAGCAAATCTGGGAACACACTGAAGCAAGTCTAGTCTCCTTGGGAGAAGTGGAGTTTGCCACTGTAGCTGTGTGGCCCCCAACTTAAAGAAATACTTACAGTACCCCTGGGTGAATGGAACTAGGGTAGAAGCTCTGAGGGATACTGGTGCCAGTGTCACTATGGTGAAAGACACACTGATTTCCCCTGAGCAATACTTGATTGGGAAGTCTTACCCAGTCACCAACGCTGACAGTGTCACCACTAGTCATCCCATGGCATTGGTAACATTAGGCTGGGGGGGTTACTGGCCTGAAACAGGTAGTGGTCTCTCCAAAGTTGCCAGCTGCCTGTCTGCTTGGAAATGATCTGGAAACCTCAGCCTGGGCTGAGGTTGAGCTAAAGGCCCATGCAGCCATGCTGGGCATCCCTGAATTGGTGTGTGTGCAAACCAGAGCACAGAGCAAGAGGAAGGGTGAAAAAGTAGGTCTGGAGCCTGAAATAATGGCCCAGCCAACCAAGAGAAAAGGAAAGAAGACTGGGGAACCAGCTTCTACACAGCAAAACATTCAGGACCCCTCTCCCCAGGGAGAGGATTTTGATACCCCCTACGGGAACTGAGTCCATGGAGCTTGACCCTTACCAGGTTGAACTCTTGGGCCCAGGGGGACCCTCTAGGGAAGAGCTGTGCCAGGGTCAGCGAGACTGTCCCACTCTTGAAAGCCTGAGGCAGCAAGCTGTTTCAGGAGCAAGGGGAGATGTCAGTGGTACTCACAGAGCTTATTGGGAAGAGGGATTACTGTATGCTGAGGCAAGAAACCCCACTCCTGGAGCCACCAGGAGGGTGGTAGTGCCACAGAAGTACAGGGAGTTCCTCCTAACTTTGGCTCATGACATCCCCCTAGCTGGACATCTGGGGCAATCCAAAACTTGGGAAAGGCTAGTGAGTCACTTTTACTGGCCCCAGATGCACCAAAAGGTGAAGGAGTTTGTCAGCTCCTGTGTTACCTGGCAAGCCAGTGGCAAGACAGGTGGCCACCCAAAGAACCCCCTCATCCCACTACCAGTGGTGGGGGTCCCCTTTGAAAGGGTAGGAGTGGACATTGTGGGTCCACTTGAACCTCCCACAGCCTCGGGGAACACATTTATTCTAGTGGTAGTGGATCATGCCACTAGGTACCCTGAAGCAATTCCACTTAGGACTACTACAGCTCCTGCAGTAGCCAAGGCCCTCCTGGGTGTCTTCACCAGGGTGAGTTTTCCTAAGGAGGTGGTTTCAGACAGAGGCTCCAACTTCATGTCTGCTTACCTAACACACATGTGGAAGGAGTGTGGGGTGCAGTATAAGTTTACTACCCCCTACCACCCACAAACCAATGGCCTTGTTGAGAGATTCAACAAGACATTGAAAGGTATGATCATGGGCTCCCTGAAAAACTCAAAAGGAGATGGGATGTCCTGTTACCATGCCTGCTTTTCGCTTACAGGGAAGTACCACAGAAGGGAGTAGGTTTCTCACCCTTTGAACTTCTGTTTGGTCATCCTGTAAGGGGACCACTTTGTCTTGTAAAAGAGGGCTGGGAGAGGCCTCTTCAAGAGCTCAAACAAGACATAGTGGACTATGTGCTTGGCCTAAGGTCCAGAATGGCTGAGTACATGGAAAAAGCATCCGAGAACCTTGGGGCCAGCCAGGAGTTCCAGAAGCACTGGTATGACCAAAAAGCTGCACTGGTTGAATTTCAACCTGGGCAACAGGTGTGGGTTTTGGAGCCAGTGGCACCAAGGGCTCTCCAAGATAAATGGAGTGGCCCTTACCCTATCCTAGAAAGAAAGAGTGAGGTCACCTATTTAGTTGACCTGGGCACTAGCAGGACACCCAAGAGGGTCATCCATGTGAACCGCCTCAAACTCTACAATGACAGGGCTGACATCACCATGCTGATGGTGACTGATGAGGAGCAGGAAGCAGAAAGTGAACCTCTCCCTGACCTCCTCTCCTACAGCCCAAAAGATGGATCAGTAGATGGTGTGATCTACTCAGACACCCTCTCTGCCCAACAGCAAACGGACTGCAAGCAAGTCTTGCAGCTGTATGCTAGCCTCTTTTCTCTGACCCCTGGTCTGACAAACTGGTGTACCCATGATGTGGACACTGGTGACAGTGCACCTGTCAAAAACAAAATCTATCGACAGTCAGACCAAGTCAAGGAGAGCATCAAAGCTGAGGTCAGCAAGATGCTGGAGTTAGGGGTCATTGAACCCTCTGAGAGCCCCTGGGCCAGCCCAGTGGTTCTAGTCCCCAAACCTCATCAACAAGGTGGAAAGAGAGAAATGAGGTTCTGTGTGGACTATAGAGGGCTCAACTCTGTCACTAAGACAGATGCTCACCCTATCCCAAGAGCAGATGAGCTGATAGATAAATTAGGGGCTGCCCAATTCCTCAGTACCTTTGACTTAACTGCAGGGTACTGGCAGATTGGCATGGCCCCAGGAGCAAAAGAAAAGACAGCATTCTCCACCCCTGATGGGCATTACCAGTTTACTGTGATGCCCTTTGGGTTAAAGTATGCCCCTGCCACTTTCCAGAGGCTGGTGAACCATGTCCTGGCTGGGCTGGAGTCCTTTAGTGCAGCTTATCTTGATGATATTGCTGTCTTTAGCTCCACCTGGCAGGATCACCTGATCCACCTTGGAAAAGTTTTAGAGGCTCTGCACAATGCAGGTCTCACTATCAAGGCATCCAAATGCCAGATGGGCAGGGCACTGTGGTGTACTTGGGCCACCTTGTAGGTGGAGGCCAGGTACAGCCCTTACAACCCAAGATCCAGGCCATCATGGACTGGATAGCTCCAACAACCCAGACCCAAGTCAGTGCATTCCTTGGCTTGACTGGGTACTACAGGAGGTTTGTGAAGGGGTATGGGTCCATTGTGACCCCCCTCACAGAACTCACCTCCAAGAAAATGCCCAAGAAGGTGAACTGGACAGTTAGTTGCCAAAAGGCTTTTGACACCCTAAAAGAAGCAATGTGCTCAGCACCAATTCTAAAAGCTCCAGATTATGCAAAGCAGTTCATAGTGCAGACTGATGCCTCTGAGCTAGGGATAGGAGCGGTCCTATCCCAGACCAATGATGAAGGCCAAGACCAACCTGTTGCTTTTATAAGCAGGAGGCTACTCCCCAGAGAGCAGCGTTGGAGTGCCATTGAGAGGGAGGCCCTTGCTGTGGTTTGGTCCCTGAAGAAGTTGAGGCCATACCTGTTTGGTACTCACTTCCTGGTTCAAACTGACCACAGACCTCTCAGATGGCTAATGCAGATGAAAGGGGAAAATCCAAAACTACTAAGGTGGTCCATCTCCCTACAGGGAATGGACTTTGAAGTGGAACACAGACCAGGGACTGCCCATGCCAATGCAGATGGACTTTCCAGGTTCTTCCACTTAGACAATGAAGACTCCATAGGACAAGGTTAGTCTCATCACCTTTCGTTTGGGGGGGGGTTGTGTGAGAAAGTGCCATCTTTCTTGCATGGTATACCCCCACTTTTTGCTGAATTGCTGAATGTACTTTCACTGAGTGTGCCCTGGACTCCTGCCAATCAGGTGCCCAGGGCCTATGTTCCTTCCCTAAAACAAACCAAACCCAAATTGGCAAACCCTGGCCACATGTCAGCCCCTGGTAAATGGTACTCTAAGTACCCAGGGCTTTGTGACCATGGAAGGCCTCTAGGAGCTGCAGCACTCCTTGTGCCGCCCTTAGAGGCCCTGTACCCTTACACACACACACTGCCTTTGCAGGCTGAGTGTTTGGGTGCAAGACAAAAACAAAGTCGACATGGCACACATCCCTGTGTGCCATGCCCATCACCTACACTGCCATGGCATACATCAGTCACCCCTCTAGCTGGGTGCCTTATGCCAATGGTGTCGGCACAGGAGCAGGAGCCCTGTGCCCCTACTGTGCCCAGGTCCATTCCTGAGCCCAGTAAGTGCAGTGCTGCCATTTAAGAGTACATGGTGCTGAGAGCTCGTCAAACACGAGCTCCACAGCACCATAATGGCAACACTAAAGAATGAGAAGTTTGGTATCAAACCTCTCAGCACATTAAACCCACACTGATGCCAGTGTTGGATTGAATGTACTCAGCACCCCAGAGGGCATCTTAGAGGTGCCCCCTTAAACCTAACCTACAAATCCACGTCTGCTCTGAGGCTGCCTAGGCTGCCACCCAGCAGACATGTTGCTGGACCCCTGAGTAGGAGAACCCCTGCTCTCCTGGCCCTGCAACAATGCACATCCTGGGCGAGGTGCTAAATCTCCTCCCCCAGGATGGGCAGGGGGAAGCTTCAAAGGCATGCCGCCTCTGTGAGCTTCCCCAGGCCCCTGCAACCCCCCACTCTGGCGGGAAGCTTTGGCTGGAAACCCCATATAAGGACAGGTGATGTGCCAGCCTGCCAACCCCACCCCTCAGGTGGGGAGGCGAGGTGAAGCACATCTCCGGGCTCTCGCCATCTTGAAGATGGGGAGCCCTACCCTATCAGGACTAGGCTACTGCCCCCCTCCCACAGGAGAGAGGCAGGATAGGGGTGTACCCACCCCAGGACGGGGACCCATTGGTCCCTGCCCTTCACCTACCTGTAACGCCCCTAAATCTAGTATTTAGGGGCACCCTGAACCTTCCTTCCCCAGATTACAGACTCAAAACTACGAAGAGCAAGAAGAAAGAAGACCTTCTCTGCAGCTGCTGAAAAGAGGAAGACACCAACTGCTTTGGCCCCAGCCCTACCGTCCTGTCGACCCTCGAACCTGCTCCTGCTCCAGCCCGGCATCTCATGTGGCTAGCAACCTCACCAACCCCGGAGGACCTGGCTACCTTTTGGCTCTAAGCCCCTGGGACTCCCATGAGTAGAGGCTCTACTCGAAACCTATCTCTAACCCCTGGCAGCAGCCCGGAACCGCGAACCCAGCACACTCTGCACCAGCCAAGCCTGGCCAGTGCCGGAGTGAACAAAGACCCTGAGGACGACCCCACGGCAACTGTGACCCCGAGTCTGGCACCCAAGGATCTCCCTCGACACTCCTGAAGAAGCCTGCAGCCTCAGAACAAGGTGCCCCCCCAACCGCGATCAACAGAGGGTAAGATCTCCCGACACCTAAAGGCAACCCTGCACGCGGCGCCCCACGGCCCCCTGTGCCCAATCCCGGGGTACCTACCTATCCTCCAACTACCCAACTTACCTCTCGAAGTGTTGGTGGCACCTGAAGAGTCCTCGTCCCCAAGCTTGCAGTCTTTTTCTAAACCGGAGATTTCCCATTGAAATCCATTGAGCGCCCGAAGGCTCAAAAGCCCTCTGCACCCAGCCGCCCGAGTGGCCCTGGCAGTGAAAATTCTACACCTACCTACTTCCCCACTTGCCCTGAGTAAGTGACCAGGAGCCCAGCTCCCACAGCCGCGTGGCTTGCCAGTCAGCAGCCACCAAACAAGGCCCCCCTATCCCTCATAGGATAACATTGGGCCTAACTCTCTCTGCACCCGGCCGCCCTAGAGCCGCTGAGGGTGAACCAACGGTACCTACCTGACCCTGGGAGACCCCTGAGTCTGTGCCCAGAACCTCAACTCTGCAAGTCGAGTACTTACCCTTAAACCGCAAACTCTATTTTCCTCATAGGGTAACATTGACTGACTTTTTCCTGAAAGTTCTTCTAAGTGTGGACTTTTCAAATCTTCAAATATTCACCAAAAATCAGCTGAGTAACAAAAACGAATTTACTCACCTGCTCTTAGGTGAGCTCCCAGTGCTGGATCTTGGTGCCCAGCACTGACTCTGAAAAATACCTACAACTGTACTTACCCTAAACTCAATTTTCTTCCATAGGAAACCATTGACTGTTTTTCTGTGAAATTTCTTCTAAGTGTCGATTTCTGCAATCTTTAAATTTTCTTCAAAAATCGTATAATATCTGAAAACATAATTGTTTTGGATAAAGGTCCCAGTACTGAGTCTTGGCACCCAGTACTGGATTACAAAAGTAACGAGAACATACTGTACCTGTAACCTGAATTTTCTTCCATAGGGAATCATTGACTGTTTTCTCTGAAATATTTTCTAAGTGTCAACTTTTAAAATAGCTAAATATTAGTTAAAAATCATTACAGTACTTAAGTCGACTTTCATCACTTGATTCTGAGAACTGACCCAGGACTGAATCTAGGATCCAGTCCTGGAATTCCAAAAGTAATCTAAAAAGTAATCTATTGCAAATAACTTGAATTTACCCTTGAGCTCAATGTATTGTTGTGTTTAAAAATAGATTTGCCTACTGCAACCACTTGTAACTGTTTACTAAAGTCTATTGCATATTGCAAAAGTATTTAAATGAAACATCTCCTGTTGAGAAAGTATATTTTAAATCCAAGTTTTGGTTCTAAAATAAAACAAGCATATATTTTTTATATATAAACCATTGGCCTAGAGTTCAATTATTGAGTGTGTGGAACCATTTGCTGACTGGGTGTGTACAACAAATGCCTTACACTGTCCTCTGATACTGCCTTACTGCTCGACCAAGCTACCACTTTAGAGAGTAAGGTTATATCTAACTTTAACCTCTGTCAAACCCTGGGGGACTGTGGACTCTGTACACCCTGTACCTATTAAGGAACAGTATATACAGAGCCACTTTCTCACATTGGTGGATCAGCGGTGGGATACAAATTTGCATTTGTTGGACTACTTGGTTACCATCTGATCACACGACAGAACTCTTAAAAATTGCCTTTAGAATTCTGATTGGTCTTTTCCAAAATTAGTAAAAGTCTTGCTAGGGCCTTGCTTAAGTCCCATTAGAATTTTAGAAAAATAAAAGTCACTATAGTCAGGGTAGAGGGTTAGAACTGTCAGGTTAGAATGTCTCAAACAAACCCAGCTGTTAGTGATAATAATAACATGGACCTGGTGGAGGAGCTCGACCTCACACCTTACTTACACTTGTCTTTCAAGGAATTGAGGTCCTTATGCAAACTTAAAAATTTACCAATGGGCCTGCATCCAACCAAACTAGGGCTCCAGGAGCTCTTGGCTGAGTATGCTAAGGACCACCCATCTGAACATGGTGATGGCCAGTCAGATGAGGAAAGGGAAGTAGAGGAGGTTGACAGTAACCCCCCCCCCCCATGCTATTCCCTAGGGAGGAAAGGGCACCCATACCCTCCAATCCAAGGATTAGCATCTGGGCACCTAGAGACTACACAGGTGGCTCTGGTACCAGATAGAACACTGGGGGACCCACCAGTGAGGAGGACAGCCTTGTGAGGCTGGCCAAAAGACTAGAGCTAGAGTCAAGGCTCCTGGCTCTAGAAAAAGAAAGGAGAGAGATGGGTTTAGCACCCATCAATGGTGGCAGCAATAATAAAAATAAGGATAGGGAGGAAACATCTGACCTTAAAATCCCCAAAGGGATTGTCCCTAAATTTGAGGAAGGTGATGATATCACCAAATGGTTCACAGCCTTTGAGAGGGCTTGTGATATCAAAAAAGTAAAGAAACCTCTCTGGGGGGCACTCCTGTGGGAACTGTTCTCTGGTAACTGCAGAGACAGGCTTCTGACCCTTTCTGGGCCAGAAGCAGGATCCTATGCCCTCATGAAGAGAGCTCTGATTGAGGGATTTGGATTCACCACTGAGGAGTATAGAATTAGATTCAGGGGGGCTAAAAAAACCCAGACCCAGTCCTGGATTGATTTTGTAGACTTCTCAGTGAAGACACTAGATGGTTGGTTAGCTGGACATGGTGTGCAGGATTTTACTGGATTGTATAATTTATTGATGAAGGAACATATATTGAGTAACTGCACAAATGAAAAGTTGCATCAGCATTTGGTAGACCTAGGTCTAATTCCTCCCCAAGAATTGGGAAAGAACCCAGACCACTGGGTCAAGACTAGGGTGACCAAGACAGCCACTGGGGGTGACCAAAAGAAAGTGGTCCCAAAACCTCCCCAGGGGAAAGGTGGTGAGAATCCCCAAGCTAAAAAGTCTGAGTCTTCCAAATGGCCCCAAAAACCTGTTCAGGTGGGTGGGACCCAAACTACTCCCTATGTGCCCCAACCATATAGGGGGAAGAACTTTGATCCCTTAAAGGCTTGGTGTAATAACTGTAAGAAGCAAGGACACCTAACTGTAGCTTGCCCCCAAAACAAAGCCCCTAAGGCACCCAGTACAGCTACTCCTGGGGAAGCAAGCATACAAATGGGATCAGAGGTGTACCCTGAGCAAATCTGGGAACACACTGAAGCAAGTCTAGTCTCCTTGGGAGAAGTGGAGTTTGCCACTGTAGCTGTGTGGCCCCCCAACTTAAAGAAATACTTACAGTACCCCTGGGTGAATGGGACTAGGGTAGAAGCTCTGAGGGATACTGGTGCCAGTGTCACTATGGTGAAAGACACACTGATTTCCCCTGAGCAATACTTGATTGGGAAGTCTTACCCAGTCACCAACGCTGACAGTGTCACCACTAGTCATCCCATGGCATTGGTAACATTAGGCTGGGGGGGTTACTGGCCTGAAACAGGTAGTGGTCTCTCCAAAGTTGCCAGCTGCCTGTCTGCTTGGAAATGATCTGGAAACCTCAGCCTGGGCTGAGGTTGAGCTAAAGGCCCATGCAGCCATGCTGGGCATCCCTGAATTGGTGTGTGTGCAAACCAGAGCACAGAGCAAGAGGAAGGGTGAAAAAGTAGGTCTGGAGCCTGAAATAATGGCCCAGCCAACCAAGAGAAAAGGAAAGAAGACTGGGGAACCAGCTTCTACACAGCAAAACATTCAGGACCCCTCTCCCCAGGGAGAGGATTTTGATACCCCCTACGGGAACTGAGTCCATGGAGCTTGACCCTTACCAGGTTGAACTCTTGGGCCCAGGGGGACCCTCTAGGGAAGAGCTGTGCCAGGGTCAGCGAGACTGTCCCACTCTTGAAAGCCTGAGGCAGCAAGCTGTTTCAGGAGCAAGGGGAGATGTCAGTGGTACTCACAGAGCTTATTGGGAAGAGGGATTACTGTATGCTGAGGCAAGAAACCCCACTCCTGGAGCCACCAGGAGGGTGGTAGTGCCACAGAAGTACAGGGAGTTCCTCCTAACTTTGGCTCATGACATCCCCCTAGCTGGACATCTGGGGCAATCCAAAACTTGGGAAAGGCTAGTGAGTCACTTTTACTGGCCCCAGATGCACCAAAAGGTGAAGGAGTTTGTCAGCTCCTGTGTTACCTGGCAAGCCAGTGGCAAGACAGGTGGCCACCCAAAGAACCCCCTCATCCCACTACCAGTGGTGGGGGTCCCCTTTGAAAGGGTAGGAGTGGACATTGTGGGTCCACTTGAACCTCCCACAGCCTCGGGGAACACATTTATTCTAGTGGTAGTGGATCATGCCACTAGGTACCCTGAAGCAATTCCACTTAGGACTACTACAGCTCCTGCAGTAGCCAAGGCCCTCCTGGGTGTCTTCACCAGGGTGAGTTTTCCTAAGGAGGTGGTTTCAGACAGAGGCTCCAACTTCATGTCTGCTTACCTAACACACATGTGGAAGGAGTGTGGGGTGCAGTATAAGTTTACTACCCCCTACCACCCACAAACCAATGGCCTTGTTGAGAGATTCAACAAGACATTGAAAGGTATGATCATGGGCTCCCTGAAAAACTCAAAAGGAGATGGGATGTCCTGTTACCATGCCTGCTTTTCGCTTACAGGGAAGTACCACAGAAGGGAGTAGGTTTCTCACCCTTTGAACTTCTGTTTGGTCATCCTGTAAGGGGACCACTTTGTCTTGTAAAAGAGGGCTGGGAGAGGCCTCTTCAAGAGCTCAAACAAGACATAGTGGACTATGTGCTTGGCCTAAGGTCCAGAATGGCTGAGTACATGGAAAAAGCATCCGAGAACCTTGGGGCCAGCCAGGAGTTCCAGAAGCACTGGTATGACCAAAAAGCTGCACTGGTTGAATTTCAACCTGGGCAACAGGTGTGGGTTTTGGAGCCAGTGGCACCAAGGGCTCTCCAAGATAAATGGAGTGGCCCTTACCCTATCCTAGAAAGAAAGAGTGAGGTCACCTATTTAGTTGACCTGGGCACTAGCAGGACACCCAAGAGGGTCATCCATGTGAACCGCCTCAAACTCTACAATGACAGGGCTGACATCACCATGCTGATGGTGACTGATGAGGAGCAGGAAGCAGAAAGTGAACCTCTCCCTGACCTCCTCTCCTACAGCCCAAAAGATGGATCAGTAGATGGTGTGATCTACTCAGACACCCTCTCTGCCCAACAGCAAACGGACTGCAAGCAAGTCTTGCAGCTGTATGCTAGCCTCTTTTCTCTGACCCCTGGTCTGACAAACTGGTGTACCCATGATGTGGACACTGGTGACAGTGCACCTGTCAAAAACAAAATCTATCGACAGTCAGACCAAGTCAAGGAGAGCATCAAAGCTGAGGTCAGCAAGATGCTGGAGTTAGGGGTCATTGAACCCTCTGAGAGCCCCTGGGCCAGCCCAGTGGTTCTAGTCCCCAAACCTCATCAACAAGGTGGAAAGAGAGAAATGAGGTTCTGTGTGGACTATAGAGGGCTCAACTCTGTCACTAAGACAGATGCTCACCCTATCCCAAGAGCAGATGAGCTGATAGATAAATTAGGGGCTGCCCAATTCCTCAGTACCTTTGACTTAACTGCAGGGTACTGGCAGATTGGCATGGCCCCAGGAGCAAAAGAAAAGACAGCATTCTCCACCCCTGATGGGCATTACCAGTTTACTGTGATGCCCTTTGGGTTAAAGTATGCCCCTGCCACTTTCCAGAGGCTGGTGAACCATGTCCTGGCTGGGCTGGAGTCCTTTAGTGCAGCTTATCTTGATGATATTGCTGTCTTTAGCTCCACCTGGCAGGATCACCTGATCCACCTTGGAAAAGTTTTAGAGGCTCTGCACAATGCAGGTCTCACTATCAAGGCATCCAAATGCCAGATGGGCAGGGCACTGTGGTGTACTTGGGCCACCTTGTAGGTGGAGGCCAGGTACAGCCCTTACAACCCAAGATCCAGGCCATCATGGACTGGATAGCTCCAACAACCCAGACCCAAGTCAGTGCATTCCTTGGCTTGACTGGGTACTACAGGAGGTTTGTGAAGGGGTATGGGTCCATTGTGACCCCCCTCACAGAACTCACCTCCAAGAAAATGCCCAAGAAGGTGAACTGGACAGTTAGTTGCCAAAAGGCTTTTGACACCCTAAAAGAAGCAATGTGCTCAGCACCAATTCTAAAAGCTCCAGATTATGCAAAGCAGTTCATAGTGCAGACTGATGCCTCTGAGCTAGGGATAGGAGCGGTCCTATCCCAGACCAATGATGAAGGCCAAGACCAACCTGTTGCTTTTATAAGCAGGAGGCTACTCCCCAGAGAGCAGCGTTGGAGTGCCATTGAGAGGGAGGCCCTTGCTGTGGTTTGGTCCCTGAAGAAGTTGAGGCCATACCTGTTTGGTACTCACTTCCTGGTTCAAACTGACCACAGACCTCTCAGATGGCTAATGCAGATGAAAGGGGAAAATCCAAAACTACTAAGGTGGTCCATCTCCCTACAGGGAATGGACTTTGAAGTGGAACACAGACCAGGGACTGCCCATGCCAATGCAGATGGACTTTCCAGGTTCTTCCACTTAGACAATGAAGACTCCATAGGACAAGGTTAGTCTCATCACCTTTCGTTTGGGGGGGGTTGTGTGAGAAAGTGCCATCTTTCTTGCATGGTATACCCCCACTTTTTGCTGAATTGCTGAATGTACTTTCACTGAGTGTGCCCTGGACTCCTGCCAATCAGGTGCCCAGGGCCTATGTTCCTTCCCTAAAACAAACCAAACCCAAATTGGCAAACCCTGGCCACATGTCAGCCCCTGGTAAATGGTACTCTAAGTACCCAGGGCTTTGTGACCATGGAAGGCCTCTAGGAGCTGCAGCACTCCTTGTGCCGCCCTTAGAGGCCCTGTACCCTTACACACACACACTGCCTTTGCAGGCTGAGTGTTTGGGTGCAAGACAAAAACAAAGTCGACATGGCACACATCCCTGTGTGCCATGCCCATCACCTACACTGCCATGGCATACATCAGTCACCCCTCTAGCTGGGTGCCTTATGCCAATGGTGTCGGCACAGGAGCAGGAGCCCTGTGCCCCTACTGTGCCCAGGTCCATTCCTGAGCCCAGTAAGTGCAGTGCTGCCATTTAAGAGTACATGGTGCTGAGAGCTCGTCAAACACGAGCTCCACAGCACCATAATGGCAACACTAAAGAATGAGAAGTTTGGTATCAAACCTCTCAGCACATTAAACCCACACTGATGCCAGTGTTGGATTGAATGTACTCAGCACCCCAGAGGGCATCTTAGAGGTGCCCCCTTAAACCTAACCTACAAATCCACGTCTGCTCTGAGGCTGCCTAGGCTGCCACCCAGCAGACATGTTGCTGGACCCCTGAGTAGGAGAACCCCTGCTCTCCTGGCCCTGCAACAATGCACATCCTGGGCGAGGTGCTAAATCTCCTCCCCCAGGATGGGCAGGGGGAAGCTTCAAAGGCATGCCGCCTCTGTGAGCTTCCCCAGGCCCCTGCAACCCCCCACTCTGGCGGGAAGCTTTGGCTGGAAACCCCATATAAGGACAGGTGATGTGCCAGCCTGCCAACCCCACCCCTCAGGTGGGGAGGCGAGGTGAAGCACATCTCCGGGCTCTCGCCATCTTGAAGATGGGGAGCCCTACCCTATCAGGACTAGGCTACTGCCCCCCTCCCACAGGAGAGAGGCAGGATAGGGGTGTACCCACCCCAGGACGGGGACCCATTGGTCCCTGCCCTTCACCTACCTGTAACGCCCCTAAATCTAGTATTTAGGGGCACCCTGAACCTTCCTTCCCCAGATTACAGACTCAAAACTACGAAGAGCAAGAAGAAAGAAGACCTTCTCTGCAGCTGCTGAAAAGAGGAAGACACCAACTGCTTTGGCCCCAGCCCTACCGTCCTGTCGACCCTCGAACCTGCTCCTGCTCCAGCCCGGCATCTCATGTGGCTAGCAACCTCACCAACCCCGGAGGACCTGGCTACCTTTTGGCTCTAAGCCCCTGGGACTCCCATGAGTAGAGGCTCTACTCGAAACCTATCTCTAACCCCTGGCAGCAGCCCGGAACCGCGAACCCAGCACACTCTGCACCAGCCAAGCCTGGCCAGTGCCGGAGTGAACAAAGACCCTGAGGACGACCCCACGGCAACTGTGACCCCGAGTCTGGCACCCAAGGATCTCCCTCGACACTCCTGAAGAAGCCTGCAGCCTCAGAACAAGGTGCCCCCCCAACCGCGATCAACAGAGGGTAAGATCTCCCGACACCTAAAGGCAACCCTGCACGCGGCGCCCCACGGCCCCCTGTGCCCAATCCCGGGGTACCTACCTATCCTCCAACTACCCAACTTACCTCTCGAAGTGTTGGTGGCACCTGAAGAGTCCTCGTCCCCAAGCTTGCAGTCTTTTTCTAAACCGGAGATTTCCCTTTGAAATCCATTGAGCACCCGAAGGCTCAAAAGCCCTCTGCGCCCAGCCGCCCGAGTGGCCCTGGCAGTGAAAACTCTACACCTACCTACTTCCCCACTTGCCCTGAATAAGTGACCAGGAGCCCAGCTCCCACAGCCGCGTGGCTTGCCAGTCAGCAGCCACCAAACAAGGCCCCCCTATCCCTCATAGGATAACATTGGGCCTAACTCTCTCTGCACCCGGCCGCCCTAGAGCCGCTGAGGGTGAACCAACTGTACCTACCTGACCCTGGGAGACCCCTGAGTCTGTGCCCAGAACCTCAACTCTGCCAGTCGAGTACTTACCCTTAAACCGCAAACTCTATTTTCCTCATAGGGTAACATTGACTGACTTTTTCCTGAAATTTCTTCTAAGTGTGGACTTTTCAAATCTTCAAATATTCACCAAAAATCAGCCGAGTGACAAAAACGAATTTACTCACCTGCTGTTAGGTGAGCTCCCAGTGCTGGATCTTGGTGCCCAGCACTGACTCTGAAAAATACCTACAACTGTACTTACCCTTAACTCAATTTTCTTCCGTAGGAAACCATTCACTGTTTTTCTGTGAAATTTCTTCTAAGTGTCGATTTCTGCAATCTTTAAATATTCTTCAAAAATCGTATAATATCTGAAAACATAATTGTTTTAGATAAAGGTCCCAGTACTGAGTCTAGGCACCCAGTACTGGATTACAAAAGTAACAAGAACATACTGTACCTGTAACCTGAATTTTCTTCCCTAGGGAATCATTGACTGTTTTCTCTGAAATATTTTCTAAGTGTCAACTTTTAAAATAGCTAAATATTAGTTAAAAATCATTACAGTACTTAAGTCGACT
This sequence comes from Triturus cristatus, assembly GCF_964204655.1. NCBI lineage: Eukaryota > Metazoa > Chordata > Amphibia > Caudata > Salamandridae > Triturus > Triturus cristatus. Next base: position 423,635,488 of record NC_140594.1, on the reverse strand, counting down.
TTCATCACTTGATTCTGAGAACTGACCCAGGACTGAATCTAGGATCCAGTCCTGGAATTCCAAAAGTAATCTAAAAAGTAATCTGTTGCCAATAACTTGAATTTACCATTGAGCTCAATGTATTGTTGTGTTTAAAAATAGAGTTGCCTACTGCAACCACTTGTAACTGTTTACTAAAGTCTATTGCATATTGCAAAAGTATTTATATGAAACATCTCCTGTTGAGAAAGTATATTTTACATCCAAGTGTTGGTTCTAAAATAAAACAAGCATATATTTTTTTATATATAAACCATTGGCCTAGAGTTCAGTTATTGAGTGTGTGGAACCATTTGCTGACTGAGTGTGTACAACAAATGCTTTACACTGTCCTCTGATACTGCCTTACTGCTCGACCAAGCTACCACTTTAGAGAGTAAGGTTATATCTAACTTTAACCTCTGTCAAACCCTGGGGGACTGTGGACTCTGTACACCCTGTACCTATTAAGGAACAGTATATACAGAGCCACTTTTTCACATGAGCACACACAGCACTCCATTGCCCACCTTGTTTGTCACTTAGTCAATGCCTATAAGCAAGTGAGAAACTCAAACGCCTGCCACCAACCAGTAATAGATGTATTGGCACAAGTGACCACAATCATGCAAACATTTTCATCAGAACACTTTAAACAGAAAACCTTGCTTGCAATCAACATAGAACAGAAATGCCATAGAACTAGCTATCAACATGCACACAGAAGGATTTCCCACTATGACCAGTGCCACTGCACATTCTGCAGCAATAGCTTTTTTCACATAGTTATGGATTTGTTGCATTTGCTAAATAATCAATCACCTGCCACGTCATCTACAGATTAAACAAAAAATATGTGGTTTCTACTTCAAACGGATCAAAGGTTGCTGAAATTGTGGCGACATGTGTTAGCGTGCAGTGGTTTGCCCTTTACAAAGGCTGACTGCTCTTCTTTCAGTTATCTATTTCTGTGATTAGTAGTTAAAAAGGTACTAATGAAGTGAAATCTTTGCTCGGATCTCTCTCCTCTCTCTCTCTTTCTCTCTCTCTCTCTCTCTCGCTCTCTCTCTCTTTCTCTCTCTCTCTCTCTTTCTCTCTCTCTCTCTCTCTTTCTCTCTCTTTCTCTCTCTCTCACTCTTTCTCTCTCTCTCTATATATATATATATATATATAGAAAGAGAGAGTGAGTGAGAGAGGTATGTACATTCAAATTGACTGAAAGAACTTAATCATGGACCTTATGATTGAAGGTAAGGAGTAGCCATTGACAAACTTTAAAACTGAGAAGCTTTGGCTATCTGCACCCCAAATCTAAGGTTCTTCTCGCTGAACTTTGACCTTGAGTGCACCATGTCTACATTGCTGTAAAGAACCATAATGTGATCATTTCAGCGTTTTTAGTGCCTATTTAATACTTCTAATCTGTCAACCATAACGCCACTTGACATACATTTTTCTGCACACTTCTATGATGTGTCACTGGGTACACAATCCAGCAGAAGTGTCTGTATCAAGTGGAATTGTCACATTTGAACATTTGCTTACAGCACATTTAAGGTTACTAATAATGCCTCTCCTGACACACTCAGAGCGGTAGAACATGGACTGTGGTTCACCTCATCTGCTGAAGTTTAATACCTTTCTTGGGTACATGAGTCATACTCTGCAATCGCCTGTCCCAAAGACACTTCAGGATGCTACTGAGTTCAGCTCATACATTTCGACGCTACCTTATATGTAATCCGTGCGTCTAGTCACGTGATGCCGCTCAACTGAAGGAATGTAATTGTGCACTTTTATCACTCGGAAACATACTCCATTACTAACATTCTTTACTGAATTGCTTCAAGGCAGTCCTAGGCCAGAAGGAAAGGCTGCACGATGCATTCAGAAAAGATGACTTGTTTCGGAATGTAAAGTGCTTTTCACAGGGAGTACATCTGAGAACTGAAGACCTATACCAGCTCCATTGCACATCCTTGCAGAGCCCCCTGCAAATGACACTTTGCTGTTTATTGCCATGTTTGAAGCCATGTGTTGCCTCTTATAGTGGCCCTGTGCTGCAGGGGCTCTGTGTGGAGCCATTTCCACATTTCTCCTTTTGTGGACTGTCCGCCTTGAGGCTGGTGCTTCGGCTGGTCTTCTGGTGGATGCCTCGCCATATTTAGTTTCCAGCAGAGTCGGTGTGGGCCCCCCCCCCCCAAGCACAGCCCACACCCCGAGACAGGAGCCAAACACGTAAAGCAAAGCTACTGTGCTGGAGACACAATCGAGGGTCTGTCATTGGGCTGGGGAGGTGGGCTCTATGGAAAATAAATATCATTCTCCTTGGCTCACTGGCAGTTTTCTCTCATACTGTGAGAGGCATTTAAGCATTCTGTCTGCATGGGACTGTTATGCTAGGCATGGAAGTCCCCACCAAGACACACATGGCAACTGGAAAGTCTCCCCTTCAGTATGCGGGTCTTCTGATGCCATCTCTGCTGACGGGAGACCACTAACGGGGTTTCCTGCTGTCAGCCAGTGTTAGCGAGTTTCACTTTGTTAAAAAAATAATCATTAATTTAAGCATGCTTCAGTTAGCATAACTAGGCCGGTACGTACCAGCCCGCATTGACAATCAGTCAGTCAGTCAGAAAACTTTATTTCGGCTTTTAGCCATAAAAGTACATAAAAAGACATGATATAATATCAACAGTTATTAAAATCAGTAAAACATTAGTCAATAAAACACGTTCATCATTACATAGGATAAGAACGGTTAATAAAATAAGAATAATAACACCCAAGTTGCCTTAGTGGGGTAACAATTTTCTTCTAATTAGCCACATTGAGAAGAGAAATTTGGCAATCACAGTAACATATAAAGGGGAAGTGTCATACTTTAGCAACCTATGAAGTTCCATACAATGTCTAGCCCCTATATTCTTAGCTAGTTGGATTATCCATATTCTGCGAGGTGTTATGTATGCCGGACACAAAAAAATAACGTGTGCCTCAGTTTCTTCAGAAGCACCACAACCAGGGCAGGGTTGCCAAACTGAACCAGGCCACTTATTTGTTCTCGAAAAGAGCGGGAGGGAGCCATGCCTAAATTGTAGAAAGAGTTTCTTGGCCATAACTGGATGAATCAAATCTATTACAGGCTCAAATTTGTAACTAATTTTGACCTCAAGAAAAACAGAGGTCAAATTTGCTGTAGTAGCAGATTGAACAAGGTGGGTCAGGTTTCGTTCCTCCAGAATTTTTGCCAAAGATCTCTTTGAAAGAGAAAGGCATGCATGCTCAGGAGAGAGCCAGAGGTCTTCTCTCCCTATCTCCCTTAGTAATTTCTTTATGTAAGCTAGCCAAGGGATGGCACCTGCCATTGGGATCAACAAAATAGACTTCAATTCCTCCTGGAAATTTATCAATTCAGGAGTACTCCATAGGCGGCGCCAATACATTACTGGTCTAGAGGCAACCATATCCGTAATCGGTTGGATCCCTAAGTCCATCCTAAGTGGCTGCATAGGAGTACTCATTGGGAGTGCAAATATGTTTCTAAAAAAATTGTTTTCTGACTTAAGTAAAATCTGGGAGGGGGTATGGCCCCATAATTCTGCTCCATAAGCTGCAACACCCCTGGCCTGGGTTTTATAGATCTCTACAAGTGGGCTGATCAATTTTAGGTGGCTATTTTTGAGCATCTTAGAGATGCCCCCGGTTAGTTGGACAAGTTTTAAATTTACTTTAGAGATCTGGGGGCCCCAGGTCATTTTATTATTGAGGGTCAAGCCCAGATAATCAAATGTAGTGACCCGTTCTAACGGCTGGCCGTCCAGTTTAGGGGTAGGATGGTTGGTGGTATCTGCATAGAACACCATATATTTAGTTTTACTTACATTAATAAATAAATTCCTTTTCCTGCAAAAGGATGCAAAACCGTCCAGGACTCTTCCCATCCCCATGGGAGTCCTGGAGAGGAGCAAGGTGTCGTCTGCAAACATTAATGCAGGAATTTTCCTACCTGCCAACTTGGGGGCATCTATGTCTCTTAGGGCCAGAATATCCTCAACGAGCCCATTTAAAAATAGGGCAAAAAGGGTTGGGGCTAGGACACACCCCTGCCTTATTCCCTTTTCAACCCCAAATGGGTGCGTGAGTTCTCCCTTTAATCCGAACCTGACCCTGGCAAAGGTGTCTTTGTGGAGTCGCTCTAGTAGGTCGCAAAGATAGAGGGGTACTCCCATCTCCTTTAATAGCTCCCAAAGCTGACTTCGGTCCACCATATCGAAGGCAGACTTTAAATCAACGAACGTGAGATAAAGACTGCCCCCTTCTAGAATAATAGTTTTCCAGTGGATCATTTGCAGCCTAAACAATTGGTCCACGGTTGACATCTTGGCTCTAAAGCCCACTTGTAGAGGAGTCAAAATGTTAGAATCCACCATCCAGGTCTGGAGTCTCCCTAAGAGGATGCGAGCGAAGATCTTCTGAGCTACATCGATTAGGCTAATAGGCCTATAATTAGCCGGATCGAGTGGGGAGCCCTTTTTGTGAATTGGTATTATCTCGGCTCCGGCCCATGTAGATGGTAACGGCATTCCACCTAAGATTGCATTAAAAAGGCCATAGAGATATGGGACCCAGATATCAGGTTCGCTTTTCAAAAGGTCTCCTGGGATCTTATCTAAGCCGGGGGCTTTATTAGGCAATACTCTGCTAAGAGCCACTCTAACCTCACTGAGGGTGCACATCTCAGCCGGCCCCGGAATGGTAAGTAGGCGGGCATAGGAGCAAGGGGGGGGGTTTATTCGCTACTGGTGCGTTAGAGGCATACAGATCTTTAAAGTAACTGCACCAGATTTCTTCCCCGAGATTGGGTTGGAGTGCTTGGTTAGGGGCTGATGATCCTGTCTTAACTAGATTCCAGAAGGATCTAAGGTCCCTATTCTTCAGTGCAAATGAGATCTCCTCCCATCTAGTAGTTTCCCAATCTTTTTTTGCTTCATGGGAGATTTTCTTAAAGGAAGCCCTTGCTTCCTTAATTTCTAACGTATTGCCATTCTTGAGGGTTGTCAGGAGCAATAACTTTGCTTCCCTACACGATTTATTGAACCAAGTAGACTTCCCCCTCGTGGGTGCTAACTTAGTCCTAATAGCTCGACTAAAGTGGGTCCCAAGGATGGCGCAAAGTTCAGTATGGGTAGTTCCGAATAGTTCAGTGTTTGCATGACCCTCACATATGATAGATTCTCCCATTGTTTTCTCTAAGAGAGGATAAATCTCGGAGTACATTGCACCAAGATCACTTTCAGATTGAGCAATCTTCTCCCATCTAATTCTCCGTGCTCCACCAGTAGTAGTCAGAGGTACTACGGTAAGTAAGTCATTGGCGGTAATAAGAGAGGTAATAAAACCCTCCATAGTTACGACTATGGGATTGTGGTCACTTTCATGGCGTTTAATAACTTCAAAGTTCAAGATCCTTGGCCACAGTCCCATACTAATCATAATGTAATCAATAATGGAGGATTGCCCATTTCTTTCGAAAGTTGAGTTGCCTGGGCTATCAAGGGGAAACCTGCCATTACATGCTCTCACCGAAAAGCTGAGTGTGATTTGTGTGAGTTGTAGGACCAATGGCGTCCAGGCCTTTGTGGGGTAAATATTGGGTGATGGTATATTCCAAACTTGATCCTCCTCCTGTGATACAGGCGTGGTTAGCCCGTTCAAAGGTTCGTGGTGGCAATTGAAGTCTCCACCGATTATAAGATGCTCAGGATTAGTAATCGTACTCAGAAAGGCCTCTAGGCTGACCAGAGTGGGAGACAATTGGCCATAGCTCACTGGGCGGGAGTATATATTTATCAGGTTCAGCACCTGGCTATCCTGAGAGGACATGGCTAAGCACATGATATCCGGGGAGTCAGTACATATTTTTTTAAAGTCATATCCCAAATGAGTTCGGACCCAGATAAGCATCCCTCCCGACGGTCTGCCCTTTTTTGACCTTACCGCGGGTTCCCAAAAGGTAGCGAACCCTACACGATGGTAAGGCCTCAGTGCCCGGTTCTCCTGTAATAGGCAGATATCATAGCCATCAATGAATTCCCCCCAATCGGGGAGTTCAAGCAGGCGTGTCAGACCTGCCACATTCCAGGATAGAATATTTAACCCCACAACCTGATTGGTAGTGGGGTTACCAGAATGAGTCATACAGGAGGTTGGAGTGATACCCTAATGATGTCTCTTGGTCCCAAATCTATGGGAGGAAGAGGGTGAGGCGTGTTAATAAGATGGGTGGGGGAACAGGGCACAGCTGGCTTAGGAGAAATTAAATCCATTGACCTCACCGTATCTTGATTTTTTGGCCCTTTTACAGATTGTCCATCCTTGTACACGGTCGAGGTCAGAGTGGGAGAGATGCCCTGGCCATCAACCTTTCCCATAATAGGCCTAAATTCCCCTAATCTTTGATAATCCAAGGTTAGCGAAGGGGGTCTTAGGGATTTTCCCCCCAAGCTTAGGTCATGGCCACCGTCCCAGAATTTCCTATTATCATAACCCAGAGGTACCAAGGGATATGGGGGAATAACCAAACTCGGGGTTAGCTCCATCGATAATATCACGGCAGGCCCTTGAACAGGATTAGGCTTCAGTCAATCTATACAGTCCAAGGGACTGAACCTGTTGTGGCAGGGTATATTGAACTGTAACGGATATGTATCAGCCTCTTGATTTCCGATTTGGCCAAAGCCCAGTCTCTCTCTACCTAGTTGCACATTAGCTATGTCCCTCTTATAGGTAAGTGATCCTAGGGGATAAAAGTGTGAAAGGGGAGAGGTATGTATTCCATTAGCAATGTCAGCCCATCCCCCCTCAAACACATATTTTGGCACCCTTGGATCTCTAAAGGTTACAACTATACAGTCTCCCCTTATATTCTTCGGGCCCCGACCCACCCAGGAAACTCTTCGAACCATCAGAATTTCCCCATCCAAAATGGAAGGCAAAGGTCTATGTGTATTCATCCAGTGTATTGCCTTAAACTTCAGTGGTAGATAAGGTTCGGCTCTATCCTTCGGGAGTTCGGGTACACCTGTTAGGACAACAACATATGGACTACAATCAGGCGGGAGATCGAGTCTCGGGAGGGTCTTAATATTGGGGAGAGTGTTAGGTCTAAGATTGATCAGAGGAGGAGGAGGAAGCTGAGTTAGGGGATCTACCAGGCTGCCAGCTATGGTGGGAGCAATAGTCTGGTGTGGAGGAGCGGGAGGGAGAGGTCTACCATTCTCGATAGGAGCTAATTCCCCTATATTCTCAACTAAATTACACTGAGAAATATTCGATGTAATCCTTTTGCTAGGCGTGTTAGAAGGCAATGTAGTTGAATAATGGCTAGATGTTTTGGCGGCTGGATATACTGCAAGTGCAATGTCAGGTTGAATCTTTTCAACTAATGATGCTAATTTCGCTTCTAAAGCAGAAAGGCGCCTGACTAGAGGGGACAACCTTCCGTCAATTACATCAGCCATTTTATCCCAAAAGTCACTGGGAAGCGACACCCCCAAAACTTCCTCACTTGTAGTTGTAGGGATAGTAAGTATATCGGGGTCCTGGCTCGAGCTATTTTGTGGATCTGTACTTCGCATAGGGGTATTGTGAGCAGGATTGGGAGCTAATATTTTTTGTTTTTTTTTAGAGGGATATGTCATTATAGCACCCTCTCGTTTCTTGCCCTTTGTGACTGGGGGATTTATCCCAGTATTTTTCCTTCTAACAGAACGGTCAACCATGGACCTTGTTTTAGGGCAATTAACAGTAGGTGCGGGGGCATGATTATCACCCTGAGTAGACCCAGAAAGAAACGAATTAGCTAAAGTAGAACCAACGAGGGGGGGTGAGTTCCTTATCAATGCCTCATCTATATGACCACTTGTTGGGGGGGGGCTCAGAATTATCGGGAGAGGGAGCAAGCGCGATAGCTCCCAATGAGGATCTTTTCCCTAGTAATGGATCAAGGGATAATCTACGTTCTGTGGCAGCGATCTCATAGTCCAGAACGTTGCTCGCACGAGTTATGAAGTTGTCCAATGTCCCCATAACGTTGCTCCCATTAATGCCCGTCCGCAACGATCCAGTGGCCATAATATTTGCCTTACAAAGATTATCAACCAGGGGGAGAGGCCAGCCCAGCCTCGTGCAGTCTCGAACGGCCTCAAACGGCCCGCTCTTTGCCCGGTCTTCGCCCGGTAAGCGTCCTGTGCGCGTCCCGCTAGCGCGTGTGGGGAGGTATGTATATAGCAATATTGATGTCAATGAGGAGGCGGGGCCGAGAAGAGCTACCAGGTGCGCCCAGTGATTTCCGCCGACAGCACCCTGGTCCTCGCAGTCCCGGCAATCAGGCTCCCAGAGCGTCCAGCGCTACGGCAACAGCAGCCTTCCCACAAGTCTGGCTATTCGGGCAAAGTGGAATTCCTGCTCCGGTAAGTGAAGAGTCAACACCCACGAATTGCACCCGCGAAGCGGGAGCCGCGAGGCGTATTGTAGTAGAGGGAGGCGGGGCCGAGAAGAGCTACCAGGTGCGCCCAGTGATTTCCGCCGACAGCACCCTGGTCCTCACAGTCCCGGCAATCAGGCTCCCAGAGCGTCCAGCGCTACGGCAACAGCAGCCTTCCCACAAGTCTGGCTATTCGGGCAAAGTGGAATTCCTGCTCCGGTAAGTGAAGAGTCAACGCCCACGAGCGGCTCCCGCGAAGCGGGGGCCGTGAGGCGTATTGTAGTAGAGGGAGGCGGGGCCGAGAAGAGCTACCAGGTGCGCCCAGTGATTTCCGCCGACAGCACCCTGGTCCTCGCAGTTCCGGCAATCAGGCTCCCAAAGCGTCCAGCGCTACGGCAACAGCAACCTTCCCACAAGTCTGGCAATTCGGGCAAAGTGGAATTCCTGCTCCGGTAAGTGAAGAGACAACGCCCACGAGTGGCATTGACAATCATTCCTGAAGTGCTGCACAAAAGTGCATGTTTATTTTAGGTGTACGAGGGTTCCACATATTTCAAAAAATCAATGAAAATACAGTCTCAGCCATGGTCTGTCCTAATACAAATGAATAATAATTTGTTCTTCTCTCCAGAAGGAATGATATTTTTCTGTTACTAGTTCAAGGTTACTTAGCCAAGCTCCGCTGTTGCTGAAAAATCTACCGTATTCCTGTGTTTCATAATGTATGACTTCATCTCTTTAATTAAATATGTACAGCTTTAACCAATAAGATGTTTCAGAAAGTAGCAGTTACTAGCGGTGTTGTACCAACTAATAGATTGATTAGTTGTTATTGATTAAACATTTTAAATCAAACACTTTTATGTAATGTCATCCTATGAAATTGTGTGTGCCTTATGTCGCAAAAACATTACAAAACATGTGGGTTTTGTGGAGGAGTGCCAGTGATGTTTTGGGCTTTCTTTGAGGATGGATTCCATGTCAGTCTATTCTGCTGAATTATTTAGATACTTAAAAGTATGCTGATTCTTGTGATTCGTTAATTAATCTAGTGCTATTTTTGAATAAGCCCACAAACTTATTAGCTTTAGAATATTGATATGTGCAGGTTTTATTAATAACCTCGGACCGAGTCTATGAGAGTCTCAGATAGTCCCATTCTCACCAAATGACCCTTTAATTTTTAAATAACGCGTCAACACCAGCGACAGTTCTGCTAGTAGAAATTCTGCGAGGATTCCACTAATTTAGGTTGGATGCCCCAAGTTACTGCCCACTTCTAAATTGCCCTCTTATTGTAGCAAGAGCCTTGTCATGGACTGCAAAGCTTCTGCCTCCTTTCCAGCTGCTAGTTGTTCACTAAATCTAGAGAAAGTTTTTGTTGAATAAATGCAGAGAGTGTTAAAGGGTGTAGTGCTGTGTTTTGTTTGCTGGTCGTTTAAGAACTCATTGCTGTGTGTGCGGGTGTGGGAGGGTCTTGTATGCTACCGATGCCTTGACACTTAACCACTGAAGCACTTTCTAGGTTAGGTAGATTCGGTACCTACACTTTTGATTTTTCAGTTGGCTGAGGTTTCATGAGCTGAATATATATTACCTTCCACTAATTAGGGTGGTCCAGAGGGGAACATGACATACAGGTTACACGCAAATATGCCGGGCTACTCATGGGATGTGCTGAGCACATTTGTGAACAAGCCATCAAGAGCACTTTTTGCTTGAATTGTTAAGTGCTGTTTTCTCAAAACAAATCCAAGAGAAGTTAAGGGACATAAAATGGCAATAGACAACACATAGTGAGCCCATGCTTCGAACATGTATATTTATGCAAGTGCCCATTTTATTGGTTTGTGACTAGTAGTAGGATTGCAAGAAAAACCAAGAAAGAATACATCTGAAAATAAAGTGAAAAAGCAATATGTGATAAACGCATTTATTAGAAAAAAATCATATTGGCAATATTAACACTTTTGGATCTGTTAAATAATGGGCACAATAAGTCATATAATAATTAGGTTAAATCGCTGACAATGTTATGTCTGAAAGGGAATGGCCGACATTCTGGCGACAACACCAGAAGTCCTTTGGGTGCAATGGGCCTGGATTAAATTCCCATTATTCATAGTCAGATGTAGATTGGAGAGCAATTCAAAACAAGGTGTGGGGCAGAAGCAGTAAGAGAACTTTGTGGATACTGGGACCATCTTGTGGTGTTGCTTGAAATAGAGCAAATGCTTATGGGCACACGATGGGGGAGGGGGTGGGAAGAGAGCCAGCCTCAGTGTTATCAGCTCTTTTATTTAGAGTCTTAAAAATTGAAAAGCATTAATAATTTCAGGTTGAATGTTTCCAAAGTTATCCGCCAGTGAAAGGAGTGTTGTGATGTTATTTACAGAGAGAGATGGTTTCCACTTTAAAATAACGTTACCCTTGTCACCTTTTCTCTTGGGCCAATAAGATGGATTTTTTTGGCCTAAAGGTGGGAAATGATTCCCAAAGCCTATTTCTGTAGGCTTCTAGGGCTGCTTAGTGGTCTTAAACATATCCACCTGCACAGCTGACTCTGCTAGGAAGGGCAGGGTATGCATGACCCTGGTCAAAGCCCAATGGCAAAATCTTAAGTTTGTGCTTCTGTATTGACTCCCGGTGGTGGTCTTCCTGGCACCAAGACATCAAGGGTATCTGAGGAAAGTCTTAAGTGGCTGAACAGTAAGGTCTCAAGAACCACTGTCTTGTCCTAAATGATCATATCAAGTGATGAATAATTCTGCCAGCATACCCAGATTAACAGTCTCACCTGAGTGGAAGTGGGGTGTCCTCCCCAGGTGCAGGTGCTGGATGGCTGAGCAACAGACCTGGTGAAATCAGACAAAGGCTGTTAGGAATACCTAACGCCTCAGGCTCGGGCATGGAGAGGTCGCCGCTGCTCCTTAAATGTGAGCTAAAGTGTCTGAAACTCATGCCCAAACTTTAAGAATTTCTGTGTTAAGTGTATGCACTTTAGACAGCAAATGCCTTTAAAAAAGCACACAGCCCTGGTCTGTACCAGTACACCAATTCATGAGACAGACGCGGGGGCTCAGGAACATATATAAACAATTCTCCATGACCCTTCCAGCATAAGACTTTTCCCTAGGGAGCTTTGACCCCAAGGTGCACATTTCTAGAAGCATTTCTAGATCATATCTAGATCACATATTTGTTTTGTCGTTTTATATTACCTCATATACATAGCACCTACTACCTATATGTGTGTCACTGAAGTGCTTTCCTACAAAGGCAGCAAAGCTATGCAATGGAGTGTATGTGGTTGGAAGGTTATCTATGTTTTATGATCCTATGTGGAAAGTGTTTTCATGTTGTTTGTGCTGTACTGTGTTTTTATCATGCTCCGGGATGCAGAACACGAGGTGTAAGAGAGAGACGGGCGGTTTAGGGTTTTCAGTAAGCGGGTGGTTTAGGGTTTTCAGTAAGCGGGTCCACTGAGATTCACCGCCCACTCAGGCTTCCGATCACCCTTCCAGACCCAGAATCCAGGAGCAGGTCCTGTCTTCTCCACAGACAGCGAGGTGATGTGCTGTCATTAATCTCTGAAGCTATGAAAAACAAGCATTGGCAAGGCGAGTAGATCTGGTATTGGATACCACATTTTTGGGTTTGTTAATGCTTGTTCTGTCCTGGTTTTTGTAAAACATTTTTGTTGGAGGAGCTTCTTAGACCGTGCCAATATAAAAAATAAATTAACCATTAGCAAAAATATATTTTGGTCTAAAACAAAACCTACATTACCGTAGTGGTCCCTATCACTGAAGAGAGCTACTTCCAGGGCGAAAGTGCTCCCTGTGAAAGAGCAGAACGCTGTCACTCATAGTGAAGTTAGCCAGTGGCTCGGGTGAGCTGACTCACTCCACAATACTGTAAGCTGTAGTTGGCAGGAGAAAAATGTGAATGACAAAACAGACCAATGAATGAAGTGGGGTGGATGAAAGCTCCTATAAGTATGTTATATTTAGTAAAATCAAAAGTCCGTGGCTAAGGCCAGACCTAAACATCTCAATGGTGGGGTTGTGCATAACCCGTCCCTTGTTTATTTTCTGATTTTAAATATTGCAAGCGTAGCCCAGATGGACATCAGGCCACTTGTCAAATGAAGTTGTCGCTACACTTAGTTACAATCATTTCATACTCTACAAACAGTTGTACCCAGATTCTGGAACACAAACAGCACCAAGCATCCTCAGTTTACCCGTGGAGGATACAAACACACTGGTAGCCTTGAACAAAACATTTTAATGTTAAAAATGTCTTCTCTCACCAAGATTTAAAATGCACAGCATCAAGAAAGACCGGAGCAAAAATTGGGGGGAAGTATGACAAACGAGTCCGGGAAGTGCATTGAGGAACACACCTCCTTGTGCGAGGCAATTAAAGATCGCAAACAACAAATGCCCATTCACAGGCTTACAGAACTACTAAGAATCATGAAATGGGACGGGTGCACTCTGGGATATGGAAGTCATGCAATAATCATTCTGCAAACTGCTTCTCTGAAACGAGCTTGTAGTGCTTGTGGCGGCGAACAACGCCAACTTTTCTAGGTCAAGACCATTATCTCTCAGTCCAGGAAGGTGCGGTTGAGGTACACCATGCTGCAGGCCACAAGGTAGCACAGTGAACAGCTGGCTCGCCAGCCTCTCCACTGTGGTTGTAGTCCATGGAAGATCTTAGTCTTCCGCTTGAGGAGAGATGATAGAGGCCTGCTGAGATTGACTACCCTATGGTTGGACACCACAGCAATGTTGGAGTCCAGGAGGACCATGTTCTAGTTAGGAGACCAGTCCACACTTCCACTGCCAGCTGACAGAGCTGTGGTGAGTAAGGACCCCCTTGATTTCTTGCACAGAAAAAGATTGTGCCTTTGTCTGAGTGCATCATGACCACAATGGAAACAAAGTTTGTTCCTTTTCATTCCGAGGGGTATTTTTCCAATCGTGGCTCCTTCCAATTGTTTTATCTAAATTATGAGAATTATATTCTTTGCAACTACAACTTGTCACCTAGTGCACCCTTTCAGATCTGAGTTCAGTGAGCGGAAGGAGTGATCTTCTCACGCCTGCCATATCCACTTACCTGTATCCCTTCTTTCTCCTACCCGGGGGTTTATCTGGACATGTCTGTCTGATGATTCCCTGCTTCATCTGCCAAATCCTTACTGCCCCCACAGGCCAAGACGATAAACAGTGTATTTCAACAGGTGATGAAGCATACTGCATCAAGATATGATGTCTTAGAGTATGTTTTTTGTCATAAGACAAGCTGAATCAAGACATGATGAGACTGACCAAGCTATGTCAGAATATGATGAGGTATTTACTAGAACATATTTTTAGCAGGATACAGTAACAGTGATACAGCTGCATACGGCTATGAGGATAGAAATCCAGCTAGACTGGGATCAGCCGCTGCCTGTGCAGGTATGAGCTGTGGGGCGGAATTCGACAGAAGACCATGAGCGGAAATTAATAATAATTAATTTTCGCGTGTCGTCTGTTGAAATCCCCCCAACCGGCCCCACCGCCTCACCACTCTTAACTGCACGGGCTGCGGCTGACTGGGATATGGTGAGCTAGCCAGAGCAGACTTTGTCAGGGCATGATAGATTAAGCAGATACTAGTTATGATGTGATAAAATAAGCTGTCAGGATAGGAGATGGCCTAAGCACTGTCTGGATTTGTGGGTATGTTGAACTAAAGCAGCCTGCCTTGGGATAAGAAGAGATCGAGCACTATATATCAGAATATGGTGAGCTAGACTAGGCAATGTTGTGACATGTTGAGACTGAGTAGATTAGGATATGATGAGCTCAAGGAAGCAGTATCCCAACAGGAGAAGGTGCAGGATGCTATTTCATGGCATAAAGTATCAGATCGTATGCCCCAATGTGGGGAGTTAGGGTAAGCTGCGTCAGAGCATAGGGATGTACAGAAGTGCATGGTGTGCAAACTATGGGGCATATTTACAAGATAACGACGCAGCACGGCGCTGCAAGCCATCCTGCTGTGCTGAGTTGCGTCATTAGGAAAGTGCAAGGATGCATCGTATTTACAATAATACGACACATCCTTGTGCTTTCCTCTGTACTGGTGCACAATAGGTTCTCTAGCGCCAATGCAGGCACTCTTGCACCATGGTGCAAGGGTGCCTGAGTGGCAGGGATTGTTTTTGTGCAGGAAGGGACACCTTCCTTCACAAAAACAATCATTAATGGCATTTTCCTCCTTCTGTGTGTGCCTTGAATGCAGCACACATAGAAAAGAGGAAAAAACAAGGAGAAATAAAGGTATTTCTCCTCATTGCGCCACTTCTACACCTCCCCTGAGGAGGCGTTAGACTCTGACTCTTTCCCAGGTTTACGAAAACGTATAAATCTGGGAATTCGTCAGTTTCCATGGGTGTTGCGTGGGAACACTCACAGCAACACCTATGGAACGCTCCTTTCGCGCAGAGTAATGTGTGAAAGAGGGACATATCTACAAGGCCATGAAAAGCCACGCACTGCGCCACCGGAGCATCAAAAAATGTCACGCTCCGTTGGCGCGAAGGACTTGTAAATATGCCCCTGCTTCATGACATTGACAAAGCTTCTTAATCTAATGTGACAAGTTGCTTCAGGATGTGTGTGAGTTCCTGCAGTATAAATGGCACGAAGCATAGCTACTTCAGATCTCCAAAAGGTGGGCAGTTAATATATGATACATATATATGCAGTAAACATGTATACACTTACACACATGGATGACAGACGAAGGATGCTACAGTTCCTTCAGGGTATGGCTCAATTCTTTCAGCATGGCCCACCGCAGCTCCTTCCGGATATGACGCATGCTTCTTCATGTGCATGAGTCACCTAACTGTACACTGCTTTCCGACAGAATGTTAGTTTAGCACAGCAGGTGGGTCCGTGAGCAAGGGTAGCGATGCATTCATGTGCAGTTAGCCGCAATTTACTAAACATGTGCCATTCGTGCATTTATACAAAATTACCTCTTTTCTTTGCAACCATTGCCTCCGTTTCTAGAAAATATAAACCTGTATTCTCTCACTTCTGCACAGAGACTTGGAAAACACCTGGATTTGAGCGACGTCCAGTGGGTGTCACCTTGAGACATGGAAACATGCCGTCAATGCTGTGCAAACATAAACATGGCAGAGCACCGGCAACAGCGATCACAAATAAAAACAGAAATAAACTCCGAAACTGCGGACGTGATGACAGTCGGGGAAAGTGTTTCCAGAAATAAAGATGTGCCGGTGAAAGGCCTTTCACAGGACGGAGGAGACAGGAATTGAAATTTGGCCTGCATCTTGGTCCGATGAAAGAAAGCCTGTCTGCTGGTATTGCCCACCCAGACAGGGTTAACAAAGGGACTCTCAGCGCTTGACAGGTACCTGTGTCCCCGTCTCTGAGAGAGGCTCTGAGGAGAGCAGATACTGGAGCACAAAGGCGGCCGTCCTCGGGGAATAGTAAGCGGACCGCGAGGCCTTGTTATCAGGAGGATGGTTCTGGGCCTCTCTGTCGCCTTTCATTGACGCTTCCTCTGCCCTTGTCCTGCGCCTTTCAATACATCCTGTCTTCTTTGTAACCTCCCCTCTGCTCCCCACACCCTTGGGAGACGACAACGCGACACAAAACCCCAAAACAAACGAGGAGGCACCGCGAGAAAGGGCGAGTTTGAGGGTTCGGGTTACCTGGCACCATTCCCGCCTTCCTGTGCACCGAAGAGCACAAAACGGGTTGTTGAGGGCTGGGAGGCGCCGGGAAGGGGAGGTTTGAGAGCTTGTATGGGAAGACGAGGCCGCGGCCTTCGGTCCTATCCTTATCAGGGTCAGCGCGGTGTGGGGTGATGTTTCCTATCTGTCCTTGTGCGTGTGCACTCAGTGACAGGTGGTTACTACTCCTCAGACAGCGCGAGATGGTTTGATGTGATTACTCAAAATGAACTGGAACAAACATTGACTGTTTTTTCAAAGTCCACCCCCCCAGAGGTCTCTTGGAGCTTGTCATTGAGGGGCATATTCAACATGCAGTTGCATCATCCTTGCGTCGCGCAATGGGGCAAAAGGGCGACGCAACTACAAATTAAGATCCATCAAGTCATGCAAGGCCACCTTGCGTGGCCCTGCTTGGCTTGATAAATCTGGAGTAATGCAGCGCAGTGCAAATTGCTGCGTTGCGTAACTCGGCCCCAGGGAGGCTTTCCATGAGTGGAGCGTGGGTGCTCCCATGCATCTACCTATGGAGTTTGGCGGATTCCCAGATTTACCATTACAGGTAGACGTGGAAATGCATCAAAATACTACACCTCACATGGGAACATATCATCAATGAGGTGATAAAAAATTATCAACGCTTTTGCGTCCGCTATCACGTGAAACCTTGCATTAGCGCCTGTATTCTGAACGCCCACCTTTGCATCTCTAATGAGATGCAAAGTGGGCGTTCCTGCCCTGACATAACTGGAGAAATGTCGCTAAGTGACATTTCTCCAATTATCAATGGGCACGCTAACCTGCAGAGCGACAAGCAAAGTAGCGATAACCTCTGTTATCGCTACTTTCCTTACGCCTGCTTCAAGACAGACTTAGCCATGATATCCTATGTAAGGTGGATATCATGGCTAAGTATGCCTTGCCCTATCAACAAGCTTTCGCCAAACTTTGTGAGATTATCGCTGGATTTCCAGCGATAATCTCACGTTTGGCAGTTAGCGCTTGGAATTTTATCGCTTTTGAGATAAGCGTTGCTAATAGCACGCTGTCTCAGTGATAAAATTCCACATTACCCGGGATAATTATCCTAGCGCTAAGTGCGCTTAGCGATAATTATCGCCGGTCCTTGATGATATGCCCCCAAGTGAGGCTTAACAAGTAGAAATATCTTTATTTCTACTCGCTTTTTCCTCTTGCTATGTGCAGCACACATAGAAAGCTGAAAATGCCTCAGAGGAGTGTTTTTGTGCAGGAAAGTACACCTTCCTGCACAAAACAATACTGCTTACATTGTGCACCGGTGCAAGGAAAACACAGGAATGCCCTGTGCGATGTTAAATACGGCACATTCCTGCCCTTTCTCTATCATGCAGCACAGTGCAGCAAGGTGGCTTGCTGCGCTGCGTGAGTTCTTGAAAAATGTGCCCTTACACAGGCCTAGCCAAACAAGTAAAACTTTAGCTTTTTCTCAAACTTTACTCATGAGGCAGAGACTCTAATGTCAAGAGCCATTGTGACACATGCTTCTGAATGACTGAGTTAACCCTTAACATAGACCACTAAAATTAGGTGGCAGGGGAAGTCTAAATTATGCATCAGGGCTTACTAAATTATGGCGCAAGAAAAGGCAAATTATGTGGTATATTGAAGAACAATTTGTGATGGTATTACCTCATTATTTTTTCATGTTTACACATGTTAACACAAGCTGTGAAAAGCTTTTGCCTCATCAGTACCAGAAACAACAATAAGCAACCGAAAGATGCCTATCAGCCTTTGAGAAGGGCCTTCCATCTCTCTGCAACATGTGTTGCTGTGGTTTTAGTAAGTTTTGATCCGTTTGAGCTAGAAACAGTTTTTTTGTTAAAATATTCTGTTTATGCAGCAGATGATAGATTATGTGGCAAATGTGGCAAATCCATTATTATTCGGAAAATGCCACAGCCACAAAACCATAAAATTTCAGTGGACCTACCCTTGACACAATGTTCACAAGATCCAGTTCAGGTATCCATAAACCCATAGCACTCAGCGAAGTGTTTCCATACAATTCAACGGTGACCGTTAATTGGCATTCCTTACAGGGGATTCTTTGTGGCCATAAGGGATGGCACACATAGTGAAAAGAGTACCAAAGGAGTAATTTGTGAGGTTGTGCCCTCCCATCCCTTTTAACTGTGCCTGTATGTAGGCAATTATGTGAAAGCACCGAACTGCAAGACTTTTGCTATTTTGAATGTCTGCTGACAACCAGGCAATTTCCTTATCAATTTGTTCCTCTCATGCTTTGTGCTTTATAGGGGCAGTGAGCACACATGATGACAGATGATACATTTCACAGGGTAGTCCAATTTTGAAACACCATTGTGCACAGATGTATGTATTCATTTTTATATGCACAGTTCATATTTTATAAAAGAATTCTATAGTGCAATATTTTTCACTGCTCGGGAGGTGAAAGGTATTGAAAATATAATGGGACCATGTAAATACCATGACTATATATGCAGCAATCCATAGAGTCGCCTCAAATTATTTGTTATGGTTTATTCTCCAATACCACAGTTCTTGATAGAAATCTCAAACGTGTTGTATTGGTTCACTCAATGTGGCATGCAATATATTGCTTCATCGATATATTGCTTCTATTACATCAACCTAACTACTGCATCACAAAATATGTTTTTTAAGTGAATGTGGAGTAAAAAAAGGTAAGTATATACTTATTGTGGCGAAGTAGTGATAGGCATTGTTGTGGATGCAGTATTTTTGTAAATCAATATTGGCCTAGATATAGTGACACACAACAGTTGTTGTACTTTAAATAGCAACTTTTTTGTCACAACCTTAAATCTGTTTTCATGTTTCTAATTGTGGCACTGTACTTGTACTCTATTCTAGGACATAAGGACAGACAGGAGTTATTAGGGAGATGTAATCAGCCGTATAATTAAAAAGGTACATTTGGTGGAACACCCGAAAGTGGTACTTAGCTATAATTGTAGAGACTGGGAGTGTAAGCTGCTAACCTTATGAACAAAAGGATGATATATATTAATTGGAGATGATGCTAATACCTCTGCTGGGAATTTGGTAATTTCATCATCTCGGATGGACAGTGAGTTAGACATTGTGAGCTTCTGAAAGGAATCAATGAAATCTCCCATTAACCCGCTTTCACCAGGTCTTCAAAAACACCCAAGTTCAATTCACTATATGTGCCCCTCTGATTAATGCTGTGATGTGTATATTGTCCTGAGGAAGGCCCTTAATAATGAAGTGACAGGCCGAAATGACTTTGATGCTAAATAGATCTGAAACATTATGACAACTAACATGTTGAAAAGGAGGTGGTCCTAGACAGGCTCTATAATTGTTGTTGAATTCTGTATCTGACTCACTACTGATATGGAATATGTACAGTTATGTAGCAGAGACCTGAATTGCAGTGTTTTCAGAAGGTAAGGGTGTAACTGTATTTGTGTGTATTGTTGAAGTGATTTTACTGTTGTGTGCATCGGTTTAAAAAACATTTTGTGATTGAATTTATGAATTTGTATGTAACAAATGTATACATGAGTCTGTTATTGCACAATTTTGTAAGGATTTTAAGGCATTACAAATGCTGTAAAAATGTCTCAGTTCTAGTGTTGTGAGTGGGCTTCACTAATGGCTGCCCTGAATGTTTGGTTAAGATGACAAAATTATGCAAAATATGTGGTATTACTATGGTTGACAGAAAGTATGTTGAAGAGAGCCAGAATGACAGTCAGTGAGGTGGGGAAGAAAAAAGGGACAGAGGACTTTTCACATGCGGGGAAACCCGGGAATACCTAATACCTAAACGGAAGAGGTAACTTCCCCTGTAAACAAAAATGGAAAAGTAAACACGAGTTTGTGATGTTTGTCCAAACTGTTTAGCGAAGGTAATCTTTTTGGATTTTCAAGTTCTTAAATTAGATGTTAAAACACTCCTAAATTGGATACACAAGCCAGAAACAGAGCTCACAACTTTTGGATCGGATTCTCATTCTATTCTGTACATCCCGGGAAAAAATCGAAAGGTATTTGGACAAAATATTGAGTTGTAAATTTTGGGAAACAGAAATATCTGAAGAAAAATACTGTGATACAAAAATATCGTGATGCAGAAATATTGCTGTTAAGAATATCAATGTTTTCAGTTAAGTAATATCTTTGTTGTTAATACCGTTTTCAATAATATAGTTGTAAAAAATATTGTTTTTTAATTATCCTAATGTATTTTAGTTGATGTATTATTGTTTGTATTTGTAATAATAATATTTTTCAAAATAGTTAGTAATTTTAGGTGATTTATAATTTTCTATTTAATTGCTAATAGTAATTTATAGTTTCATAGCTGAATGCTAGGTTTACAGGGGTATAGGGCGGTAACTTAATTAAGTAATGATTAATTAATAATTAATTATTCATGTATTAATCAATCATATCAATCATAGCATTTATAAAGCGCACTACATACCCGTGAGGGTCTCAAGGCGCTAGGGGAGGGGGGACGCTGCTACTGTTCGAAGAGCCAGGTCTTGAGGAGTCACCTTAAGGTAAGGAGGTCTTTGGTCTGCCGCAGGCGGATAGGGAGGGTGTTCCATGTCTTGGCGGCGAGGTGGGAGAATGATCTGCCGCTGGCGGTCACTCTTCCGATGCGGGAGACAGTGGCGAGGGCGTGGTCTGCGGAGCGGAGCTGGCGGGTGGGGGTGTAGAGTCTGAGTCGGCTGCTGAGGTACGCTGGTCCGGTGTCGGGGAGTGCCTTGTGTGCGTGGGTGAGGAGCTTGAAGGTTATCCTCTTGTTGATGGGGAGCCAGTGCAAGTCTCTCAGGTGGGTGTGATGTGGCTGCAGCGAGGGATGTTGAGGATCAGGCGTGCGGAGGCGTTCTGGATGCGTTGGAGCCGTTTCAGGAGTTTGGCCGGGGCTCCTGCGTAGAGTGCGTTGCCGTAGTCCAGTCTACTGCTGACGAGGGCCTGGGGGACCGTCCTTCTAGTTTCGGTGGGGATCCACTTGAAGATCCTGCGAAGCATGCGGAGGGTGTTGAAGCAGGAGGAGGAGACGGCGTTGACCTGCTTCGTCATGGAGAGGGTGGAGTCGAGGATGACCCCTAGGTTGCGTGCGTGGTCAGTGGGTGTGGGGGTGCTCCTAGTGCAGTTGGCCACCAGGAGTCATCCCAGGCCGAGGGGGAGGATCTGAGGATGAGGACCTCCGTCTTGTCTGAGTTCAGCTTCAGTCGGCTGTTTCTCATCCAGTCGGCGACGGCCTTCATTCCTTCGTGGAGGTTGGTTTTGGCGGTGTGGGGGTCTTTGGTGAGGGAGAGGATCAGCTGGGTGTCATCGGCGTAGGAGATGATGTTGAGGTCATGCCGTCGTGCGACGTGGGAGAGTTGTGTCAGGTAGACGTTGAACAACGTAGGGCTGAGGGATGAGCCTTGGGGTACGCCGCAGATGATCTCGGTGGCTTCGGAGCGGAAGGGGGGAGGCGGACACTCTGAGTTCTGCCGGAGAGGAAGGAGGTGGTCCAGTCCAGGGCCTTCTCTTGGATCCCGGCGTCTTGGAGGCGTGTTCGTAGTGTGCGGTCGCAGACCATGACGAAGGCGGCTGACAGGTCCAGGTGGATGAGGGCCGCGGTTTCTCCGTTGTCAAGCAGGGTCCTGATGTCGTCGGTGGCGGCGATGAGGGCAGTTTCGGTGCTGTGGTTGCTGCGGAACCCACACTGGGACGGGTCCAGGATGCTGTTCTCCTCAAGGAAGCTGGTCAGTTGTTTGTTGACGGCCTTTTCGATGGCCTTCGCCGGGAACGGGAGCAGGGAGATGGGTCGGAAGTTCTTGAGGTCCT
The DNA here is from genome assembly GCF_964204655.1 of Triturus cristatus. NCBI lineage: Eukaryota > Metazoa > Chordata > Amphibia > Caudata > Salamandridae > Triturus > Triturus cristatus. The sequence goes on along the minus strand of NC_140594.1, from coordinate 423,613,346 downwards.
TGGGGTCCCCCTTGGGTTTCTTGAGTAAGGCGTTGATCTCTGCGTGCTTCCAGCTCTCCGGGAAAGTCGCTGTTTCAAAGGAGATGTTGATGATTTTCCAGAGATGGGGTGCGATGGTGCTGCTGGCTTTGTTGAAGATGTGGGCAGGGGTTTTCCGGGGATCCGGAGTGGATGGTGTTCATGATCTTGATGGTGTTGTCGTCGTTGATGTTGGTCCAGGTGAGCTGGCGGTTAGTGCGGGTGGTGGTCGTGGGAGTGGGGGTCTCAGCGGTTGCCGGGGTGGTGACGGCGTTGAAGCTGTTGTGGATGTCGGCGATCTTGCAGTGGAAGAAGGTGGCCAGCGAGTCACACAGGTCTTGTGATGGTGGGATGTCGTTGGTGTTGGGGCTGAGGTTGGAGAGTTCCTTCACGATGCTGAAGAGCTCTTTGCTGTTGTGTGCGTTGTTGGCTAGGCGGTCTTTGAAGGAGGTCCTTTTGGCGGATCTGATGAGGTGGTGGTGTCTGCGGGTGGCGTTCTTGTGGGCTGTGTAGCTTTCCAGTGTTCGTTTGCAGATCCAGTTTTTTTCAAGTTTTCGGCAGGTTCGTTTGGAGGCCTGGAGGTCTTCGGTGAACCAGAAGGCTCTCTTGCTGGTGTGGGTGTTGGAGGGCTTCTTGAGTGGGGCGAGGGTTTTCACGCAGTCATCGATCCATTGTCGTAGGCTGCGGGCTGCGGGTTCGGTTGGGTCTGCGGGTGGGCTCTGGGTGAGGGCGGTGGTTAGCTGGTCCTCGGTGACCTTGCTCCAGTGGCGGCGAGGCATCTGCTGGGTGCGGTGGTGTGTGGTGGGTTTCCGGAAGATGAAGTGGATTCAGCGGTGGTCAGTCCAGTGGAGTTTGGTGGTGTGGTTGAAGAAGACGTGGGCGCTTGCTGAGAAGATGGGGTCAAGCGTGTGGCCGGTGGAGTGGGTGGGTGTTGTGGCGAGTTGTCTGAGTCCGAGGTTGGCGAGGTTGTTGATCAGGGTGGAAGAGTTGGAGTCGTTGTTGTTCTCGAGGTGGAAGTTCAGGTCCCCGAGGAGGATGTAGTCCGTCGAGGCGAGGGCGTGTGTGCTGATGAAGTCGGCGATGGAGTCGCTGAACTGCGGTCGGGGTCCGGGGGGTCTGTAGACGAGGGTACCTCTAAGGGTGGTGTTGTGGTCAGTGTGGATCTGGAAGTGCAGGTGTTCGACGGTGCTGAGGGTGTCGTCGGTGTCTGTCGAGATTTTGAGTGTTTCTGTGGAGGATGGTGATTCCTCCTCCTACTCCGTTGGAGCGGTCCTTGCGGGTGATCTTGTAGACTTCCAGGATGGCTATGGCGATGTCGGGTGCCGAGGAGGGGTTCAGCCAGGTCTCCATCAGGAAGGCGACGTCTGGGGCATTGGTGTTCAGTAGGTCCCAGAGTTCGACGGCGTGTTTGCAGGCGGAGCGGGTGTTGAGCAGGATGCATCTGTGGAAGTTGGGTTCTTCGGTTGGTGGGTTGGGGGGCCGGATACTGGCGAAGCTGCAGTTCCAGCAGGAGAAGGGTCCTTGTGTGTGCTTCGGGGTGGCCAGGCAGCAGGTGCGGGATTGTCCGGCGTTGAGTGTGTGGAGGGTGCTGGCGTCGTAGCGGAGGCGTGTGGTGTGGCGCTTGCAGGGGCCAGGGGTCCTGGCACTGGGCACGGTCCAGGCACAGACAGGCTCAGATGGGCTTGACTTAGGCGCGCTTTCCCGATCCGCGCGTCCGCTGCGCGGCCGCTGCGTGGCCTCCATATGAGGAGCTGTTATACACAGAAGCAATGTGGCACAGAGGGGAAACAAAAACAGAAAAACAAGATGGTACAGAGTCAGAGGCAGTTAAGGCACAGAGAGCAATAATAGCACAGGAGTACCAGTGTCACGGACCAATGCGGGTCCAGGCGGCGAGACCGGCAAGGCAGACAGAGCCATGCAGCAGCGTGGGGAGCGACCTGCCTGCGAGCAGGGTCAAAGGTTGCTCCTTTCACTGCTGCGCGGCCTCCATATGAGGAGCTGTGGGAGGGAGGAGCAGCTGGGAGGCGGGAGCGGGGTGGCGAATGGGAGTGCGGGGGGGCGGAGCCGCAGGGACGCAGCGGCGGGAAAATGGGCGGGGAGTGCAAGAGGCACAAAAATCAACAGTATGGGCACAGAGGAAGAAAAACAAGAACAACAAGAAAACAAGTTATGCACAGAAGCAGTGGGCACAGAGGGGAAGCAAAAACAGAAGAACAAGGTGGTACAGAGGCAGTTAAGGCACAGAGAGCAATAATAGCACAGGAGTACCAGTGTCACGGACCAATGTGGGTCCAGGCGGCGAGACCAGCAAGGCAGACAGAGCCATGCAGCAGCATGGGGAGCTTACTTAATTGATTATTAATTATTTAGATTGTGTAATAAATATATTTGTAGTTATATTTTACAAATGGGCTGCTGGGTTTGTAGTGGTATAGGGTGGGAAGTTATTTAAGTAATAAATGGAAATTTACAAAGTTCAAGCGAGGGGGGCCAAGCTTTATGGGGCAGAACTGTGGGGTTATTGTTCAACTCCTGACCTAATGAAGGTCGAGAACAAATTTATGTGGCAGCTTTTAGGTCTCCCCTGCAGCACGCCTCTAATTCCTCTTCGCTTGGATTTGGGTATGAAGCCTATAGAGGAAGAGATAGCGCTTAGACCTCTTACATTTTGGCGGCGGGTTTGGGTGACCCCGGAGTTGTCTTCTTATAAAGCTGAGCTCAAGGAGATTTTGTCACTCGCCGCCTCCAAGAAAATACCCTGGCTCTGCCATATCAGGGATCTTGCGCTGAGGTTGGGCAGGTGTGATCTTTGGCAATCTCCTGAGGTCTCCTGCCCAACTCTAGCCAGGTTGGAACTGGTGAGACTTTATAGGCACGCTAACATCATGGCCATCCAGGGAAGTTCACGGGGAGTTGGCCGGATGACTGCTGAGTTCCTCCAGATAAAAGATGTATACAGAGGGGAACCCTTCTTGGATCTGATCCATTGCCCTGTGGCCAGAAAACTGTATGTGCAGTTTAGATTAGGGAATCTCCCACTAGCCACACATACAAGCAAATGGGCTAAAGAGTCCAAGGCTGAGTGTCCCGTCTGTAATTACAAGTGTGAGTCTGAGGCACATGTTTTGTTTTTCTGCCCTGCATACCAACTGCCCTGCAAACGCTGGTTAATCCAAATTTGTAGAAATTTGGGTTTTGTGAGACATGCCCAGGCGTACTGAGTCTTAAAATATGACACGCCCTCCCCAATCGTGTTCGCTGTGTCTTGTTTTTTTAACCATATGTGGCACATACATCAGGGAGTGATTAAGGCTCAATCTGGACAGATAGGGTTGTAGGAAGTTCAAAGTTTTTTTTTCTTTTTTCTATGGCTATATGACAGTGGTTCCATGTCTGGCCAATACCTTCCTGTATTTGTAATTTTTATGTATACTTTGAATTATTTTTATCTCATGTTTTTAGCTGATTGTAGCAGTGTATGAAGACAGCTGTGCTCTAACTGTGCTATTTCGCAACAGTGGGAGGACTTTGCTATTGAAAGGCATTTGTAATAAGTGGATCTACAACTGAAAGTGTATACTCTTTTTAGTGTATTTTATCTTTTTGTCATTTTATATTTCTGTACTTTTATTGCCCTAGCGGCCGAAATAAAGTTAAATTGAATTGAATTGAATATTTAATTAACAATTAGTTATTAATTTATCATGAATAGTTTAATTGATTGTTAATTATGTAAATTGTGTAATAACTTTACATATTAGTTATATTTTAGGTGTGTGCTGTTGGGTCTGTAGATATTTGGTGGGAAATTAATTAAATAATAATTAATTATCAATTATTAATTATTTAACTGATAATTAATTATGTCCATTCTGTAATATTTATTTATTTTTGTTATTTTTTGTTTGCATGTTGCTAGGTTTGTAGGGGTGTAGGGTGGGAAGTTAATTAAGTGATAATTCATTAACAAATAATTATTTATTGTTAATTAATTACTTAATTGATTATCAATTATTTAAATTGTGTTATACTTATTTACTTTAATTTTATTTTAAGTGTGAGCTGCTATGTTTATGGAGGTATAGTGTGGGAAGTTAATGACGTAATAAATACATTAAAAAATTAATTGATAATTAATCATTAAATTGATTCATAATAATTTAAATTGTTTAAATTTTTTTAGTACATAACTTATTTTTGGTTAATTGATAATGTTAATATTAAGAGTTTTATATTTGTTCTAAACATATACCGTTATTAAAATTTGTACTGTGTTTGAAGTGAAGTACTTTCCCTACTGTTGCTTAGACTAAAGTCAGAATGGTAAATTTAACTCGTCTGAAGTCTAACACGTTCCCTACTGTTGCACAGACTGGAGTGGGAATAATAAATGTAACCCCTCCAAAGTTGAACGCTTTCCCTACTGTTGCACAAACTGGAGTGGAAATAATAAATGTAATTCCTCCAAAGTCCAACTCTTTCTCCACTGTTGCACAAACTGGAGATGGAATAGTAAATCGTACCCTCCAAAGTCCAACGCATTCCCTACTTTTGCATAGACTGGAGTGGGAATCATAAATCTTACCCCTCCAAAGTCCAACGCTTTCGCTACTGTTGCACAGACTGGAGTGGGAAGAAAAAATGTAGCCCCATCAAAGTCCAACATTTTCCGTACTGTTACTTAGACTGGACAGTGAATAGCAAATGTAACCCCTCTGAAGTCCAATGCTTTCCCTCCAGCTGCACAGACTGGGTGGTCATTTTAAATATTACCCTTCCGAAATCCAACGCTTTCCCTACTGCTGCATGGACTGGAGTGAGAATAGTAAATCTTACCCCTCTGAAATCCAACGCTTTCCCTTATGTTTCACAGACTAAAGTGAGAATAGTAAATCCTACCCCTCAGAAGTCTAAAGCTTTCCCTACTGTTGCACAAACTGGAGGGAGAATATTACATTTAACCCTGCCGAAGTCCAACGCTTTGCCTACTGTTGCACAGACTGAAGTGGGAATGGTAACTCTTACCCCTTCAAAGTCTAATGCTTTCCCTACTGTTGCACAAACAGGAGGGAGAATATTAAATGTAACCCTTTCAAAGACCAACGCTTTCACTACTGTTCTACATTCTGTGGTGGGAATAGTAAATGTTATACCTCCGAAGTACAACGCTCTCCCTACTGTTGCACATACTGGAGATGAAATAGTAAATCTTACCCTTCCTAAATATAATACTTTCCCTACTGTTGACCTGTTTGGAGTGGGAATAGTGAATGTAGCCCCTTTGAAAGCCTACTCTTTCCCTATTGTTGCATAATCTAGAGTTGGAGTAGTTTATCAATTATTCCCAGACTTCAATTCTTTTTTTAATGTGGTTTAAATAGATCTATCATAAGTTTTGTGTGTTCATAGTGTGTGTGTGTGTATATATATATATATATGTCCAACTAAAAGGTTAGAGTACACACAAACACGTATTGACCTATACTTATTTACTAGGAAATTGAAATTTTACAGGTTTTTCAAATTAAGGGGTCTACAACATCCGTCAATCGAACAACGAACAGCTTCCAACGGAGACAGTGCACAGACTAGCTCAATGGATGTCCTAAAGGGCGAAGACCTTAGGACATTACACATTTTGAGCAGTCAGGAAACGGATGATCAGCAGAGCATGTCTCAAGTAATCTCCAATATCACGAGTTAAGGCATTGAACAGAAGGCACTTAAAACATGTTTTAAAGCCAAATCCACTTATATGGCAATAACTTCATTTGATCACATAGACACAGTTGAAGAGTCTGCAAAGAAGGACTTGCTTAAATTTAGGTCTACAACACCTAACAATCTGGAGAATAACCTTACCAGAGGACAATGCATGGCACTACAAGAATTAATTAGTGACCCAGATTTGATTTGCAAACCCTCTGATAAGGGTGGAAATGTGGTTTTAATGACTCGAACGTATTATAAACAAGAGGCACTACGACAATTGTCGGACAATAAATGGTACATCCGGATTACTAAAGATGAATATATTAAAAGCATCACAGAGTATCATGAGCTTACATCCAGTTACCGCCACCTTCTACCACTTACCAAAAGTACATAAAGATGCAACTCGACCACCAGGACGTCCAATTGTGTCCTCAAGGGGCTGCTTGACTGAAAACATGTCCCACTACATTGATTTTTTCTTGGCAGAGTTTGTTCATTTGTTGCCCTCATATATCAAGGACACTACTCATTTCATTAAAAATATCATGAATATACCATGGGAACCAGATATGTGGATGATTGTCCTGGATATAACAAGTTTATATACTTGTATTGAACATACTCAGGGAATTAATGCTGTTCAATATTTTTTGAAGAATAGATCTCTACACTTCTCAGAACATAATGCAATGCTGGTTGAATTTATAATATTCTGCCTTATAATTTTTTTATTTTTATTTATTAAGCAGCGTTACCGGCAGATACAGGGAACGGCGATGGGCACCAGCTTCGGCCCCAGTTATGCAAACTTGTTCGTTGGCTGGTGGGAGAAGCAGGTGGCCTGGGCCGACCATTACAATCATTGGGTCAGTTGTATCGCCGCATGGTATAGATACATTGATGATTTGTTTATTTTGTGGAAGGGGCCCAAACAAGAAGCTGAGAAAAATATCAAAGAACTAAACAACAATAGTTTGAATCTGCATTTCAGCGGACACATAAGTTCAACAGAAGTGTCTTTCCTAGATCTGAGAGTATTTGTGAGGGATAACAAAATCTATACCACCCTCTAAAGGAAAGCCACAGCTGGAAATTCTGTACTTGAAGCACGAAGCAGTCATCAGAAATCATTAAAAAATAGTATACCATATGGTGAACTGTTGCGTCTAAAACGCAATTGTTCTCTAGATACTGATTTTCTAAAGGAAGCGTCCTCATCAATCAAACGGTTCAAGTCACGGGGCTACTGCCCGGAACTGTTGGCCAAAACCTTAAATAAGGTAAATAAGATTTCAAGACAAAGCCTACTATATAAGAAGGAGAATCCGAATAAGGATGATAGTGAAACCTTTAGATTCATAACAACTTTCTCAAATGAAACAGGCCTCTTGAGAAAAATTTTATGCAGGAATTGACACATTTTGAGAGCAGATGGGATTATAGGAAATTCTCTTCCTGCTTACCCACAAGTAACTTTTAGAAGAAGTAAATCTCTAAAAGACACATTAGTGAGAAGTCATCATGAATCAATCCCATTTGTCCCACGTATCAGTACCCTCACAGGCTTCTTTCCATGCCTTAAATGTAAGGCCTGCAAGGGAAGTAAAAAGGTTCTTTCGTATAAAATTCCCAACATGCCTAAGCCAAAAGCCATCAATAAGTTTCCAACTTGCAATATGCTGTATTGTGTGTACAGCTTGCTCTGTCCTTGTGGTAAGCAGTACATTGGTAGCACGATTCACCCTACCAAGCGCCTTATTTTAGAACATGCACGAGCTATTGAGAATCTAGATTTTACCTACCCTGTAGCTAGGCAGTTTGCCAAATTCCATGACAGCAATAGGAATTTGCTGACATTCTTTTGTCTTGATCATGTTCCAGCGAGTGAACGGGGTGGCAACCGGGAACTACGACTGAGGCGACTTGAATATAGATTTATTATTGATTTACAAACTACTTTCCCTGATGGCTTAAACACAGGAGAAGAATTAGCTAAGCATCTAGGGTAAAAATTTGGTAAACTTGATGGTTGCTAGTGTTTGAAATCTCCACGCTGTAGAACAGTTAAATTGTGGGTAACTGTCATGTCTGTCTTACCTCCCCTAGACACCTCAATATGGGAGCAGGAGTCTTTAATCCCGCTCAAATAAATTTGCCATGTTAATGAATTTGTTTATGCCCATTCAGGGCTCAATTATGAGTGTTCTTATATGCAGTAATCTATGTGGGTTCTTTTGGATTGTTGCAAAGAATCAAACAGAATAACGAATTATTCATTTAATTTGTATTATTATTTTTACTGCAGTGCACACAATGATAAGTTCATAATTTGTTTGTAACTATCGTTCCAAACAAATAACGAGTTAAAGTATGAAATAGCATTTTCTTTTTCTTGTTTTATTCGTGGCATCTCTATCCATATCAATGTTTTGAGTCTGTCTACTATGTTTATTGGGTTTGACCCGGAAACCCTTAACGTGTACCGGATATATTTATGTTGTACGCAAATGCACTTTGTGATTCAGTCGAAAAAGGCATAAATGCCGAAATGCGTCCTGTACAAAATTCTCCGAAAATAAAAAAAGAACTGAGTACCTTGCTGAGTGCAGTCCCTTCATTTGCGCGGCGTAATGGACTTTTGAGCCGGATATATATATATATATATATATGACCTACTGGCGGTTGCCAGTAGGTAGATATAGTTAGGACCCATTTTCCATAGGAAATCTGCAACATTCTATTTGGAATAACGTTGGCACCGATTGACGAATCTTCGCGAAATTTTCCAAACTTTTGGCCAGCTCCGGTCCGCTCCTATCCTGTAAATTTCACGGTGATTCGTCAAGCGGGGGCCGAGAAAAAAGTAAAAGTACATATATATCTATGGCCTTGGAGGATCCGGGCACCCTCCCCGCACCCAGCGCGTACCCTGCCGTGCATGAGCTGTATTCTAATTGGCTGTCAACACTCCAGATCAGGAAGTGTTGGCAGCCATCTTGTGCCTTGGTAGAAGCGAGGCACAAGAAACCTAAAAAACTAATGCAAAAAACGCAAAAATGGAGCAGGGTAGAAACACCCTGACCCCCTAGGCCTGCTCAGGGGGTCCCACAAGGACCCCAAGGCCCAAAAAAGAATTAAAAAAAAAAAACAAATCGGCGAGATTCGCGCACCCAGCGCGAATTTCGGCCGAAAAAAAAAAAAAATTCAGCACGGGCTCCCACGCTGAATATGCGAATTTCCCGGGGGCATAATTTTTTTAAAAAGTGTGGGGGGGTCCCAATCCCCCCCACACTGCCCCGGGAACCGCCACCCCCCAGGGCCAGTTGGCCGCCAGGGGACCTCAGGATTCAAGGGTACTTAATCCCCCAATTTACATCACGCCACGGGGCGCGTTTGCACAGTGGTGAAGGTAGGGGGCGGGGCCTGAGGTGATATGTGTGCAAACACGCCCTGTGGAGCGTTTTAAGTTGGGGAATTGATTCCTCTTAAATCCAGAGGTCCCCTAGGGGCCAACTAGCCCACCAGGTACCTCCAGTAAGCGCCACGGAGCTGTGTTGCAGAGTGTTGTAAAAAGGGGTGTGGCCTCTGAACACCTCTCTGCAACGCAGCTCCCTGGCGCATACTGGAGGTACCTGGTGGGCTAGTTGGCCCCCAGGGGACCACAGGATTGAAGAGGAATTAATTCCCCAACTTAAAACGCACCACAGGGCGTGTTTGCACACGTCACCTCAGGCCCCGCCCCCTTCCTTCACCATTGTACAAATATTCCTCTAAAATCAGCCGAACTACGAATTCCGATTTACTCACGTGTTATCAGGAGAGGACCCAGGGCTGCATCTTTTAGCCCAGCACTGACCCTGAAAAGTAATTCTAAGCGTACTTACCAGTAACTTGTATTTCATTCCATTGGAATCCATTGTGCGGTTTTGAGCCGAAAAGTTTCTAAGTGTCTATTTTCACAAACTAAAAATATTCCTAAAAAATCGTCTGTATGACTTAAACACATTCTTTCAACTGTTTACGGGAGATTGGCCAGTGCTGGATCCAGGATCCACCACTGAGTAAGAAAAAGTAACGATAACACTACTTACCTGCTAAGTGAATTTTCTGCCGTAGGATAACATTGGTGATTCTATGTGAAAAATTTTCGAAGTGTCAACTTTCAAAATACAATAATAATCCTTAAAAATCACTACTGTAACCAAAACGCTTTTACTCAACTGATTACAGGAGATCTCCAAGTACTGAATCTAGGTATATTTGATAGTGTTCTATTGATCATTGACAGCATGTATGAGTGAATCTATAGGTAAGTGATTAGATGTGTGTATAGATCTAGGAATCACTGAGTGGGTGTTTAGAAACTTGTATTGGTGTGTCAATTGTTTTAAATCTGGCACTCTGTATTTTACAGTGAGTGATAAAAGGTTATACTAGTGTATGATGAGGTATATCTGATTGTCACGTGGATGATGTCATCAGTGATGTCATCAGTGATGTTATTTGAGATGTCATCAGTGATGTCACTGACCATGTCATGAATGATGTAATATGTGACATCATCAGCAGTGGATTGTGGGCGCGCGAGATGTAGTTAGTACAACTAACTATATCGGAAGAATTTCAATGGTTTTGTTCGAGTGAAATGTTCAGCTAACTATAACCCCCCCCAAAACCTATTGTTTTGTCAGTGAATTTCTAAGGTTTTTTAAATGCTAATTCCTAACTATATCAGGCCTGAAACCTATGGTTTTTTCAGTGAATATATATATATATATATATATATATATATATATATATATTCACTGAAAAAACCATAGGTTTCAGGGGTGTTATAGTTAGCTGGACTTTTCACTTGTACAAAACCATTGAAATTCCCCCGTTATAGTTAGTTCAGCTAACTATAACTCGCGCGCCCGCAATGCACTGCTGATGACGTCACATATTACATCACTCATGACATGGTCAGTGACATCACTCATGACATCACTGATGACATCTCAAATGACATCACTGATGACATCACTGATGACATCATCCAGTGAATGTGTGTTATTCTGAAAATTAAATATGTTTTATATATGTATAGCTCAAGGTCGATGGAAGAATAAATGGGTATATAAGTGTCTAAATGGATGATTTGTTTTTGAAAAATTGATTGTGTAACTGACTGATTAAGTGTATCATAGTGAATACATGGCTTAGTGAGTAATGTTTAAATATGTAAATATCTGTATCAGTCTCTCACTTTGTGTATAAGTGGCTGCATGGGTTGGTGAGTAGCTACATGGGTGTCTATATAGGTTATTAGTTGGTTTTTTGAGTATCAGTCTGAGTGTCTGCATGGTTCGGTGGGGGTATTACGTAGTGCATAGGTGCATGAATGAGTGACTCACTGTTTGTATGTGTTGAACACAGTATGTGTGCAGGACTGTATGGGTGGATGAGTGTGTGTATGGGTGTGTTAGTGAGTGAATGACTGTCTCAATAGTGTCTTTATGAGTAACTACATATGTTTTAAACTAGTATATGTGACTATTGGTGTATATATGTGAGTATATGTGAGAGTGAGAGATTGAAAGAGTTCCTGTATGAATAAGTATGTGTTTCTATAAGTGATTGTTTAAAAGACTAAGTATGTGTAAGTTTCCGTAGAAGTAAGTGTGGTGGTGTGTGTATAACTGTATATGCAAGTAAATGTATGTTTGATTCTTTATTAGCATGAGTGACTATGTGTGTGAGTAACTATGGATGAGTGGCATTGTGTAACAGGATGTATAGGTGTATGAGTACATATGATGAGTGAGTACATGTATGAGTGACTGTATTGGACTGTTGGTGAATGAGTGGATGTGTATGTGGATCTTAGAATTACTGAAGAGGTTGTTGTAACTGGTATTGGTATGTCCATTGTTTTGAAAATTTTAGTCTCTATTTTTGAATGTGTGTATCAAAGGTTATATTAGGGTGAGAGGAGGTCTGCCACTCTATCACAAGGATGATGTCATCAGTGATGTCATCAGTGATGTCATTTGAGATGTCATCAGTGATGTCATGAGTGATGTCACTGACCATGTCATGAGTGATGTAATATGTGACGTCATCAGCAGTGCATTGCGGGCGCGCGAGTTATAGTTAGCTGAACTAACTATAACGGGGGAATTTCAATGGTTTTGTACAAGTGAAAAGTCCAGCTAACTATAACACCCCTGAAACCTATGGTTTTTTCAGTGAATTTCTGAGGTTTTTTAAATGCTAATTCCTAACTATAACGTGCCTGAAACCTATGGTTTTTTCTGTTAATTTCAAAGGTTTTTTAAATGCTAATTTCTAACTATGCCTACAGAGATAGGACATGTGAAGAAAGAAGAAAAAATGCACAGAAAGAAACAAAAGAAGTGCAGAAAGAAGCAACAGAAGTCCTCAAATACGAAGATAAGTGCAGGAAGAAGGATAACGTGCAGAAAGAACAAAAAGAAGAGCAGAAAGAAGCCTTGTTGCAAAATCATCCTGTACCCTCAACTTTTTCAGACGGATACTGGTGGTAACTGAGTCTGACTAACCAGTCCTAGAGCCAGTGCTATGTTAAAAGACACTTAGAATACAGTGAAAACACCTACATACACTAGGGAACATTATGCGTTGGGGTCCCCCTGTGATTAGCCTTACCTCCTCTATAAGCCCCTAGTATATAATAGGGCATGGGGATTAAAACTACCTCTTAAAACAGGCCACAGGGCGTTTTTGCACACGTTAACTCAGGCCCCGTCCCCTCCTTTCACCATTGTGTAAACACACCCTGTGTCCGTTTTTAGTTGGGAGATTAAGTTCATTTGAGTCCTGAGGGTCCCTAGGGTCCAACTAGCCCACTAGGTACCTCCAGTAAGTGCCACAGAGCTGCGTTGCAGAGAGGTGTAAAAAGTGGCACGGCCTGGACCACCTCTCTGCAATGCAGCTCAGTGGCGCTTACTGGAAGCACTTGGTGGGCTAGTTAGCCCCCAGGGGCCCTCAGTATTGAAGGGAAATTATATCCCCAATTTAAAACGTGCCATGGTGCGTGTTTGCACACGTCACCTCAGGCCCCGTCCCCTCCCTTCACCACTGTGTAAACGCGCCCTGTGGCTGTTCTAAGTTGAGAGATTAAGTCCCTTGAATCCTAAGGGTCCCTAGGGTCACACTAGACCACTAGGTACCTCCAGTAAGCGCCACAGAGCTGCGTTGCAGAGAGGTGTAAAAAGGGGCTTGGCCTCAGAACACCTGTCTGCAGCGCAGCTCCCTGGCGCATACTGGAGATGCCTGTTGGGGGCGCGTTTGAAGAGTGCTGCATGGAGGGGGCATGGCCTCCGGCACGATGCCAGTCTTTTATTTATTTTATTTTTTTAAGAAGGGGGGCTGTGTGGTTCCCCTTCTTATTCTAATTTATTGGCCCTGATGACCCCATCCCCCAGGGCCTGTCTCCTAATTATATTTTTTTGACCCCAATCCCCAGGGCCGGCCACTGTTTTTTATTATTTTTAAAAAATATATATTTATAGACACACCTAGGACATGCTGGACAAACCGTACGTACCTATCACCATGACGATTTGCGTGATATTCATTAAAAGGCGACTATGCATGCAATTAATCCACGTGGAATGTATTTACACCACTAGTGAAGCTCTGACATGTCTGATGCTCTACCGTGCCTAATCCCGGTAGACACCCTTGTCGTTTATTTATACAAACATGGGTAGCTATTGACGGGCACATTTAATACACATGCACACCAAGCCATTCAAAGGGGATTCGACAAAAATTCGACCAAAACTATGCAAGAAACCCCCCTCACAGTTAATAAAACACACATCCACTGCCGGATGTGTAATACTTTTTATTTTACTCTCTGGAAAGGGGACGAACATCACTTGCGAGTCACAGCGCGCTCCTGACAGAGCCCAATGCTGTGTTACACCCACCATTGCCTGCCGAGTGCCACACACCTCTGTATTGTATTCCACTAGCTAGTGCATATGCTATGACACTCTCTAGCCCATGTGCACTGTAACACCACCCCGTGAAAATGTCATGCCACACTTGTCTTCGCACGGGTTATATTGCCCCATCTAACGTGCCTTCCTCGATGCCTATGTTATAACGCACAGTGCTATGCCATACATATTACAATTTGGGATCCATATCTTTGTCACAGTGCATATGCAACGTTACACTCCCCAGCACATATTTTATATTACAACTTTAGAGACTAGTTAGGTTACACAACACTGCCCTGTGCATATTACACTCCAAGGCGCATATCGCATAGCACACGCTAGTGCCTGTGCTATCTCGCGCTCTCCAATGAATCTGTCATTGCGCACAATGTATTGCATATTATATTTCACGCCTGGTTCATCTTATATCACACTTTTTGGTGCATAGTTTATACCATACACTATATCTAGTTTTCATTTTCAATCGTGCTCTCAGGACTATGTTCTATATAACACTGTGTTCACCTACCCTTTTCACGGGCATTACATTTTGCGATAGGGGGTGGAGGGTCAGGGGGTGTTTTTGCCAAGTGAGCCCGGAGTCACAGTCACTAACGTCTTCTTCTTCCTGAATAAAAGTGAGATTATGCTGCATACTTGTTCATATTTTAAGTAGTTTGCACAGACAAAATGTTTTAAAAACAATAAAGTTTCTAATACCCGCCTTCTCTGAACAGTTAGCTTGCTGCCCCATCCCCCTCCTCCCTATCCTCTGTTGTGTGAATCCATGGACTAGCCTCCTCCCTCCTGCCATGCATGGTCTGATGTGCTGCCACTGCCCTCAATTTAGTATGATGTACCAGTCCACTCCTCCTGCCCTCCATTGCCCAATTCTATGCCCCATCATTGACCTCCTGCTTAAACTCTGTGCTTAGCTTGCTGCCCCTATTCTCCTTCCCCCTGCCCTCCGATGTCTTTGTGCATGCCCCTGCTCCATCCTTTTTGCCCACCATGTCCCATGGACCTGCCACTCCTATCTACTCTGAGTGTTCTGTTGAGCTGCCACTCCCCTCCCACCTGCCTAGCATTGTCAGATGACTGTAACCTGTCCCTGCCACCTCCACCCTGCCTGTCCACATGCCATGCCTCTATCCTCTTCCTCCTGTCCTACATGGTCCATTGTACTGCCACACCCTTCTGCCCTCCCTGGTCTGTTGTGCTGCAACTGCTCCTCCTGCCTGCCCCGTGTGGTCTGTTGTGAGGCCCCTTCCCCTGAACTTTCTTGTCTGTGCACAGGTCCTGACCCTCCCTTCTATCCTCCATCGTCCTTTGTGCATGCCCCTGCACCCTCCTTCTTGCCCATCATAGCCATTGTGCTGCCACTAACCCTCCCACTTGCCATGCATGGTCTTCTGTGCTGCCATGGCCCCTCCCACCTTCCCTGTGTGGTCAGTTAGCTGCCCCTGACCCCCTCCCACCTTCCCTCCATGGTCTGTGTGTATGCCATCACAGTCTCACTGTTGCTCTTCATGTTGTGTCTTGCTTCTAGTGCCCATCCTGCCTGACCTCCATGGCCATCTTGCTGCTCCTGCCCTGCCCCCTTGCCCCCAGCCCTCTGTTTACATGTGCAGACCCCTACTCCCTCCCTCCTGGCTTGTCTGTTCCATTGTAATGCCCCTGATCCGTCCCTCCTGCCCTTTATGGTCTGTTATGCTGCAGCCTTCTCTCCTGTCTGTCCATTATGGTCAGCTAGCTACCATTGCCTCTTGCCCCTCTGTTCTCTGTTGTCCATGTGCATGGTCCTGTCCCCTCCCTCTTGCTTTCTATGGATTGTTGTGCTGCACTCCCATCCTGCATGCCCTGTGTGGTGTATTGTGCTGCTGCAAACCCTGATGCCTGCCCTGCAGGGTCAGTTTGGTGCACCTCTCCATGTCTCTCCTGTCCTCTGTTATCCAAGTCCATGTCCCTATCCCATTTCCTTCCATGATCCAATGTACCATACTTGCGAACATTTTGAACTTGGTAAGAGGGAGATTTTGAAAAAAAACTGGGGTATTGATTTTCCCCTTTGAGTTACATTGAAAAAGAGGATATTGTAGACAGGAGACAGATCAAATAAAGCCCATTTGAGCTTAAAAACATTGGACGTTTCCTGGCTGAATCGGGTCTGTTGGCATGTATGGTTGTACTACCATTGCCTCTTCCTTCTGCCCACAATGGTCTATTACATTGCCACAGCCTTGAAGGAGGGTAGATTTTGTATCACAGGGGGCCCCTGGCCCGTTCTGTCCACACCTGAAGTATGAGACCCTTGTCCTTGCCCTGCCAGCCGCATTTGTAGGCCGTATTAAATTGACCAGCGGGTCCTGTGTTGCTATATAATTATCCTGAGACATCCTTACCACTCAGCCAGCATAAAACCCCTGTGTAGGCCCTTCTGTTCAATATGTAGGCCTCTTTGTTAAATTGACCATAGCTCTGCAATTTTAGTGTATAGCAGTCTGAAGGCAGGTGTGCGAGGCCTTCTGCTCCAAACTAGTAGCCCCCACCCTACCCGAGTGCTCCGTGCTCGGTATCAAAGTTCAACATCCCCCTGAAGCTGTCGACATACAGTAGGCTGCATCCTGGACTGGTACTTGCTTCCTGGGCAGGTTTCCCGCTTTTAAGGAAGTGGCAACCGCAGAGCGCCAAGTTAGGAGAACTGAGGAGAATTTATACATGAATATATTGAATTCCTGTACAATACCCATTATTTTCTGCTTGCTCTATGGAACTTACGATAAGCGATTGGCCTGAGAGACTGACCTTTTCACCCAGTCCATTGTCAGCATTAAGTGGGTAAATGACGAAATGTCTGGTAAAATCTGCAGACGAAGCTTTTGGGTAGCATACGTAGGTAGATGTAGCGTGCAAAGGAGCCCACAAAATGATATAAAAAGGGAGCACCCACAGATATCGACGGACAACCTCGCCGTCTGTATGTAGGTTAACAGGCTGTGCAGGTTTTCCCCAAGAACTGGGAGCTCTTGTCTTCCTTTGCTTAAAATGTCTTGCTCGGCTTTGCTTGAAGTATCTTATTCTATTTTACCTATATGAAATGTCATGTTATGTTTAACCATTGTTCTCTTTACTTTTGCATTTAAAAGATGTTGTATTGTAATTGCAGGAATGCTTGCTCTAAGAGTAAATGTGAGTGTCCCTAGGTAACATTTTCCTTGGTGTAACTTGTTTCTCATGATGCATTTATAGATGTGTTTTCTCTCTCTCTCTGTCAGTCCATTAATTGAGATAAAGAGAATATCATGACAGCTGTATGATTATCTGGATTCTGTATTTTGTACTTTAGGTCTCTATTCTGCGGTTTCTTTGAAGTTGCATCTTCTCATTAAACTGCCATTGTTTCTGCCTCCAATTCCATGTCTCATATGTCTGTTTTCTTCATTTTTGGAGCAAGCGTTCCTAGGCATCCCGGCTCAAATTAAGGTGCCCCTTTTGTCCCTGACTCACTCTCCTGCTCAGTTCTGTGGTGGCTCCCGGGGCTCTGGGGACCGCCCCTAGCTTACTTGACCCGTAATAGATCTTCCCTCCAACAGCCTCTCTTGCAAGTCCTGTATTGTTGGTTTGTTGCCCCTGCCCCCCTTTCCACTGCCCTCCATAGTCTGTTGTGCTTCCACGGCCCTTCCTGCCTGCTCAGTGTGGTTAAATTGTTGCCTTTGCACCCTCCTACCTGCCTTCAATTTTCAGAGTCCGTGCCCCTGGCCTCTGCCTCTCAACAGTATCCTAATGAACAACTAGATTGCTAACATTCTATATTTATTACAAAAGTGTGGAGCGCCTGACATCATCTTGATGTAATCAAAACTGTAATACCTAGAGCATTCCTTTAGAAATTACATATATGAGAGGGTCTTATTGGCATCAAAATTATGGTTAGTGCTCTAAAAGACTAAAATAAGGACATATTTTCTGAGTTTTCAAATAGCGACAAAGCACTTTTAAATTATTTGTTATCTTTATGTTTTTTTATCTAGTTGACAACTTGATTAAATGTTGCACTTAGGGGAGAGGATGTGGTGTTACTTCCAGAACTGCAGACTTTGCAACTGGGGAACCAGGTTGAAGTTTCTGCTTCAGCTCGACATTCTGTGATTCTGGTCAAATCACTTAGTCTCCCCATGTCTACAACCAAAATGAATTTGTTCTTGTGTGATGTAACCAATGCTCATGTAAAGCACTCCAATACCTGACAAGTCTGCACTATATAACACTGCAAAAACACAAAATAATAAGTGTTTTGCACACTTCTGTCATTGGGCTATATTTGGGCTATATCTGGGTGATTTTGGGCTACATTTGGGCTCTTTTGTCTCCGGTGGCCATCTTGGGAGATTCATTTGTTATGAAGTTTCCTAATTTCCTCATGTACTGCAGTCTCCTCAGTCGGAAATGCTTTCAGTTTTTTACTTTGATTCCATCATGAAGGTATTCAGATATGTCACACATTTGCCATGAATTCTGAATGTTAGCACTCTAGTTGCTCATTAGATCACTGTAGTAAAACTACTGCTCACTATGGAAGTCTGCTCCTGGTATTAAAAGTGCATGTTTCAGTCTGCATGTCAGAATTTTTTAATGAAATAGAAGAGGATTTGAGAAGTCACTCAAAATGTGCCCTCATTTTCTTTCTTCAGCATTAATCATAATTTCTATGGCAAAATGAACCCCCTCATTGTGTTCCTTTTTAAATTAAATGTTTTAAGTGTTACCAGTTTATTCCAATCAAGATGGCTTCAGGTGTGCCATACTTTTGTCATAATGAAGACAGTAAGTGCTCTAGTTGTTTTTAAGAACATTCTTGGACATTCTGTCATTGGGCTATACTTGGGCTACATCTGGGTGATATTTGGGCTACATTTGGGCTCTTTTGTCTCTGGTGGCCATCTTGGGAGACTTATTTGTTATGAAGTTTCCAAATTTCCTCATTTACTGCAGTCTCCTCAGTAGGAAATACTTTCAGTTTTTTACTTTGATTCCATCAAGAAGGCATTCAAATGTGTCACACATTTGCCATAAAATCAGAATGCTAGCACTCTTTTTGCTCATTAGATCACTGTAGTAAAGCTACTGCTCACCAGGGAAAACTGCTGCTGGTATTGAAAGTGCATGTTTCAGTCTGCATGCCAGGATTTGAGAAGTCACTCAAAATGTGCCCTAATTTTTCTTTATGCAGCACTAATCATACTTTTTATGGAAAAATGAACCACCTCATTTTGTTCCTTTTTAAATTAAATGTTTTAAGAGTTACCACTTTAATCCAAGCAAGATGGCTTCAGGTGTGCCATACATTTATCATAAGTAGGACGGTTAGCGCTCTAGTAGTTCTTTGGAACACTCTGGAAAGCTGCAGTAGTACACAAAGGAATCAACTGACAGTCTCTGCCCTTGTTAGATGTACATGTTTTACTGAGAATGTCAGACTTCATTCTCACATGACTGAGAAAGATAATGTGAATTTACAGAAAATAAGCTCTCAGTTTAGCTTATAGATCACCTTCCAAACCTCTGTGGTAAAAGCATGAGAAAATATTTTTCTCTCAATCATGATATCCCAGCAGAAGGCTTTTTCACATGGTGAAATCACCTTAGAACATACCACAATTCCTAAAATGAGTATGGTACCATCAACAAATGATTTATAATGTAACTAAAGTCTTAAAATCTTCTATTAACTGCAATGCTTTTTAATGAGGTGCTATCATGTATATTGGTCCCAAGATGGCTGCCAACACTTCTTGGATGAAGTGCTGACAGCCAATCAGATCTCAGGATGAGATGTGTGGTTAGGCTCCGCCCACATATATATATTGATTTAAATGCTATTTTCTCAGGAACTACTGAACAGATTTACACCAGACCTACAAAAGGCACTTCCTTGACCTGAGGACTACCTCTCTGCCAAATTTCAAGTAACTCTGTTCAGCCGTTCGGGCTGTAGCTGTGTCTAAAGGTCCTATGGAAAAATGCATGGGAAAAACGTGTTTTGGGACCCCCCTTTTTTCTCAGCCCCCGCTTGACGAATCCCCCCGAGACTTTCAGGGTAGGAGCGGAGCGTAGCGCCCCACCTATTTTGAAAATTTCGCGAGGATTCATCGACCGGCGCCAAAGTTATTCCAAATAGAATGTTGCGGATTTCCTATGGAAACAGGGTCCTAACTATAACTATCTACTGGCGACCGCCAGTAGATAATATATATATATATATATATATATATATATATATATATATATATATATATATATATATATATATATATATATGTATATATATATATATATATTCACTGAAAAAACTATAGGTTTCACACACGTTATAGTTAGGAAATAGCATTTAAAAAACCTTACAAATTCACTGAAAAAACTATAGGTTTCACACATGTTATAGTTAGCTGGACATTTCACTTGTAAAAAACCAATGAAATTCCCCCGTTATAGTTAGTTCAGCTAACTATAACTCGCGCGCCCGCAATCCACTGCTGATGACGTCACATATTACATCACTCATGACATGGTCAGTGACATCACACATGACATCACTGATGACATCACTGATGATGTCATCCAGTGAATGTGTGTTTCTGAACAATTTTAATATGTTTAATATATATAGGGAAAGGCCTGTTGAAGAATGAGTGGGTGTATAAGTGTGTGAATGGATGATTTTCTAGGTGCGTAACTGACTCTGTAAGTGAGTCATTAAATGTATCTTATTGCAGACTAGTGACTAAACTGTGTGAATGTCTGTATGTGTCTGTTGGTGGTGTATAAGTGGCTGCATGGTTTTGTGAATAGCTATATGAGTGACTATATGGGTTATCTGAGTATCTGTATGGGTGCCTAAGTGTTTGTGTGGGTAGGGTGTGTGTGACTCTATGCATAAATGTGTGAGTGGGTGATTCTATGGGTGCATGGTTTTAAGAGTGCATCTGTGATGGACTGTATGGTTGAGTGAGTGTATGTATGGGTCTGTTAGGGATTGAATGTATATCTCAGTAGTACATTTGTGACTAACTACATATGTAGAAGGCAGTATATGTGCGTGTAACAGTATATAAATGAGTAGATATGAGAGTGTGTGATTGTGAAAGTGACTGTATGGATGAGTGTGTGCTTGTATGAATAATTCTATAAGAGGGTAAGAATGTGGTACTTTTTTTATGACAAAGTGAACTTGAGTGTGTATAACCACATAGGTGAGTAAATGGGAGTGTGATTATTTGCATGATTGAGTATGTCTGAGAGTACCTCTATGCATGATTGGTAGTGTGTGAGTGTCTATATAGGTGTATAAATGCATACAATAGTCTTGTATGGAGTGACTGTAAGTATGAGTGACTGTACAGGTGAATGAGTGGAGGTGTATGTAGACCTAAGAGTTAATAAGTGGGTATGTAGCTATTGGTATTGCAGTATGTATGGTTTTGAGAATGGAACTCTTAAATTTAGAGTCGGTGTATCAAAGGTTATATTAGGGTGTGAGAAGATGTGCTAATTTTTCACATGGATGACATCATCAGTGACGTCATCAGTGATGTCATTTGAGATGTCATCAGTGATGTCATGAGTGATGCCACTGACCATGTCATGAGTGATGTAATATGTGACGTCATCAGCAGTGGATTACGGGCGCGCGAGTTAGCTGAACTAACTATAACGGGGGAATTTCATTGATTTTTTACGAATGAAATGTCCAGCTAACTATAACATGTGTGAAACCTATGGTTTTTTCAGTGAATTTGTAAGGTTTTTTAAATGCTATTTCCTAACTATAACGTGTGTGAAATCTATGGTTTTTTCAGTGAATTTGCAAGGTTTTTTAAATGCTAATTCCTAACTATAACGTGTGTGAAACCTATGGTTTTTTCAGTGAATTTCAAAGGTTTTTTAAATGCTAATTTTTTATATTTTTAATATAATTTTTATATATTTCTTTTACAAAAATTTCCCTATGTATACATTCATAAATTATCTGTATCCTTTAATTTTGTGTGGGCCTTTTTTTTTTTACTTTGAATTTGGATACAGTTGAACAGCATAGTTAATATCTTCTATTAACTTATGTCCACTTTATTTCTTTTTTTTTTTTCTATAAATTTTTAGGGTGCGTGCACTGAGCGCGAACCTAGTACGTTTGCGTATGTTTTTCATGTATGCAGGCGTACGTTATCTACGTACGCATACATACGTTTTAGTGCGCGCTCGCAGCGCACACCTAGTACGTTTTTTGTGTGCGCATGCGTACGTTATATACGTACGCATACGTGCGTTTTAGTACACGTTCGCAGCGCGCACCCAGTACGCATGCGTATGTACGCATGCGTGCGTCGTACGTGCTCCACGCGCTACACTCGCGTATACGCGTAGAGTACGCGCGCTGATGTTCGCGCATGCGCGCGTGCTGCGTATGCGCGTTACGTATGCGCATAATACTTATGCGCATGCGCGCGTACACGTTCGCGCATGCGTAATTGTACGGTGCGCGCTCTGAGCTTGCTCCGTGCGCGCACCTCGGGTTATGTGATTAATAAAACAACACTTTTAATTGGTTTTCATTACTTTCATTTTCAGATTGTTTCAACACCACACCCAATCCCCTCATGGCAAGTCATGTGATCAAGAAACATCACTTTTCATTGGTTCAAAGTACTTTCAGTTCCAGATTCTTCCAAAACTACACCCACTCCCCTCATTATTAGTTCTGATTCCCTTGGACAAGGAGCTACTCTGTTTTTGTGAGACAATGGCAGAGCACCAGCCACCTTCTGAGAGTGAGCAGGACACTCTTGAGAGACAGAGGCAGAGGAAGCAGAAAGACTCCTTTATATGGCAGTTTTTCACTTTTCCTGAGGGACAAAAGAAGGTGAATGCACCAAAGGTCACCTGCACACTGTCAGCGCACCTTTTCACGTGGGAATGCTAATAAGAAGTACTCTTTTAGTATTCACACTATGATAAGGCACGTTGAGGCAATGCATCCTGTGACTTTTCGTCAAGCTTCTGGATCAAACCCTCCACCTGCTCAGCCGACGACATCTGCAGCAGCTCAGCCGAGCACATCTTCGGCAGCTCAGGCGAGCACTTCTTCTGCAATGGTGCCTTCACCTTCTAACACACCTCTGGATATTCGTCCTTGTTTTGGGAGGATGAGTACACGGTGCATGGATTGTGGTACTCTTATTACTATGGGTGAGAGCAGTATTGATCTCATTCAGAGGAAATTTGAGGAGCACCCTTGCACTAGGCCATAGTTTTGTTTTTTGTTTTTTTCGTTTTTCTCTTCCTCTGTCCCTACATTAACTCAAAGGCTCTTTTTAGAGCCACCTAAAATCAAAACACAAAAACTTGTTTTTGGAATCTATTTGCCTTTTTTTTTTTCGGGTGCGCGCACCCTGCGCACACCCAATGACATTTTTTATTTAAAAAAAATCATTTTTCTCACCTTTAGTAAACCTTCAGGGACTCCCTGACAAAGAGAGGGGAGTGGCAAAGTAATTAAAAAAGAGATGGTGTACATTTCACACATGAAGGGAAGAGAGTCTTCCTATTAAACTTTAAACTCTGCATCAGTACTTACCTATAGGTACCCTAAACCTATCACAAAAAGATAATAGCTCATTTTAGTGCTGCATTTGAATTGGCTGTATTTACAAGGAGAGGAAAAGACACACAGAGTGGCTTATCCTCTCCTTGTAAATATGGAAAATCACCCTGCGCCACTAGTACGTCAAGAAAAGTGACGTAGTGGTGGTGCAGGTGGCTTGTAAATGTGCCCCAGAGATGTTAAGGAAATTAAGGGTAAAACAGACAAACCGAGAGTGACAGATACAGAGAGCAAACAACTGAGAAGGAGTAAGGCAGTTAAAAAGACTAAGACATATGGATACAGAGAAATAAACGGATGAAAAATTAGTGATGGAGGTAGTAAAGGTAGGGGAGTAGTAGAGAAGAAGTGAGGAAGTTACGAAAGAGTAGTAAAGCAGGAAGAGAGAGAGGGAAGAGAAATGAGAAAAGCAGAGTGAGGAGAGGTGAAGAAAAGGAAGCATGAAACGAAAGGAGTGACACATACAGATATTTTAAACTTACCTGACCATCAAAGTAACTTATTTAGAAATAAATGTTTTTATTTAATTGCAAGGAAACTGAATTACATCTTCTTAATTTTCTTTCTAGTTCTGAAAAAAAGAAAAAAAGTATTAATATTCAACAATACACTTTATTAAACAGTACATGTTTTTTCATATTTAGCAAAGCAATTTTTTGCCCTTTTTTGCTGTTTTCAGAATGTTTTGATTTTCACTGAAAATAGTGAAATCAATTGTATTCATCATTTAACAGTGGGCAAAAAAAAAACAATCTGGAAGATTGTTTAAAAAAGCCCCAAATGTATCCTCACTAAAACATACCTTAATAGAAATACCTTTTAAGAACAATAACAATTTACAAGAAATAACGTCTGTAAACCTTGTTGCAAATGAACATTTTCCAAAATAATATCTGTCAAAGAAGTCCACAATTGTTTGTTTTACCTTTCCTTGAGGACAAATGGTAAGTTTAAAATCCCTTTTGAGTGAAATATCCAATTTTAATCCTTTTAAATTTGAATAATGCTTTCTTCCGATGCTGATTTTAGTATTTAAAATTTGGGTTTCAGAAAAATTAAGTAACAATTGGGTAAATCATAAGGCAAACGTTGCTTGAAAATCAATTGAGAATCATTACACAGTGTCCATCCTTTTTCACATTTAAGATAAACTGTGTAATGACCAGAAGTTATAGAAAGACCATCATGAAAAATTATTGCAACTGCTACAAAAGTTTTTCCAGATATAGATAATTGGTTGCCAACAAACTTCTTTAGTAAAGTTTCCAATTTTGTTCCATCAGCTCTACAACGTTGTACCATTAAAATTACATACTGTCCATATTTCTTTAAAAATAACGTTGACAACATTTCAGATTTACATTTAGAACATTCCATGTTGTGATTAGCATCTTTAACTAATTTACTAAAAGTCACTGATTTACTTTCTGGTAATGGTAAATATATGAACCTTTCAGAATCTACATTACTACTGCTTGTGTTCATACAGTTATCACAACAATGTTCCCATGTATAAGAGACACCAAATAAATGTTCTACTTCTACTCCTTCATCTTCCAGTACCATTAGGATATACATCAAGAATTCCTGTGCATCTTGCTGGACATTTTGTGTAAACTGTGTACATCCAGAACATACATCTAAAAGATTTCTAACATCAGAAGCACTTTCTATTTTATTTTTATCATTACTCAGCTTCTCTTAAAGGAGACTCAGCAAAGAACAGAATCTTTTTTCATGATTTAGTATTATCTGCTCTTGCAAAGTTTCAAGATAAAATACAACATTCAGCACTACATTTGCGTAGCAGTTGACACCAGAGCTATTTTCAAAATGACAACCAACAACCTCTTCCACGCTGTCCTTTTTCTTTTTGCTTGCAGACACATCACTGTCTTTTTGTTTTCTCTTCTGTACATCCTCATTACAGATATTCTCAAATCTCCTTTTCCGACAAACAACACGTTTTTCAAACACAGGATACTGACCTAAATGAGGAGCATAGCTTCTTCTTAATCTATTATACTCCTTTACACAGTTTGCATCAGCACTTACTTTTGAGTCATCAAAGTCTATCATGAATAAACCAGATAATTTTTTCACGCGTGACAAAGCAACATATGCCATACCTTCTTTGAACACAGTAGATCCAATGTTTAAAAAAGCACTATCAACAGTTAATCCTTGAGACTTGTGAATAGTTACAGCATATGCTAGAGAAATCGGAAACTGCTTCCTACGTACATATAAGTCTTTCACTAGCAAAAAACGAACTGAACAACGACTAATGACTTTAACCTCTTCAATCTGATCAAATTTTATTTTTAAGAATTCAATTCCATCTTTTTTCTGGTACTTTACAAAACCCACAACTTTACCCATAGCTCCATTCACTAAACCTTTTCTACATCCAAATTGCGTCTTAAAATTACTCTACAGTTCATACACACATAAAGATTCTTTTCCAAACCAGCTGTTTTTTAAATGTTTTTCTCCAGAGAATCCAATTTAGTAGCCAATTTGCCTGTCAATATAATAGTTATTTGTTCATGTTGAATTTTATCCACAGCTTCCAGTTTTATGATACAGAGCATTCATGTAGTGTTGGCATTAAGCAGATTACAATATTTTTTTCTGCAATTTTCTTGTATATTTTCTCTGGAACTATTTCTTCTGTTGTAAACAAATTAGTCAGCAATCGACTCTGTAATACTTTTCTGCCATGTTCTGTGAGTAGTCCAATTCTTATATCTTTCAGAATACTTGCGTCCTCATCATTGGCTTGCCTCATATTGGTAATGAGTTCCTTATACTCAAAATATGTCCAAATATTTACATTACCTATACTTCCTAACGACTTTTTCGTGTCTTCATGTGTAAGAGTATGGAATACCGGTTGTCCTTTAACTGGAGTAGGTTGCAAAAGATCCCCAAAAACTATGACGTGTTTTCCTCCAAATAACACGTCATACTCTGTCTTCAGAATTTGCTGTATTCTTAAATGCACTAAGGCAAGCATTAAGGGGCATATCAACAACAACCGGCGATAATTATCGCTCAGCGCTCTTAGCGTGAGGATAATTATCGCCGGCTTGCGTGAATTTTTATCGCTGAGATAGCGTGCTATTAGCAATGCTTATCTCAATAGCGATAAAAATCTACACGCTAACAGGCTAACGTGAGATTATCGCTGGAAACCCAGCGATAATCACACGTTACCTTGTTGATAGGGACAGGCAAACTTAGCCATGATATCCTCCTTCCATAGGATATCATGGCTAAGTCTGAAAATTAGCAGACGTAAAAAAGCAGCGTTAACCGCGGTTAGCGCTGCTTTTTTTGTCTCTAACAGGGTTAGCGACATTCTTGATAATAGGAGAAATGTCGCTTAGCGACATTTCTCCTATTATTTTACTCTGGAACGCCCCCTTTGCATCTCATTAGAGATGCAAGGGGAAGCGTAGAGTAAATGGGTGCTAACATGCAAATTTGCATGTTAGCACCCTGTTGTTGATAGGGTGCTAGTTTTATCTCTGCTTTTTTGGCTTTTAAAGCCAAAAAAGCAGAGATAAAGCCCTTGTTGATATGCCCCCAAGTTTGATACCATGCTTACCTCATCAATAATGAGTACTTTCAATTTCTTCAATACTCTTGAAACTTCCAAGCATGCTTCTCCTGCTAGTTTGTGGTACTGTATTTTGTTCTCATGCTCTACTGGTAACATTAGCAAACGATGTAAGGTAACTCCTTTTATGTTATATGCTGCTAACCCAGTTGGAGCAGTAACAACACAAGACAAAATGGAATCCATTTTCTTCTGTAGGTAGCTTCTAATTACATTAATTAAGAAACGTTTTCCAGTTCCTGCTTGTCCACATACATACATTCTCATTGGTTCAAAAGATGTGCATGAGCACTCTTTATTTTCATGTAGTAATCCGTGATCAATTTTTTTCCTGACTTCTTCATAAATTTGTTTTTGTTCTTCATTCAGTTGCTGCTCCAAATATGTTAAGTCTACTAAATCTTCCTGAGCTTGATTCATAGCTGTTTCCACTTCATTCATGGCTATTGCTGCTTCATTTTCTACGATTGGTTGTCCTAGAGGATCTTGACTGAATGTCCTAGAATTTTGACTTTCTTGAGAACTGTCTCTAGCTACTTCAGCTGCAATTGTTGCTTCTTGTTCAATTTCTTCATTTAACATTTGAACATAAGTTGTGAAAGTACTGCATTCTATGCTGTCTTTGCTAGCATTGAAGGAATCTTCATAACTCTGGAATTCTCCAAGTAGTTCGTCCTCTGAACGTCATGGTTTAAACAGCTGCAAAAGTGCCAAGTAGTAAAATTCCTTTTTGTCAGGAGTGTCGCAACTCAGCTTCCGGTGATTTATCAAACTTCCTTTTGTTTGCTTCACCAAACATCCCTCCTCACCACTGACTTTATATTTTCCATTGTTGATATCTTCTGTGGCATTCCGTTTAAAAATGAAGTTCTGCAGCACTTCATAAAAACACATGTCCTCAAGGTGATGACTTCTTTGTGGGTAATATGTGTCCAACATGTTTGTTCTTAAAATGTCTGTACTTTCTGGTTCGAACTCTGCTAAATATTCAATTTCTCGAATAGATTTCAGTACCCGATTTCGCATTCCTGCAAGGCCTAAACTTACCCAAATTATTCTTCTGGATTTCGAGTACAGACTTGCAGATGATAACCTATCTGAGCATTCGTAGGATCCAATTTCTCGATGTGATAACATCTTTAAACTGAAACTGTATAGCTTCTTACTGACAGTCTTCTCGTGAGAAATCTCTTCCCACATTTCGTTCAATTCCGTTTTCTCAGATTTAGTGATGTAAGATGTGACATACCGAGCAACAGCAATAGAATTGTCAGCCACATACTGTATATCCATGTTAGCATTCCACATGGATAAAATGACTGGGTTGTAGTCATTTATATATTTTGACTCTCTTTTCTTCTTAGGTTGTAGGTATTCTTAGGCGATTTTCTTGTAATAGTATGTCGCACAGCTGACATAAAACTGTTTACTCTTCCTTTTGAAAGAACAGGTCGTGGAAATCCAAATCGACATTTTGTGTAGAATTTATCTTTACTCTTGTACTTTCGTCGACAGTATTTTCCACACCGATGACTTTGGAAACGTAAAACTTTCTCTTTTAAGTTTTTCTCTTCTGTGCTTTTAGGTATAGCACATGTTGCATATCCTTCAATGAAAGATAAAACTGCTTCATCAGCATCTGTTCCAAATTTTGGGGCAACCTTGATCCACAACAGCATATGAATATGAGGAGCACCTCTTGCTTGGTACTCTTTTCTCCAAAAGAAATCCACAACTTCTCCAAGAGGTGGATTTTTTTTATTGCAGATTAAGGACATCATAACCTCAAATCTAAGATTGAAATATCTGCAAACATTAACCGGATCTAATGAGCACAATTCTCCTGCTGTCTTGTATTGGATGTTTTCAATGTTTGAATTTGCCTCTCGCAGAAAATCCAGTAAATCATCCCAAGCGTACTCAGCACAGCTCAGGGTAAGGAACCATGTAGGAGTTCCTAAATTCCGTAACATACACTTCAATTCTCCATGGCGTAGGTACCAATATTCATTAGTTCCACGCTGACAAGCCATCAAATTGATCAATTGAGATTCCAAATGATCATCTCGCTGTTGCACTTTGTTGAGAAAGTCCTTTGCTGACACATTATGTAGATGTACTCCAGTTTTCAAAATGTGATTTACTGCATAAGATAGTGCAGACAAGTCACTTTCAAATAAGAGATGGAACAAATAAGGAATACTTTGACGAAATCTGGGATCTTCTGCATATAATCTTGTAGTCCGATACTCCGAAGCAGGAATCTGTACTGGACGTTCATCATATCGTCCACCTTTTCCTGTAGGAAACAGTTGGGGAAAACAATGAGCTTCCAAGCTCTCCTCCCATACACTCACAGGAGTTCCTTTTGCTTTCTTCATCTGAAACAGATCAATAGCGTTTCCCATAACTTCTTTAGAATGAAGAGGATGTATGCTGAAATGTTCATAAATTTCTTCTTCTTTTGACTTATCCACTTTTTCAATTTGCCCAGGTGGTATTCCTGTGTCTTCTAGTATTTCTTCTTCATCTTCATCCATATAAATGGCTTCATACCATTTATTATTTTTTTTCAAATACAAATTTGCTCGTTGTACTTTTCGTACATCCACCAGCTCCTGCCAAATTTTCTTATTCTTTGTTGGTACTCCATTAACCAGAATAACTAATGGTTCAGTTTCCAATCTATCTGCATCAATTGTTTCCATATTTTTTTTCAAATCCAATGGCAAATAGACAACTCTTCCTTTTAAACCTCTTTGTAAATCCGAAGGAGGTAATTTACCTGTTTTTGGCTCCATACGGACTATGGTCTGAAACGGATGGACACATTGAATGAGTATAGACTCATACGTATTTAAATCAGAAAGTTCTGGAGGAATATCAACCAATTCTAATTTATTATGTACAGCTCTTGCTGGCATTCTATTTTCTTCTAACTTGTTATAACAGTATTTACAAATACGCTGATCTTCACCCAAATCAAAACTATTTTCCAGAAATATATATGTTGCAAAATCCTTCCACTTATAATTATCTTCATTTTCACTTTTTTTATACAGATCAACATTCCTTGTTTGAATCTTGTAATGGCTTCTCCGGCAACAAATACAAGTAATATTTGGTCTTTCATTAGAGATGATAGCAAATTTTGTCATTTCATCTTCAAAATTTTTACTAACAGTAAGTTCTACATTCTCTTCCACATTTTCATCAATAACTGTGTCATTTTCTGCACTTTCTTGTTCTGGACCAAAGTAACAAAACTGAATCTCATCAGTAACCTTCACTACATCTGATACAGATCCACGGAACAGAGCATTATTCAACTCATTCAACTTTATTGCTGGACTTTTAGCAAAATACAATGTTCTCACAAACTTTCTCATTTCAGTATGATGAACAGCCAGCATCCTAAAATGGCGAAAAACACTTTGACACACTTTCCTAGATAGACAAGCCAGAGAATGTCCTTGCAAACCAGTATTCTCTCTCACTCTGCATGGATCTAGTCTTTGAAGCACCTTAATTTTCTGTTTAACACTCTTTTTACTATATTCTCTTAGAAAGTCACGTAATTTATCAATAGATTCCTGACGCACAGTACAAATACTACTACAATTCCAAGTGTACACTGGGGCTTTGGGACGTCTCCCCATAACCTCATCAGCCATCACTTCTTCCTCATTTATTGGAACCATTTTCTCCTTTTCCATTACACAACCATCCTTAACTTCATATGCTCTACCATTGGTGTCAACTGCATGCAACAAACTATTACTTTTAAGATAATTCTCTTCATGAAAAAATGGTTCAGTACTTGAACTATGCTTCCATTCTCCTAAGAACACTTTACAAAAGTTATTTTTTTTTATTTCTCTTTTCCTTTTGCTTTGTGACTTCATTGCATTGACTAATTTATCTAATCTACGCATCCTGTTCAAAATTAAAATGAATAGTTTTTTTTTATTTCCAATGCCTTGGTAACAATACTTTCAATTAATTTCTTTTTCTTATAAAATTTGGTTTTCTTCTTATATTTTTTCACATCCTTTAGCAAATTTAACATCACTCTTCTCTGAAACATTTTTCGACGAATGTTTCTAAAATCTATTTTCCGTGTTAAGTCACTCTTTCTTACTTCTGAGTCTACATTAGCATTTTGTTTTTGCTGTCGACTCTGTTGTTGTTTTGTACTTGAAACACTGTTTGAATTTATCTTTCGATCATTTTTTTTTTTTGGAAGATATTTTTTAAAAATTCTTTAGTTTGCTTACCAGAAGACTTTTTCTGTTTTCCAACACACGCTTCTCCTCCTATTTTTTTTTTACCAGTTGTCTTCAAATATAGTTGTTGTTTCTTTTCTTTGCTCTTTCTTGACTTTATAGGCATCTTTATATTTTTTCACTGTTGCTCAGCAATACCTGCAAAAAACTAAAAAAAATACCTTTATGTAATTTTAATTCATTACAAGTTTTTTTTTCAACTTTTCAAATCCTATCACATGAGCTGATCCTTTCCTACGAGTCAAAGTCTTACAAAACAAGAGAAACGTGAATTAAATCTCTGACAACAATTCCTGTGTGCACACAGACTCATGGTGTGATTCTAGGCAGAAAACGATATTTGATTGGCAATTTGAAAGCACATTTACTTCTGTTGAGGAGCAAATGATAATTACTGTGACAGCCTGACACATTTTCCTTATATTTTAGAGAAGCAGAAAAGAGCACATGTCCTTACACCTATTTGAGACCATGACCATGTGTTACAGGGTGAGTGATTAGACTAGAGCAAAGGAAAAGAGCCTTAGTGACATTCAATCTGTTTGCGTTGCACACTGCTATCAGAAACACATCACAGAGCTGAGTATTATGCATGGGAGTGTAGGAGAAGCTGCTGCATGTGTGCAAAGAGTGTGTTTCTGGAGACTGTGTATTGTCAGTTGCAAAAGAGATCTGCATGGACACTCTTTCAACTGCATGAAGACTGCAGATATGTGTGTAAGAGTACATGTTTGGTAAACGTTAATTGGAGTTTTGTACATGTAGGAACTACCTCACCCATTACAAGATTTGATGGAAAATCTACCTAGTTAATTTGAAATGTGTTACCATTTGCCTCTCATTTTTCTGATAGTGATTTGTACTGAGTGCTAACCAACACATTTGAAGAAAACAAGCTGGCCCTTTCCTGAAAGTGCAAGTTTTACAGAACAACAACAACACAAATTAAATCTCTGACAACAATTCCTGTGTACACAGAGACTCATGGTGTGATTCTAGGCAGAAAACGATATTTCCTTTGGCAATTTAAAAGCACATTTAGTATTGTGGATGGAGCAAGTGATAATTACTGAGACAGCCTCACACATTTCCCTTATATTTTAGAGAGGCAAAAAAGAGCACATGTCCTAACAGCTACTTGAGACCATCAGCATGTGTTACAGGGTGAGTGATTAGAGTAGAGCAAAGGAAATGAGCCTTGGTGACGTTGAATGTGTTTGCGTTGTACACTGCTATCTGAAACACAACACAGAGCTGAGTATTATGCATGGGAGTGTAGGAGAAGCTGCTTCATGTGTGCAAACAGTGTGTTTCTGGAGACTGTGCATTGTCAGTTGCAAGAGAGATCTGCATGGAGACTTTTACAAGTGCATGAAGACTGCAGATATGTGTGTAAGAGTACATGTTTGGTAAAGGTTAATTGGAGTTTTGTACATGTATGAACTACCTCACCCATTACAAGATTAAAAGGAAAATCTACCCTGTTGATTTGAAATGTGTTACCATTTGCATCTCATTTTTCTGATAGTGATTTCTGCTGAGTACTAACCAACACATTTGAACAAAACAAGCTGGCCCTTTCCTGAAAGTGCAAATTTTACAGAACAACAGCAACACAAATAAAATCTCTGACAACAATTCCTCTGTCCACACAGACTCATGCTATGATTCTAGGCAGAAAACGATATTTCCTTTGGCAATTTGAAAGCACATTTAGTACTGTGGATGGAGCAAGTGATAATTACCGAGACAGCCTCACACATTTCCCTTATATTTTAGAGAGGCAAAAAAGAGCACATGTCCTAACAGCTACTTGAGACCATCAGCATGTGTTACAGGGTGAGTGATTACAGTAGAGCAAAGGAAATGAGCCTTGGTGACGTTGAATGTGTTTGCGTTATACACTGCTATCTGAAACGCAACACAGAGCTGAGTATTATGCATGGGAGTGTAGGAGAAGCTGCTGCATGTGTGCAAACAGTGTGTTTCTGGAGACTGTGTATTTTCAGTTGCAAGAGAGATCTGCATGGAGACTTTTACAAGTGCATGAAGACTGCAGATATGTGTGCAAGAGTACATGTTTGGTAAAGGTTAATTGGAGTTTTTTACATGTAGGAACTACCTCACCCATTACAAGATTGAAAGGAAAATCTACCCTGTTGATTTGAAATGTGTTACCATTTGCCTCTCATTTTTCTGATAGTGATTTCTGCTGAGTACTAACCAACACATTTCAACAAAACAAGCTGGCCCTTTCCTGAAAGTGCACATTTTGCAGAACAACAGCAACACAAATAAAATCTCTGACAACAATTCCTCTGTCCACACAGACTCATGCTGTGATTCTAGGCAGAAAACGATATTTCCTTTGGCAATTTGAAAGCACATTTAGTACTGTGGATGGAGCAAGTGATAATTACCGAGACAGCCTCACACATTTCCCTTATATTTTGGAGAGGCAAAAAAGAGCACATGTCCTAACAGCTACTTGAGACCATCAGCATGTGTTACAGGGTGAGTGATTAGAGTAGAGCAAAGGAAATGAGCCTTGGTGACGTTGAATGTGTTTGCGTTACACACTGCTATCTGAAACACAACACAGAGCTGAGTATTATGCATGGGAGTGTAGGAGAAGCTGCTGCATGTGTGCAAACAGTGTGTTTCTGGAGACTGTGTATTGTCAGTTGCAAGAGAGATCTGCATGGAGACTTTTTCAACTGCATGAAGACTGCAGATATGTGTGTAAGAGTACATGTTTGGTAAAGGTTAATTGGAGTTTTGAACATGTAGGAACTACCTCACCCATTGCAGGAGTGGAAGGAAAATCTACCCTGTGGTTTTCAAATGTGTTAGCATTTGCCTCTCATTTGTGAGATAGTGATTTCTGCTGAGTGCTAACCATCACAGTTGAAGAAAACAAGCTGCCCTTTTCCTGCGAGTGCAAGTTTTACAGAACAACAGCAACACAAATAAAATCTCTGACAACAACTCCTCTGTCCACACAGACTCATGCTGTGATTCTAGGCAGAAAACGATATTTCCTTTGGCAATTTGAAAGCACATTTAGTACTGTGGATGGAGCAAGTGATAATTACCGAGACAGCCTCACACATTTTCCTTATATTTTAGAGAGACAAAAAAGAGCACATATCCTAACAGCTACTTGAGACCATCAGCATGTGTTACAGGGTGAGTGATTAGAGTAGAGCAAAGGAAATGAGCCTTGGTGACGTTGAATGTGTTTGCGTTATACACTGCTATCTGAAACACAACACAGAGCTGAGTATTATGCATGGGAGTGTAGGAGAAGCTGCTGCATGTGTGCAAACAGTATGTTTCTGGAGACTGTGTATTGTCAGTTGCAAGAGAGATCTGCATGGAGACTTTTTCAACTGCATGAAGACTGCAGATATGTGTGTAAGAGTACATGTTTGGTAAAGGTTAATTGGAGTTTTGAACATGTAGGAACTACCTCACCCATTACAAGATTAAAAGGAAAATCTACCCTGTTGATTTGAAATGTGTTACCATTTGCCTCTCATTTTTCTGATAGTGATTTCTGCTGAGTACTAACCAACACATTTGAACAAAACAAGCTGGCCCTTTCCTGAAAGTGCAAATTTTGCAGAACAACAGCAACACAAATAAAATCTCTGACAACAATTCCTCAGTCAACACAGACTCATGCTGTGATTCTAGGCAGAAAACGATATTTCCTTTGGCAATTTGAAAGCACATTTAGTACTGTGGATGGAGCAAGTGATAATTACTGAGACAGCCTCATACATTTCCCTTATATTTTAGAGAGGCAAAAAAGAGCACATGTCCTAATAGCTACTTGAGACCATCAGCATGTGTTACAGGGTGAGTGATTAGAGTAGAGCAAAGGAAATGAGCCTTGGTGACGTTGAATGTGTTTGCGTTATACACTGCTATATGAAACACAACACAGAGCTGAGTATTATGCATGGGAGTGTAGGAGAAGCTGCTGCATGTGTGCAAACAGTGTGTTTCTGGAGACTGTGTATTGTCAGTTGCAAGAGAGATCTGCATGGAGACTTTTTCAACTGCATGAAGACTGCAGATATGTGTGTAAGAGTACATGTTTGGTAAAGGTTAATTGGAGTTTTGAACATGTAGGAACTACCTCACCCATTGCAGGAGGGGAAGGAAAATCTACCCTGTGGTTTTCAAATGTGTTAGCATTTGCCTCTCATTTGTGAGATAGTGATTTCTGCTGAGTGCTAACCATCACAGTTGAAGAAAACAAGCTGCCCTTTTCCTGCGAGTGCAAGTTTTACAGAACAACAGCAACACAAATTAAATCTCTGACAACAATTCCTATGTGCACACTGTCTCATGGTGTGATTCTAGGCACAAACAGTATTCCTGGGTGATACCAGGCCCTTTCCTGAAAGTGCAAGTTTTACAGAACAACAGGAACACAAATTAAATCTCTGATAACAATTCCTGTGTGCATGTTGTCTCATGGTGTGATTCTAGACAGAAAACAGTATTCCTGGGTTATACAAGTACACCTTAACTTATGGTGAAGAAATACTCCATAATATCTTTCAAGTTCAAGGCACTTAAATATATTCCTTAACATAAAATGTAAAACACAACTTTTAAATTGGTAGGAAAATGTACCATGCTATTTTCAAATGTGTTTGCATTTGCCTCTCATTTTTCAGATAGTGATTTCTGCTGAGTGCTAAGCAACACAGTTGAAAAAAAGAAACTGCCCTTTCTTAAAAGTGCAAGTTTTACAAAACAACAGTAACACAAATTAAATCTCTGACAACAATTCCTGTGTGCACACAGACTCATGGTGTGATTCTAACCACAAAGCGATATTTTGTTTGGCAATTTGAAAGCACATTTAGTACTGTGGTGGAGTAAGTGATAATTACTGTGACAGCCTGACACTTTTTTCTTATAGTTTAGAAAAGCAGAAAAGAGCACATGTCCTAACAGCTCCTTGACACCATGACCATGTATTACAAAAAACAAGCTGCCCCTTTCCTGCGAGTGCAAGGGTAATAGAGCAAGACCAACACGAATTAAATCTCTGATAACAATTCCTGTGTGCACACTGTGTCATGGTGTGATTCTAGGCAGAAAACAGTATTCCTGGGTGATACCAGTACACCTTAACTTATAGTGAAGACATACTCCATAATATCTAACATGTTCAAGGCACTTAAATATCTTCCTTAACATAAAATGTAAAACACCACTTTTAAAGTGCTAGGAAAATGTACCATGCTATTTTCAAATGTGTTTGCATTTGCCTCTTTTTTGTGAGTAACTAATTTCTGCTGAATGCTAACCATCACACTTTAAGCAAACAAACTGCCCCTTTTCTGCAAGTGCAAGGCTAACAGAACAAGAGCAACACAAATTAAATCTCTGACAACAAATCCTGTGTGCACACAGACTCATGATGTGATTCTAGGCACAAAACAGTATTCCTCAGTGATACCAGTACACCTTAACTTACAGTGAAGACATACTCCATAATATCTTACAAGTTCAAGACAGTTAAATTTCTCCTAAATCACAAAATGTAAAACACAACTTTAAAACAAGAATGACAATTCTATTATTTATATCAAAATACACCACATACTTCCCCTCTCAAACTCATAACTCACCTTTAAAATTAATTAGTTGAGAAAGAAATGTGGCACTCAAACAGCAGATTATCAGAGCCAGAATCACAGAGCTGTACACCTCTCTCCTCTCTCCACAACCAGTAAATGGCAATTTTTCCCTCTCTTTTTTCACACATATACATGTTAATGTAAAATCACAGTCCTTCCCACATTTTTTCAAATGGAATCACACATTTCTATTGGTTGCAACTTTCAACCCCTTTCCAAATCATGCCTTTCCCCAACATGACTTCTGCCTGCTACCATAGCAACAGGTCATGGAACACTGGTGTGAGCAGAGAGGTCAGAAGTTCAGCACACAATGTTTCAAATCCAAAGAGCAAGACTGCTTGACTTTTCAAACCTAACAGCAAATCCAAAGTAATGTTCAGTGGGAACACATTTTTCTGTACCAATCCAAAACATGCTTTTAAAAATGTAAACATACAGCCTAGTTATAACTGTAAAATGGTTTGAATCAGCCAATGAGTTCTTTTGATTAAAAAAAAGTATGTATGCCTCAATTTTTCAACTGTCTTTCTTTTCATATTGCCATTCTACTGAAAGACACCTCCTGAGTGCATCCTGTTCTCCTTGGAAGATGTTCACAGTGTGGATTGTAGGTCATAGCTATGTCTTCTGGAGTGAAAAGTATGCAGAAAAAAGAGGTATTTTCAAAGACCTTGCTTTGCCAAATGTAGACATTAAATGGATTGGTCAGAGAGGGTTAAAGTGGCACCAATTAATGCCTTTGGTGAAAACCTTTCTACATCTCCCACAGCCTAACCTTATTATTGTGCACTGTGGTGGCAATGACCTAGTCACTTTAACTGGGGTAGGTCTGGAAATGCTTATTAAGGACACCTTTCTGAAATTGATGTCACTTTTTCCACAAACTGCCTTTGTATATTCTAATATATGCCAAAGGCAAAAGTGGAACTGGTCCAACCAATTTTGTCCGCAAATTGACAAAGCAAGAAAGCACGTCAATAAGTCTGTTTCTGCTTTCCTCAGAGACTATGGTATGGGTTCTATATACCACAAAAACTTGCGTTACAACATGCAAGACATTTATAGAGGAGACGGTGTACATTTCAATGATGAAGGGAACAGAGTCTTCCTCTTGAACTTTAGACTCTGCATCGGTACTTACTTGTAGGTACCGAAAAACACTCAATAAACACAAGGGCTCTTTTTAGAGCCACCTAATATCTAAACACTTAAACTTGATTTTTATTTCTATTTTTTTAAATGTTTTTTTTCGGGTGTGCGCAGAGTGCGCGCACCTCGCGATGTTTTTTAAAAAAATTTAAATCTTTTTTTTGGCCCTTCGGGGTCCCACTGTGACCCCCTGACAATGGCTAGGGGGTCAAGAACTCCCTACCCTGCCCCCTATTCACGTTCTCCACCTTTCCTTTTCAGTGCGACAGACAAAATGGCGGCCGACACTTCCTGATTTCGACCGATTCGAATGTTTACTGACATCTAACAACCAATCAGAATTACGCTCGGGCACGGCAGGGTGCGCGCACAGGGCTTGCACAGTGCGCGCACCCTGCGCGCGTATAGATATTGATATGCTTTTAAATGCTATTTTCTCAGGAAATACTGAACAGATTTACACCAGACCTACGAAAGGCACTTCCTTGACCTTATGGCTACCTCTCTGCCAAATATCAAGTAATTCTGTTCAGCCGTTCGGGCTGTAGCTGTGTCTAAAGGTCCTATGGAAAAATGCATGGGAAAAACGCGTTTTGGGACCCCCCTTTTTTCTCGGCCCCCGCTTGACGAATCACCCCGAGACTTTCAGGGTAGGAGCTGAACGGAGCGCCCCATTAGTTTTGAAAATTTCGCGAGGATTCGTCAACCGGCGCCAAAGTTATTTAAAATAGAATTTTGAGATTTCCTATGGAAACACGATCCTAACTATAACTATCTACTGGCGACCGCCAGTAGATAATATATATATATATATATATATATATATATATATATATATATATATATATATGAAGACAACTTCTCCCTCCTGGACAGAAGACAGGGACACAGCGGGGCTCGTCAGGACGCTTTATTCAAGAAAGTCGGCATGACCGGTTTCGGCTTACAGCCTTTTTCAAATGCCTCAGTCCATTACACAGAGTCCTTAGTGATGATCCATTGAGCTCCTCCCACCTAAATAGCAAGGGCCCAGCTGCAGTTCGTTACTGTGTTGACGCCCAGTACTCCCTTGCCACGGACTACTGATCCCATCAAACACCTGGCTGGAATGTTACGAGCTGCGGTAGGAATCTTGAACGGATTTGCTGGGGGAATTTACGTCCTTGGGTCCCCTACTTCCCACCTTTCTCACGAAGCGGCACCAAGGCTGGAGACACAACTGAATGAATGCGCCTCTCCACATAGTGTTGGACTGCATTCCGCGGCAGCGATCGGTAACCTCAGGTGAGTAGGGTGTCGTGGATATCCGATACCTCGGACACAATTTAGTTTCCACACGAAGTTTCAACACGCCAGTGTTTTCCACGACCACATTATCAGGAAGGATCCCTTTAGGCGCACCACAGGCTGTGCGCGAAATATGAAGACAACTTCTCCCTCCTGGACAGAAGACAGGGACACAGCGGGGCTCGTCAGGACGCTTTATTCAAGAAAGTCGGCATGACCGGTTTCGGCTTACAGCCTTTTTCAAATGCCTCAGTCCATTACACAGAGTCCTTAGTGATGATCCATTGAGCTCCTCCCACCTAAATAGCAAGGGCCCAGCTGCAGTTCGTTACTGTGTTGACGCCCAGTACTCCCTTGCCACGGACTACTGATCCCATCAAACACCTGGCTGGAATGTTACGAGCTGCGGTAGGAATCTTGAACGGATTTGCTGGGGGAATTTACGTCCTTGGGTCCCCTACTTCCCACCTTTCTCACGAAGCGGCACCAAGGCTGGAGACACAACTGAATGAATGCGCCTCTCCACATAGTGTTGGACTGCATTCCGCGGCAGCGATCGGTAACCTCAGGTGAGTAGGGTGTCGTGGATATCCGATACCTCGGACACAATTTAGTTTCCACACGAAGTTTCAACACGCCAGTGTTTTCCACGACCACATTATCAGGAAGGATCCCTTTAGGCGCACCACAGGCTGTGCGCGAAATATGAAGACAACTTCTCCCTCCTGGACAGAAGACAGGGACACAGCGGGGCTCGTCAGGACGCTTTATTCAAGAAAGTCGGCATGACCGGTTTCGGCTTACAGCCTTTTTCAAATGCCTCAGTCCATTACACAGAGTCCTTAGTGATGATCCATTGAGCTCCTCCCACCTAAATAGCAAGGGCCCAGCTGCAGTTCGTTA
Organism: Triturus cristatus; assembly: GCF_964204655.1. Classification (NCBI taxonomy): domain Eukaryota; kingdom Metazoa; phylum Chordata; class Amphibia; order Caudata; family Salamandridae; genus Triturus; species Triturus cristatus. The sequence goes on along the minus strand of NC_140594.1, from coordinate 423,573,060 downwards.
CTGTGTTGACGCCCAGTACTCCCTTGCCACGGACTACTGATCCCATCAAACACCTGGCTGGAATGTTACGAGCTGCGGTAGGAATCTTGAACGGATTTGCTGGGGGAATTTACGTCCTTGGGTCCCCTACTTCCCACCTTTCTCACGAAGCGGCACCAAGGCTGGAGACACAACTGAATGAATGCGCCTCTCCACATAGTGTTGGACTGCATTCCGCGGCAGCGATCGGTAACCTCAGGTGAGTAGGGTGTCGTGGATATCCGATACCTCGGACACAATTTAGTTTCCACACGAAGTTTCAACACGCCAGTGTTTTCCACGACCACATTATCAGGAAGGATCCCTTTAGGCGCACCACAGGCTGTGCGCGAAATATGAAGACAACTTCTCCCTCCTGGACAGAAGACAGGGACACAGCGGGGCTCGTCAGGACGCTTTATTCAAGAAAGTCGGCATGACCGGTTTCGGCTTACAGCCTTTTTCAAATGCCTCAGTCCATTACACAGAGTCCTTAGTGATGATCCATTGAGCTCCTCCCACCTAAATAGCAAGGGCCCAGCTGCAGTTCGTTACTGTGTTGACGCCCAGTACTCCCTTGCCACGGACTACTGATCCCATCAAACACCTGGCTGGAATGTTACGAGCTGCGGTAGGAATCTTGAACGGATTTGCTGGGGGAATTTACGTCCTTGGGTCCCCTACTTCCCACCTTTCTCACGAAGCGGCACCAAGGCTGGAGACACAACTGAATGAATGCGCCTCTCCACATAGTGTTGGACTGCATTCCGCGGCAGCGATCGGTAACCTCAGGTGAGTAGGGTGTCGTGGATATCCGATACCTCGGACACAATTTAGTTTCCACACGAAGTTTCAACACGCCAGTGTTTTCCACGACCACATTATCAGGAAGGATCCCTTTAGGCGCACCACAGGCTGTGCGCGAAATATGAAGACAACTTCTCCCTCCTGGACAGAAGACAGGGACACAGCGGGGCTCGTCAGGACGCTTTATTCAAGAAAGTCGGCATGACCGGTTTCGGCTTACAGCCTTTTTCAAATGCCTCAGTCCATTACACAGAGTCCTTAGTGATGATCCATTGAGCTCCTCCCACCTAAATAGCAAGGGCCCAGCTGCAGTTCGTTACTGTGTTGACGCCCAGTACTCCCTTGCCACGGACTACTGATCCCATCAAACACCTGGCTGGAATGTTACGAGCTGCGGTAGGAATCTTGAACGGATTTGCTGGGGGAATTTACGTCCTTGGGTCCCCTACTTCCCACCTTTCTCACGAAGCGGCACCAAGGCTGGAGACACAACTGAATGAATGCGCCTCTCCACATAGTGTTGGACTGCATTCCGCGGCAGCGATCGGTAACCTCAGGTGAGTAGGGTGTCGTGGATATCCGATACCTCGGACACAATTTAGTTTCCACACGAAGTTTCAACACGCCAGTGTTTTCCACGACCACATTATCAGGAAGGATCCCTTTAGGCGCACCACAGGCTGTGCGCGAAATATGAAGACAACTTCTCCCTCCTGGACAGAAGACAGGGACACAGCGGGGCTCGTCAGGACGCTTTATTCAAGAAAGTCGGCATGACCGGTTTCGGCTTACAGCCTTTTTCAAATGCCTCAGTCCATTACACAGAGTCCTTAGTGATGATCCATTGAGCTCCTCCCACCTAAATAGCAAGGGCCCAGCTGCAGTTCGTTACTGTGTTGACGCCCAGTACTCCCTTGCCACGGACTACTGATCCCATCAAACACCTGGCTGGAATGTTACGAGCTGCGGTAGGAATCTTGAACGGATTTGCTGGGGGAATTTACGTCCTTGGGTCCCCTACTTCCCACCTTTCTCACGAAGCGGCACCAAGGCTGGAGACACAACTGAATGAATGCGCCTCTCCACATAGTGTTGGACTGCATTCCGCGGCAGCGATCGGTAACCTCAGGTGAGTAGGGTGTCGTGGATATCCGATACCTCGGACACAATTTAGTTTCCACACGAAGTTTCAACACGCCAGTGTTTTCCACGACCACATTATCAGGAAGGATCCCTTTAGGCGCACCACAGGCTGTGCGCGAAATATGAAGACAACTTCTCCCTCCTGGACAGAAGACAGGGACACAGCGGGGCTCGTCAGGACGCTTTATTCAAGAAAGTCGGCATGACCGGTTTCGGCTTACAGCCTTTTTCAAATGCCTCAGTCCATTACACAGAGTCCTTAGTGATGATCCATTGAGCTCCTCCCACCTAAATAGCAAGGGCCCAGCTGCAGTTCGTTACTGTGTTGACGCCCAGTACTCCCTTGCCACGGACTACTGATCCCATCAAACACCTGGCTGGAATGTTACGAGCTGCGGTAGGAATCTTGAACGGATTTGCTGGGGGAATTTACGTCCTTGGGTCCCCTACTTCCCACCTTTCTCACGAAGCGGCACCAAGGCTGGAGACACAACTGAATGAATGCGCCTCTCCACATAGTGTTGGACTGCATTCCGCGGCAGCGATCGGTAACCTCAGGTGAGTAGGGTGTCGTGGATATCTATATATATATATTACCTACTGGCGGTCGCCAGTAGGTAGTTATAGTTAGGACCCCTTTTCCATAGGAAAACCTCAACATTCTATTTTGAATAACTTTGGCGCCGGTCGATGAATCCTCGCGAATTTCTCAAAATAGGTGGGGCGCTACGCTCCGCTCCTACCCTGAAAGTCTCGGGGGGATCCGTCAAGCGGGGGCTGAGATAAAAGGGGGGTCCCAAAACGCGTTTTCCCCATGCATTTTTCCGTAGGACCTTTAGAACGAGCTACAGCCCGAACGGCTGAACAGAATTACTCGAAATTTGGCAGAGAGGTAGTCCCTAGGTCAAGGAAGTGCCTTTTGTAGGTTTGGTGTAAATCTGTTCAGTAGATTCTGAGAAAATAGCCTTTAAATCAATATATATATCTGAGCCCGCTTACGGTACGCTTACCGTACGCTTACCGTAAGCGTACGGTGGCGTGCGCGAGCGCGATTCTGATTGGCTCTTAGATCTTAGTAAACATTCGAATCGGCCGAAACCAGGAAGCGGCGGCCGCCATTTTGTGTATTTCACTCAGAAAAAAAAGAGTGAAAACAAGAAAAGGGGGCAATGAGGAGAGTTACAGACCCCCTTACATTTGTGAGGGGGTCAAAGAAGGACTGTAAAGTACAAAGAAAACATTTATTGATTTTAAAAAAAATCACGGGGTACGCGTACGGTAAGCTTACGGTAAGCGTACGGTAGAAAAAAAAAAAAAAAAAAATGAAAATCAGATTTAAGTGTTTAGATATTAGGGGGCTCTAAAAAGAGCCGTTGTGTTTATGAAATGATTTTTTAGTGGTACCTACAAGTAAGTACCGATGCAGAGTCTAAGGTTCAAGAGGAAGACTCTGTTCCCTTCATCATTGAAGTGCACACCATCTCCTCTATAAATGTCTTGCATGTCATAACGCAAGTTGTTGTGGTAAATGGCACCCATACCATAGTCACGGAGGAAAGCAGAAACAGATTTGTTGATGTGCTTTCTTGCTTTGTCATCGCACCGCGTGCCCACCGTGCGTGCACGGCACTAACTGCGTAAAGTGGGCGCGCGGTGCGCGAAGCGCACCGCGTGCTCACTGTGCGCGCACGGTGCGCGAAGCGCACCGTGCGCGCACGGAACAAACTGCGTTAAGTGGGCGCGCACGCCACGAATGGCGTAAAGTAACTTAGCATTTAAAAAACCGTACAAATTCACTGTAAAAACCATAGGTTTCACACACGTTATAGTTAGGAATTAGCATTTAAAAAACCTTGCAAATTCACTGAAAAAACCATAGGTTTCACACATGTTATAGTTAGCGGAAATTTTACTGATAAAAAACCAATGAAATTCCCCCGTTATAGTTAGTGCAGGCAACTATAACTCACGCGACCGCAATCTTCTGCTGATGACATATGTGTCTTTATGAAAAAAAAAATTTTGTAATATATGTATAGCTAAAAATGTATGGAAGAAGACATGGGCAAATAAGTGTCTAAATACAGTATTAGCATCAGCAGAGGATTGCGGTCGCGTGAGTTATAGTTGCCTGCACTAACTATAACGGGGGAATTTCATTGGTTTTTTATCAGTAAAATTTCCGCTAACTATAACATGTGTGAAACCTATGGTTTTTTCAGTGAATATATATATATATATATATATATATATATATATATATATAATTTTGTACATTTTCTATTGGGGATTTTATAGTTTTTTATATTTAAATAGCTTGGTCATTTATTTAATGTTTTCAAGAATATGTGCTAATATTTTCTATGTCTTCCCACACTGAAGAAGGGGCACTTGAGGCGGTGGCAGCCTGGAGGCACTACTGGATGAGTTTAATGAGTATGGGGCCTTAGACTTTGACTCTCCCCAGAGTGAACAGGATGCATAAACATCTACAGGGTGTACATTGATACCAGTTGATGGGATCACCTACTCGATCCATAGGCTGGGTCAGCTTGTTGACTTGGTGTATGTACAACAGTCTGTTCTGTACTGTTTATAATTTCTAGGGTGGCTACATATGGAACATACCAACCCCACCTGATGATATGCACTGAACTTAATGTTTACTGTTCTGAAAAACACAAAAATAAAGGTTTAAAAATATATATTTTTAATGTTTCATCTATATATACATTTATATTTACTTATATTTAAAAATCTGCAGATATATGTGCTTTATATATATATATATATATCAGCAACATTCTGACTGCCATATTAGGACACTACCGCCAGGCTGTCGGTGTGTCAGCGGTGGTGGCACTGCACAAGCATACTTCAGCTGATAAAGAGAGCCTGAAGCACATGCCGCTGAAGTGCAGTGCCACTTGCACGTCGGGCGCACTGTTGCTATGCACCATGTTGTGCATGGCACACACTGCGCACACGACAGTGCTGGCAAAGGGGGGCACAACATGTACCCCAAGCTACAAATCCAAATGAGCTAAAATGTCCTGGAGCCATGTTTGGGGCCCCATCCCTGCCTTTCTGTCTGCCTAAAGGTCGGCGGAAAGGCAGATCGTGATCACCACGGCGATGCGGCATCAGCAACGCCTCGATAGACTGCCGCTTTCCCCACCACCACTGTGGGATCCCATATCCTGGTGGTGGCAGCGATCTTGCGGCAATTGGACCGCACTCCTCATAATCAGGCGGTCGAACAGCCAAAGAGACAGCACTCGGACCACCAACAATGGTATGACAGTCCCAAGACCGCCATACTCATAATCCGGGCCTTAATAACATATGACTGATCTTTGTACAGTTAACAGGGCTGGTCGCGCCATGTGCGACAATCTTTATTTGTGCCCCCCCATAACCTTCTTCACAGATTCCCTCACTACCACCCTCCAACAGTGCCCCTCATCTCTCCATATCCCAACTCTCACATGCATTTAATTTGTTTTATAGTACTACTCATACCAGTTTAGGGTTTCAGAGCATGTTACATCACACACATATTATACAGAGACAATGAATCATATATTTGTTTTAGTCTATATGAAATGCTACATAAGACAATGAGAATCACAGAGTGTAAGAATAATGTGTCATCCATATTAGTAGGCACTATATGTTAAGAGTGTTTGGCCTGGAGAAGCACAAACTTAGGATTTAAAATGTACCACAGTGGTTGTGGTTTGCTTTACTACTAAGAATGTATTTCTACCCAAACAAACACTTATTAGCAACATTATAACAATGAAATACTGGAGGAAGAAACATAACTTTAGAACCTACACCATGCAGTTTGTTTGGAGTTCTTTGATTGCAGTTCATATCTCACTGTTGTGTATTAGGATTGTAACTTATGAACTGCAAGTAACAAAAGGATCTCTGTGACAAAGTAGTAACCCACTGAGCTATCCACATAAAATATAGTTATGTGATTTGCATGGTTGCAGCAGCCATATCAACCCTCTGCACTACTTTATTATGACTTAAAACTGATCTTTCTCCAACAGGAACATTAATCAGTAGAATTACTTTGATATTTTTATTGTTGCCTGGAACCTCTGTACAGACAAGGAACTCGGCAACAGGGGCTTTTAAACCCATAAATTATTTCTAATCACAGGGCCCACTTCCTCCCCTTTCCCCCAACCCTGAGCGGCAGGTGCGGCTACACTGGTTGCACCGCCCTAAAGCTGTCTCTGACAGGCAACCATAAAGTGATAGCGCATTGTGCTCTAACATTCAGACTGAATAGTTTCTTACTGTACACTCAGCACCATGTCCATAAGATTGAATGTAGCGCCCTGTAACATTCGGAGCATGTAGCTCCATCCTGTAGCTCTAGCCCATCACATAGCACCTAATGCAGCGTTTTGAGACATTCCACTAGCATATCTCACTCCTTAAGGTGCAACTCCTCACATAGCACCCACTGCAATGTCCTGTGACATTCTGAAGGTGTAGCTCCACTTTGTAGGAATAATCCCAGACTCTGCATCACACTATGCAGCTTCCTGCGATATTCAGAAGGGTGTAGTGTCATCCTGTTGAGCAATTTATAGCACCAGTCAATCTTCTTGCAACAACAGGAGTGTGCTGCTCCATTCTGTAGGTATAACCACAGCCTCATTTCACTGGATGCAGTATCCTGTAACATTTATAGCACAGCTCTAGTCTATAGGTTTCTGTAGATGTAACCACAGCCTCATATCATCCACGGCAATAGCCTGTAACACAGTACATTGCTCCATCCTCTAGGTATTTCATATCCTCATATCACTCGCTACAGCAAGTATACAGGTCCATCCAGTAATAGTATAACCACAGCCTTGTATCACTTAAGTCCTTTGTCCTGTAACATACTGTGTAGAGCTCCTTTCTATAGGTATAATCACAGAGTTAAATCTCCTGGCATGGAGTCCTGTAATATGCAGAGAGCACACACATCTATTCTGTGGGTGTCACCACAGCCTCATGATTCTCAGCAGTGTCCTGAATGTCTTGTATTATTCAGAGTGTACAGCTCCATTATGTAGGTGTCACCACAGCCTCCTGTGACTTGCTACAGCACCCTCCAACATTCAGATTGCACAGCTCCACACTGTAAGTGTAACCACATCTTCATATCATATGTTTTCAGACATATCTTGTGTTGGTTCATTGGTAATTTTTTGTAACTGTATTTATATAGCGCTTACTACCCGTGACGAGGCATTGAAGTGCTTTACTGTGTGCAGCACTCTGTTACGGAACCCACGGTTAGTGGTTAATTAAATGGTTATTGTTGGTTATTGGGACTAATCTAGTGCTCTCGAGGATACTATTCTATACATTTACTCCAGTGTCATTGTGATGGATTAAATGAGTAGAAGTTGGATGTGATCATTAGTGTAGGATATGTGAGTTCTTCCAGATGGTAGGTAGGATTAGTAGATGAGCCAGAGGAGATTAGGTATTGCTAGGTTGCAGGAAATGATTTTCAAAGAGAGACAGGTTGTGATCTTCGAGGTGAGTTGTGAACAATTTGCAGAAACACACAATTATAGATTAAGGCAAACATGCACATCATTTAGAATAGGCTGTACTAATAGAGAGGAGGTCTGCAAAGGATGCAAGTATCAACTCAAGCTCAACATGTTCATACAGGGTTTTAGGAACATAGAGCATACTTTTGAGGTATTGTGCACCTTAAGGATGTTAACCTACAGTAAGGAACGTCACCCCAATCATTTTTCCTTCCTCCTCCTCGTTTTGCTGAATCTTGTAGTTGGTCTTAGAACTTTGCTCACTTTCCAACTGCTTGCCTGCCTGTGCAGGATGGAAGGGGGTGGGCTACTACTTCACTAAATAGGTAATGTCCTGTCTCCACACAAAGGGCTGATTTAACCCCCATAGATATTCTGGAAGACAGGGTTGAATTATAAGGAGGACCGGTGCATTTCAAGGAGCTGCTTTGTAGTCACCCCCACATCAAAGGCACTTTTGGGTATAAGTACTGGGTCCCTGACCCCCTACAATCAGATACCAAAGGACTTGTAACTGAAGCTCTGCCAGAAGAGACTCAGTGCTGTTTAAAGGACTCAACGGGACTGCTCATCTGGAAGGGCTACTTTTTTGCCTGCTGTTCTCTGACTTTTCTGAAAAAGAGATGGACTCTGCCTTTCCTCCCAGTGTGCTCCAAGGGCTTCTTGGCTTGCCTCCTGTTCCATGAGACTCAAAGATATCAAAGTCTCCACCCCTGTTCCTGTTACTGGCTCACTGAACTTACTGGCAACTTGGACTTCGACACATCTCCTGCCTGCATGTACCTGAACTGGAGCATCAACCTGGTTACAAGAGTAAAATCAGCACAGTGCATTGGAACCAGAGCATTGCCTCCTAAGATCAAACAATGTATCACCGCCGCTGCAGCTTGGAGGGATTGATGCATCCCCTCGACTTTGTGGAGAATCCTGGCTCACCACTCACCTCTCGAGTCCGACACCCGTCTACGGAACTGACGTTTCGGCCTCAGCGTGTGGAGAAAATTGATGCATCCTCGCATGGCGGGACCCGCATCAACGCCTCTCACGACGCATCTTGCTGTTGCGACCAGGAAAGGTATTTTGTTCACCGGGGCCTGTGGGGGTCCTGTAGCTGGTCGGTGCTCCATCATGGTAGGCCAAAACCTTGACTTTGCCCTGGTCCAGCGTGACCCCAAGTAAGCCCTAAAGCGCTATTTGCTTCTAAGTGCTAATTTTCACTATTCTTTTGAAATTCAATATCCCAGCTTCTATACATTTGATTTTTGTTGTTTTTTTCTTGTTTTGTTCAGAATATAAAAATCTATTTTTCTAAACCTGTTTGGAGTTTTTTGTGTGGTGTTTTGTTTGTGTTACTGTGTGTGTGTGTGTGTGTGTGTGTGTGTGTGTGTGTGTGTGTGTGTGTGTGTGTGTGTGTGTGCGTGTGTGTCAACTACTTTACACATTGCCTCTTTAGATAAGCCTAAATGCTCTATGCCAAGCTACCAGAAGGTGAGCACAGGCTATCTTTTAGGGTGTACTTAGCTTTTCCTGACAAGAGTTGTGATTCCTGCCTGGCGTGGGTGCATTCCTCAGGCACCCAGGATTTCAATTTCTAACAGGTATAGTACTATATTAGTACACTTGATAGGCCCTAGAATCAGGTGAACAACCAGTCTACTACAAGGCAATTGAAAGACCACCTCATCAGCATGGACAGCTGATCAGCCCAGAGGTTGGAAGTGTAAAGTACTAGCTGCGCACATATGTAGGGAAATATCACGAGCTTTAGGATGCGTTTGAGTGGAGCAGTAACCTCCTTATCAATGGGGATTCAGAATTTTTTCTATGTATGAAATGTATCTATGTTCATGATGTATGTTTTATTATTGTTTTAGGGCTCGCGCCTGCTTTGCAGTGTGCAGCACTGCTCGTGCAGAGCGAGAGCCCTTTTGTCTGGGGTTTTGAAAGCTGACCACACGCTCGTGCATGTGATCAGGCTTTCGCCGTCAGGCATTGGCTTTCGCGTCTTTTTAAAAAAAAAAAAAGCACGCAATGGGCAAAGGCGGACGCATGTCCTACCTTTGTAACGCCCATTCCCGACGGTGACTAGCACGCGCAGCAGCGCGTGTTCGCCTCGCTGCCGCGCTCCCTCCCCCTGCTCCTCTGAGGTGCGCGCGCACCTCTGTGGAAAAGAAGGTAAAACCTTGTTTGCAAGTGTAGCTCACGTACACTGCATCGTTATATGTATTCATAGATGCATGTACACAGACACACCTGCAAAAATGCGTTAGCATGGGCATAAATGGAAATTCACAAGTATGCCTAGGGACTTACAACTGCCACACATCTCGGGTATATTCTTACACTAGTTTGTGAATTAAAAAACAGACAAATACTCCAGAAATAGGAGACCCTGCAACAGAACATTTTCAATTATTTCTGTTTATCAGGGCACCCTTGTTGAAAATGTATATTTGGAAGGGGTCCTCGTATATAGAGCGGGATTGAGGACTGAGCACATTTCTTCCCCCACATGTACCCGGCTGCACCTATTGTGCACCTATTGTGCTACAGATGAATAATGGTGAGCTGGAACCTGGCCTCTGTAAAGTAATATTGATTAAGCCAATAGTATTACGTTCATATAGGAAAATGCTCTGGAATTTGATTTGCATGGATCACAGCCTATAGAAAATCCTACAAATGGTATCAAAATGCATAACGGATCCAGTGCTATAAAAGCAGCCCACATGCAATACATCTAATGTTGTAGTTTTCACTCTTTAGGGATCAGATGACACCCATCATGCAAGTCTGGTGCCAAGAGGCAACTTTAGCTCTAACTTTTATCTAGGGACCTGGCATTCTAGCCACTGTCTGCTTGCAAACGACCACATGAGTTTTAATAATCCTTGCCAAAAATAACAAATGTCAAACCTAATGGCTTTGCTAGTGCGTGTTTGGCACACAAATTGTGCGTGCACACGCCATACAAATATTAAACCTTTTCACTTTACCAATACTAGTTTGTCCTGTACCGATGGGGAGAGAAAAGCATCTGAAAAATGAATGCTACAGAAGAAAAGACTTGCAATTTTCTCTGTAGCATCCGCCTTTCCGATGCTTTTGTCACAGCTTGCTTGCTACCCAGTGCTTCCGGGCTTCTTGCTACTAGTTTTACATGTAAAGTAGTCTCTTGTGCGTTCCAGTGTTGGCAGCAGGACACACCAACACTCAAATAGAACAAGCATTTGCAATGCAATAGGTCTCGCCTTTGCATAAGTTTGAGCTATTGGCATTGTAAATGACAATGCCTTTTATTTATGTTTTGAAAACCTGCAAGCGGCGCGTAAACACGCTCTTTGTACTTATAGTCGTTGCTTGCGAGAAGCAAGGCTGGCAGTAACTGCGCCTCTTTTACTGCCAGCCTTGCTTATCGTAAGCAAAGACTATAAGTGCAAAGTGTGTGTTTACGCCCGCTTACAGGTTTTCAAAACACATAAATGAAAGGCACTGTCATTTACAATGCCAATAGCTCAAACTCTCACAAAGGCGAGACCTATTGCTTTGCAAATGCTTGTCTAATAATTATTTTGATCTAAAACTGCATTCTTTGAGCGAAAGGATGCAACCAAAAGCTTTGCTGATAAAAGTCTAAAAGTCGATCTCTGGTTTTCAGGTAATTCACATGATATGGTAAGACTACTCTCAGGAGCATCAGACTGGTGTTGAGGTATGAAGAACCAGCATCGGATCCTTGTCCAGCCACATTGCCCGAACTGGCGCTGATTTAGTGTCCATGCCAGCAACAAACTTCAGGTCAACATGCGGCAAATCTGGGACAAGTTCCCTGTAAGTCCCAGAGCGGGATAGTATACAGCAAATAGTGGGTTGTACTCATTTCAGGAAATTCTGAAGTGAGATAGTGATAAGATAAGAGTCAGTGAAAAATGAACATCATTCCAATACGTGGCAAGGCTCAGACCTCAACAAAAGTTGACAGGCAGTGCATCGCAAAATTTGCAAATAAATAATTTCAGGTCATCCTTAGAACAAAGACATGCCCCCATCAGCCAAGCACACAGTAGACCAGCATCCAGGGAAGCAAAGGAGAACAGTCAGACTCGAGGTCAGTCGATCTCCGATAATTGTAAGTCACAGGCAAAATGTAGGCAGGTGTTGGTGTCAGACCACACCTAGACAACTGTTGTGGGCCATTCAGAAGGACAAGAATGTCTGACCAGTGCCAATCACCAGTAAATTCCAGTGTCTTGTGGTGAGCTGGTTAACTACAACCTGCAAGCACTGGTAAGTTGCAACTTGCAAGATAGGGTGCGTGAGGCCAGAGCAGGAGTTATGGGCGAGACCAGGGGTGCTGCTTGTCCTATGTCTGTGCTTCACAATTAGGTTGTTTGTGTCAGGTCCAGTGGAGCACTGAAGCAAGCGGAAGGGGTTGAACCGACAGGTAGGCGCTTAGCAAGTGAGTTGACAAGGTGGACAGGATAACAGAGGTGTGCAGCAGGACCCTGGTCTGTCTCTCTGTGTAGGTAAGTGCTGTAAGCAGGGGTTATCTAGCTAAAGAGGAACACAGTGGTAGCCGCATGTAGAGTCAGAGTGTACGGGCTACTCTGTAGTGATTTTTAGGACCAAGGTATACTACTCATGGGGCACTGCAAGGGCATCATCAAACATGTTATAAGGTGCAGAACATGGAGGCAACTGCTCAGCATGTACATGGCCTTCATAACAGAAATAGAAGGGGTGATCCAGTGTCAGCCTCAAGGCAAGATTAACTGAGGGCCCTGAGGGTGTGGGCAGGACATTGAGGCGGGGGTGGGGCTTAAGATGGTGGGAGTTTGGTGATATGAAGCTTGTGTAGTCAGTCAAATGCTGTGAGGGAGCTACCGCACTAGGGGCCTTATGTAGGTGGGCTGGCATTTACCACTTCATAAATACCGAATCATACCGATTCGGTATTTATGAAGTGGAAAATGCTATGTAGGTAATTGGTCGGTAAATATTACCGATTCGGAAAAATTCGGTAATTACCGAATCGGTATTTACCGATTCGGTAATGAGGCATACCTTCCCATTGATGGGAAGGTATGCCTCATTACCGAATCGGTAAATACCGATTCGGTAATGGGGGAGCACATGCAAGGGTGGCAGGGTGTCACATTGACACGTCTGTTGCACCCCTGATTCGGCCATGTGTGCACATGTGGCACACATACATGCCCTGAGGGCATGTGTGTCTGCCACATTGCACACATCTACGGGCAAAATATTGCATTTACACACATATTCGTCATTTACCACCAACTATTAGTTGGTGGTAAATAACGAATCCCCACACACACCGCACAGTCCCCCTACATCTCATTTCGGTATTCGGAATTTACCGAATCGGTAAAATTACCGAATCGGTAATTTTACCGAATCGGTAATTTTACCGATTCGGTAAATTCCGAATACAGAAATTCTCCCCCTACATCTCAAAAGCCAAAATACCGGTCGGTAACGGTATAATTACCGAAAATCGGCCGTTACCGACCGGTATTTGGCTACCTACATGAGGCCCTAGGTTTGAAACATGTAGAGGAGAGGATGTGGTCCGTCTTCTAGACTGCTTACTTTGGTGCTGGAAACCAGGGTTCGAGCCTCGGGGTTGCGTCCACATCCTGTGATTCTGGGCAAATCAGGTAATCTCCCCGTGCCTGAATGTGTAAGGTAACCCGTGCTCATATAAAGCGCTCCAATACCTTCGGGTCGAGTTCGCGTTATATAAAATCTGCAACAAAAACAAAATGTAGGTCTCACAGAGAACACTGCAGTAGGATTTTTAACCAACTGGTATATCTATTGATAGAATATGTGACCAGTTAATTACAGTTTTGCAGTTGCAGTTGCATTAACCTCTTGTGCTCATAACCGGAGGACGAGCCCAATAATCCCATGTGCTATGTACATTTATTTCTAAATATTTTAATTATGTTCCCTTCTCTTTCATGCAATTGCTTTTTTCTCTGCAACCTTTCCTTTCATCTCTTGCCCCCGTGTTTTTCTTGATTTTGCTGATTTCTCTTTCCTTCTTTTTCATTTTACCCTATCATTGGCTACCACACATGTATTTCATTTTATTTTTCTCTTTTCTCTCCTTTTCTGTGCACCCTTTTATACAGTGGTTCTTTTCTTCATTTTTGTTCTCCTTAGTCCCCTGTTCTATTTTACGCCCTTGTTTGCTCTTTCATTTCCCTCCTTCTCTTTCCCTTTCTTGCCTTGTCTCCTTTAATATCTTTTTCTTCCTTTCCTCTGTCCTTCTTTTCTTTCTGCCACCTCACAGGTAAAGTCATTACTGCAGCAGAATAACCTTCCCGGAGCAGCTAATTTTAAGTTGGAGGGAGAGCCCTGGCTAGCAGTGACGCATGAGACACCTAAAGGGCTGACGGCAGCCTGGACAAAATACTCGGTCAGTTTACCATGACCTTGTCCAATGGTAAATCAGCCTACGGTTTGATCACACTATACGAAATTTAATTTCATCAATGTTCTTAGATACAAGAAGATGAGCATTGATCATGGCCGGTGGTCTAGCATGGCAGAAAAGATGAGGGTCAGCTATAGGGCGTTTTGACTGGGGCCACCGCACCGGGCGTCGTGCTCAGGGAGCGCTATGATTTGAATTATTATTGGGTTAAAAACCACCTGCTGCAGAGTTCCTCCTGTGCCCAGAAACTCTCATGAAATTATAAAAATGTTAAAAGATGAACTGTGGTGATTAATGTACCTGCTGTAGAGAGGTTGAGTTTTGCCTAGTGGCAGTTTCGACTCATCCTAAAGTAGCAAAGGGTTAATATGCCTGCTGCAGAGCACGTGTAACACGCAGAATACATATTTGTATTTTATGTAGATAGCTCAGTGGGTTACTGCTTTGGACAGAGAGATTATTTTGTTAACTGCAGTTCATAAATTACAGTCCTAATATAGCACAGTGAGCTATGAACTGTCATCAAAGAGCATCATGCAAACTGCAAGGTATAGGTTAGAGCATTATGTATTTTTTCCTAGTATTTCATTATCCTAGTGTTTCTAAAAAGGGTTAGTTTGGGTAGAAATCAGTCTTATAAGTACAGCCAACCCCGACCATTTATTTAGGCTATAAATCCTGAGTTTGTGCTTCTTTAGTCCAAGCACTCTTAACATATAATGCATTCCACTATGGATGTCATGTGACTCCTACACCTTGTAGTCCTCATTGTCTTGAATAACGTTTTCTGTGCAATGATTTACACACTTGTATGATTCATAGTCTCTCCATCTGTTTGTGATGTAAAAGCACTCTGACCGTCTACACTGGTATGAGTAGTGCTATAAAAGAAATTGAATGCATATGAGGGAGGGGCGATGGATAGTTGAGGGGCACTGTTGGGTTGGATGGTGGTAGTGAAGGAATTCTTTGAGAAGGAGCTCATTGGGGGGTGCCAACAAGGATTGTTACCCCGGCGCTACCAGTGCTAAAGCCGGCCCTGGTAAGGATCCCTTCACCTGAGGCAGCAGCAAAAGAGCCAGAGCGTTGGAAATTTATGAGACCAGATGGTATTGTGCTGAACTCTGCTTGAAGTATTATAGTAGAATCCATAGTAATTCCAAGAAAACATAATTCACATTATTCTGAGTAGGAAAGGGCACTGCCTGGTGATTCGCAGAGAGAATTCCATGGGCAATGATTCCTGGTTTACACATTCTGGTCGCAAATTTTTAATCTTGACGTTCAGGAAGGAGCAACACATTTCCAGGAGCTTACAGGATAGAGAAGCTATCCATAGACTGCCTGCGGATAGTCCACAAGGGCTCCACAAAAGATACATAGTGTTACATAACTGACAGTGTTTATTAAGCCCACATACCGAGACCTCTTTCAACTCTCTCCTCTCACAGCCCCAAATGTTTCCCTGAAGCCTAGAAGCCAACAGCTACGCAGGCTTGTTCTGGGCTTTCAAGGAGAAGAATTTTTACATTGATTCAGGATTTTCACACTATGCAAATCCCTCCAGGTATTATCTTGCACAGGGAA
Source organism: Triturus cristatus (assembly GCF_964204655.1). Taxonomy (NCBI): domain Eukaryota; kingdom Metazoa; phylum Chordata; class Amphibia; order Caudata; family Salamandridae; genus Triturus; species Triturus cristatus. Next base: position 423,557,460 of record NC_140594.1, on the reverse strand, counting down.
CACAGTTTGGAAAGGGGGACAACGTGCAGTTTTACTGTCATGTGAAAGCGAAGCTGCATGCTGTTCTCTGTTCTTGCTTGTACATCACAGAATTGTCCACATAGTCACAGTTAACCTGAGGAACAAAGGCCCTCATTTGGAATATGGCAGTCAGGGCGCTCTGCCACAAATGTGAGGGAATATCCTGTCCATCAAAAACTGTCCTGTTTTCTACAGTTCAGCCTTGTTGGTGCCACCAATCAAAACCTACACTGATGGCCCGATAGACTTAATGGCTGTGGACAGAGGCACAACAAAGTAGCAAAACCGGCCCATTTATATGGTAGCCCGGTACGGCGAAGACAGAAGTGAGCTCATTCAAACAAGTAAAGGAGTTTAGAAACAAATGATTGGAAATAAGAATGAATATAAGCGATGTCTATGAGTCTAAGACGATGTTTCTTTTCTTTTCTTTCTATCTATGAAAAGGACAATAACTGCCAAACCTAATTTTATAAAGTAAAGCAAAGATTTTACCAACAAGTCCACAACTATTTTAAGCATTTTTCAAGTACAGTGGACAAATAAGCCCCTGAAACAAAAGAAGAGAGGTAAATATAAGGTATTGTAAAAGAGAGAAATGCAAAAAAATAGCCTTTCTATAAAATATTCATTACAAAAACGTTTTTTATTTATTTTCATTTTAGTTTCAAAACCAGCATTTGTCCAGAAACCAGTCTCGGTCCTGAGCATAACCCAAAATAAGGGGAATTTTAAAATGTATATATGTAAATCAATTGGGGGGGAGAAAGAAGGGCTTGTGACCCACTCAGCTGCTTTTTCTCAAATGGCAAAATATCAGGTAGAGAGTGGATCACTGGTCCTGAAAGAACCAGGGTAAACATAAACAGTACCGCGTACTGTTAAGAAACCCTCAATCACGTTTTTTGCAGGTGGTATTAAGCGATATATTTGGTTATCCGCTTCGTGCTTGACAACGTGACAGCATCATCATTGGGTTAATGAATGCTTCCTCCACCCGGGGGTTTTTCCTCTGGTTTTTTCAGTAGTGATCGTATAACAGTGTGGGTGTGTAGTGAAGTGATTTATAGTGAGTGAAGATTAAGAAACTCGTAAAACCAGTGTGTTATTTTAATAAGACTGGGTTCGAGTTGGTTTAAAAACGCTTTTCGTGCATGAGGCAGACAAATTAAGGTCTGGTGCACTATAAAAATGTGTCCATAAAAGAGGTCGACATGTTTCAGCCCTATCTAGTGCCCCTAGGGGTCAGGCGGAAAAACATGGATAGATCGTCAGCATTAGCGCGGTCTACCCCGGTCTGTGTCCCACCCTGAAGTTCGTATCCTGTAGAGTATAAATGGCCACATCAACAGTTTTGGATTCTCACCCCTCATTTGCAGGCGCCACCAGAGGGGCCTGTGGTCAAACTAAATCAGAAAATGAGTACCAAATAGGTATGGTCTCAGCTTCTTCTCTGCCCAGACCTCGGCAAAATCTTCTCTTTATATAGCACTCAGCCTTTTTTCCCTGGTGAGTAACCTGGAGATGAAGGCTACAGGTTGGACTAGGTTCTCTTCATTTAGCTGGGAAAGTACTGCCCCATCCCATGTTCTGTGACATCTGTTTTAATGACAAATTCCTGGGAGAAGTCAGGAGCCTCAAGCACAAGAGCGGTGCACATGGTCTGCTTAAGGGATTCAAATGCCTTTTGGCATGCCTCTGTCTAAATAGCGTTGCTATGGCTGCTTCTTAGAGATCAAGTCTGTCAAGGGGGCAACAATGGTGCCATATCCCTTGAAAAACCTCCTGTAGTACCCAATGAGGCCCAAAAATGCTCCTCCCTCAGTCTTGGTTTAGGGGCTTTCAGGCCATGATAGTCTCTATTCTGGCCTGGCTGGGCTGCACCTTACCCCTGCCCACCAGGTGTCCCAGGTACACCACAGACCCCTTCCCTAACTGGCACTTACTGGCCTTGATAGTCAGGCCTGCCTGTTGCAGAGCCTGAAGCACTTCCTGGAGTTAAAAAGGGTGGTCCTTCTAGCTGCTACTAAAGACAGCTATGTCTTCCAGATAAGACAGCACTAGAGGCCTCCGTTCCAGCAAGAACCTGGCTCATCAACATCTGGAAGGTGGCAGGGGTGGTTTTGAGTCCAAAGGGCATATCCCTAAACTGACAGTGGCCCTCTGGAGTCGAAAAGGCTGACCTTTACTTTGCACCTTCTCTTAGGACGATCTACCAGTGCCCTGATGTAAGCAGCCCCTAACCTGTCAATAAGTTCATCAGCTTGGGGGAAGAGATGAGCATCTGTCTTTGTGGCCAAATTTAGCCCTCTATAATCCACACAGAATCTGACTTCAGACGTGGTGCCCGGTGGGGCAGCTTTTAATACCAGAACCACAGGACTGCAACAGAGGCTGCTGGAGGGTTCCACCACCCCCAGCATTTTAGAGACTTCGCTCTTAATGCTGGCCATCAACTTATCAGACAATCTGTAAGATGAATTCTTGACAGGTAGGTTGTCTCCTGTGTCCACATCATGGGTACACAGGTGGGTAGTCCAAGGGATGAGGAAAAACGGAGAGGTGTACTGCCCCAACACTTGGTGGCAGTCCCTCTGCTGTTCAGGAGCCAAACTAGGGGAAAGGATTACTCCCTTCACAGACCCATCTTTCTCCATGGCGTCCAAGAGGTTAGGGAGATGTTCACTTTCCTCCTCCACTTCTCCATCAGTCACCAACAGCATGATGGGGTCAGACCTCTCAAAGTGGGGTTTGAGGTGATTGACATGGAACACCCTGTGGAGGTGCTTAGGGGTCTTAAAGTCCACCAGGTAGATGGCTTCACCCTTCCTATCAATCACCTCATTGGGCCCAGCCCAACCATCCTGGAGGGCCCTGGGCTCCACCTGTTCCATCACCCACAAATTCTGACCAGGAGTCATTTGCCAAGTGGTAGAATTTTGATCATACCACTACTCTATGACACCCTGACTGCTTCCAGGTTGTCGTACGCTTGCTTCCACAACTTATGCATTTGGCTTCTAAAGGCCAGCATGTAACTCACTACATCCACTGGAACCTTCCTGGGAGCTTGCTACCACCTCTCCTTCACCATATTCATAGGGCCTCTGATAGGGTGCCCATACAGAAGCTCAAAAGGGCCGAGGTCCACTCCCTACTGTGGTACCTGCCTGTAGGCAAACAACAGGCATTGCAAGAGGATGTCCCACTTATTCCCCAAAGCCTAAGGTAGGCCACTAATCATGACCATCAGAGTCTTGTTGAAGCTCTCAACAAGTCAGTTTGTGTATGGTAAGTAGTAGAGAACTTGTAGGTTGCCCCACCCTCCTTCCATATTGACTGCATATCAGCAGACATGACGTTGGTGCCCCTGTTAAACACCACTTCCTTGGGGAAACCCACTCAGGTGAAAATCCCCATCAAGGCCTTTGCCTTTATAGGTGCAGTCATGGTCCTCAGAGGGATTGACTCTGGGTACCTAGTGGCATGATCCTCCAGAACCAGGAGAACCCTTAGAATGGAGTGGCGCAGAGCGAAACAGCATACAGTCTGATGGTGTAGAAAGAAGTGGCGTAGAGTAGAGTGGTATAGACTGGAGTGGCGTATGTTAGAATAGGGTACAGTAGAGTGGCATACAGTGGAGTGGAGTGGCGAAGACTGAAGTGGCATAAAGTGGAATAGTGTAGAGTTTAGTAGCGCACAGCAGAGTTGCTTTCAGTGGAATAGCATACAGTGGAGTGTAGTGCAGTGGCATAGAGTAGAGTGATGTAGAGTGAAGTGGCATGGAGTGCATTGGTGCAGAATACATTAGAGTGGCATGGGGTGATGCAGAGTGTAGTAGCATAGAGACTAGTGGTGTAGAGTGCATTGCCATAGAGTGCAGAGGCATAAAGTTCAGTGGCACTGAGTGCAGTGGAATAGAGTAGAGTAGATGGGTGCAGACTTTAGTGGTGTGAGAAGTTGGCCTGGTATATGCTGTCCCCTAGTTATAGTGGGCACCTTGCACCAGTCCAAACAACCCTTATTGATGATTAGGTTTAAGACAACCTTTATTGAAAGCTATCCTAGCGGTAGCTATGGAGAGCAGCCTTCAGGCTAAGTCTCGAAGGAATGTAAAGCAGCTTGGTTTACCAGATTATAACCTCTTGAATGACCAAATGAAAGGAGAACCACACAAGGTATATATATAAAATATATGTATTTATTACTAAACACTCTCTACTAACCTCTTTATGAGATTAGAGAGCCAGGCACACAATATTATAGTTCTAAAACGACAGTAAATAGCACAATATACAATGGGCCCCAATGGGAGACCAAACCATATATTAAGAAAGTGGTATAAGAACCACGACTTGACTAGTCACAGTGCCTAGAGCACGTAGAATCGCTGGGACCCCAAGGAACCACCCAAGTTAGTGACACAGGGTATCCACGGGGGACGCATGCAGTGTGAGAACCCAGCCGCGATCTCCGTACAATCTTTTGGGAAAGTCTCGGTTGGAATTTTAGAGATTAAGGACACTTAGGAGAGGACTTGGAGCAAACCCTTTTAGACTTTGAAGGTTCTAAGGCCAGCACCCACGTGAGCACCAGAGTACTCATGTTACCTAATACAGGGAAGCCGGGTGCCTAGGTGTCAAATGGTGTCGGGAATCTTTGCTGTCTTCAATGGAGAGTTGCTGCAAAGTGCTGCTGCCGTGGAAAGGAAAAGTGTCCGGTGTGATCCAAGCCTGGATCGAAGATGTGAAGAACCTGAAAGCAGAGGGGACAGAATCTGAGTCACTTGCCAGAGACCAGGGGCACTATAGACGAATGCCCACCGATGTCGGGTGTTTCAGGTGCGATGAGGTGAAGCTTGACTCCACTGCCACGGTGACCAGGAGGCGTCGTCGATGACCACAGTCTGCATGCGAGCTGTCCCACAAAGGATGTCGAGTGCTGGGGTCAGTGTCCGGATTGGAGACCAACAAGCCTTGGCAACGGCAACCCACGCCGTGAGAGTAAAACGGCTTCGGTCTGGACCAGCAAAGTCCTGTGGACTCCCCAAGTGATGGAGAGTCAGGGCACATCTGGAGCAACCAAATAAGCCCATTGAAAGTCAAAGTACCCTTCTCAGTCGACAGACAAGGGATCGGGAAGGGACCTCGAGAGGAATCACTAAATACCAGCCCACGGGTCACTCGAGGAGTGTAGTCCAGTAATCTTCAGTGGAATCACTGCTCGGGGTCTGGACTACAAGTAGCCCAAAGCACAGCCTCAGGGATCGCCAAGAAGCATATACTGCTGCATATGTGCACGGTGTCCAGGGGTTCGGGTTGCACGGTCCCACAAGGGCTTTGGATCTCAGGATTGCTGAGAGCACGAATTGGCCTCAGGGAAGCTTGGAAACCCACCTCCTGTGTTGCAAAGTCTTCAGGGTCCTTCAGGAGCTGCGTAGTTGCAAACCGGACAGATGTGTCTTTGATGCCTGTCTTGCAGGGGAGTAACTCTTTTACTCCAAGGGAGATTCTTCAGTCATCCAACGTTGTGTAGATAGTTGAAGTTCGCAGAGTTTCGTCCAGGTGAATCTAAAGTCCTGTAGTCAGGGGTTCCTACTTTATACTCAAGGAAGGGGTGGGACAAACTCTGGGGACCCACCTATGGGAGGGTCAGGACAGAGGGGTGGCTACACCCATATTCTTTGTCCAGTTTCACGCCAGAGCAGGGGCTAGTAGCCCCTGCAACCAGTTTGAGCTGGACTATGCACAGGGACACCAAATGTGCCCCCAGTGCAGACATCAAAGCACTCTTGGAGTGCACCCACCCAGCCCCAATACACTATAGCCTGTCTGGGAGGTGGTCACACCTCCCTGTGACAGGAAACCTATTGTCCAGGCCTCCCCTGCCAGAGTTTCGTCCAGCAGCAGGAGGGCAGACTCGTGTCTGTGGCTGGCAGCATCCATTTTGTGATGCCAGGGTTTTGTTAAGCTGGTACCGGGTGTACCAGTGAAGTCATGTTTCTCCCTCTAGTAGGGTTGAATCATACCTCCCACACCTGTTATTGGTGTGGAAGTATGATTTAAGGTGTTTGACACCAAACACGACATGTTTCCGTGTAGCCACTCCAAAGTTAGCATTTACGGCAAGGTTATAATGCACTTAAGAGTATACGGTTTGGCTGCATCACAAACAACCCCGGAATAAAGGTTCTGAAGGTTGCAGAGGGGCTCTGTTCATGCATGGGCGCCCTCTCACATAAAACCCAGCACCCTGCCTTTGGCATTGATAAGGCCTGCCATAGGGGTGACTGATAGATTTATATGTGCAGTGATATGGATAGATATAGGGAACCTATATCTAAGTAAGGGGTGCATACACCACCTTACACAGGCTGCTGTAGCAGACCTGTTGTGGCATTTTAAATGGTCTACCAGGGGTGGCATAATACATGCTGCAGCCCCTGAAAGGCCTCTGGGGTACCTATGCCCTAGGTACATAGTATACAATATACTAGGGACTTATAAGGGTACCCTAGAATCCAATCTGTGGTGTACCTAAAGTACATGCAATCAATTTAGAGAGGAATCAGCAAGGCTGGGGCCCAGGATAGCAGGGTCCCAGCCAGACTAAAGTCGAAAAACAGTGAAACATCAGCAAAAAGTGGGGGTAACCATAAGAAGCAGATCCTACTCTCCTACAAGTGGTACGGAGTAGAGTGGTACAGAGGGCAGCGGTGTAGAGTACAGTGGTGCAGAGTAGAATAAAATTGCGCAGAGTGCAGTGATATAGTGTAGAGTGGCATATAGTTCACTGGTTTTGAGTAAAGTAGTGCTGAGTGATGTAGAGTGCAGTGTTGTAGAGTGCACTGGTGTAAAGTAGAGTCCATTGGTATAGCATGCAGTAGCGTAGAGTGGTGCAGAGTAAAGTGACATAGATTGCAATGGTGAAGAGAAGAGTGGCGTAGAATGCAGTGGTGTTGAGTAGAGTGTTGCAGAATAGTGTGTAGTGGCATACAGTGCAGTGGTCCAGATTAAATTGGCATAGAGTGTAGTGGTTTTGAGTAAAGTGGTGCAGAGTGCATTAGTGTTGAATGGCGTTGTGTAGAGGGCAGCACCATAGAATAGAGTGGCATGGAGTGGAATGCCCCAGGGTAGATTGCAGTGGCATAGAGTACATTGAGTGAAATGGTGCAGAGTGGAATAGAGTAGCGTACACCACAGTGGAATAGAGTAGATTGTTTCAGAGCAGAGTGCAGTGTCATAGAGTGCAATGGTGCAGAGTGGATTAGAGTGGCATAGAGTGCATTGGCATACAGTGCAGTGGCATGGAGTGGAGCGATGCACAGTAGGGTAGAATGTAGTGGCGTACAGTTCAATAGCATAGAGTGCAGTAGAATGATGTAGAGTAGAGTGGTGCAGAGTAGAGTGCAGTGGTGTGTTGCAGCGCGGAAACTTGGGTAACGGGGAAACAGGACAAGACCCGTACCTAATATCCTCCCTTCGTCACAAACCAAATATCACATTAACACATTCGCTCCTACAATCATTGGTGGGGCCCATAACACCAACATTCACACTACACTTCTCATTGGCCTGTACTTACAGGAGAGATAAATGTTCCTAGCGCTGACATGAGAGGAATACCTTATAACCTATAGAGAGAAATGTATTTATACATTTTATACATTTATACATTAATTGGCATAGAGTGCACTGGCGTAGAGTGGAGTGGTACAGAGTACAGTGAATTGGCATTGAGTGCAGTGGCATAGAGTGCAGTGTTGCAGAGTAGAGTGGCCTAGAGTGGAGTGGCGCAATGTGGAGTGGTGTAGAGTGCAGTGGTGAAGAGTGCAGTGGTGCATAGTAGAGCAGTGTGGGGTAAAATGCCTTGGCATATAGTAGAGTGGTGCAGAGTAGCGAGGCGTAGAATGAAGTGGCATAGAGTGGAGTGGTGCAGAGTAGAGTGCAGTGATGGAGTGGTGCAGAGTAGAGTGCAGTGATGTAGTGGAATGGCATAGTGTGGACTGGTGCAGAGGAGACTGCATTGGTGTGGAGAAGTGCAGAGTAGAGTGGAGTGAGGTAACGTGGATTGTGAATGTGTTGTATCATACTTCCATTACAGGCAACACATCTTCAATTGAAATGACCATTACATTTGCACAGACATATGGTTTTACTGATAAAAGTATAAAGCTCACAAACGATAATTTGCAGAAATGTCATCACCTAGTATATTGATTTGTCTTGATAGTATTAAAATATGTTTTCACCACACTTCAGAATTACCCAAAAATATGTTTCATTTGTGCTATATTCAGAAATATCTGCACAGTTCATTTAAATTTTGTTGTGTGTTAGAAAAAAATATCATGCAGCCTTCCTCAAACACCCCCCCAGTAGCCAGCATGATTGTCACATAAATCCCCTCACTTTGAAGTCAGAGAAACAAAAGTAAACACCAAACTCCCTGGAAGACAGAGCCTGACATTTGACCTTTGTCTTTGAATGCACAGTATATGTGACAAGTTAAGAAAAAAATATAAAGTCCTGTTTACAGAAATCCAGTACTGGTGGAAGAATACAGTAAATAGGGTTTGGGCAAAGGAAGGGACGAACACAAGCTGGACAGCTTAAAGCAAACAGAAAGCAGGCAAATGTGAGGTACAAATCACAAAGCCAATGACTTACAAAGTGAAATGAGACATAATGGTCATTATGTACAACTGTATACCTTACTATGATGTATGAGCAACGACCCTAACATGCTTTGTCACAATAATTGTACAGGAAACCCACACCATGTGATTTCTAACATACTACCGGAAAGTGTATGTAATTTCGTGATTACAAATGACCCATGTATCATTGTAAAGCAATATAATAACCAAAGAAATAAAAATGAAAAAATGCAACAAAGATAATAAAAAAAAAATTATAATAAAATCACAAAGCCAATTGTAAGCAATGTGTGGAATGCACTCCCAGGGAAGCTTTCCGAATATCCCTAAGATGTCGTTAGCAAATCAGACAGCTGCTCTGTCTGTTAGGCCTCGACCTAAAAAAGGGACAAGTGGCTTGGTGAGAGTGAACGGCAGCACTCGCAGGAGGTGATGTCTCCATCAAATGCTATCCTTTTGTTTTTACATGAATGCAGCAGCTGTCCAATCTGCCGTTGGGCATGTTTACCTTTTTAATCTTCAGCAAACTATACAAATTATGAATGTGCTTCTGTCTGCAAGACTGGATTATTGTAATTCTTCTTATTCAGGCCTGCCAACAATGTCATTGAACAAATTGCAGATTATGTAAATTGTAACAAACAGTCGTCGTAAATATAAAAAATATTTTTTTTTAAATGAACTGGTTTGCTGACGTTTGGAGAAATGTCACTGGTTGCCATTGAGCCAGATGATAACATTCAAATCTCTATGTCTAGTGAACAAACCAGAGTTACAAGCCCCTTGTGACACTTTTGTGCCGCTGTTGCGTCACTTTTGTGGTGCAGCGGCTGCGTAAAAAATATGGCCAATTTACAGCGTGACGCATCTAGGGAGATGACTCAAGCTGTAAAGCCCTGAGTCATATTATACCTGCGCCAGGTATAATGCATGGAGGGTGGGCGTTCCCACGCAGGAAAGTCTCGTAAAAGTGACGCAGTGAAATCTACAAGATTTCACTGTGTCACTTCTAGGACGCTACTGTGTCAAAACATTACGCCTGCTTGAAGCAGGCGTAAGGAGTGACACAGTGTAGTGGGAATAGGCTCAAAATGCATTGCTCGAGTTGCGTCGTGTTTGCGACACGACTCTAGCAATGCATGACTTTTACCCCAACAGATGCGTCAGAATTTCTGACGCATCTGTCAATCCTTGCGCCATTGTGCGCCGTATTGTAAATACGGCACATCCATGGTGGGGCAAGTGTTTCTCAGGGTGGCGCAGGGAAAGTGACGCATCTCTACAGATGTGTCACTTTCTTGTAAATCGGCTCCTCTATGATTAGAGAAACAGAGGGCCTGATTTACAGTGCGGCGGACAGGTTACTCGTTTACAAACGCGATGCATATCCCGTCCGCGTATTATAAGTGCATTATATCCAGTGGCACTTGTAATACGGTGTGCGGGATATCTGTTCTGTTTGTGATGGAGTAACCTGTCCGGTGAAGTCTAAATCAAGCCCTTAGCTCTTTACCTAGAAGAAATTAATTTTATGTCCCTAGGCTGTTGTTAAGATGAAAGAAGCCTTTGAACTGACTTTAGGTGGCAGGGCCTTTTATGTGCCTGCAGCAAAGCTGTGCAATCGTCTTCCACTTGAACTCAGGAAAGAACCTGTATTGTTCATTAAGCAGTGAGAAACCTGGTTACTTCCAGCAAGTTAGGCTTTACGTCACAGCTCTGTGACTGTCTTGTATCTAAAAGAGATTAGATTTGATGTGTTGATCCCCAATGTACCCATTGGTATTAATCGTGCTTATTAAGTAGTTTATAAATAACTAACACAAATTGCAACAGAATTCTCGATTGTCCTGTGGGGAGGGAGCGCCCCCTGCACCCCGAAGAATTATGAGTTTGTCAGATTTCCTGACAGATGTTTAAATATCGAACCTGCCGACATTTTTCGGGTGGAAAAGGCCCAGGAAACACTGGGACCTGATGATTTTGGTGTAGTAAGCACTAATAATTCACGTCATGCCCCATTTTCGTAATTGGCGTCACTGCACTCGACAAATGACGAATCACGCACAGTCACGGAGGCTTGAGGCCTCTTGACGTTGAGACTGTGAGGATGTCACCAGAACACAGAGGGTAACGTTGTTGGACATACGACTCCATTGTCTCTGAGAGGCAGGGTGAATGGACCCCGTAAAACAAGGTTCGGCGTGCTTGAGGACCGCACGGTTATCTTATCTTACAGCGGGTATTTGAACAGCGCTTTACGCCACTACGAGGTCATCTCGGCGGCTGGTCACCGAGAGGTTGAAGGGCGTAGCACTGCTGTTACGTTATCTTCTTATGTTTGGTGTTTGTATAGAGGTTTACGCCATCCTAGGATGTCCTTGGAGGCTGGCCACTGAGAGCAGGCTGAGCGGCGCAGATGCTGTTTGACTGAGCGCCTCACTGTCTGTTATGTTGTCTTATTATGGCTATTTGCATATTTATTGGGTTGGGTTGGGAGGGGTTGTATAGAGCAGATTTGATCTCTAGGAAGTAGATTTGAGACTTATAGAACAATATATATGTGACAGGTATGGATGGGAAAGGTTTCCAGGTGAATTAGAGCCAGCAATCCACCTCACGCAGAGAAAATGGTCCACTTGATGGAAGGAAACCGCAGAAAGAAGAAAGGCTTGCCGGGTTCTACATGAATCCTCTGTCCATGGTCATCCAAGAACCTAGTCTCAGGGAACAAACCAGGGGGCAGATTTACAAGCCCCTTGCGCCACTTTTGCGTCACTTTTAACATGGGAAAAGTGACGCAAAAGTGGCACAAGGAGCTTGTAAATCTTCCCCCCGGTGTGCAAGAGTTTGTTAGACTAAGCACTGCAATGTGTGTCATTTTACATTATGTTGGTTATTCGTATAGCGCTTTACGCCTGCTTTAACCTAGAAACTGGTCCCTGGCGGCAAAGCGGTTCCTGCAAGTGCCCAAGGGAGCCTCCCCCTGATCGCCAAAGTGATTCGTGAGATGCTGGTGTTCGGTGACAGGGAGCTTGAGGGTGTGAATGAACCAGGATGTGTGAACTATGCCCCGGTTACTTACTGGTAATCCTCATTACTTCGAGTCCTGGTCTTACCTGACACAGTCCTGCTTCCTGCCCTCCCGCCCGGAAGTGGGATTGATTATATTTTGCTTTCTGTTGATTTTTTATTCTGCTTGGTATTCAAGAGGAAGTGATGTTACTGTTTCCCTTTTATGGACTGGCTGGGTAAATGGCGGCCATCTTAGGGGAATTATTGTGGTTGGCTAGGGAATATGTTCTGCAGTTTGGAGATACATCTCACGTGTAAGGACTGGATCAGGGAAACAGACAGGGAGGTAATGCGCCATGCCCGTCCGGATAAAGCCTCATCCAGCTATGTGGGAGGTGTTGTATGCACAACAACCTCCTGTGCCCCAGAAATAGCACACAGCATGTGGGGCTTGTGTACATGTTTAGGTTGAGTTTATACACATTGCTGAATGTTAGTGCTTTGCATGTTGTTTCAAAGGCCCTCATTACAAGTTGAAAGGAATAGAGTATGGTAGTTACCACACATGGGTCGGTACGGAATCAGTATATAACACACCTCGTTTCGCATGTTTTCCTTTTTTACAGGCAGTCTTTGAATCTATCAGGGGAAAACTGTGAGAATGTGACAATTGTTATGTTATGTAGCTTTGTAGAGTGCAATATCACAGGGAAGGTGTCCTGGCACGGAGCAGGTGTGATTCTAGCCTAGGGGGACTTCTCGAAAAGCCAGGTCTACAGCTTTTTGCGAAATTCAAGAAGTGAGGAGGAGGCTCTTGCATGTATCTTATGTATATCTGCAGGTCGTTCCACCCTTTAGGAAAAATGTAGGACACAGCTCGACTGCCGGGTCTGTATTTTTGTGTATTTGGGATGTGTGGAAGTAGGAGTTCGGACGAGTGGCAGTGTTTGGAAAGTTTTTGAAAGTAGATGCTATGGTTGAGGTATAATGGACTAGTGTTATGTACTTCCTTGAAAGTGTGGGTGAGGATTCTGAAATGTTCACGTTTGTATATGCGGAGCCAGTGAAGCACCCTCAGGTGTGGTGTGATGAAAGTGCAGCGTGGGAGGTTGAGAGTTATTCTGGCTGCCAAGTTTTGAATGGTCTGCAGCCTTCGGGTTAGTTTTTTGTTGAATCAGGCATAGAGGGTGTTTCTGTAGCCCAGCATGCTTGTGACGAGGGCACGTATGATGGTTTTCTGGGTGCTGAAAGGGAACCACTTGAAAATCTTCCTCAGAATCTTCCAGATATGGAAGTATGAGGCAGTGACGGCATTGACTTGGATGGTCATTTTGAGTTTGATGTCAATGACTATCCCAAGGTTCTTGGTGGGGCTGTGGGGATGGGTGTCAGTACTAGCTCTGCTGGGCACCAGGTGGAGTCCCACAGTGAAGTGCTCTTCTCATAGATTATGATTTGGGTCTTGTCGGTGTTCAGCTTCAGACAGTTGGTCTTCATCCAATGGACAGTTTCAGTCATGCAGGCATTGAATTTGATCCAGGTACTGGGCAACTTGTCTGTGAGGGAGAGAATAAGTTGTGTCTCATTAGCATAGGAGAGGACGTTGATGTTGCGAGAGTGGATGATGCTGGCTAGATGGATCATGTATGCGTTGAAGAGGGTCAGCCTGAGGAAGGATCCTTGCGGAACTCTGCAGATGAGATTGCAGGTGCCTGAGGTGTGGAGTGCCAAACTAACTGACTGCATCCTTCCTGTCAGTTTGGAGCAGCTTCACCAGAGTGCGTGTATTTGGATTCTGATATCACATGGGTGTTCAGTGAGCATGGGGTCGGGTGGGAGACCGTGTCAAAGGCTGTGCCAGGAGGATGAGAACCGCTGTGTCTCCTCTGTCAAGAGTCATGCGAATGTCATCCATGAGGGCAGTTTCCTTGCTATGATTGGATCTGAAACCAGACTGGGTGTGGTCGATGACTTGATGGTCATTGAGCACCTCAGTGAGGTGCCTGTTGATGGTTTTCTCTTGGATTTTGGCTAAGAATGATAGCAGGGAGATGGGTCTGTAATTGCCAAGCAACGAAGGGTCCGTGGAGGGTTTGCTTAGCAATGGGAAAACAGTTGTGTATTTCCAAGCATCTAGGAAAGTCGCACAACTTCGTCTGCACAAGGATACGAATTTAGAGCCAGTTGTACGAATATCTGATTGCAAAATACAGGTCTAAATCTGCGACCACTATTTTTGCAACCAGTCAATGTTTTTCAGAACCAACCTACATACTCATAGGTTAGTTCTTAAAAGTCAGAATGGTAGAGGGTCGGAATACCTCATACCTCATTAATATGAGGATGATCGGCCACAAACTGCAGCTTACTATGGACAGATGCCTTCATGGGGATGGTGGCCTGCTGGGGTCAGCAGACCACCATGTCTGTGATCGCATTTCAGTAATGTCATGTTTTTTAAAGCAATCCCTTTCCCTTAAAAGAAACCAGGCTGTATTAAAAAAAATGTGATCTTTTTTTGTTCCTTTGAGAGCTTGCAGTAGTTTAATGGGCCAGTGCCTACCACTAAATAAACTTTTCGTTAACATTCACATGGGTTATCACCCTAACTTGGTGGGTGGTAACTTTTCAATAGTTTATTTATGACTGCTATTTCGGCCCTGTACCACTGATACATATGGATAGAAATCTCTATTTAGGAAGGACGCCTACGACACATCCCATTCAAATAGCAATTTCTTACTATTTCGAAATATGTTTTAGGAGTTGGTAAAATGTTACAGACTACTGAAATGGGTTTAGTAAATTGCTGAAAAGCAGTTTTATGGTTGCAAGCTCCAAACCAGAGCGTTTGCAACTGAAAAACTGTTCAATACATCTGGCCCTAAGACCGTTAGGTGTAATGAGGGCATCAGTGTTTCCAGTGTTGTCAGAACAGGAAACTGAAACACACGGTGAGGAATGATTGCTGCCAATCACAGTCACATCAAGCAGAAAATGAAGAATTAGAACTCAGGCCACCTGGTTCCAATGGCAATAACTTCATCACCCCTTCCCTTCCCAGTCACAACTGTGTGCTGTGACTGGAAGTGCAGGCTCCCAGCTTTAGTTCATGAGATGTGCTAACTGGGGAAACAGCGTTTACAACGCTGGTAATACCACGCGGGTAGGTTACAACGCGGACGTTACATCGTCCACGTTGTTACCACGCATGGCATTACATCGCAAGTCGTTTCTACGACTTGCGCTAGATGGCGCACAACACCAGGGAATATGTTGGATGTTAAATCCAACACATTCCCTGCTGTTGCGCTAACTGGAGTAGGAATAGTAATTTATACTATTCCTAAGTCCAGCGCGCCACCTAGCGCAAGTCGTAGAAACGACTTGCGATGTAAAGCCCTCCATGGTAACAATGCAGACGATGTAACGTCCGCGTTGTAACCTACTGCGGGGTAATGGATGGCGTAGTAACGTCATACATCCGCTAACTGTGTAAGTGAAGCAGCAGCTAGCAGAGACATGTTACAGCAGAGACAGGAGATCCCATGGTTGAATCTTGGCCTGTGCAGAAATGGTGGACTTTTGACCAAATTGGCCACAAGTGGGGTCTCTAGGGTTGTCATCTTTCTTTGAAAAAAATACCATTCTAAACCAGTCTAATTTTCCTATGTAAATTAAGTGACTAGGACACATAATTCATTATAGTGATGGTGCACACAGATGTATACGCTGCAGAAAGCGAAAGAAAACTTGCAACTAGAGTAGGCCCCATCGCCACCAGATACAGCAACAAGCATTTACAATGCAACGGTCTCGGCATTGTTAAAGTAAGAGGTATTGGCATTGCTCATGACATTATTTTTTGTTTATGTTTTTGTTTTTAAAACATTTAAAGAAACGGCATTGTTATTTACAATGTCAATAGCTTAATCACTCTCAAATTAGTATAGACACTCCCTTGAACTAAAAATGTAGTACTACCACTGCTATCAGTTCTATTGTTACTATTACTATTGTAGTACTACTGCCTATAGTGTCACCACTCCTTGCAGTTCTACTGTCATTACTAGTACTACTGCCACTGGGTCTAGTGATTCAACTTATTGCCCCTCCTGGATTTGCTACTCCTACTAAGGCTATCGTAAGTACTGCTATTATTAAAGTTGGTGCTACAATTACTAGTGGTATTACTACTTTTAATAGCAGTACTGCTACTTTTAATTGTAGAAAGGCTACCACTGCTATTAATAGTATGACTACTGCCATTGCAACTAGTACTACTGCTATGAGTAATAGTTGTACTACTCCTACCAATAAAACTACTACTAATAGAGTTACTACTACTCGCAGTTCTACTTTTCATTACTAGTACTACTGCCACTTGTTCTAGTGATTCGACCTATTGCCCTCCTGGGGTTACTACGTCTACTAAGCCAACCACAAGTACTGCTGTTATTACTATTAGAACCACCACTACTGCTGCTGTTACCATCGTGAATTACACCGCCGAGAGCACAACGCCTCTGGGAGACCATTCAGAGTTGGTGTGCTGTGATTGGTGGTCGTACAGTCTGATTAAGAGGAGTTGGTGTGCTGTGATTGGTGGTCGTACAGTCTGATTAAGAGGAGTTTGTGTCTGGTAATTGGTTGCCTTGCAGTCTGATTAAGAGGAGTTAGTGTGTTGTGATTGGTGGCCGTACAATCTGATTAAGAGGGGTTAGTGTGCTGTGATTGGTGGCCGTACAGTCTGATTAAGAGGAGTTAGTGTGCGGCAATTGGTGGCGGTGTGTTGTAATTGGAGGCCGTGCAGTCTGGCACCAGTGCGGAGACAAGGCCTACACCCTGTCATTACTCAGGTACATACTCGTTTGTCGCGGCACCGCGCCTGCCTGTGACAGCTGCAATGCTGTCGTGACTTTCCGCGGAAGGTTTCAGATGAGCATGTGTGGTTCTGTACCACATCAGGAAGACCCCAGCAGAAGTACCCAAGCTTCTGTACCCCTCGAGTGTGAATCTACACAGCCTCGCATGACAGTGACGCTGGAGAGACAGATTATGGGCTGGATACCCACTTAAAGGGAGCACAACTTTTGAAAACATTACCGCGCACATTTTGGGGGTTAAACGTACACGAGAGAGCTCTGAACATCTGATGCCCTGGTCCACTGGAAAAACAACACTCCGTGGGGTCCAAGAATTAATCCCTTGTAGCGTGCACTTACGTAGCTCCTCCTGCATCAATATTTATTTTTAAAACAATGATTTTCACCACTGCAGTTTTTGAACATTATTCTCTCAGTGATTGTTCTACTCTAACAAAGCTTTTTCCATTTTTACGCTCATTTCCAGGCAGCATAAGATGAACAGCATTTCCCACCGAGTGTGAAAATATAAACGGGCGCAAAAAAGGCGTAAACACCAAGGGGCAGTGTCCTGGGGTGACCTAGAATACTTGTATTAAATACAATGCTTGTGCAGAAAATGTCACCGGGGTTCACTCCAGCAATCCAGTTAGGGGTGTAGCAAGAACATACGGAGACACCACCGCCTTTCTCCGAGGTCAAGCAGAAATGCCTCGGAGAAACGCAGCTGCGTTTTTCGGATTCGTGGGCGTGTTTTTCTTTCTCTCCTCTTGCCATTGGCTGGAATGTTTACATTCCAGAGGAGAGAAAGAAAGTAAAAAACACGCCCCCGAATCCGAAAAAGACGGGGCTTCTTTGGAGAGACAAAGCTCTTCTCCAATGGCTGACCAGCATTTAAGAGGCCAGCCAATGGAGAAGAGGGAAGAAGAGGGGCGGGTTCAAGCCCCTCTTCTGAAAACATTAAATCTGCGCAAGCACAGCCTTCGTAGCCGAGACCTAAAAAAGGGACCTAGCAGGCAGCATGAGTTCTTGTCTCTCCCTTTAATAAGCGCAAATGAGCAGGTTAAGTAGCTTTTGAAAACCAAAACTGAGACAGTCCACAAACATAGAAGTAGGACTACAATCTTACATCGGCCGAAGAGCACAGAATGGTTTAACTGACAGTACTAGAACCAGGCCCGGTTCTAGAGGGTGGGCCAGGCCCACCCAAGGCCAAATCAGAACTGAAAAACAAGCATTTTTCACCTTAATGCTTCAGTGGGATCTCCCTTATCGTTTATTTGAATGATTAACACCTTTGATAAAGACTACTTTGAGGCCTGGGGAGAGGTGTGAAGTCAGTAGAGTTTATTAGCGACTGTGATGCACAAATGACATGGATATCCTGCAAACTGAATTATGATTCTGGGTTTATTGCACCGTTTTTTTAAACTTCAATGCTTTGCATAGTAAAAAGCTGCCAAAGTTTTAAAAAACATCAAAAGCTGTAAAGCAGCTCTGTATGGCAGCAGAAACATTTCTGCTGCTGCATTGACCAGGAGAATGCTGCAGTCTTAAAGTTCTGCATCTTAAAGATTTGACAAGCAGCATCCCGCCCCTTCCCCAAAGCCAGAAGCACATCAAAGAAATCAGCTCTTTGGGTGCTGATTATTGTGTTAGCAATGTTAAATGCGGACCGATGCAGATACACCAGGGCCGGCTTTACGGCAGTGTGACCGGTGCAGCTGCACTCGGCGCTGGCTGGTAGAGGGGGCGCTGACCTCAGAGGCGGGGCGCTGTGTTTAGCAATAACTTATGATTGGAGAGATGAGCATAACCTTTGCCCAGTGAAAGTGAGAGAGTCCAAGGAGACGGTCATAGGGCATGGGGGTGCCAAAACGGATTGCTGCACCGGGCGCAACCAGCGCTAAAGCCGGCCCGGCCGATACTTAAATATCAGATCGATTAAATACTTGTTTTTTGGCCAGTACACACTCACCTTCATGGCCCACCCATACTTCTTTATGGCCCACCCAAAGAAAACATTCTAGAGCCGGGCCTGCCTAGAACACAGACAAAATGGCTCTAAGGATAATTAAAAGCAACTTTTAAACATGGTCTCATCTGTTTAACTAAATGACGCTCTGCTCGGGGCAGCTAAGTAAATCTGCACTGGCAGAAATGAAAACCTGCCTCCCTCTGGGGCATGAGTTAAATTCACAGAAATCTGGACACATTTCCTGGAAAACCGGCACTGTTCCAGGAGATCTGGGACTCCTGGTCACTACTGATGAGGTAATGTTCCGCTTACTCGAATGCAGGATTTATGCTCAACAGTCAGGCCTCGTGGAATATTTTCAGAGATTGAGAGCTGCATTTAATAGCAAAAGCAGATGAGCACCAAGGCTAAAATCTCGTCTTGGTAAAATGTTGCATTCCTCTCAATGAAAAAGATCAAGGTGGCCACGGGAACAACCCTGGTGTGAAGTGAATATTCAAAAGCCGGGGGCGAGCCTACAATCATGCATGCCCATCCTCAGCTGTCACCACAGAAGGTAAAGATGACAGCCCAATGATCAATGCAGACAGGCAGTGCCTTCAAAGTGGCAATGAAACTAGACAGGTATGAGGCAAAAATATCAGGCAATTTACTGCCGGCAGTGGCGTAGCGTGGGGGGGAGGGTGGGGCACAGGGGCAGTTGCCCCGGGCGCAAAATTCTTAGAGGGTACAAAATTTGAAAAGAAAAATAATGTATACTCCCAAAAAAAAAATCTTTTAAAATGTTGTGCCAGGAAGTGCTAACAGTCCACAGGTAAGGGGGATGCAATATTTGCCTTGCCCTGGGTGCTGGCAACCCACGCTACGCCGCTGACTGCCGGTATCTAATCACTACTGATGCCGGTAAAATACCAGTGAGGTGGCAACCCTAGTCCCCAAACGTGAGCCGGCAAACGAAAGTCCTTCCTGGAAGTAGGGCCAGCTGGAAGGAAACGTGTAAAAAAGTGATACTAAATAGTTAATTAATTACTTAATTTATGTTTTTTGATTTTTATAATGATTAGTACAGTGAATTTAAAGTGATCCGTGGAATGCCACGGAAAGCACTAAGTGTTTTTAAAATACCCCTCACACACTATGAGTCCCATAGTGTCATGCTTCATCATGGGGGTCTTCCCGTCCCTCTACGGGGCGGGGCGTGCTACTACCAACGGCTACGCGGGAGCACTGTTGTTGTGATAATAAGGCTTATGTGTAGTGCAAGGGATGTGAGTGATTAGGGATACGTGAAAATAAAAATTAAAAAGACCCTGGCTAGTAGAAAAAACAATTTTATTCTGTTCTCTAGCTGGGACCGTTAAAAAGGGGAAAGAGTAGGAAATCTCACAAATTAGTGGTTACCTACTGGGTCGACATGTTTCGTGAGCAGTCCCCACTGCTATACTCATCAGGACCAAAAAATAATAATCCCTTGAACACTAGAGAGAATCTCTAGATTTGTATGCCTATTCGTCTCTATTAGCAGACTTGAATGAAAGCTGCGCCCTAGGGTACACTGACCCCAATCGGAAAATAGGACCAAATTGGTATCTGAAAAAAAGGAAAGAAGATGAAGAGAACACCAGTGATACATGGCTTTTTCATCATTGTCGGGTATGAACACATCACCATACTTAGAGTATATCTTGCTGCAAATTTAGTCGATATTGATTTGTGATATATTTTTCTGAAGATATATATTTTTCATTCTATATCTAAGCGGGTAGGGTAAATTATACTCAACACCCGGTTTTTAGAGAAGCTAAAAGAGAAAAGGGAGTTGGACATAGAAAACAGACTATACGAGACATTACAACACAAACACACACAATGGTATTGTATGAATTCGTTGACTGTATACATAAAATAAACATGATGGCACACAGTCATACACTACATGCAAGAAGACGTAATGTACATACTTTGATTAGTTGTAATGTTCAGGCTTCATGAGCACGCACTGGAGGGGAGGACGCCTGGTAATAGTCACTACAGAATAGTAAATATCGTAATAGTTAGAGAAACGTTAGCTGCTGGTGGTAGGCGAGCTTACCAAACTCCTGACCTGTTTTGAAGGACCTGGCCAGGTCGCAACTTACAGTTTTCAGGATCTTGCCTCACTTCCGTATGCCTCCGTGCTGCTCCGTCGATGTAAACACTGAAGTGTGCAGCAGTGTTTTTATTGGCCGGGAGCACGTAGGAAGCAGGCGCGCTACTAGAGCGTGAAAGGCTTTAAAATGGCCGCCCAACATGGACTTTTATGAAACACCAAACCCTCACTTCCTGGTTACGGCAATATAGTGGCGACTTGATGCAGAACACCGAAAATGAAGTCACAAAACGATCGCGTGGTTCATTGGTCGTTTTTCAATGAAATATCTATTCATTGTCTGTGTTCATCGGATGCCTCCCCGTCATTGTTGCAGAATAAAAACACAGAGAGCATACTGTTCATGGGCACAAACTCATAAAGGGAAAGCAGAATGATCGTTTCACTCATTGTTTGTCATAGTTAGAGTTTCGACTGCGTGCTGTAAAAAGAAATCAAAGGACCATCTCCTAGACTATATCTAACAAAATGGGGGACCAAAAAAGCGCTCCCCAAGATATGTCGATAGTTACAGAGTGGGTCTGCCAGAAGGTGGATCAGATAGATTAAATGCAGCAGGAGTTGAGGAATAAAGTTTTATTTGAAAAAAAATTCTTAATGGAATTATAACTGACTCCATGGAACATCATCATTAAGGCCTTTGATGTTGGTCTTAATGCGATGTACCCATCTTTGTTCTTTTTCAAACAGGTGTTTCTCATTTGGTACATGTTCTATGACTGTCCATGATATTTCTTCTGGTGTGTGTGCGAAGTCAATGAAATGTGCTGCCATTTTCGTTGCTCCTTTTTTGCACTTGATGTTGCTTTTGTGCTCGCCGATTCTCACTTTTACACATCTCGTGGTCATCCCTATATATTCCAATTGGCAAGGACATCTGATCAAGTACACAACGTTGTTACTGTTACAGGTGGTGAATCTTCTCTGTTCCCATTCAGTGCCATCAGAAAAAGTGATACTTGTAGTTTTCTTGGTAAGATTGCAGACTTTGCATCTTCCACATGGATGGTGTCCTTGGATTTTGGCCATGGCGGTTGATAAACCTGTGGGATCATTGTTGCTGGGTCTAGTATGGACCAACATATCACGTATGCTTTTGCCTCTTCTGTGTGCGAAGATGGGTTTTGGGAGGTTGAGTCCACCACTGTTCAAAATGCGCCAATGTTTATTTACGATTTTCGTAATTTTATTGGAGTTGGTGTTATAAGTGGTGATGCAAAAAGGTCGTTCTTCCTTTGGTTTTGGTGTAGTTGGTTCAAGAAGGCTTTCTCTGCAATTGTTGCGTGCTCTTTTGTATGCTTTCTCGATAATTCGTTTGGGGTATTGTCTTTTTGCTAATTTCACTTTTAGTTCTTCCGATTGGTTTTTGAAATCTTCAACCTCAGTGCAATTGCGTCGTAGGCGCAAAAATTGTCCATAGGGAAGGTTATCACGTAAGTGTTTAGGGTGGAAACTCTGATACAATAAAAGGCAATTTTTCGCTGTTGTTTTGAAGTGAGTAGTAGTCACAAGTCTTCCATCTTTCGGTGATATATTTAAGTCAAGAAAGGTCAGCTCCTTGTTGGATATTGTGCTGGTAAACTTCAGAAACTCATCTTGGTAGTTGAGCCAGGTCATAAAGTGATTGGCAGTGGTCTCATCGCCATTCCAGATGATCAAAATGTCATCAATGTATCTTTTCCAGATACCAATGTGGCCCTGGAAAGGATTATTGGGATGTAAAATCCTCGTGGTCTCTAGATGATGCACATAGAGACCAGCTATACTAGGAGCAAAGGTGCTCCCCATGCTGGTCCCGTGCTTCTGAAGGTAGATGGTGTCTTCGTATCTAAAGAAATTTTCTCTCAATGCTAGGCTGCAGCATTCCATGATGATGTTTCTGGGGGTTTGATACACCCAGTCCATGTTGAATAGAACCTCCTCAATTATGTTAAGAGTCTCTGTGTGTGGTAAACTGGTATAAAGGCTCTCAACATCACAGCTAATGAGCAGTTGATGTCTAGGGTCAAAAGGAAGGTCTTCTAATAGTACGAGGACATCTTTGGTGTCCCGCAAGTACGTGGATGTTTTTTGAACCATGGGTTTTAAAAAGGCATCTGCAAATTTGGAAACTGGTTCTAAAATGGAACCTATACCAGACACAATTGGGCGACCTGGAGGGTCTTTTAGTTTTTTATGTATTTTCGGGAGTGTATATAGATAAGGTGTTCTCGGTGAGTCTTGGATAAGAAAGTCTCCTTCTTTTTTTGTTATCCATCCATGTGCGAGTGCCTCTTCCACCATGCTCATAATCTTGATCTTTACCTCTTCAGTTGGGTCATTCTCCAAAATTTCATAATTTCTAGGGTCTTGGAGTAGGCGCTTACATTCCTTATCATACTGTTCTTTCGATTGTATGACAATGGCCCCTCCTTTATCGGCTGGTTTTATTACCAAGTTGTGATTGCTGTTCAGTTCTTGTATTGCTTGTTTTTCACTTCTCGTTAGATTTTGAAAGACATGGTTAGTAGTTGGATGGAGATTCTCCAGATCCTTCATCACAGCCTTCTCAAAAGTAAGCAGCTCTATGGGAAGGGTGATGTCTGATGGAATAAAAGAGGATTTGGGTTTCAAACCGGTGTCTCCCTCTTGTGTTTCTCTGGGTTCTTTGTCTCTAAAAAAGACTTGTAGTTTCAGTCTTCTCATGAAGTCTTGAATTTCTTTGCATAACAAGAAACCATCCATGTTTGCTGTAGGTACGAAACCTAGTCCTTTTTCCAGGACTGAAACCTGTGCAGTTGTTAGTGGTTCATCGGTGAGATTGACTACTAGACTCATTTCTTGCTTGTCGACGCCTTCGTCATGCTCCTGGTCGATATTCTCGCCTGTTCTTCTTCTCTCGGTGTCCAATGGACATTGGTGCCCCTTCGATTTCTTCCTCTGTTTCTTCCTTGGCGCGTCCCTAAAAAAGGAGTTTGGTCAAAATACGAGTATTCTTGAGGTGGGTACTGCCATGGTGGATATGTTCCTTGAGGGTGTGGGAATGGAGGTGGTCCATAGAATTGTGGAGGATACATAGTGGGTCCCTGGAAATTGCCCCATCCTCTCGGTCTTTGTTGATTGGGGCGTCTGTAGTTGTTCCTCATGTTGGGATGTCTGGGACTCTTCCCATAGTTAGATCCCGAGCTGTTAGAACCAGTATCGGATGAATCATCGTCTGTTATCACTTCTTGTTGTGGTTTGTAATCCTCTCTGATATATGGATATACCCTCTCATGACTGAATTTGCTGGTGTCTTTTTTTAGTTTATTGTATTTACTCTGTTTAAGAGTGGCTTCAAAGTCATTCAGTGTCTTGTTAAGTTCTTCTAGATGTTTCTTCAAACTACTGGTCGACTCATAACTTTTTAGTCGTATTTCGATAGTCTGGATTTCAGTTTTTAATTCAGATGCCAATCTGCTTGCTGTTTTAATAATTAGAACAATCCAATCCCTAGTGCAATGCCACGATAGCACGCAACAATTGCAGAGAAAGCCTTCTTGAACCAACTACACCAAAACCAAAGGAAGAACGACCTTTTTGCATCACCACTTATAACACCAACTCCAATAAAATTACGAAAATCGTAAATAAACATTGGCGCATTTTGAACAGTGGTGGACTCAACCTCCCAAAACCCATCTTCGCACACAGAAGAGGCAAAAGCATACGTGATATGTTGGTCCATACTAGACCCAGCAACAATGATCCCACAGGTTTATCAACTGCCATGGCCAAAATCCAAGGACACCATCCATGTGGAAGATGCAAAGTCTGCAATCTTACCAAGAAAACTACAAGTATCACTTTTTCTGATGGCACTGAATGGGAACAGAGAAGATTCACCACCTGTAACAGTAACAACGTTGTGTACTTGATCAGATGTCCTTGCCAATTGGAATATATAGGGATGACCACGAGATGTGTAAAAGTGAGAATCGGCGAGCACAAAAGCAACATCAAGTGCAAAAAAGGAGCAACGAAAATGGCAGCACATTTCATTGACTTCGCACACACACCAGAAGAAATATCATGGACAGTCATAGAACATGTACCAAATGAGAAACACCTGTTTGAAAAAGAACAAAGATGGGTACATCGCATTAAGACCAACATCAAAGGCCTTAATGATGATGTTCCATGGAGTCAGTTATAATTCCATTAAGAATTTTTTTTCAAATAAACTTTATTCCTCAACTCCTGCTGCATTTAATCTATCTGATCCACCTTCTGGCAGACCCACTCTGTAACTATCGACATATCTTGGGGAGCGCTTTTTTGGTCCCCCATTTTGTTAGATATAGTCTAGGAGATGGTCCTTTGATTTCTTTTTACAGCACGCAGTCGAAACTCTAACTATGACAAACAATGAGTGAAACGATCATTCTGCTTTCCCTTTATGAGTTTGTGCCCATGAACAGTATGCTCTCTGTGTTTTTATTCTGCAACAATGACGGGGAGGCATCCGATGAACACAGACAATGAATAGATATTTCATTGAAAAACGACCAATGAACCACGCGATCGTTTTGTGACTTCATTTTCGGTGTTCTGCATCAAGTCGCCACTATATTGCCGTAACCAGGAAGTGAGGGTTTGGTGTTTCATAAAAGTCCATGTTGGGCGGCCATTTTAAAGCCTTTCACGCTCTAGTAGCGCGCCTGCTTCCTACGTGCTCCCGGCCAATAAAAACACTGCTGCACACTTCAGTGTTTACATCGACGGAGCAGCACGGAGGCATACGGAAGTGAGGCAAGATCCTGAAAACTGTAAGTTGCGACCTGGCCAGGTCCTTCAAAACAGGTCAGGAGTTTGGTAAGCTCGCCTACCACCAGCAGCTAACGTTTCTCTAACTATTACGATATTTACTATTCTGTAGTGACTATTACCAGGCGTCCTCCCCTCCAGTGCGTGCTCATGAAGCCTGAACATTACAACTAATCAAAGTATGTACATTACGTCTTCTTGCATGTAGTGTATGACTGTGTGCCATCATGTTTATTTTATGTATACAGTCAACGAATTCATACAATACCATTGTGTGTGTTTGTGTTGTAATGTCTCGTATAGTCTGTTTTCTATGTCCAACTCCCTTTTCTCTTTTAGCTTCTCTAAAAACCGGGTGTTGAGTATAATTTACCCTACCCGCTTAGATATAGAATGAAAAATATATATCTTCAGAAAAATATATCACAAATCAATATCGACTAAATTTGCAGCAAGATATACTCTAAGTATGGTGATGTGTTCATACCCGACAATGATGAAAAAGCCATGTATCACTGGTGTTCTCTTCATCTTCTTTCCTTTTTTTCAGATACCAATTTGGTCCTATTTTCCGATTGGGGTCAGTGTACCCTAGGGCACAGCTTTCATTCAAGTCTGCTAATAGAGACGAATAGGCATACAAATCTAGAGATTCTCTCTAGTGTTCAAGGGATTATTATTTTTTGGTCCTGATGAGTATAGCAGTGGGGACTGCTCACGAAACATGTCGACCCAGTAGGTAACCACTAATTTGTGAGATTTCCTACTCTTTCCCCTTTTTAACGGTCCCAGCTAGAGAACAGAATAAAATTGTTTTTTCTACTAGCCAGGGTCTTTTTAATTTTTATTTTCACGTATCCCTAATCACTCACATCCCTTGCACTACACATAAGCCTTATTATCACAACAACAGTGCTCCCGCGTAGCCGTTGGTAGTAGCACGCCCCGCCCCGTAGAGGGACGGGAAGACCCCCATGATGAAGCATGACACTTTGGGACTCATAGTGTGTGAAGGGTATTTTAAAAACACTTAGTGCTTTCCGTGGCATTCCACGGATCACTTTAAATTCACTGTACTAATCATTATAAAAATCAAAAAACATAAATTAAGTAATTAATTAACTATTTAGTATCACTTTTTTACACTTTTTGATAGGATAGAATCACTTTTGTTTACTAAATATCAGATAGGAGGTAGGTTCTATCCTAATACCTCTTCACTCCCTCTCTTTGATTATTTCTTTGTATTTAGACAGCGTGCAGCTGTGGGAGTTTATTTTCCCTATATCTGACCATTATTTGGTCATCATTTTCTCAGT
The DNA here is from genome assembly GCF_964204655.1 of Triturus cristatus. Taxonomy (NCBI): domain Eukaryota; kingdom Metazoa; phylum Chordata; class Amphibia; order Caudata; family Salamandridae; genus Triturus; species Triturus cristatus. The sequence continues at coordinate 423,530,672 of NC_140594.1, read as the reverse complement.
TACTCCTCTGAGTTCTACGTGGTAGTTGGAGTAGTTATTGTCTATACTTTCTCAACATCATTCGGTTATCTCTATATACACAATGGCAGAAAATACAGGCCTAACTTTCACTGACGAAGAAATAGAGAACATCTTGTCATCACTGGGCACTTTTGAAGGATTAAACACTACAGAACCCTCAATTGGAAACAATGACTGGGATGAGTTAGAGGAACTAAGACGTACCCAAATAAGAACGGCCCTTCATGGGTTACTCATGTCAGAATACTTGAAAGCGAATGCTGCACCACAGGGTTTGATTGTTCGCAACGAACCATATATCTTCTTACATGATATGAGGTTCAAAAAAGATTGGTCACAGATATCGTGGCATTGCACTAGGGATTGGATTGTTCTAATTATTAAAACAGCAAGCAGATTGGCATCTGAATTAAAAACTGAAATCCAGACTATCGAAATACGACTAAAAAGTTATGAGTCGACCAGTAGTTTGAAGAAACATCTAGAAGAACTTAACAAGACACTGAATGACTTTGAAGCCACTCTTAAACAGAGTAAATACAATAAACTAAAAAAAGACACCAGCAAATTCAGTCATGAGAGGGTATATCCATATATCAGAGAGGATTACAAACCACAACAAGAAGTGATAACAGACGATGATTCATCCGATACTGGTTCTAACAGCTCGGGATCTAACTATGGGAAGAGTCCCAGACATCCCAACATGAGGAACAACTACAGACGCCCCAATCAACAAAGACCGAGAGGATGGGGCAATTTCCAGGGACCCACTATGTATCCTCCACAATTCTATGGACCACCTCCATTCCCACACCCTCAAGGAACATATCCACCATGGCAGTACCCACCTCAAGAATACTCGTATTTTGACCAAACTCCTTTTTTAGGGACGCGCCAAGGAAGAAACAGAGGAAGAAATCGAAGGGGCACCAATGTCCATTGGACACCGAGAGAAGAAGAACAGGCGAGAATATCGACCAGGAGCATGACGAAGGCGTCGACAAGCAAGAAATGAGTCTAGTAGTCAATCTCACCGATGAACCACTAACAACTGCACAGGTTTCAGTCCTGGAAAAAGGACTAGGTTTCGTACCTACAGCAAACATGGATGGTTTCTTGTTATGCAAAGAAATTCAAGACTTCATGAGAAGACTGAAACTACAAGTCTTTTTTAGAGACAAAGAACCCAGAGAAACACAAGAGGGAGACACCGGTTTGAAACCCAAATCCTCTTTTATTCCATCAGACATCACCCTTCCCATAGAGCTGCTTACTTTTGAGAAGGCTGTGATGAAGGATCTGGAGAATCTCCATCCAACTACTAACCATGTCTTTCAAAATCTAACGAGAAGTGAAAAACAAGCAATACAAGAACTGAACAGCAATCACAACTTGGTAATAAAACCAGCCGATAAAGGAGGGGCCATTGTCATACAATCGAAAGAACAGTATGATAAGGAATGTAAGCGCCTACTCCAAGACCCTAGAAATTATGAAATTTTGGAGAATGACCCAACTGAAGAGGTAAAGATCAAGATTATGAGCATGGTGGAAGAGGCACTCGCACATGGATGGATAACAAAAAAAGAAGGAGACTTTCTTATCCAAGACTCACCGAGAACACCTTATCTATATACACTCCCGAAAATACATAAAAAACTAAAAGACCCTCCAGGTCGCCCAATTGTGTCTGGTATAGGTTCCATTTTAGAACCAGTTTCCAAATTTGCAGATGCCTTTTTAAAACCCATGGTTCAAAAAACATCCACGTACTTGCGGGACACCAAAGATGTCCTCGTACTATTAGAAGACCTTCCTTTTGACCCTAGACATCAACTGCTCATTAGCTGTGATGTTGAGAGCCTTTATACCAGTTTACCACACACAGAGACTCTTAACATAATTGAGGAGGTTCTATTCAACATGGACTGGGTGTATCAAACCCCCAGAAACATCATCATGGAATGCTGCAGCCTAGCATTGAGAGAAAATTTCTTTAGATACGAAGACACCATCTACCTTCAGAAGCACGGGACCAGCATGGGGAGCACCTGTGCTCCTAGTATAGCTGGTCTCTATGTGCATCATCTAGAGACCACGAGGATTTTACATCCCAATAATCCTTTCCAGGGCCACATTGGTATCTGGAAAAGATACATTGATGACATTTTGATCATCTGGAATGGCGATGAGACCACTGCCAATCACTTTATGACCTGGCTCAACTACCAAGATGAGTTTCTGAAGTTTACCAGCACAATATCCAACAAGGAGCTGACCTTTCTTGACTTAAATATATCACCGAAAGATGGAAGACTTGTGACTACTACTCACTTCAAAACAACAGCGAAAAATTGCCTTTTATTGTATCAGAGTTTCCACCCTAAACACTTACGTGATAACCTTCCCTATGGACAATTTTTGCGCCTACGACGCAATTGCACTGAGGTTGAAGATTTCAAAAACCAATCGGAAGAACTAAAAGTGAAATTAGCAAAAAGACAATACCCCAAACGAATTATCGAGAAAGCATACAAAAGAGCACGCAACAATTGCAGAGAAAGCCTTCTTGAACCAACTACACCAAAACCAAAGGAAGAACGACCTTTTTGCATCACCACTTATAACACCAACTCCAATAAAATTACGAAAATCGTAAATAAACATTGGCGCATTTTGAACAGTGGTGGACTCAACCTCCCAAAACCCATCTTCGCACACAGAAGAGGCAAAAGCATACGTGATATGTTGGTCCATACTAGACCCAGCAACAATGATCCCACAGGTTTATCAACCGCCATGGCCAAAATCCAAGGACACCATCCATGTGGAAGATGCAAAGTCTGCAATCTTACCAAGAAAACTACAAGTATCACTTTTTCTGATGGCACTGAATGGGAACAGAGAAGATTCACCACCTGTAACAGTAACAACGTTGTGTACTTGATCAGATGTCCTTGCCAATTGGAATATATAGGGATGACCACGAGATGTGTAAAAGTGAGAATCGGCGAGCACAAAAGCAACATCAAGTGCAAAAAAGGAGCAACGAAAATGGCAGCACATTTCATTGACTTCGCACACACACCAGAAGAAATATCATGGACAGTCATAGAACATGTACCAAATGAGAAACACCTGTTTGAAAAAGAACAAAGATGGGTACATCGCATTAAGACCAACATCAAAGGCCTTAATGATGATGTTCCATGGAGTCAGTTATAATTCCATTAAGAATTTGTTTTCAAATAAAACTTTATTCCTCAACTCCTGCTGCATTTAATCTATCTGATCCACCTTCTGGCAGACCCACTCTGTAACTATCGACATATCTTGGGGAGCGCTTTTTTGGTCCCCCATTTTGTTAGATATAGTCTAGGAGATGGTCCTTTGATTTCTTTTTACAGCACGCAGTCGAAACTCTAACTATGACAAACAATGAGTGAAACGATCATTCTGCTTTCCCTTTATGAGTTTGTGCCCATGAACAGTATGCTCTCTGTGTTTTTATTCTGCAACAATGACGGGGAGGCATCCGATGAACACAGACAATGAATAGATATTTCATTGAAAAACGACCAATGAACCACGCGATCGTTTTGTGACTTCATTTTCGGTGTTCTGCATCAAGTCGCCACTATATTGCCGTAACCAGGAAGTGAGGGTTTGGTGTTTCATAAAAGTCCATGTTGGGCGGCCATTTTAAAGCCTTTCACGCTCTAGTAGCGCGCCTGCTTCCTACGTGCTCCCGGCCAATAAAAACACTGCTGCACACTTCAGTGTTTACATCGACGGAGCAGCACGGAGGCATACGGAAGTGAGGCAAGATCCTGAAAACTGTAAGTTGCGACCTGGCCAGGTCCTTAAAAACAGGTCAGGAGTTTGGTAAGCTCGCCTACCACCAGCAGCTAACGTTTCTCTAACTATTACGATATTTACTATTCTGTAGTGACTATTACCAGGCGTCCTCCCCTCCAGTGCGTGCTCATGAAGCCTGAACATTACAACTAATCAAAGTATGTACATTACGTCTTCTTGCATGTAGTGTATGACTGTGTGCCATCATGTTTATTTTATGTATACAGTCAACGAATTCATACAATACCATTGTGTGTGTTTGTGTTGTAATGTCTCGTATAGTCTGTTTTCTATGTCCAACTCCCTTTTCTCTTTTAGCTTCTCTAAAAACCGGGTGTTGAGTATAATTTACCCTACCCGCTTAGATATAGAATGAAAAATATATATCTTCAGAAAAATATATCACAAATCAATATCGACTAAATTTGCAGCAAGATATACTCTAAGTATGGTGATGTGTTCATACCCGACAATGATGAAAAAGCCATGTATCACTGGTGTTCTCTTCATCTTCTTTCCTTTTTTTCAGATACCAATTTGGTCCTATTTTCCGATTGGGGTCAGTGTACCCTAGGGCGCAGCTTTCATTCAAGTCTGCTAATAGAGACGAATAGGCATACAAATCTAGAGATTCTCTCTAGTGTTCAAGGGATTATTATTTTTTGGTCCTGATGAGTATAGCAGTGGGGACTGCTCACGAAACATGTCGACCCAGTAAGTAACCACTAATTTGTGAGATTTCCTACTCTTTCCCCTTTTTAACGGTCCCAGCTAGAGAACAGAATAAAATTGTTTTTTCTACTAGCCAGGGTCTTTTTAATTTTTATTTTCACGTATCCCTAATCACTCACATCCCTTGCACTACAGATAAGCCTTATTATCACAACAACAGTGCTCCCGCGTAGCCGTTGGTAGTAGCACGCCCCGCCCCGTAGAGGGACGGGAAGACCCCCATGATGAAGCATGACACTATGGGACTCATAGTGTGTGAGGGGTATTTTAAAAACACTTAGTGCTTTCCGTGGCATTCCACGGATCACTTTAAATTCACTGTACTAATCATTATAAAAATCAAAAAACATAAATTAAGTAATTAATTAACTATTTAGTATCACTTTTTTACACTTTTTGATAGGATAGAATCACTTTTGTTTACTAAATATCAGATAGGAGGTAGGTTCTATCCTAATACCTCTTCACTCCCTCTCTTTGATTATTCCCTGCTGGAAGGAAGACAGGCTAAAGGGTGGGCAAGTCCTCCTTTTGCACGTTCCGAAGCCACGTCACTGAGCTCCATGTTGGCCAGAAGTACATTTTTGCTACAGCTGCACTGTAATATACCTGTGTAGTCAAGGCGTGGTTACGTGTCATCTGCTCAGAGCTGAGAATGCATTCATCTGTCAGTAATCTCCGAGATGTTAAAAGGTACCATCTTGACTATCACTCCTAGAGATTGCAGGACAGATTGCACTGCCGAATTAGACGTCCACCAAAAAGCTAAATACCTGTTAAGAGATTGCGCAAGTCTGAATGAATTTAGATAGTTTACCTGCAGTGCTTAATTTGTAAAAAAAAAAAAACGTGTTAGGGCCCTCGTCAGGAGGCCACTGCAGCTTGCACCACCCACTGCCCCTGCCTGCGCTGCCAATGGCAGTACCAACACAACTACTAACCATCACACTCCTACAACTGTGAAAATTCAGCCTACTCTAGGCCCCCGTAGCCAAAAGAATGGCTTGGGAATCAGTCAACAGTCACTTTTAACAGCGCCACCATGTGGCAGACTGGTACAAGCCCCGGTAGTGACAATTAACTGCCAGAGCACCGGAAACCACTGGCTCAAATTAAGCACTGCTTACCGGTATCTATAAAATGCGGCAAACCCAACTTCTGGTGTAGACAGCAGTTCAAGTGAGTAAGAAGGCGCTTTGTCTCTGCATCACTCCTAGCACTTAAAAGATGTAACAGAGTGGATTTGACTTGCTTTTTAGGTCTAGCCAATCTGACAGCATAGCTGTCTAGTTACAAAAAGACCTATTGTCAGCTTACTGAGAACTGACAGGGCTTGGAGCCCACACTTTGCTCAACATTGGCTGGCTTGACTGTCACTCTCATTTGCTTTCTTCTTATTCAATGACTTGCATTGTACATCATGTATATGTCCCACCCTGGCGTGTAGCCTCTTTAGTCGTGGCCTTACACTGCTCACTTTTTAGAGAACTATTTTTTTTCTTTTTGCTTAAGCACTTCATGAGAGTGCATGTGCTTTACAGCTCTGTCCCTCCCATGCTTCTCCGTTTTTCCTCGTATGCTTCCAGGGTACCACCCCACCTCTCCCCCCCACCCCCCAAAGACACACTGCATTTCTGTTGGGATTGTAGTAGCACGAATTAGCAAAGGTGCATTTTTTTCTTGTAGTTTAGTGATGTTAACTGCTTGCTGTGTTGTTTTACTTTATTTTTATTTTAAATAAAGCAGCATTGCAAGTGATATGTTTCCATATTACCTGACACAAAGCTGAATTTGAGCAGAGTGCAGTAGCCCACTTGCTCATGGTCTTATTTTATGCATTGCGTGTCTCCTCCGCCTCTTGGTTGCTGTTTCTGGCCCAGGAGTTGTTCTTTGAGTGTATATATTCGTAATCATGGTAGCATCTTCATTTGCCGGGAAAAAACATGTATGTTTTGCCAACATCCTATCTGAAGATAATTAGACAACACCGCTGTTATCGCTTGAAAAGGGTCAGGAGACCCATTTTATGAAAGGGGTTTTTGGTTACTCCTCTATTATGGTGTTTATGATGGGGATGGAGCAGCAGGCTGGGGAAACATGCAGATAAGGAACAGTGTTCTTCACCTCAGTCTTCACTGGGGGGGGGGGGGGCAAGCATGAGGTGAAAGGTCATCACTGATCTGTTCTATGTCAATCTGTGCTTTGCAAGCCATGGTGACATCAGCCAGGTAGCAGAAGAAAGTCTCCTGATGACTCTTATCCATCCTTCTCAGTCTCTTTGCCTTCATCTGTTTCCTCATCTTAAGCGTCTCCAGATGATGATGAGGAACTGGGGTTTTCCTGGTAGTGTCTGACGGCCGCAGACCCCTTCGCCTTAATGCTTCCGGTAAAGGCATGGGGTATGTCTAGCGATACTACCGTGGGGTCCAGTGATGCAGCAGTTCGTTTCTCTTGCGTGACTAACACATGTTCCTAAACTCGTCATTGACGACAGCTTTATTGCCAGTACAGCAGGAGAGAGCCCGCGCGTGAGCAGTTATGGGTGATTAGTCTCTGAGAGAGCAATGAGGGACTTACATCCATCCCCTCGCCCATATGTTTTTACCATTTTGGAACCAGGCTCAGGAGCACGCACTGCTGGACACGTGCCAAGTTGCTGCCTCTGTATGAAGTGTTTTTAACAAGAGAACTAACATGATGATGTTGTTACTGCTAGATAGAGCCCCCCACACTGACAGCACCACTGCATCCAAGAGAGAGAAACAGAGCCAGTCACAGGGTGAGTCAACCACACTTACTTTTAAGAATGACTTTAAGGCAGTGCTGGTCAGACCCACAGGAAACCTGTACCTCATCATGATAAAGCACGCCAAATGGGCCCTATGGGAGACATCAGCTCTTGATATTAAAAAAGAGGTAACAAGGTGGGGGGAAGACAGTACTGAACCTCGAAGAAAGGGATCGAGACGTGCTGGAAGTTACTCATGACTCTTGATAGGGTCTGTAGTATTTTGGGGCCAAATAAGATGAGCTGCAGGGTGGGTTGCATCAACCCCAAGCCTTCTGGGTACGGCAAGTTGGTAGCACCTAAGGTGACACCATGTAATAAACAATTATTGGCAAAGCCAATAGGTCTGGTGTTTTCTGCCAGCCTTTTGGCAATTCCATGTCAGAACTGGAGACGAGGATTATGCTTACAACTCTCTTCGCTTTTATTAAAGCAGCCATATTTTTCAAACATTTTTAACCATGAAAAAAGCACACAAAAACACACCAGTCCCAAGGTGTGAGAAGTTGGCCTGGCATATGCTGGTCACTAGTTATAGTGGCCACTTGCACCAGTCCAATTCGACTCTTGTGGTAGATAGGTTTAAGACAACCTTTAAAGAAAGCTATCCTAGTGGTAGCTGTGGAGAGCAGCCTTCAGGCTAAGTCTCTGAGGAATGTAAAGCAGCTTGTTTTACCTTATAATCTCTTGAATTACCAAATGAAAAGACACCACATAGGTATACATATCAAATATATATGTATTTATTTCTAAATATACTCTACTAATCTCTTTATGAGATTAGAGCCAGGTAAACATTCAAAAGATCAACAGTTCTCAATAAATTAAGCACAAATATGGCTGTAGCCCTAGGGGCGTACCAGACCATATACTAAAAAAAATGGTGTAACAAACTCGACTTGCAAAATGAAGAGTCCTAAGGCCTTGGAAATCGCTGGGGCTTCACTTCTGCAGTGTTAGCAGGTAAGTAGCCAGCCCACAGGATACGCGTGCAGTGTCTAAACACACACGCAGGTTTTCTATACGTTTCAATGGCAAATGTTGCGGTTAGTAAATTACAGTTTTAGGGCACTTCGCAAAAGTCAACAGGCAAGCAACTTACAGGGTAAGTATTTCGAGAGCCAACACACACTTGGGCACCGGAGTGCACGAGTTACCTCACTCAGGGAAGCCGGGTGCATAGGTGTCCTTTGGTGTCGGGTCGCGATGCTGTTTTCAATGGAGAACACTGAAGACTTGCTGCTTGTGACGACTGGAGAGGTGTCCGTTCGAATCCGAAGATGGATTGGAGGTGCAGAATACCTAGAAATTGAGGGGACAGAGTTCAAAGTCACTTGCCAGTGACCGGTGGCCAGCAAGATGGATGACCACAGCTGTCGCGTCTCTTCAGGTCAATGATGGTGTTTTGTCTCTTCGCTCACGAGGTCCAGGAAGGTTCGACGATGACCAGCAGCTGGATTCGGGAGGTCCCATGACGTCTGCAGCTGTCGACGGTGTCAGCACCCAGATTGGAGCCAACAAGCCTTGGCAGCCGCAAGTCTTGTGTGGAGTGAAGATTGGCAATGGTGCAGACCAGCAAGGTCTGATGGACTTACCCAGCAAGGGTAAGTGAGGGCAGGCCCAGAGCAACCAGGCGAGCCCTTGGAATTGATGTGGAAGTCTTCAGGTGAGTTACTAGCCAACGGGCAAGCAACTGCAAAGACGCCTTGGCAGGAAAAGTTTAACAACAGCCCACGGTCACTCGGGACAGGGTAGGCGGCTGAAATTCGGTACTAGACCTGCTAGGGACTTGGACAACAAGTGGTCCAAAGTACAACTTCGTTGGATGTAGTTTAGGGCTTGCACTTGAAATCAGTGCACGGTTCCCTGGTATTGCTGTTCCTCGTCACTCGTGGAGTCCAGATGCCACAGCTTCGCTGGGGACTCAAAATGGCCGTCGAGAGGTCAGGAAATCCACTTCAGGGGACACAGGGACTTCGGGCTCCGGCGGGAGCGGTAAAGTTTGCAACTGTTGTAGAGAGTTTTGGTGCCTGCCAAGCAGGGGAGTCACTCCTTGACTCCAAGGGAGATTCTTCAGTCTTCCAGAGATAGTGGAACGTCGAAGGGCCAGGATTCTTCTGAGTAGAGCGTCGTCCAGGTGTAATCTAAGTTGCATTGGCAAGCTTTGGTATCTTATAGTGAAAAGATGGGAGGGACTAGCTCTATGACCACTCCTCTAGGAGGGTCAGGGTAGTGGGTGGTTACACCCACTTCCCTTTGTCCAGTTTCGCGCCAGAGCAGGGGCAGGTAGCCCCTGAACCGGTTTGAGCTGGCATATGCACAGAGGAGCCTACTGCTCCCCCAGTGCAGGACTTCAAAGCACTCTAAGAGTGCACCCACCCAGCTCCAATACACTAAATCCTGCTTCCCAGGGGTGGCATAATACATGCTGCAGCCCCTGGTAGGCCTGTGAAGTACCAATGCCCTAGGTACCTAAGGTACCATATACTAGGGGCTCATAAGGTACCACAGTATCCAATCACTAGTGCATCTAATATGCACACCAATCATTTAAGGGAGTAAGCAGATAGGCTGGGGTCCTGGATAGCAGGATCCCAGCCAGACTAGTCAAAAACCATTCACACACCAAGAAAAAAGTGGGGGCAACCATATAGTCAGATTCCACCTTCCTACAGAACCCCCCCCCCCCCCCAAACGAAAGGAGATAAGGCTAACCTTGCCCAGTTAAGCCTTTATTTCCTGAGTGGCCATATAAGGAAGAACCTGCACTAGCATGGTTGCTCCCTGTCTCATGGTCCACTTGGGAAATCCTACCCCAAGGGGTTTTGGAGTTTCTTCAAAGTCTAGGGAAATTACCTGTATTGTTTTCTGGTACAGAAGTAGGCTGGTGGTGTGTCTGAGTCTGGAAGTGAGGCCCTATTTGGGGTGGTCTCAACTTCCTCAGCACACTGGTCACCATGGAAGCCTTTCTGTCCATGACTGTGTCATATCTGGCCCTAAGGGGCAACCTCTGGCTGCCTACAGCTGGGGGTTGGGTCCCTCTGGTTGGAGTAGTGGAGGGCATTGGAATGTTTGGGGCAACTATGCCCCAGGTTTCCCTGTGCCCAACAAAGTCCATCTGGGGGGTACCTGTACCTAGGGGTAAGGGGGATCCCTCAGTTTGTAGAGGAATATTCACCTGGCTAGAACTACTCTGCTGGGAATCCCTAATCTGCTGATGAGGGGGTTCCTCTGGACAGGGGCCCATTAAGGGTCCACTGACCTCCCTGACCTCTGCAGCCCTGGGCTGACTGAGGCAGGGTAGAGAGGGGCAGGGTACCTGCTCCAGACTGGGTGCCACCTTGGAAGGATCCCCTGCCATCAGAGTTGTGGCCAGGACAGGCCTGACCACTTCTGGGGCAGTTACTTCACAAGGGGCAGGGGCAGTTCCCTTAGAAAGCTGACCCTCACCTTTAGTCTGGTGGGGGGAGGACTGTTCCTCACCCCCTATGCTCTCTGTTTGTGTGGAGTGATCCATAGTTTCAGGCTTCACTCCCCTTAATTTCTCCTGGGGTGGAGGTGAGTCCCTCAGGGTCTCATCCACTCTCTCAGGGATGCCTAACATTCTGAAATGGGCATTGTGGTCTACCTCAGCCCAGGCTGAGATCTCTAGATCATTCCCCAGTAAACAATCTACAGGCAAGGTTGGGGACACTGCCACTCTCTTGGGGCCAGTGACCCCTACCCAGCTGTCATGCCCCGCTGTCCAAGCCCTCAGACGCTACAGTATTTAAGGAACCTCGACGCAAGTAAACGCGCTTAGCGTTCTTGCTTCGAGCTTCATTTCCGTCCCATTCCTTGTTGCCTGACTTCCGTTAGTGTGGTTCCTGCTTCCGCTTTCGTTCCCGTGTGGGAAGACGGCTTGCCGTATCGCTGCCGCTGTCTCCTCCATACGCAGCGTTCCGTCCTGTGGCCATCTCCACCTTCGCCAGCAGGTCGGACATTGCCTCTCTCCCCTTAATGCAGAGAGAGAGAGGTTTCTCCATTGTTCCTGGCCTCCCCGTAGCATTCTGCACCTGGTGCTTTTGCCCGTGTTTGCCGCCCACCTCAGCGCCGGGTTAAGCACGCTGATTTTTCTATCACTGTCAGGCCGTGCATTTCCAATTCACTCCGTGTATGCTAGGGAGTGACCTAGTCCGTATTTTCCGGCCCATACAGTGTTTCATTTGTCTACCTTCTTATTCCCCCTTTGTTCCCTACTATTGGTGCTCCAACCAGTGGCTGACTCGGCCCTCTCCAGCGGCCAGGCGTGGTTAGGTGTGTTCAGCCTGGTAGTCTTCTTTTTGGCTTTACCTACTAGTGTGGGTTTCACCGCACCTATTCCCATTGAAGAAGGTATCCTGTTGTTCCCTTGGGATACTTGCGTGGATCACTGTGCTGGCTCTCCTTCCAACAGAATCACGGTAACAGCGCAATGCGCTGCCTTTTTCTATAAGTTGGTGTATGGTACCTGTGGGGGGGGAACTGACTATCTATTGTTTTGGCAGATTGTGCTATATGTCTCAGTTGAACAACTACACTATTATCCATAGTGGACTCAAGGTGAAGTGCAATCCGGTGAGCCGGTAGTCCTCCAACAGAACGACTGGGGGATGTTACGTTTGACTCACTGACGCCTCCCTTCTGCACTATTAGAAGTAACCACACGGTGGTAGGTGAAGTTGAGAGAGTCTAGTCATACAAGAGGGTTGTTCAGAAAGAACGGTAATTGACACAGTCTTTGTTTTACAGCGGGATGTTGCCTCCTTTCTTCATGACCAGACGCCAGTCAAGCTATTGAAGTTCAAACCCACCTTCCCTTGTTTTGTTTCCCTGTTTTCCCCTGGCGAGTCATCCGAAGCTCTAGAGTCTGATAGAGTCGGAAGACCGCTGGGGAAGACTGAGGCATTCTCACCGGGTTCCTGACGCTCCTGCAGAACTTCCTGACTCCCCTTACACCAGCTGAGATTTACTACTGCCATGGGATGGTCTGTCCTAATTCCATCACTATTGGTCACCTGGTAGCTAAACTCAGGTAAAAGCTGTTCTAGGGGCACTAGTCTCCTTGTCACCATGGTGACACTAGCCCCTGTGTCCCTGTAGGCCACAGCCTTCTGACCATTGATCATAGGCTCTTGTCTGTACCTGCCCAAGGCATTGGGACTCATGGTAAAGTTGGCAAACCCCATGCCACATCACAAACTAGAGTTGCTTGTGTAGGGGACCTGGTTAGGCCAGAGTCCACCTGAGTTCCCCAAGCAAGCCCAACTAACTTTTTGGGCGCACTCCCACCACCTGGGGGATTACTACTGGTAGTAACAGGAGGTGTTGGAGCTGCAGAGGGAGGAACATTTTATTTATTGCCATTCTTTGGACAGCTGGAGTCAGTTTTCCAGTGGCCAGGTTGCTTGCACACATGGCAATATGGTTTCTTAGTGGAAGAGGAAGGATTTTGGGACCCACCCCCAGAACTGGGTTTTTGGGGCCCTTCAGAGGACTTTTCTGTTTTATCATCCCCACCTTTCTCTTTGGGCTTAGTGGAATCTTTCTTCTGGTCACCACCTTGGTTCTTGGGCCTAACCCTGGTTCTGACCCATTTGTCTGCCTTCTTTCCCAATTCTTGGGGAGAGGTCAGATCAGAGTCCGCCAGGTACTGGTGTAAGAGTTGGTTTTGACAATTATTAAGGATCTGCTCTCTCATAATCAAATTATACAATCCTTTAAAGTCAGTGACCCTACTGCCAACTATACAACCCTCCAGAGCCTTGGTAGCACAATCTACAAAGTCCACCCAATCCTGAGTCTGTGCTTTCTGGGTGTCTCTGAACTTGAACCTGTACTGTTCAGTGGTTAAGCCAAACCCATCTATTAATGCACTCTTCAGGGATTCATAGTCATTAGCATCCTCTTCTCTAACAGTGAGGAGCTTGTCTCTACCTTTATCTGAAAAGGAGAGCCACAAGATTGCTGCCCACTGTTTCTGGGGGACCTGTTGAACTTTACAGGCCCTCTCCATAGCAGTTATCCATTTGTGGATATCATCCCCACTCTGGTAGGGAGGAACAACCTTGGACAGGTTCCTATGGTCTGGAATGTAATCTCTGCCTCTAGGGACACTGTTGCTGCCACCAGGGGTATCTAACCCCTCCTTCTTAGAAGCTCTTTGGCGCTCGAAGGCTTCCCTATCTAAGGCCAATGGCTTGGTTCTGAGGGCAAGCCTAGCTTCCTCATACTGGAGCATCTTGAACCTTCTTTCAGAGGAGGACTCCCTGGGAAAGTTGGAGTTCCTCTGGTGAACAGATTCTCTTCCAGAGTGGTATGAATGGTCAGAGTCCCCTGAAAGGGACCTAGGCCTTCCTCCCACTTTGTCAGTTCTCTTAGGGAGAATTCCTCTGTTCTTTTAAGACCCTTCTGGGTCTGGCCCTTCACCCACAGAGTCCAGGTCATCTTGATTTTCATCATCAGACCCAGAGACTATGTGTGACCCACCCCCTGATGCAGACCCACTTGCTCCTAGAGCTTGTCTCAGGTCATCTGCTACTAACAGATCTATCAGGTGTTGTGATGAGGGACTCCTGCCCACCCTCAGTTGTCTTTCAAAGCATAAGGCCTTCAGTTCAGTGTAGGCTATAACTTTGTACTGAGATGGGGTGGACCCACTGGCTCCACCCTGGTGAGACATACTAGTGTTGTACAGGGTATGTACTACCTACACTAGTTGAGGCCTACTGGACCTAGCTTGAGCTGTAGCAAGGGTGTGCTTGTACCTTCACAAACAGCTCTAAGTTCAGTAGAACTTATTGATACTAGCTTGACTTTATATGTACCTTGAGTACCTTAAGTGGTTTTCAGTTAGTAATTCAAATAGAGATTTTCTGGTAAAACAATGGCAAGCTGGAATCCCACACGCTGCCCACCAATGTGAGAAGTTGGCCTGGCATATGCTGGTCACTAGTTATAGTGGCCACCTTGCACCAGTCCAATTCGACTCTTGTGGTAGATAGGTTTAAGACAACCTTTAAAGAAAGCTATCCTAGTGGTAGCTGTGGAGAGCAGCCCTCAGGCTAAGTCTCTGAGGAATGTAAAGCAGCTTGTTTTACCTTATAATCTCTTGAATTACCAAATGAAAAGACACCACATAGGTATATATATCAAATATATATGTATTTATTTCTAAATATACTCTACTAATCTCTTTATGAGATTAGAGCCAGGTAAACATTCAAAAGATCAACAGTTCTCAATAAATTAAGCACAAATATGGCTGTAGCCCTAGGGGCGTACCAGACCATATACTAAAAAAATGGTGTAACAAACTCGACTTGCAAAATGAAGAGGCCTAGGGCCTTGGGAATCGCTGGGGCTTCACTTCTGCAGTGTTAGCAGGTAAGTAGCCAGCCCACAGGAGACGCGTGCAGTGTCTAAACACACATGCGGGTTTTCTATACGTTTCAATGGCAAATGTCGCGGTTTGTAAATTACAGTTTTAGGGCACTTCGCAAAAGTCAACAGGCAAGCAACTTACAGGGTAAGTATTTCGAGAGCCAACACACACTTGGGCACCGGAGTGCACGAGTTACCTCACCCAGGGAAGCCGGGTGCATAGGTGTCCTTTGGTGTCGGGTTGCGATGCTGTTTTCAATGGAGAACACTGAAGACTTGCTGCTTGTGACGACTGGAGAGGTGTCCGTTCGAATCCGAAGATGGATTGGAGTTGCAGAAGACCTAGAAATTGAGGGGACAGAGTTCAAAGTCACTTGCCAGTGACCGGTGGCCAGCCAGATGGATGACCACAGCTATCGCGTCTCTTCAGGTCAATGATGGTGTTTTGTCTCTTCACTCACGAGGTCCAGGAAGGTTCGACAATGACCAGCAGCTGGATTCAAGAGGTCCCACAACGTCTCCAGCTGTCGACGGTGTCGGCACCCGGATTAGAGCCAACAAGCCTTGGCAGCCGCAAGCCTTGTGTAGAGTGAAGATTGGCAATGGTGCAGACCAGCAAGGTCTGATGGACTTACTCAGCAAGGGTAAGTGAGGGCAGGCCCAGAGCAACCAGGCGAGCCCTTGGAATTGATGTGAAAGTCTTCAGGTGAGTTACTAGCCAACGGGCAAGCAACCGTGAAGATGCCTTGGCAGGAAAAGTTTAACAACAGCCCACGGTCACTTGGGACAGGGTAGGCCGCTGAAATTCGGTACTAGACCTGCTAGGGACTTGGACAACCAGTGGTCCAAAGCACAACTTCGTTGGACGTAGTTTAGGGCTTGCACTCGAAATCAGTGTACGGATCCCTGGTATTGCTGTTCCTCGTCACTCGTGTGGTCCAGATGCCACAGCTTCGCTGGGGACTCAAAATGGCCGTCAAGAGGTCAGGAAATCTACTTTAGGGGATGCAGGGACTTCGGGCTCCGGCGGGAGCGGTAAAGTTTGCAACCATTGTAGAGAGTTTTGGTGCCTGCCAAGCAGGGGAGTCACTCCTTGACTCCAAGGGAGATTCTTCAGTCTTCCAGAGATAGTGGAACGTCGAAGGGCCAGGATTCTTCTTAGTAGAGCGTCGTCCAGGTGTAATCTAAGTTGCATTGGCAAGCTTTGGTATCTTATAGTGAAAAGATGGGAGGGACTAGCTCTATGACCACTCCTCTAGGAGGGTCAGGGTAGTGGGTGGTTACACCCACTTCCCTTTGTCCAGTTTCGTGCCAGAGCAGGGGCAGGTAGCCCCTGAACCGGTTTGAGCTGGCATATGCACAGAGGAGCCTACTGCTCCCCCAGTGCAGGACTTCAAAGCACTCTAAGAGTGCACCCACCCAGCTCCAATACACTAAATCCTGTCTGGGAGGTGGTAACACCTCCCTGTGACAGGAAACCCTTTGTTGGGCTCCCTCCACTGCGAGTTTCGGTCAGCAGCAGGAGGGCAGCCCGGTGTCTGTGCTGGTGGCATCCATTTTGTGATGCCAGGGCTCTAGAAGACTTCTACTGTGTAGTACAGTGGGTACATGTCGTCCCCTCTAGAAGGGTGGGATCCTACTCCCACACCAGTTACTGGTGTGGGGGTAGGATTCCAAGTTGTTTCACACCAAACACGACATGTTTTGATGCAGTCATTCCAAAGTTAGCATTTACCGCGAGGTTATAATGCACTTAAGAGTATATGGTTTAACCGCATCCACAAACAGCAGCAGAGAATAGACTCTGCCAGCTGCAGAGGGGTCCTGCTCAGGCAGAAGCACCCCCTCACATAGTAAACCAAGCACCCTGCCCTTCGGATTGATAGGGCCTACCATAGGGGTGACTGATAGGTTTATATGTGTGTGTATGGTGAGATATAGGAACCTATACCTCAGTGAGGAGTGCTAACACTACCTCACACAGGCTGCAGTAGCAGGCCTGTGGTGTCAGATTGTGAATGCTTCCCAGGGGTGGCATAATACGTGCTGCAGCCCCTGGTAGGCCTGTGAAGTACCAATGCCCTAGGTACCTAAGGTACCATATACTAGGGGCTCATAAGGTACCACAGTATCCAATCACTAGTGCATCTAATATGCACACCAATCATTTAAGGGAGTAAGCAGATAGGCTGGGGTCCTGGATAGCAGGATCCCACCCAGACTAGTCAAAAACCATTCACACACCAGGAAAAAAGTGGGGGCAACCATATAGTCAGATTCCACCTTCCTACACAAGAGTCTCTAGGAGTGCTTCAAAATCACAGCCAATCACGTAACAGTGGTCATCTATAACATTATCCAATCAGGCTCTTCCAGCGTCTGTAATAGTTCTTTCTCCATGTTGAGTCTTCCCTTTTCTTTGCTGCTCACAGCCACAGATAAGTAGTTCTCACTTTACTTCTCTCATTGTTTGAAGGTGATAGCGTTATTTCAACTGTTTTTATCAAAAGTGGGTCAGAAGTTGGTGCAGTACGAGGCGCTGGTATACCTCGGCCACGGGAACGCTTTCTCACTCCTTCATGGGTGCTAATTAGGTGTGGTTCCACGGTGCTGTCCTCCACCCACCAGGTGGCACTGTAGCTCTGGAAGCACTCAGCACCTGCGATGCGCGATTCTGTCATTTTCAACACTGACAGGATTGGAATCACGCGCCAGGTAGCAGCCTTACGCCAGAAGCCTTGGTCTGGAGAGTGATGCCCCTGTTAACAGAGGGGTCTGTACTGAATTACCAACTCGCCTGACATCGCAATCTGATGCCCTTTCAACAGGGTCGGTAATGTGTGACAAACAACGCCTTCTAGGGTCTGTATGCAGATTTGTGACCACGGTGGGTCACATTGGGGGAACACACTTCCAGGCTATTAACCCCATTAATTTTAAGCACCAGGATTGAGTGTTCCCGGGACTGGACCCATAGTGTGAGGCTCTGCCCACGCCAAATCCTTTGTCTGCACCCTCAGTCCTTAACCAGCAGCCCTCTGACTATCCACGCTGCTCTGAGTCTGCCTGCCTTACCCCCTTCAGACATGGAGGGACCACAAGAAACTCCACCCCCACTATCACCATACGCACAGGATGATGAATCACCATCTGATGAGGAGGCAGGGTCCCCCCTCCCAGCGAAGCTCCCACTGCCACAACAGTGTCAGACATGCTGGATTCCGATCAGATCAGCCACCCACGGTCAGATGAGTGGGTTCCCTGTGACAAGGTGGCGCAGTATGTAGCAAACCCCCGCCACAGACCACTGGAAAAATAGGGATGTAGCTGTCTGCAGGCGGAGTGTCCACAGCCCAATTTGGAGGATAAAGCCGCCCTAACACCTGACATAGACCCCAGGAAGGCCACTTTCCTGGCCAAAATCATAAAAGACCCCAAGAAGGGCATAGATGGACCTGGAGAGCTTGCCAGTACAAACTTCTAGACACCATCGGCCCATTGACCAAGATCCTGTACGTGGCAGAGGATGTAAAGTCTTCAGGTTCCATGATCTCCCTGAAGGCCCTTTCATGATGGGTGCAGAGGGCGGTTGTCTTCTTAGGTAACGCCAAGTTTCTATGGAAGGCTGATGCTGCTTGCTGATCAAAGTGGATCCGAAGCTTGGGGACTTTGTCACCTCAAAGGCAGGTGCGGTGGCCCAAGGGGGACTCTTCGGAGAGTCTTTTACAAGGAATTGGGTAAATTTGTAAATATATTCACCTCCATGGACAAGGCCCAGACATCTATAAAGGGGGTGTTTCGATCCTGGGTTTTCCATAGGGCTGGCCGTGGTAGGGGTCACTTGGCTGGCAGGGTTGCACACCAAACCTCTTCCAGATGGCAAGGCTCCATGCGAGGCACTACCAAGACCAAACACAGTTCACAAACATTTACCCTACCAGGGGCCAATGGTCCATAGGCAGATGCTTCAATGGACAACCCAATTCAGCAAATTCCAATGAGTGTTCACCTTTTTTCTATGGTACATGTGGGGGCAGACTGGCGTTTTTCCTCCATGTTCGGAGGAGTAACACAACGGGCATGTGGGTCCTGTAAATGGTACAGGATTTCCATATAGAGTTGTATGGTACCCCCTTTCAGGCCAACGAGCCCCATCTGAACCAATTCTCTTCACAGTAAGCCGCTCTGATAGACAAGGAGGTCTATACTTTGTTGGCCGAAGACCATTCCCCCCAAAGATTTGTAAGCAACCCCTTTACGATGAGGGTCAACGCCCAGTGATCAACCTAAGGGAGGTCAACAGGGTTAGTGTACAGGCATTTCAAAATGGAGGGCATTCACCTCCTGCGAGATGTGCTCCAGCCATCCGATTGGATGGCTCCCCTGGATTTCAAGGACGCCTACCTGTCAGTTTCTATTTTTCCACATCACCGGAGGTTTGTTCAGTTCCTTTGGTGTCAACAGGCATTTGAGTTTTCAAGCCTTCCCTTTGGGCTTTCCTCCACCCCTTCATGTTTTACCAAGGTCCTCAGACCAGTGGTGGAGCACCTTTCGGCACAAGGAATAATCTTCATTATCTATCTGGGAAACATGCTCCTCATTGATCAATGCCCCCATCAGCTGTCAGTCCAATTGCAGACCGTAATAGATCTACTGGAACGTTTGGGATTCATGGTCAACTAGTCGAGGTATCGTCTGGTTCCTTCCCAAAAGGTGATGTTCTTGGGATTCACTTCTCTTAGTTTGCCGTCCCGAAAGATCACAAAAATCAGACAATAGCTTTGTCAAACCCTGGCGAAACCGCAGACTTTGTTACAACAGGTAGCCAGTATGGTGGGGCTCTTGTCCTCCTCGATTCGGCACATCTTTCCGGGTCCCCTACATTACCAAGCCCTGCAACGGCTCTAAGTCGCGTTCAAAGTAGAAAAGGGGCAAGCTACTCACACGGAACCAGGGTACATATTGTATATTAAGAAACAGTGGTCACAGTGGAAATAATACGAAAATAACCCTAGTATTTATAATAATGGTATTTGTTCAGCACAGTGGCAATAATCTAGGAGAAGATGTACAAGCTTAGAAAAAGCACTCAGAAAGCGTAGTAGGTAAAATGCATTATAATTTATATAGAAAAGTCCAGTAAAAGTGTGGGGTGTCCACAGTACTAAGTAGAACCTATATACATAGGTGACAGGTTGTGACACACATGAAGGTTTCAAAAATACAAGAAAGCGAAAAGCGACCATCTAATCAATTTACAATAATCATTCACAGTCTCCTGTGACAATGACTGAGGCTGAATACAATGGTTATCTTAATAGGTGTAACACTCCTATTAAGCAAACTATTGTATTCAGCCTCCATCATTGCATATAGGTTCTACTTTTCACTGGTGACACCGCACACTTTTAATGGACTTTTCTATATAAATTATAATGCATTTTACCTACTGAAATTTTCGAAGTGCTTTTTCTAAGTTTGTACAACTTCTCCTAGATTATTGCCACTGCACTTAACGAATACCATTATTATAAATACTAGGGTTATTTTCGTATTATTTCCACAGGCACTATTGTTTCTTAATATACATACTGCAACGGCTCTGGGCATCAAACCATCGCAGGGGTCTTGCATAGTCTCAGAGGTTTTCCCTCACGGTCGAAGTGCGGGCCGAAATTTCCTGGTGGCTTTCTCACATGGAAGCCTGTAATGGTAAAGCGATCTTTGGCTCGGCCCCAGACCTCGCCATAGAGTTAGACACTAGCAGGTCTGAAAGGGGCACACACTGTGATGGATTCTCTACAGGGGGTTCATGGTACTCACAGGGGCAGACTTTGCCCATAAACTGCCTGGAACTCCTGCCCGGCTCATTCACGGTCCGTGTTGCTCGAGGTGGACAATGTCTCAGCCATCAGATACATCAACCATCTAGGGGACACACGATGAAAGTTCTCTCAGACCTCACAAAAAGTTTATGGCAATACTGCCTAGACCATCAAGTCTTGGTGACAGCGGAGTCCAGGTCAGGTGAATCAGGTGGCAGACTGACACTCCCGCCATTTACGGGACTACAGTCTATGGAAACTCAATCTGGAGGTGTTTGCGGAGTTACAAGAAAGATGGGTTCCATTTTTTTTTGGTGAACCTGTTCACATCTTGACTGGAGCACCAGTTACCAAGGTTCTTCAGCTGGAAGACTGATTCTGCAAGCAACTGCGACAGGCGCCTTTCTGCAGGATTGGACTCCAGAGCAGGGGTATGCATTTCCTTCATTCACAACGATCACTCGGGCCTCAGCCCAGATATGGCGACAGCAAATCTCCTTCACAATCTGGATCAGCTTTCTTACCAGTTGGTGTTGGAGAGCTCCCTACCCCTGATTGCTTGGTGGATTACAGGGGATGCTGGTTGGTCCCAGGCCTTTTGTGACAGACTGAGGATCTCTTATCTAAAGCATGAGCAGGTATTACCAGCGAGAGGTATAAGTCAGCTTGGACCTGATGGACACATTGGTGTCTGTGGAGGGGTGAAGTTCTAGTGGTTGCTGACATAGTTCAGGTGTTACATGTTTTAGGGTTGGCCTGTTGGTCCATTAATGCTTTCCGCTCTGCTATCTCAGCAGGCCACACTCTGGTGGAGGGCACACAGGTAGGGTTACATCCTTTCGTTTGCCGGCTCCTTAGAGGGATTTGATCACCCCTTCCAAAGACACCACTATACTCGGTGCGCTGGAACATCAACCAGGTGCTTAATCTATTCTTGTCCTGGCAACCAAACAGGGTTCTGTCCCATAAGGAGCTTTCAGCCAAACTGACGATGCTGCTATGCCTGGTATCCTGTAGACAGGTTTCGGATGTTTGAGCCCTTGATATACAGGCAGTATTTTTCCCCCCTCTGGAGTATCGTTCACCATTTGTAGGTGGACGAAGTCAATTCCAGGACGATCTTGCACCTGGCTTTTCCAGACTCCCTGAAGTTGTGCATGGTATAGTGTTTTGAAGCTTATGAAGAGATGTCTGAGGAATTCAGATCTCCAAGTGAGAGGCAGCTCCTAATTGCTCTGAAGAAACGACATAAGGCAGTGTCTTCGCCCACCACTGCACGGTGAGTGCGTTGGGTGATGCAAAAAGCAAGCATTGATTTAGGCGCATTCCGCCAGAGGAGCCCCAGCTTCTAAGGCCTTTTCCCCTGGAACAAGACTGGAGGAGATTATGAATGTGGCAGATTGGTTCTCAGATTCTACCTTCAAAAGGTTTTACTTCAAGCCGGTGCTGGAAATGGCTCATTTGGTGGTGAACAAGCTTTGAACCAGCATAATCCCCGCCTGCGGTCCTGACAGTAAATGAAAATTATTCCTAACTATCATGTAGGAAAGTTTCAATTCCATTAAGGACACGGAGGAGAGGATCCCACCCAGCAAGAGGCTTCCCTTCAAGGAACCCACCTTAAGGAGTAAGTCAAATGTCTTCCAGATGAGATATCGGGGTAATGTTGGAAACTTTAAGAAGTCCTGTTAACAACGATCTTCAGATAAGGTTAAGTACTGTGTCTGGACACGAAGAGAAAAACCCATAATGATTCCTTTCTTTGCTCATAGTATTGGATGAGACTAAACAAGATCAGTGAGGATAATGATGATGAGGCTTGGCTCGCGCAACATAAGAGGAAGGATCAAAATGGAGAAAGGACTATTAAAGAATCTGGAGGAGCCTGATTGGATAATGTTGCACTGTTATGTGATTGTTTGAGATTTCAAACCACTCCCGGAGACTCTTGTGACTGGTATTTGTTTCGCTTTTTCCAAGATTAAAAATGTGTTAAAAAAGGCTGCTATAATAATAGCAAAGAGAGTTGTAAGCATGATTCTTGCCTCCATGTCATTAATAGGATTGACATTTTCCTGCATAATAGAATTTATTTTAACTCTGGCGTTGTTTTGTCAGGGTTTTTGCAAAACTTTATCGTTTCGGGAAGCTGCCTGGTTTTCGTCAATCAAAAAAGAAATCACCGACAAAGGCAAAAATAAGTTTTATAACTTAAAAAATACACATTACCATAGTATTCCATGACACTGAAGGGAACTCGTTTGTGTGTTGATATGCTCCTTGTGAAAGGGAATCAGGTTGTAACTTATAATGGAGTCAGCCTATGGCTTAAGTGGGCTAACCCATTGCCCCTTTATGGATTCTCGAGTGGGTTGGAGAAAATGTGGATGACCACAGACAAATGGATGACGTGTGGCTGAAAACCCCTACAAGTAACAATGTCATATACATAATTTCAATAAAATCAAAAGAAAGAAAGAAAAAGAAAAAGGAAGGACAGAAAGAAAGAAAGAAAGAAAGAAGGCATGAAAGAAAGGGAAAGAAAGAAAAAAGAAAGACAGAAGGAAAGAAAGGAAAAAAGAAGGATAGAAAGACAGAAGGAAGGAAAGAAAGAAAGAAAGAAAGAAAGAAAGAAAGAAAGAAAGAAAGAAAGAAAGAAAGAAAGAAAGAAAGAAAGATGTCAAGAAAAGAAAAATGGAAAGACAACAGGAAAGAAAGAAGGAAAGAAAGTAGGAAAGAAAAAGAAGAGGGAAGAAAAGAAACAAATTAAAGGAAATAAACAAAGAAACAAACAAAGAAGGAAGGAAAGAAAGACCTAAATAAAGAAGGTAGGAGAGAAAGAAAGCAAGAAAGAAGGAAAGAATGAAAGAAGGAAAAAGAAAAAATAAGGAAAGAAAGGAGGAAATAAACGTGGAAAAGTCTTACACATGCTGCAAATTAAACACAATGAAAGCTGTTTTTCATCCTGGTCAAAGCTTATTAAAGAATCATTGGTAAAGTTGAGTCCAAAATAAATGTGTTCAGAAGAATTGTCTGCTTATGTATGCACATGTATAATATTGCAGCTTTCGGTTTGTGTACTGCATGCAGAGTAAAAAGAGGGCAACTTAATACAGAACAGTTTCAAATGGACACTGTAAAATACCAGTAGCCAGGTAAACAAAGAACACTCCAAAAGGAATTTACAACAGTAATGGCAGGAGGCAGAAAATAATGAAGCATGGAATGTGGCCTGTGTTCACATCTGGTATAAAGCATCCTGCTTTCAACTAATGCTCTAAAGACAGAACTAATGTAATCCTAAGGTAAAACAAAAACACTGGCACTGAATGTAACTACCTTGTATGTAAAAGTGCTCATTGTGAGGAAGTAAAATGCAGTCACTCAATGTTAAGTTAACCTGTGGCATACCTAGGCTGATCCATTGTCCCATGCTGTATGCTGTGGTGGACGGAAGCAAAATGTGAATGACACAACAGTAGACTAATGGATGAAGAGAGGTGGCTGAAAACCCCTTTAAATAAGTATATTTTACATAAAATATTATGAACATCAAAAGGATTTGGCTAACGCAAGACCTAATGAAGGACCCATCGGCTGTGAATGTGGGGAAATTGTTTACCATGAAACCTTGGTGTGTGGCCCCTTCTAAACCGGCTGCTACTGCCCTTATGTCCCAACACCACAAGACCCTCCTGTCTCTTATTACCTTCCCACTCAACATCACTGCTGGGAATGTAAGGCCTATCTTTCCTAACAGTGGGGACTAATTACATCATGTAGAGCCCTCTGAGGGGGCGTGAGACGTCTCTGGATGCAAAGAACTTAATTTAAAAGTAAAGAACCTCATTGTGCAGACGAGGTGATTCTTTTTCCTAATCACAAGACTGAAATGCTCTCTTGAGGGCCCTTATCTATTTGTTTATTTATTTACGTATTAATAGAAATTACGGTTACCAAAAAGGTGTCCCTGTACTAATCAATGATGCAGCAGATGCAGTGGCATCGGGGGAAATGGGTGTGTTCAATGCACTGCACCCTTACTATGCACATGTTTTCCTATCACAATAGTTGATGGGGAGGCATTTTCCTAGCCTGCAATAGGGCCTCTGTCACCCTTGTTACGCCACTGGGATACAGCACTCGAACCATGACCTCAAAGCGCTTCTCCTCTTGTTATCCCTCATTCTGACAGCCAAGCTCTACTCGTGAGTTTAAGAACCACTTTGAGCTATACCCCTAGATGCAAAGGTAAAGCCAGTACTTAATTTGAGCTGGTTGTTGCAGGTTGAGCCTCAGGTACTTATTTTTGGGAACTGGCTCCTTTTTAGGTCTCGGCTGCGAAGGCTGCGCTTGCGCAGTCTAGCTCCGAGATTTAATGACTTGGAGAAGAGGGGCTTGAACCCGCCCCTCTTCTCCCCTGTTCTCCATTGGCTGGCCTCTTGAATGCTGGCCAGCCATTGGAGAAGAGGTCAGTCATTCTGATTAGGCCCCGTCCTTTTCGGATCGGGGGCGTGTTTTTTGCAAGAAGTCTCATTCTCTCCTCCAGCCAACGGCTGAAGGAGAGAAAAGACAAATACGCCCCCAAATCCGAAAATGCCGCTGCGTTTCTCCGAGGCATTTCTGCTCTGCCTCGGAGAAAGGCGGTGGTGTGCTTGACTTTTGCTCTACCTTGTTAAAGCTTCTGTTGCTGTTTGCTTTTTCCTTTGGGCTCGGGAGGGGGGGACAGAGCAGTTACTATGCCACGCCCCACGCTGCTTCCAGCGGCCCGACCTCCGCTCGTCGCCGTGTTTACAACTGTGACACACGTGACTAGAAACACACGCCTTTACAGCAAACTCATTAGCTGGGATGGGGATCCTATGTCGTCACTAGATTCCCATCATGCCCCGGGCTGTATCGCAGGCGCACTGAGACAAAACTCCAAAGGCTTCGGCGAGTGCAGACAAGCAAGATGGCGGGCTCCCCTGATCCCCTGGAGGAGATGCTCTTCTCCGAGGTGGATGAAAAAGCCGTCAGCGACTACGACTCGGATTTTATGAACGGTAAGATTTGCATGCATTGCAGTGACCTGGAAAAACGACCTTGTGGTTCGAATGCGGCATGTGCCTTTCGGTTTCTGGTGGTAGGTTTGTGACGTATACGTTTTTCTGTGCATTATATAGTTATGTTCCATAGCTAATAAAAAGGTCGCCAGGAGTGTTTTTTTTCTTCTGATTTCGATCTCTTGGGAGCTGCCATGGTGTTTGTCGTTTCTGTTTGGCCCGGGGCTAGTAGAGCTTGTCGTTCGTTTGCTTCTATGGATGTTGGTAGCTAATTGTATGTCCAGTTAATTGTGTGTCTGCCCTGGGCTGAGAAAATAAATTAGATGCTTTTATAGTCGAAGTGAGTATTCATGTGTGCCAGAAAGTTTCATTTGGTAGGTGTGTAAAAATTATTTCACGCAAACGTCCTGTAATTATCACAAAAACGGATTTAGGAACCGTGGCTCACGAGGTGTTCTACATGTGGGTTTTATGTTAAAGCACCTTCTTTCGAGGTGGGGAAACCGTTTTAACATTAACTCGTATGAAAATGGCTCTTGCACTTATCGCCAGCTTATACTAACTACTCGCAAAGTAAAATTGCTAGTTTGCATGAAACTAGGCATGAGCTTAAACATAGTACGGCCATGACACTCTGAACCTGGGTAGGTGGATACAAGGATCTGTGTGAAACATACACTTGGCACACCCCGGAAAACCATGGACTTTAGCTATAACTAAGGACTGTCAACAGACACCTTTTCTAATTTCTCTTGGTGATACCACAGACTTTCAATATCTTCTGCTTTGCTTTCATATTGTTGTTTACCAGTTTCTTTTCTTTTTTAAAAGTTCTGTTCGTATACATACACTCATTTTTTGCCATTGATCGTATAACAATAAAACTGAACAAAAAGCATAACCAGGTACAGCTCCTATGCCATTGCAGTGTCATCAGAGACACACCAGTTTGTCTTTAACATCCCATATGCTTATTTTTAGGTCTGGCAGAGTGGCAGGAGTAGCTGTCTCACCAGCCTCAGCCCTATTCATCCACTGTTCTGGTGTCAGTCACATGTTGTTTCCACTGCATCAGCCCATATTACCGATCAGATGTCTTTCAATGTGAGTGACACCATATTGCCAACTCTTGGGCACCGCAGCCTGACCAGTGCCGTATATTTGCCATTTTTATTGAATCTTGCATATGTTTTCAAAAGTAGAATAATATTTAAAAAAATGCACACTTAGCTTTACCAATGCTTATTGCATTTACCCCAGAGTGTTCGATATACCTGTGCGTTCTATTCCACTGAGTTAGGTTGGCGGTTTAAATTCTCTTTGATTATTAGGTGGTGTTTCAAACTTGTTTTGAGCCTGTATAGCTTTAGAGATGTAATCTATTTTACAAAGAATGATTTTTTATTTTATTAAATTTAATTTTAGCATTGTTTTTCATGGTTCTGCTGGCTTGGATCGTTTTTCTTTCCCCATGGCCCCCATTCAACCTCAACATTCCAGCTGTCCCACTTCTGAAGCAACAGCTTTGTGAACATTGCTTTTTAGGCCTCGCTTGACCATGGTGCTGTTGGTGATTTATGTGATCAGCGGCAAAAGATCTTTAAGAAGCAGTACTGAGCCATTGAGGGCTCAATTTTCTGTGTCTAGCTATGACTGTGGATATGATAGGAACACGTTGTAGGACACAAGCATAGACCTCACAGCAGACCTTATTGTAGGATTTATGTGAGAAAAGAAGCGACCAGATTAAGGGCTAAGAACACAATCACTTTCTGCGGCGCCCATACCTTACCTTATGTCAAGACCGTTCCTCCGTTGCTGCAGTCCAGTGGGCCTGTGTTCTGCCCTGAGAGCTACTGGAGGAGATCCGGCATAGCTTGGTAAGACCATTTTACATGACTACCAGTAACTGTGCAGTACACAGCATTGAATGATGACTGGTGAAGCGGAGTGGAGACTGCAATCTGTACAAGGGAGCTCTGATACTGTGGACACAATGCTAAATATGTATTGGTACAGCTAAGTAGCACAATAAGTGTTTAATATGTAATTTGAGGTTTTTTTAAAGTGTGGGTCATGTCGAGTCTATGTTGGGACGCTGTGCAATTGATAAAGAAGACACGAGTTATGAGCAGTGCTTTATTGGACTATATGCTGTTACACATTTACATGTTCAACTTGGAACAGACATTTTAAGGTTCATATTAATGATACAAGGTGTCAAAGAGACACTCCTTTAATGCAGCACATTAATGCCTTTAATGCTGCCCAACATTACAGTGTATTTATCTGCAGTATAGGCCTGCTGGAGACTTATTTGTAGTGATCAAGTCCACACAGGTAGAAGTGGTTCAGAGAGGTTTAATCAGTATAGTTGTAAGATCACAATTGGGACCAGATGGAGACCCCCACCAGGAGCAGTTTCTTTAAATTTTTAAAAACAAAAACATAAACAAAAATAATGTCATGAGCAATGCCAATAGCTCTAACTTTACCAATGCCGAGACCATTGCATTGTAAATGCTTGTTTTTCTTCCTTAGACTTTCCTCCAGAGCAAGGGAGAGAAAAATGCAAAAGGGACAAAGATGGAGGAAGAAAAAGACCGAAAACAGTGAACAAGGGATCAATCAGAGATGAAAAAGAACCTGCTAGAGTGAGATAAAGTGGCAGGGAGTGTCTGGTGGTGTATTAACGGGGTGTGAGGTGGAATCAAGACTACGCATCCTTGACATTCAACACCACCAACATTCGAAATTGCTACCAGAGGACATCTGAGTCAAACTTTGGGTCGCAGTACTTATTCTTTCACAAATTAAGCAATGGGTAAATCACTGCCCATGAGTTCAGAGAATTTCTCCCTTTACAATACGTCACTCTAAGAGTAAAGCATTATAGCAATGAGCAGCCCCTAGCTACCCCCTAAGTCTACCCTTAAGTCTAAAGAGATCCTCAGAGTAAATCATTCTACCCAGGAGCCGGCCTAGCTAACCCTCTGAGTAAAGCACCCACCTTTGAGTTTAAAGAGACCCTCAGAGTAAAGCCTTCTACCCAGGAGCCGGCCCTAGCTAACCCTCTGAGTAAAGCACTCTACCCCTGGGTTTAAAGAGACCTTCAGACTCAGAGTGAAGCATCCTACCTATGAGCAGCCCCTAGCTGACCATCTAAGTAGAACACTCTACCCTTGAATTTATAGAGAACTTCAGACTCAGACAGAAGGATTCTACCCCTGAGTTGGCCCTATCTAACCCTCTAAATAAAACACTCTACTCTTGAGTTTAAAGAGACTTTTAGACTCAGAGTAAAGCACTCTACCACTGAGCCAGCCCTGGCTAACCCTCTGATTAAAGCAGTCTACCATGCAGCTTAAAGAGACCCTCAGACTCAGAGTAAGCCATTCTACTCATGAACAGCCCCAAGCTTTCCCTCTGAGTAAAACACTCCACCCTGGAGTTTGAAGAGATTCAGACTCATAGTGAAGAATTCTGACCATGAGCTGGCCCTAGCTAACCCTCTAAATAAAATACTCTACCCTTGAATTTAATGAGACCTTCAGACTCAGAGTGAAGCATTCTACCCCTGAGCCGGCACTAGCTAATCTTCTGAGTAAAACACCCTACCCTTAAGTTTAATTGACCCTCAGAGTGGAGCATTCGATCCCTGAGCAGACCCAGTCTAACCCTCTGAGTAAAAAAGTCTACCCCTGAGTTTAAAAAGACCTTCAGCCTCAGAGTAAAGTCAACCCATGAGCTGGGCCTGGGTAACCCTCTAAATAAACCACTCTACCCTTGAATTGAAAGAGACATCCAGACTCAGAGTAAAACATTCAACCACTGAGCGGGCCTTGGCTAGTCCTCTGAGTAAAGCACTCTACCCGTGAGTTTAAATATACTTTCAGAAAAGCATTCTACCACTCAGCCGGCCCTAGCCAACCCTCTGAGTAAAACACTCAAACCCTGAGTTTAAAGTTCAGGCTCCGAGTGAAGCACTCTACCCATGAGCCGGCCCTATCTAACCCTCTAAATAAAACACTCTACCCTTGAATTTAAAGAAACATTCAGACTCTGAGTAAAGCATTCTACCACTGAGCTGGCCCTCTGAGTAAAGCACTCTACCCCTGGGTTTAAAGAGACCTTCAGACTCAGAGTGAAGCATCCTACCCCTGAACTCTAGCTAACCCTCTGAGTAAAGCACTCTAACCCTGGGTTTAAAGAGACCTTCAGACTCAGAGTGAAGCATCCTACCCCTGAACTCTAGCTAACCCTCTGAGTAAAGCACTCTAACCCTGGGTTTAAAGAGACCTTCAGACTCAGAGTGAAGCATCCTACCCCTGAACTCTAGCTAACCCTCTGAGTAAAGCACTCTAACCCTGGGTTTAAAGAGACCTTCAGACTCAGAGTGAAGCATCCTACCCCTGAACTCTAGCTAACCCTCTGAGTAAAGCACTCTAACCCTGGGTTTAAAGAGACCTTCAGACTCAGAGTGAAGCATCCTACCCCTGAACTCTAGCTAACCCTCTGAGTAAAGCAGTCTAACCCTGGGTTTAAAGAGACCTTCAGACTCAGAGTGAAGCATCCTACCCCTGAACTCTAGCTAACCCTCTGAGTAAAGCACTCTAACCCTGGGTTTAAAGAGACCTTCAGACTCAGAGTGAAGCATCCTACCCCTGAACTCTAGCTAACCCTCTGAGTAAAGCACTCTAGCCCAGAGTATAAATACGCCTTCAGACTCTGGGTAAAGCATTCAGCCCATGGGTTTCAAAGAGCGGCCCACAGCAAAACCTGTCTCAGAGGAAATGATTCTGTTTACGATTTCAAGCACACCCTTTCCTCCCTAACCCTCACTTCAGAGAAAAGTATTCTCTATCACCGACTTCAGAAAGACACTTCCCTCACTAACCCTCAAACTCCGAGTGGGGCATTCCATCAATGAATGTAAGCGGGCACTGCCCAACTCCCCACCGAGCTCAAAGTGAAGCATTCTACCCATGAGTTCACGTGTGGATTTCCTGCAGCAGTCTCGAAGCAGTTCCCCTGCCCTGCTACCTGTGAGACTGCGTAAAGCGCCTAGTCCACGAACTCAAAGGGCAGCTCCGCTTCCCACACTGTTTATGGCATTTAGAGGAACGCATTCCACTCATGCACCGAGCGATCAGCTACCTCGCTGTCTCCAAGGCAACTCATGAATCGGAAAACAACGAAATGCCTTCTTTTCGGGGGGAATTTTGTGCTGCGGCATGCTTGCGTCGAGAGTGCACGTCTTCCTTTCCATTGCCGGGGCATGTGGGTGGCTGGGTTACTCTGTATTGCCCACTCGCTGAGCAATCTGAAGATTTGTGAGCACATCTGGAAAGTGACTTCTTAATGCGGTCTTCAGTGCGCCAGGGGTCGCCTTTCTTTCTCATTAGCGTTCTGCCCGGGCCTGTTCTCTTCATGGGGTTGTCTTAGTCACGTTTGCCGCTTCCGAAAGGGAGCGCGTGTTGAACTTTTCTCGTTTCCTAATTGTAGGCGTCTTGGAATGTCCCTTGAAGGCACTGGTGTAAGGACCCTATTGTGACTGGGCAGGAAAAATGGCATGGTAATCCCCGTCGGAAACTGAGGAGGAATTACTTCTTGCTACAATTTTTGGGGAGTAACATGCTGCAATCGATGTTTCTGCACCTATTGTGAGGTGGTTTAGGCCAGAATTTCAAAAGTGTCTTTCACCTGTTTGTGCTAGAGCCCAGGTTTACTAAACCTTTGCGATTTGCACTGCCTTGCGTGGCTTTGTAAAGAAACGTAACCCAACGCAGCGGCTTGTGCTGCGTTACGTTACATTTGGAGGTGGTAGGTGTTCCATGGGTGGAGCATGGGTGTTCCATACAGCCACCAATGGATTTGATACAATTCCAGATTTACAAACACGTATAACACTAGAATTGCATCAAATCGGTCGCCTCTTAGAGGATGGCATAACGAGGAGAATTTTTTTTTTTCCCCACATTATTTCCTCTTGCTATGCCTGACACATACTACATCATGCAGAGAAAGAGGAAAATACCTCTTTGGATTGTGTTTGTGCAGGAAGGTATCCCTTCTTGCACAAATCCAATCCTGCCTATGGTACAAGTGTGCATGCATTGTGCTAGGCAGGACACGGTGTGCCAGCATAATGAGAGAGCAGAAATGCTCCATACCCCGTAAATATGGAGCATTTCTGCTCTCTGCATTTCACGGAACACAGCACAGCAACTTTCCTTGCTGCCCTGTGTTGCGTGAAATATTAGTAAATATGACCCTAAACATTGAGAAGCATATTAACGAAGAGTTCACACAGCGCTGTAAGTGAAGTTGCTGCACTGCACTGCGTAAACAGAAGAGAGCAGAACTGCGCCATGTCTACTTAGAAGTGAAGCAATTCTGCTCTCAACCTGTGCTGGTGCTCAGTGGCTGCCATGTGCCATCTCAGGTATCCTTGCACCATAGTGCAAGGGTGTCTGCATTTTACTTAGCATAGTGTTGAGCGCGAAGGTGTTCATTACTGCACAAAAAAATAGCTGTAAGGCATTTTCCTCTTTGTATGTGTGCTGCAAAATGCAGCATACATGCAAAGGATGAAAAAATGAGGAGAAATTATAAAATATCTCTTCGTTACGTCTGCCTCAAGGAGGCACAGGATTTTGGTGCAAATCCCTGTCTACAATACTTTGTAGATAGGGATTTGCGTCAAAACCCATGGGTGGTTGCATGGGAAAACCTGTAAGGTTCGGGGCCCTAGACCCCCATGTAGTAGAAATGACCACAAAGACACAGTGGTATACTATCGGGAACTGGCCAGGGCGCGTGCACCCGGTCCCTTTCATTAGCAGGGTCACATGACCTTTGACACCTGTGATGGATGGGTGTGGGGTGAGTGTGGAAACCAGCCCTCTTGGAGTGGCTGGTGGAAGCACATTACTTATAAAACACTAGAACGTGACCTGCTGGTCACTACATTCCTCCCAACCTTTATTAAAAATGTGACAACAAGTCCAACCTGTGGGAGAGAAGCAAAATAACAAAACAAACACTCCACTGAGTCCCTTCAGTTTGCTGGCAGGACAGGATAAGTGGACAGGTGCAGCTGGGAGCACCAGGCATCATGGCACGACTCCGTTGTTTTACCCAGACTGCTCTGGGCACGAATGGCAGTGTAAATGAAGTCTGGATTTCTCGCTTGCCAATCCAAGTTGTTACAGTCCACCTGGGCACTGTGGGTCCTGTCCCACCTGGTCTCACTTCATGGAAGTCTATGTACAATGTTCGCTGTGAGGGTGCATTGGAGAAATAGTGAAGTCGGTTGCTGATACGTCTTTAAAGACGTCCTGGCTCCATGGCTAGTAAGCCTCCAAAGACGGGTGACGTATCGGTGACTGTTGACGAGTCTTCCTCAGATGCCGCAGTGCTTCCAGCTGCCTGATGGTGGAGCAACTTCCAGCTTCCTTCTCTCACCAGGATCCCCCTCTCTGTGTACCCCTGCCGTCCTGACTCTGGTGCACCGGCATCTGTTGGATAGTCTTTGGGGTAGCCGTATTCCGACTGAGACCTTCATGCTTCGTTGTACCTACTGGTGAGCTGCTGCAGGCGCATCTCTCGTTTCGGGATTTCTCTCCCACTGGCAATCCCTTGTTCCTGGATTGCCACTAACTAAAGATTTCTGGGCGGCCAGCTTCTCTTGCCAACAAAGATGCCTCATTGAACTCGTGGTGTTTCACAGGCACAGGGCTCCACCCTAGATGTCCAGGGTTTCTAGGGATGTAGTAGATTGCGATAACACTCACAGTTCTTATTCTGTAATTTGTGGTGTGCCAGGTGTCTATTACACACCATTCTCTGCTTCTTCTTTTTCTTTGCGCTCTCGTGCTGTGGCCTTGTGCTTGACTTTTCTTCTCCTCTTCCTCTGATTTAGACTTGTGGCCTTGTGCCACTTCTATTCTTTCATCTTCTTGTTCCTCATGACGTTGTCTGGTGCCATCGTACCTTACTCCTCTTTCTTTTGACCAGGCCTGTCCATGTGACATGCACTTCACGTGGGCCTCCCTGGCCACGTCCTACCCCTAGAACTGAAACTTCTCCTCGTCTACTGATGACACCTCTCAACGTGGCCTTCTGGTTTTTTCACTACCCTTCACATGTCTATCACAGGCCTTCTTTTTGTGGGCCTCTCAAAGGCCTTCTTCTTGCGGACTTTTCACAGGTCTTCCCTCTGTGGACATCTCAGTTCTCCTCTTCATGGACCTCTTATCGGTCTACTCTTCATGGACCTCTCACAGGTCTCTTCTTCATAGACCTCTCACCGGTCTCCACTTCACTTGAGGGTGCACTCCTTGCGCCTCAAGGCTACACTGTTGTAGCGCTCGCTTCTGCCTTCACTCAGGCAGGCTCACCGTGTCAATCACACAGTGTGATGACTCTGCTTCTTCTCCCCGTTGTGGGGCTCTCCTTCGCTCCAGACTCCTGCCCGTGCAGTTAGCTTCTCTGGTGCGGTTTTCAGTGTGCTTCTGACTTTGCGCCCTCCGTCCTTCACTTTGTGTTTGCCTTCTGCTGGCGCCTTGTTCACCCGGTTTGTACTCTTGCAGTGGCGCGCTTTTGCCACAGGGATGCAGTCAGCACTCTCCTCATGAAGTGGTGGTGGTATACGACTGCAGGGGGTGCTCATCGCACCCTTTTTCTCGTGGGCAACCAGTCTATCGCTGTGCTTGCAGAAAGTCCCAGTACTTCCCTTTTCAAAATGCTGGCCAGTCCTCTTGGCCAGACACTGCTGTGGTTTCATGGGTCAATGGCTAGTCTCTTCTCTGCCCACGACCACAGGCAGCACTCCTGGGGTGCTTCTTGTTCTGGGGTGGGACAGCTTAGTTTACTAGGGGTTCGCTGTAGTGGGGGCACATAGTCTCTCACCCTCAACAGTTTATGTCCCTGGGTACTGCTTCTAATTTAACTGTGGCCCAGGCATCTTGCTC
Source organism: Triturus cristatus (assembly GCF_964204655.1). Classification (NCBI taxonomy): domain Eukaryota; kingdom Metazoa; phylum Chordata; class Amphibia; order Caudata; family Salamandridae; genus Triturus; species Triturus cristatus. The sequence continues at coordinate 423,496,024 of NC_140594.1, read as the reverse complement.
CCTGCTGGGAATCATTCCCCTCTGATGTGCTATGCAACTGGTGCAGTAACCACCTGTGGCCACTAGGTTGTCCTGTCTCATCAGTCCTTGAGGTCCCAACTACGTAAGTCCACAGTTGGCTGCCCCTCCTCTCAAGTTTGCAGTCTCAAGCTATTAAGATCCTCTTGTTGTCGGACCTTCCCCCCACAGGGGACTAGGCCGGTGCTGCCAGAACATCCCAGCATGGGCACACCCAGACCTCTCCCTTGCCAGCCGCCTCTCCTTTTTTAGCCAAGTGCGGGGGGCAACCTGAAATGTCTCCTTAATCCTACCAGCCACACTCTTGCTTCACTCGTGGGCGGGGCATCGTTTCTGGAGGCCGCCACTTAATTACACCTGGCGGGAAACCTTCTGCAGTGCAGGGGTACCTCCTCCCCCTCCAAGGTAAGTCTGTCCTCCAACCTGGCCCATGGGTGACACTCACGCCATGCAGGCGTGGCCTCTTCTCCAGCCCTGCACCACCCACCGGCCGGGAAAACAGCCGCTGGCAGCAGACTTTGCAGGGCCTCCTCCATCCGCCAGCAGCTCTGTATTTTTTTCAGGGTTCCGCCCGACATGTGCGGCAGGATGGTGCTCTCCTCACCCGCAGAGACAGGCAACGGCAGACGCACTTCTGCAGATACGGGGGGAAAAGAAAAGGAGGCACTGCTGGTGTGTGTCTTGTTGCCAGTGCGGGAGGGTAATGCTTTCAAGTGCAGTGTTTCTCCTTGCCTCAACGCCACTCTCCTGGCACTAAGAGCCTCACCTCTCAAGGCTGATGTTGGCTGACAGGGTTACTTATGGTAGTCCAGCAGGGACGTTCACCGGGCTTTCATTACCTTCCGGGTCCTGGGGCACCATCTCCTGCAGGCGCTGCCCTCTCTCCTGCAGGCATTCATTCACTGTGTCGGTGGGCAGCGTGCAGGTGCCTCTACCACGGTGACTGCCATGACACCTACGTGGACTTCTCTTCATGTCGCCGGGCTCAGGTCATGACCAGCGATCCACTACTATGTACCAGGGGAACAGAAGGCACGCGGCAGCCACAGTTGTATGACAGAGGCACGCATGGTTGAACCACTCATGCCTCTACCACGCAGCCCAAATCACGAATGCGTCTCAACAAAGCATTTCTTTACCACACATAAATAATAAAATAAATCCAGTATTTATAAAGCGCAAACAGCTACCAGAAGGCATCCCGGCGCAGGGGGCCGTCGGAAAGATTAAGCAAGGTATTACCCAGACTCACATGGTGCTGGGCTGACCTGCTGCCAGTGCCGGGGATCAAACCATGAGCCCCAGATTCCAGCATCAGTTGCCCTGGCCATGGCGCCACACCTCTTCCTGCCGTAATTATGTGGTAAAGGCATGTTTAGTAAAGGGGATGTGTGGTAAAGTTCACGCCCCTTTCCATCAACCCTGAGTACTAAAATCCTGGCCTCTGCCCTATAATCTAATACCCCCATCCCTAAAAACGACCCCACCCCTTAAACTAACCTGAACCCCCTGCCCTAAAAACTGCCCCCTTGCCCTGAAAACTGCCCCTGCGCTGAGCCGTAAAACTTTGACCCCTACTTAAAACTTTCCCAAAACCTCCCCCTTGCCCTAAAAACTGCCCCCATGTCCTTCCTGGAAACTGCCCCTTCCACGCCTCTACCCTGAGCTCTAAAACTGTGCCCCTACCGTAAAACCTACCCCGACCCCACCCCAGCCCTATAATCGTCCCCCTCACTTAAAACCTAGCCCCCCTTTGCCACTCCCACCCTGCGCCCTAAAACTGGCCCCTCCCTTAAAACCTACCCCTCCAGCCCCAGCCCAACTTACAACTTCGCGTTCCCGTTATTCTCACAGGTCCTCTTTTCCGGTTCCTCTATCTGCCAGCCAGAAGCGAGAACGCCGACTGCTTTAACCACGCGTATGCGTGGTTCAGCTATATGCATGGTTAAAGGAAGCAGTGTTCTGTTTGCGATGAAATGGAATGCATGCTTGAAGCCGCCTTGTAAAGTCTGTTTCCTGGCAGCCACAGGTGGGGGCTGGACACTGTCCCCCTTGCCCATGGACATAATACTGGCAGCTGGTGCAGGGGTTCTTCATGTGCTCATCACCATGCAGCATAAATGACCACACAGACACAGTGGTTTACATTCTGGAACTGGTCCAGACCACGTGCGCCCGGCCTCTTTTATTAGCAGGGTCACATAACCTGTGACACCTGTGATGGATGGGTGTGGGGTGAGCGTGGAAATCAGCCCTTTAGGAGTGGCTGGTGGAAGTAAATTACTTATAAAACACTGGAATGTGACCAGTCGGTCAGTACAACACCCATGCACCACCCATGGAATGGCCCCTTGAAGCAAATGAAAGCAATACAGCGCATTGCGCTGCTTAAAGTTACTTTGGGTTACAAACCAATGCAAATCGTGATGTGGATTGGTTTGTAAATCCCAGCAGAAGACTTTGCTTCAGGCTTCGTTAAAAAAGTAACATAAACCTCATGCAAACTCATTGTGAATCTGAGTCTCAGTATTCTCACCTGGACTTATAATTCTCATGGGCCTGATGGAGCAGGTAAAACATATTTTGTGTACCTCCTCTAATTTGCATGAAATTAATTACGTAATCATTCTAAAATTAATTTAAATAACATGTTTGCAGTGAAAATTTACTAATCAACCTTTGCACCTTGATAAACACGAAATACACGGGGACTAAATTTCAAATTGCATGGCAGAATAATTAACTGATTAACTATGGTACGCAAACTAACCTTCAATTGTAGTGAAATAGTCAAATTGCATGATTTATGTTGCTTTGTGATTGTTTGTGCTTTAAAATCATCAAATGGTAAGTATCATTGCTTTCAATGTTGCTACAGCTAGGAAAATACTAAAATATATTGGGATTAGTGTGGGTTTAAACATTAGCATCTTCATTTCTATATTTGGATTACTGTTCTGTCTATTTTTGCTTAAGTTGGCATTCGGGCCTACTAGGCCGCAGTGTACAAGATGGCATGTCCGGATGGCTCTGGAGATCACCAAGTGACATGAACTCCTGACATCGTGTTCCCTACCAAGAACAGGAGTTTAGGGATTTGACTGCAAGCCAATATATTAATATGTGGGAACAGCGGAAAGGACAATACACAACCTGTGAAAAGATTACTTTTTCACCTTGAGGATATACATTTGCTGCTCTCATCTGGGAGTCAAATGAAATGTAACAATTTGCGCCTTCCTTAGGCCAAGTCATCATGGAGAACCAGTTTACACTGGGAAAATTTCAACAAACTACTGATAACCCCGAACTGTCCAATCCGAACATTTGGTCTGCCCTAATGTTTCTATATCTAAAATGAAGTAATGCAACGAAAGGATATATAAAACCCTCTCATCAATCATTAGGGTCGTTCAGAGTCGGAGGAGTTGGAAGGGTTTGTTGCCGCAGCGTTCATTCGGGTTTTCCATTGGGTCGCGGTCGTGGCTGCCTATATCTTTGGGTTATTTCTTGGTGTTTCCTAAATTCTATGCTATCAGTCTGAGTGTGGAATAGGTCCATGCTCCGGATTGATGTTCGGACTTTGCTGAATCCTGAACTTCCTACACTGTATCCTGTATTTTGCATGCCGGTTTTATCTTTTGGTGAGGACTGGACTGTCCGTTCGAGGGAGCCTTCTTTCGAGAGTGCTGATAACTTCTTTGATTTGAACTTTCTTCATCTCCAAATTGGTAATGATCCAATGTATTTTCCTAAATTTATGTCTAAGAATAACTTCTGAATGTTCATAATTTTCTTGAAAAAATTTACTGATATAATAACGAACTTCAGGTAATAAATGACAACTCAGGAGTTTGATTGATGAGATAAACAAGATTTTGAACTAATAAGAAATGAGTTTGTGGTTCTTAAATTAATTACAGAAAATATTAACTGTTTTCTGGGCTTTAATTGTGTCTTAGCTGGTTCTAATTCACCATCAACCAGTCCAAATAATTGGTCCATCGACCAAGTGGTGGAGTGCCTTGATGTTAAGGTCAGGATTCTGAAGATGTAAATGTAAAATGTGTATGTAATGTAAAGCAAATTAATCCTGATAGGTAATAAGGTACCCACATGTCCAGCGCCTTATTCTCCTGTTTGCAGATTCGAATGAATTTGGTTGAATGACAAGTGTGTTGATGTTATGGGCCCCACCAAATGAATGAGTGTATGAATGAGCTATTGTGAATAAGAATCTGTGACATAAGGAGAATATGAAAAATGTTGTCCCTTGCGCTGCATCAGTTTTTCTTGGTAGCAGATTGATGGTTATTATTGTATTGGTTTCATGATTATCGATTTATGTTTAACACTTTATGTTGGGTATTGTTTAAGTTAAGTGTAGTTGGAAAATTTGAAGCTTCCGGGAAGTAGGGAGTGGATTTATGTGGCAAGAGAAGTCACATGGAATTGAACATTGTCTGGTTTCAAGAATTGTGATAACACGGAATGGTGTTATGGTAGGGAAATCTCTGTATGAATGTGTGAGTGGAATAGTAATAGGTTCTCTTGTGAAACTCTGGCCTTAATTCTCAGGAGCATTGTAGTCTCCACATGCGTATTATCCCCAGAGAAACAGGTTTGCCTCTTGCTTGATAGAAGGGTAAGGTAGAGGGAAGTGCTACTTTATCAGCGTAATGGAAAATTCTGTGGTAGGGTAGAGGTAAGCGCTGCCTACTGGAAAGACAGAATTCTTGTGTAAATGAACAAGGCTATCTCTTTGGTTTAGCGAAACAGGCAACGGAGATGTTTTATGTTGTTACTAACAGATTTTGATTAAAGAAAACGCAAGAAAAATTTGCTGATAAAAAATTTGTAAAGGAGGGGTCAGCAAGAGCAGGAGTAATGAGAAAGGCTGATGTCAGAAAGACCGCGCTGGGATCGGTCATCTATAGAAAGACGAAGCTTTCACTGATTGGTGCGTTATTGTGAGACGCACTGGGATTGGAGAATTACCAGAGTGATTTGACGTAGACGTTCCGGATTGGTGCGTTAGTGTGAGTCGCGCTGGGATTGGAGAATTACCAGAGTGACGTAGACGTTCCAGATTGGTGTGTTAGTGTGAGTCGCGTTGGGATTGGTCAGAATACGGAGAAGCCGTAGAGTGGTGATTTGCGAAGCTTAGTTGATTAAAGAACTTTGAAAATAAAAATGATGTACTACGATCCACCTGAGAAGGAGAAAAAATCATGGTTTGCTAAAATCAAAGACCTCTTTAAAAAGGATAAGCCGATTGTAACTAGGGAAGGGCAGATACTTCCTCCACCGAAAACGCCTGCATCTTTTATGGTAGCTAAATATGGTTATCATACGTGTATTTGGTTGGAGAATTGGGCAAAGTATACCAAAGATGATGGGATGTTAGCATTTCCGGAAAATGGTTCATTTAGTCTGGCAGTACTACGAAATTTAAGAGATAGAATGATGAGATTAGAACCAAAACCTAGACCTACTCAATTTGAGGCTTTCACTGAATGGGAAGAAGAGATGTATGAAAGGGAAAGACATCAGAGGGGGATGAGGTATAATTATGTATTTGGTAGACATTGTGGTCAAGAAAGCCATGACGACAGAATGAGAAGATGGCGAAATGCAAGCATGACTGATGGTATGTTTCCTATGAGAAATGTTGGAGAGACAAGTGGCAGAAAATGTATAGAGAAAAGAAATAACACAGGGACAGAAGGTTACAGATATGGAGTGAGTGAATCAGAGGATGAAGTGTTGGAGGACATGTTTTATAAAAAAAAACCTCCATATCAGCAGGATTCTGCGTTGATGACGCCAATTGCACCACCACAGGAGACTGTAACGAATAACATTTTTGAACAAATGCCGAATAATTTTGGGAAAATAATCAGTTTAATGATGCGGAAATGTCACAGACAGTAAGAATTGAAAACAAAAAATCTGCAGAATTAGCTAGAACTACACTGGAATTAACTGAAAAGATTAGAGCATTAACAAAGAATATGGAAGCAGTGACTGTGCCTGTAAGTATAGGACCAGTGATACCTGTTTTTGATAAACAAAAGGATAGTGAGCATTGTTTAACGGTCCCATATAATGGCAGTATGCAAAAGGAGAAAGAAAGGAGTAGTTCAGGAGACAATGAGTGGAAGGTTACTGCAGGAATATCAGGATTAATTACCCCTAACAATGTAACTGTAAATCAAAGTCCAGCAAGTAAAACTCCTGTGGCAACAGAATCAGCAACTGAAATCCCAGAGGGAATGGCAGATAAAATGAGAATAGCGACAACCCCTGTAGGACCAACATCGGAAGAATTAAGTGGTTGGTTAAGGAGTTTACAGAAAAAGGATACAGAACCACAACCATTAGATGTGGAAAAATTAAAAGTGACCTTAGAAAAGTTAATTGTAGGAACAATTCCAACTGAAAAATTAAAAGCCTACCAAGATGAGGAATTAATGTTTTTGTACATAAGCATAACTTGGAGAGCGAGGACTTTGCATGAAAAGTTAGAAGAGACAGCGAGTGAAATGGGAATCGATTTTGAAAAAATAAGGTCATTACAGAAGCCATACAGGGTAGATTTTTCTGAAAAAGATATTGAAAACTTGAATACCTCAGGGAGATTGACCCAAATTAAAGAACTGATTGCATTGTTAAGAAAATAGGGTGATGTGGATCGATGGAAAAGTAGATGGTTTAGAAGAAGAGAGGAAACTACAGACAAGGCCTCTCTAGCTTTCCCAATGAGAGAAAAAGAGCCAGTGGTAGCAGAATGTCCCATGAGAGAATTCCAAGAGGAGGATATGTACATGTTCCATGGACTAGACAGGATACTTTGCCACTTACAAACGATTTCCTGAGGTTGAGAGAAAAACCAGTTGAATGGTATAGACAGGTAGACAGGTTTGTCAAACTTTCAAAAGGTGTTTTGGATAGATCTGAATGGTCTTTTTGATATAATTGTGCCTGCAGATTTATGGGCAGAATGTAAGATTACTATAGATTGGCCGACACAAGAGTATCCTGGGGATCCTAAGACGGGAGCCCCAGATCCGGAAGTAATGAAAAAATATGATCAGGTAATTACTTTTCTGAAAAATAAATTATCTCCGAAAGAAACCGATTGGGTAAAAATTGACAGAACTCACCAGGAGGCTAAAGAATCAGTGCATGCATATTATGAAAGGTTACTGTTGGCTTTTAAACAATACAGTGGAGATGAGAAATTGAGTGAAATGGATTTGAGTAATTTTGTGTACAGATTTGTTTATGGTTTAAGGCCTGAAGATAGTGAAATGATTAAACAACATACAGTAGATTGACAAAACAAAAAGATAGACGAAGTGTTATGACATGCAAAATATTTTACTGATGAAATTGAAGCCAAACAGCGTAAGTTGAAAGAAAAGGCAATGTGGGCACAGGTTAAGGTAGCGGAGCGACAAGAAGCCCAGTTAATCGAACAAGCCAATGGAATAGGGCAAGCAAGACCAAAACCTAATATTGGGAAAGGAAAAGGACAAATCAGCATAGATGAAGCTAAAAAGAAATGGCCATGTCATAATGGCGGATAATTAGGGCATTGGAAATCTGAGTGTAAATTGCCACCGAACGCTAATGGTGATAATTCATCATTAAATCCACAGGTGCAGAATGAGGTGAGTTGCCAACCGACGCGACAGCAGCAGGTTGTTTCCCAACAGTGTCAGGTGCCAAAGCCACCTTTTCCACAAAACATAAATCCTCAAAGATACTGTAATGAGACAGGATTCTACAACGAAGAACAGGTAACAAAGCTACTGCGCGCTGGTGCCATTTCGCAGTATTGACTGCAAGGCGATGAGAGTGAGTCAGAAGAGAGTTATTGACGGTGCCTAGGAGAGGAAGAGAAGTGCGTACTTGGCGCAACTCTAGAGGTAGACCAGACAGGACCCTTTGTGGATGGAAAGGTGAATGAAGTAAAATTTACTTTCCTAGTGGATACTGGTGCTACTCGTTCAACTTCTAGATCAGCTGAAGTGAAAGATCTTCCTCTCTCGGCTGAAACTATCCAAGTAGTTGGAGTTTCAAATAAACAGATAAAAGCTTATCTTACTGATCCAGTAAAGGTTAGAATAGGGAAACTTGCTGATATGCATCGTTTTGTAGTTTGTGACACTAGTCCTGTAAATCTGTTAGGGAGGGACTTGCTTTGTAAAATGAACTGTACCATCTTTTTTACACCTGATGGTATAGCCTTTGAAACTCCAGGCGAGGATGTACTGTATAGAATGACAATGGCAAACCTAGAACCAGAAATTACCGTAGCATTTTGTTGTATTTGATCCAGAAGGATTACCTAAAGAGTTAAAAGACACAGTGAAAACAGAAGTGTGGGATTTCACAGGAGAGGATGTTGGATTAATGAAAAGAGTAGATCCTGTGAAGATAACTGTAAAAGAAGGAGTAAATTACCCGAATATTCCTCAATATAAATTAACATCAGAAATAATTGAGGAGTAACACCTGTAATAGACAGAATGATTGAACAAGGAATTCTGAGAGAGATAATGAGCAGTCCATGTAACTCTCCGATCATGGGTTTGAAAAAGCAGAATGGGACTTTTCGGATAGTACAGGATTTGAGAAAGGTGAATAAAATTGTTCTTCCTTGCTGTCCCATTTTGCCAAACCCTTCAGGAATTCTATATCAGATTCCCCATGATGCAGAATGGTACACAGTCATTGACTTGTGTCATGCTTTCTTTTCTATTCCATTGCACCCTGATAGCCAACAAATCTTTGCGTTCCGGTTTGGCGAGCGTATTCTGGCATGGTGCCGTATCCCTCAAGGGTATTCAGAGAGTCTTCAATATTTAATCAGATCTTAAAGAAGTTACTGGAAGATTTAAAGATGCCTGAAAGTTCAGTGCTCGTTCAATACATCGATTACCTATTGGTGGCATCAAAGACGCGAGAGGCATGTGTGGTTGACACAGTTGCATTGTTAAATCAATTGGCAGATGGAGGACTTAAAGTATCACCATCAAAATTGCAGTTTTGTCAGAAAGAAGTACAATACTTAGGTCATAAGATTGAAAAGGGCTTGAGAAAAGTAACAATGGATAGAATTAAAATCATTAAAGAAATGAGAGCCCCAATGACACAGAGAGAAGTCAGAATGTTCCTTGGAATGGTGGGCAACAGTCGTCAGTGGATCAGAGATTTTTCATTGATTGCAAAACCACTAGTATGACTGACAAAAAGTGATGTGAAAGATCCACTTGAGTTGAATAAGGAAGAGATGAAATCTTTTAAACAATTGAGAGACACCTTGTGTGAGGCACTGGCTCTTGGAATGCCCAATTATGAAAAAGAATTTGAACTTTATTGCAATGAGAGAGATGGATGTGCTCTTTCCGTATTACTGCAGAGACATGGTAGATTGAGACGACCGATTCCTTATTTTTCAGCTGTACTAGATCCAGTAGCTGTGGCATTGCCTGGATGTTTGAAAGCAGTAGCTGCCACCTGTAAAAGTCTGGAACAAAGTGAAGGAATTGTAATGGGATACCCTGTGAGAGTGTTTGTTCCCCATGATGTGGCTATCCTTTTGACAAGAAGTAAAACACAGTTCATGACGCAGAGTCGTCTAACTAAATATAATAATGGGATTTTGGGTGCTACAAATGTGAGTCTTGTAAAATGCATTAATGTGAACCCATTGACATTACTACCTGATGCTGTGAATGCAGAGGTGAAAGATGAAGTTGATCATGATTGTTTGAAAGTGCTTGATTTTTGCACCAAACCGCGTTCAGATATAAAAGATGTGCCTCTGAAAGTGACTATGTGATGTTTGTGGATGGATCGTGCCTAAGAACTGGAGAAGGGATTTTGAGTGCTGCATATGCTGTGTGCACTGTAGCGACTGTGTTGGAAGCATCTTGTTTGAGAGGAGTACGATCTGCTCAAGTTGCTGAGTTATTTGCACTGATTAGAGCATGTAAGTTGGGAAAGAATTTGCGAGTTACTGTGGTTACTGACAGCCAGTATGGGTTTGGAGTGGTGCATGATTTTGGGCAAATTTGGTCCCAAAGAGGTTTCTTGACGTCAAGTGGAACTCCAATTAGAAATGCAGAAATAGTTGGAAAATTACTTGAGGCGATACAGCTGCCTAAACAGATCGCTGTTATAAACTGAACAAGTAATCTTTGGAAAAGAAATCCCGAGTACAAGCACAAGAGAAATTCCCCCCGAAATCGTAGAGATAGAAGGTGAGGAATTAGATACAGAAAGTGAGGGTGAAGTAATTGCGGAAGAACCCCGAGGAGGTGTAGGGACACAACACACACAGGTAGAAAAAGGGACAGATAGTCAGCAGGAAAATTGTGTGGAAGAAACACGAGGAGGGATAGATACAGACAGTGAACCTGAAATCCTGAGGATAAAATCCAAAGAAGGTGAAATCCAGACGGAGACAGAATCAGAAGAAAGTGAAACAGAGAGTAAAGGTGGAAGAATTTTGAGGAAAAGAGCTTGGAAAACAGAGCGAGAAAGGAAAGGATCTAAATTGAAAAGGCCTTTAAAAGAAGATATTTGGCCCAACAAAATCAAGAGGTTGAGATACCGACTAACCATAATAAAGCCTGATAATGCTGAACAAGTGAATGAAGTGTCTAGTCAAGAGAAACAAAAGGACACGGATCAGAAGCACTTGCAAAGCACAAAGAGATTAAAGAAACCAAACCCGAAGTACAAGTCAACGGAATGGACATCTGTGGCACTTCCTGATATACAAGAGGAAGCTGTTAGCCAAGAAAGTCTAAGAGTGGCTGTGCAAGAGGTGGACAAAGGAGGACAAGATTCAGAAATCCTGAGAGTTATCTTGTCTGACACTAGATAAGAAACGGATGATCAGGAAATTCTGAACAAAGACTGTGAACCTGAGGATAAGGACGATTCATACATGGATTAACAGACTAAAGAACTCGGAAAAGACTTGAAAGACCGGACAAGACACATGACCCGAAAAGAACCAAGTAGGCAACTAAAGCCTTAGGTTTAGACAAAGGTAAATCGTTGAAGAAAGAGGCTAAGTCAAAAGACACTGATCATTACCAAAATGGCAAATAATGAAAATAGAAATCCAACATGTGGATTTCTCCGGAGATGGTGTAAAATGTGTTTTTGTTGTACAGGATTATTAATGCTTGTCTGGATTATATTAGCAATAACAATTTCATTTAGAGTAACATTTGAAAATATTGGTGGACACACAATAAATGGAACTAATAATAAAAACGCTGGTGATAGTCATGTCACAAAATTGGTAGATAGAACAGAATTGCACAAAGATAAGTCCATAAATAATTTTCCTAACAATGTTTTTTCAAAATTGTTGTACGAATATGTAAAAACAATGGATGTTAGAGACTGCTATGTATGCATGCAGTTACCTGCATCTGTATCAGAAGGTGTCACTTATCATCACCTTCCTTTGACATATGGTATTGTTGCAGGGATTCTGCTCATGCACAGAACTATGCGCAGGAAACCAGGACCTCAGTGAATTGTGGTGTACCAAAAACTCACCTCAGTACCCAGAAACCCAATCCGACTAGCATCAATGTCCCATTCGTTATCCGTATCCTCTCGGAGCTCCCAATGTATAGACAACCCAGAACAAGCGACTTAGAGTACTCTCAGGAATGGTGGGAATCAAAAATACCTGTTTGTTATTATTCTCATATCAATCCACAACAAGAGTAATCAGAGACACGGTAAAGTTTAAAATGTTTATTTTATAAACTACGTGTCCTAAGATGCAGTACTTTGGCTAACATAAGCAGACAAATGATTAACATTAAAACCATCAGAATTGTTATAATAACATAGAAAATGAAGGGAGAAATCATATTACAAATAATAGGGGAATACAACAACCCTCCCTTCATTAGTGAGCTAGTATTATTATACTAATAGAAGGTCCCTAGGCTTGAATGGGGAACCCGATACCGTAAAGATCAGCTTAGGTTAATTACATCACAGGATCAGCTTTGCTCTGCGCCTGGAAAAGTTTTTCTCCAGAATGTGTGTCTAATGCATGCAAACTGCAATATTAAAGGCTCTTGACTTTCAGATATTTGCAGCTGTGTGCGTGTTATGGCTACAGCGTGGGCCGATCAACCTGAACTCAAAAACATACATTGTTTGGTGGCTCAGACTGTTTCTGCACACAATGTTCAGACCAAGGTCGCAGTGCACGTCTAGGGATGTGAACAACAGACAGTTCTCATGTGTAAAAAGGCAAGCAAGCAGTTTTCAAATAATAACATGTACCTGCAGTGTCGTGCAAAAGCAGCAGAAGTGGCAAGATGGTGTTTCTAACGTATATGGCGCTTATGCTAACATAGCAATGTATGTATCTAAAACGCTGCCTTCACTACAGTATAACTTTATATGGGTGTGGCGGGGTTACAATAATGGGTCTGAGGCCAGGTCTGCTGATATTGTGTTTTATTTTTCCCAAAACACGTCTATACCGAGTGGACGGTTTAAGTGTGGCAACGGTGGATGGGTCCGTCTTTCCGCGGCTTCTTTGGTACCTGCTCTCCGGGTGGGGACTGGCTGGTAGGGCGGTCCTCCCCTTCCAAGGCGTGTAGGGAAAAGGAAAGAAGAATACTGTCAGGACTATGTCCTCTCTTTTTGGCAATTAAGTCAGGGACCGAGGAGTGAAAGGACACCACACACTCAAGTGCTCTTTAAACTAAAACGGTTCACTGTGTCTCATAGAGCGGTGTGCTAGGTGCACAAAAATCGTGAAGCAAACAAAAAAAAAATAAAGCCGCAGGATCCAGGCAGGGTCCGCGGGCATTTGGTCTAGGAGTTGGGAACTTCCTTCCTCCCCACCCACCCCGAGACCCGGTTTCATACCTGCGAAAGCCACGCTCCAGGAATCGTGGGGACGTTGGCCTCCTGGCACGGCTCCGGTTCCCTGGGGTCTCGTACCGGGTCTTGCTTCTCGGTCTTCGGTTCTTCCAACCCCCGCAAGGCTCGCTTCCGTCTTCTCCAGGCTGGTGTCGATGCACACCAACTTCCGTGTTTCGTTCGTTCTTATTGCCGGAAAGGCGCTGACGTTGGGAGGTGGCGTGGCTTCATCTTCCTCATAGCCCCAGTTAAAGGAACCGGCGTCCTCTTTTTCATTTGACTGTGTCCAAGGGGAAGGCGCGTGTGATCTCCAATCGTCCTGCTGCAGGGAGACAAGAGGGGGAGAGAGACGCTCTGGAGTCTACAAGTTTGTATACAGTTCAGATCTCTCATGGTCCGCTCCCACCCCGTCACAATGGGATAACTTGTAGTGTTTTAGCCAGTTTGTTTTATAAAACAGGAACATTGGAATACTATTACACTGATATAGATAATATTTTCTCACAGATTCCTGTAGTTCCTGAACTAAACAAGGTGATTTCTGGTAAAACACTAGGTGAATTTTTCCTGGAAACAAGAGAATTAACTTTAGAAGAAGTGTTTAAGAATACCCTTACTTGTAGTTTAAGAAAAGAAGAGAAAACTTTCCTGAACATGGTAGAGGAGAGGAGAGTTAAAATGCAAAAGAAGGAGTCTGGGGAAAAGATGGAAACAGCATTTTGGGATGTTGGGAAGGAAAATCCTTTAAAGGGAGAAACAAACCCAGCAATGGCTTTAGATTGGTCCCAGAAAGGGAAGTTATGCATAAGTAGAGATAATACCGTATATGATAATTATTTTGTAGGTGCAAGTGAATGCCATGACTTATACAAAATCATGAGAGGATGGGGATTTAAAGGAGAAAAAGATCCAGTATTCCCTGGAATATATTACATCTGTGGGAACAGAGTTTATTATAGGTTGCCGTACCATTGGTATAGGACTTGTTATGTAGGCCTGGTCTTTCCAAAAATATTTCATGTGGAAAGGGGAGATGACGGATTGCACGAAATAGGTAGACAGCTAACACGTAGAAGAAGGGAGTGTTGGTCAGAAATTATTGGGAATATCTTTGGAGCAGTGATTCCAGCAGTTGGAATATCTCTGAATGCACACAAAATTAGGAAATTGTCTACAGTTGTGGATCGTTTATCAACAAGCACAGCTGGAGGGTTCTTAATGGTAAATACCGAAATGGTTGCCATAAGAGCTATGGTAATGCAAAATCGACTTGCCCGTGACATATTATTGGCAAAAGAGGGAGGAGTCTGTGGAATGCTGAAAGAACAACATTGCTGTACTTATATTCCTGACGAAAGTCAGAACCTAAAGAAATATATTAATAATATAACTGAATTGCATGAGAAATTGTTCCAATGGAGGTTGAAGCTGTATGGCAGAAGCTTGGTAAGGGTTTTTCCACTATTAAGAATCTATTAACATAACTAGGTAGCTCCTTTGTGGGAAACATACTGATACCTGTGACCTTTGTGATTATTTTAGTGTCAATATTAAGATTAGGATGTGTGTGCATGTCAAGAAGAAAATTACAAAATAAGATAAAAAGAGAAAACAAGAAAAAGAAAAAGAAGGAAATAAGAGAAAGAGAGATAGAAGAAATAGAATTAGAAGAGTTGCAAGATAATGTGTACAAGAAAACAATATGGAGAACACTATGATTTAAACTAACAAACGCAAGTGGAACTAAATAAAACCCTTTCCGTAGTTAAATTTAGTGAAATTAGTGAGTAGTGATGATGTTTAAAATCACCAAAGGGGGGATTGATGGAGCAGGTAAAACACATTTTGTATACCTCCTCTAATTTGCCTGAAATTAATTACGTAATCATTCTAAAATAAATTTAAATAACATGTTTGCAGTGATAATTTACTAATCAACCTTTGCACCTTGATGAACACAAAATACACGTGGGACTAAATTGCAAATTGCATGGCAGAATAATTAACTGATTAACTGTGGTACGCACACCAACCTTAGATTGTAGTGAAATAGTAAACTTGCATGGTTTATGTTGCTTTGTAATTGCTTGTGCTTTAAAATCATCAAATGGTAAGTATCATTGCTTTAAATGTTGCTACAGCTAGGAAAATACTAAAATATATCGGGATTAGTGTGGGTTAAACATTAGCATCTTCATGTCTATATTTTAATTACTGTTATGTCTTTTTTTGCTTAAATTGGCATTCGGGCCTACTAGGCCTCAGTACCCCAGATTGCGTTCTCTGAAGCAGATGCCACCATGTGAGCGCGATGATTTCTGTGCATGCCCAGATGGCTCTGGAGATCACCAAGTGACATGAACTCCTGACATCGTGTTCCCTATCAAGGACAGGAGTTTAGGGATTTGACTGCAAGCCAATAGATGACTATGTGGGAACAGGGGAAAGGACAATACACAACCTGTGAAAAGATGACTTTTCACCTTGAGGAGATACATTCACTGCTCTGGCCTGGGAGTCAAATGAAATTTAACAATTTGTGCCTTCCTATGCCAAGTCATCATGGGGAACCATTTTACACTGGGAAAATTTCAACAAACTACTGATAACCCCGAACTGTCCAATCAGAACATTTGGTCTGCCCTAATGTTTCTATATCTAAAATGAAGTAATGCAACAAAAGGATATATAAAACCCTCTCATCAATCATTAGGGTCGGTCAGAGTCGGAGGAGTTGGAAGGGTTGGTTGCCGCAGCGTTCGTTCAGGTTTTCCATTGGGTCGCGGTCATGGCTTCCTATATCTTTGGGTTATTTCTTGGTGTTTCCTAAATTCTATGCAATCAGTCTGAGTGTGGAATTGGTCTATGCTCCGGATTGATGTTCAGACTTTGCTGAAATCCTGAACTTCCTATGCTGTATCCTGTATTTTGCATGCCGGTTTTATCCTTTGGTGAGGACTGGACTGTCCGTTCGAGGGAGCCTTCTTTCGAGAGTGCTGATAACTCCCTGTTTGATTTGAACTTTCTTCATCTCCAAATTGGTAATGATCCAATGTATTTTCCTAAATGTATGTCTAAGAGTAACTTCTGAATGTTCATAATTTTCTTGAATAAATTTACTGATATAATAACGAACTTCAGGTAATAAATGACAACTTAAGAGTTTAATTGATGAGATAAACAAGATTTTGAACTAATAAGAAATGAGTTTGTGGTTCTTAAATTAATTACAGAAAATATCAAATGTTTCCTGGGCTTTAATTGTGTCTTAGCTGGTTCTAATTCACCATCAACCAGTCCAACTAATTGGTCCATCGACCAAGTGGTGGAGTGCCTTGATGTTAAGGTCAGGATTCTGAAGATGTATATGTAAAATGTGTATATAATGTAATGCAAATTAATCCTGATAGGTAATAAGGTACCCACATGTCCAGCGCCTTATTATCCTGTGTGCAGATTCTAATGAATTTGGTTGAATAACGAGTGTGTTGGTGTTATGGGCCCCACCAAATGAATGAGTGTATGAATGAGCTATTGTGAATAAGAATCTGCGACATAAGGAGAATATGAAAATGTTGTCCCTTGCGCTGCATCAGGCCAAAACCTAAGGTTGGCCCCAGCAGAGACCGGCACTTTCAGTTTGGTATCTCTTCCGGGTCTTAGCTACATTTCGAGCAGCAGGTGCAGTAGCACCTGGGCCCAGGTCACTAAGGGCCACAGCAGGCCAGTTTGTGTGTATTTTAATACCCAATTGGGGCATTGGGGACCATTTCCATGGCTTTTATTGCAGCCAGTGGCACCATGCTACTCCACTCACCATCTGTCTTGCTTTCTAGTGCCTCATTTGCTGTCCCAGTGCATTCCTCCTCCACAACTGGGCTCTTCTCGACACACTTGGCTCACTGTATCCAAGCGGTCGAAAGAGCAGCGTAGGCCCGGTGTGCGTAGATTGAAAATGAGGCAAAGGTCATCATTGTGCCACTGCCCCCAGAAACCATTCCACAGAGCACTGGAAGATTGTGACGTGCAAAGCCAGCCCATGCCATTTCACTCTCTCGCATCAAAAGTCTGTGCTGTCACATGCACATTTTTTACTCCCCCTGAAAAAACACGCCTCCAGAAAACAGCTCCATTCTTTCTTACTAAACTGAGGAGATAGTCTGGTGAAATGTAGATTTGTCATTTTTCTCTGCAACACTGCCCTCCAATGGCGATGTTTCTTTCGGTCCACGTTGAACCCGTTTGCACCACCCATGTATGTTTGATGACCAGGGACCTACATGGACATGCAGGGTCGGACTGGCCTATAGGGCAATCAGGCAGTGCCTGTTGGGCTGGCCTGACAGATCAGTGTGTGGGCTGTATTTTTTAGCAGTTTGTGGGCTGGTTTATGGCCAGGTGGGCTGGTTTTTACTGTTGATTTCCATGACATTAGAACAAACATTGTGCAGCAAACACAAATGCATGTAGTCTCCCATAGCTTGGAAAAATACCTATCCAGCGTGTCTTTGCAAGTTCAAAAGTGGCCTGATTTGCAGATGAGGGTCACTTTTTTAGCTATCTGGTTCGCTAATAGGACAGCTTTAATGTTGGTACCAGGGCTTATTTTATGTCTCAGTCCAATGCTGTGGACATGCTGCTACCACGTAAATTGTTTTCTATTCAAGTACATATATTTAAATGAGTACCAGATGCTATTACACAAGGTCAGGTTAATTTTGTATTTATTTTAGGCACGGTGATTAAGTGATTTGCCCAGAATCACAAAAAATTGAGGACACGCACCTGATTACCCAGTTCCAAAGCCTACAGCTCTGGCCTTTAATCCACCTCTCCAACCCAGCTAATTTTGAGTGGCCTGGTGTTCCCACACCCAAAATGACTCTGTGCAGCAATAAAAGACCCAATTTTACCAGATGTGAAAAAAAAACATTTAGTAAACCCACCAGGGCTATGAGGAAGAGCCTTGCCCTCATCTAGCCTCTTCCAAAGCATTGGGAGGAGCATGAAGCCCCCCCTTCCCCAATGCCTTGAGACCCTCACGGGTGAGTAGCAGCCTTACAATTCCCCTGATTGATTGATTGATGAAGCACTCCACCTCTCCTGTGGACCCTGCCCCTGACACACTCCCAAAGCATCGTCCACATCTCACCACAGCAAACAGCAGGATCAAAAATTCCGGCCCGCAATGGG
The DNA here is from genome assembly GCF_964204655.1 of Triturus cristatus. Lineage (NCBI taxonomy): Eukaryota > Metazoa > Chordata > Amphibia > Caudata > Salamandridae > Triturus > Triturus cristatus. The sequence continues at coordinate 423,477,886 of NC_140594.1, read as the reverse complement.
GGCCTATATATCAGCATCCTCCCATCTTGTGGGCACCATAATGATGATGTTGATAATGATGATGAGGGATGATGATAATGATTATTTTTATTATTATTAACATGCTGTTTCACCAATGGAAACCCTGGCTTCGGCCTTCCACCGTGGCCAGTTTCTATTTAATTTACCATCTCTTAGTGCGTTCACTTATGTGCCCAGTTGATAACATCCTTTCAATTCCCAAACACATACAGTACATAAGAAAGACCCAAATCTGTTAGCATTCATAGTTGGTTATAGCTTTCCTTACTTCAAATCCAAATACCAGGCATATTAAAATGTACACATCATTTTGTTTTCAGAATTCTATATGACATAACATTGTTATAAACTGCCCGATTTATTTTTACATCCCCTTAGGCAGACTCAGAGAGCCAACAGAAGTCTGCGTTGTCGCATGTAGAATTCATTAAACAGTATATCATTATGCACCATATCAGAATTACTTATTGACATGTGAATGCAGCCAGGGTACTCCAAGGCACTATTCTTGCTCGGGGCACCTGTGACTGACCCAGCCACACCTCAATGAACTTCCCATCCATGGGTCACCCTGGGGTAGGACAAGAAGGTCTGGTCTGCCAGCTGGTCAGTCCCCCCTCCAGCCAGCGACACACCCAGGGCCGGACTGGCAGTAGCGGGGACCGGGCATTTTCCCTGTGGGCCGTCAGGGTAGGGGTCCGGTTTTGGGCCCTGGGGGCCTATTTTGTTACAGGGACGTTTTTGCAGCATAGCTGCAGTATCGGCCGCTGTAATGAAATCGGCCGTAACTGGCCGTGGCAAACAGCTTGGCCGCTCCCCCAACCCTCCGGGGGTTGGGGGGCAAGCACTTTGCCAGAGCCGGTTTTGGTTCCCAGTCCAGCCCTGCCCACACCGACCAAAGCTTCATAGTGAGAGCAGACAGGGAACATCAAGGCACCACCCCTGCTGGGGTCCTTATGACTCCACCCAGCCACACCCAATGAACTGTCCATCTGTGAGCAAGCTGGGGCACACACTAATTGTAACTCAGAAAAGTTTGTCTGTGTGATTGAGTGCCCCTGCAAGCGTAGGTACGAGGAATGACTACATGAAAAATAAAGATTAGAATCGGGAAACACTTTCGTTTTCTCTTTCTTCTCTCTCACTCTTGCCTTTTCTCTCCTCATTTTTTTCTTATAAAATGTTAAAATGCATTGGTTTTCTTTTCTTTTGTAATATCTATCTTTTAATTCAAGAATTGGGGTTTCAAGTTTAAATGAGTATAGTTTCGTATTTCTTAAATTGTTTGTTATATCTTTCATATCCTAATATTGCTTGGATTATTTATATTAGATTTCATCTAATGTATTGGCTTTTGGATTCCCTTTAATAAGCATCCTTAAATTGAAAAGAATCGGGGAACACCGAAGTACCATCCATTTTAAAAAGACATCAACTAGACTGACAGCACACTCCACTGAAAAACAACATATAGATTGGGAGATACCTTGCACCATAATTGAAAAGGTGACATTCAGTCATAAAATAACTAGGACACTCAGAGAAAAAACAATGTTGGATATATAGACTAGAAACCCACAAAGTAGGACCTTAATGAAGAGATTCTGTGGGATCAGTTGAATTCTTTACTTTGAATTTTCGAATACTACAAGGACTGCAATTACACCAGAGAAGGCTCTTGAAACATAGGTTAATTTCATGCATAAATACCCATTTATCTTGCACTTATGTCTGGCTTTCCCTTGGGTATATAACCAACGCTGTCTTAGGAAAATCATACCCAAACTTCACAAAAGGCCTTACTTTTGGATGTACATATATTAATAGTTATTTTGTATTTATAATCTACACCGTCTATTTGCTTACCAGACATTTATTGTGAAGGCGTAGAGACATGTGGGCTTGACAATTTGATAGCTAAACAGCAATTGAGTTGCCAGGAGTCTCTTAACTTTGTTTGTCACCAGAATATGGACATAGGGCTAGATGTATGAAATCACATGTTTGGGATTTCCTAATAGCGAATTATAGCGATTCATTATTAGGAAATCGCAAACTGCGATGTACAACAATGTGTCTGACACTGATAGCGATACGCAGTGGGTCACAAATGGACCTGCCTCATCAATATTCATGAGACAGGTCGCAATTCGTGGCCCATTGTGAATGGTTACAATCACAGGGATAGTGGCCTGCTGTGGTCAGAAGACCACCACGTCTGTGATTGTTTTTTAAATAAAGCAATATTTTGTTTCTTTCCAAAATAAAAATGAAACGCTGCCTTTTCATTTATTAAGAGTAGGCAGTGTTCCCAGGGACCACTGCCTGCTCTTAAAAAATGTTGGCGCCCACATTCACAAAGGGGAATTTGGTGGTATCTGTGAATGTTTTGCAACCGCATTCCCGGTCGCAAAACATTTATACATGCCAGTGCTATTTGATATTATAAAGGGATGCCCTAAACACGCCCCTTCCTAATACCGAATCACAAAATGTGATTCTGTAACAAGTTACAGAGCCGCATTTTACCTTCTGTACATGGCCGACAGACAGCGGGGGATCTGGAATTGGCCACGTTATCTAGCAAGTTGATATGTCCTGTTGCACAATCGGAAGAGCACGAGGGAGGCAGGTAGGAAGCTGGCTCTGTATATACTATACCAAAGTAAGGTATAGTGTGCACAGACTCCACTGGATCCCAATAGGTTTACAGAGGTAAAAGTAGGTATGACCTTACTCTCTATTTGTGTTAGTGTGGGCGAGCAGTAAGGTTTATCAGAGGGTAGTGTCAAGCATTTATTGTACACACTCAGGCAAGAAATGATGGCACACATTCAAAGACTGAACGCAGACCAATTGTTTGTCAAAAAAATATTTATTTCGTTTTATATTATTTTTAGAACCAAGCAGGACAGATAAGTAAAGTTGTATTTTTCAAGGTTGATAAGAATATGCAAGCTGGATGAAATTGGCTTTGTTACAGGTTTTAAAACGTTCAAAGACAGTTGACATTATGTTGTAATTACTTTGTGAATACTTTGAGATTACTTTTGGATTACCTCTTCTCCTCAGTGTGGTATGCCTAAATATCACACTAGGACATTTCCTTGACAGAGGTTAGTATACCACTTTTTCATTAAAATGCAGTTGCTTGGGTTTTCATACAAACACAACTCAACGCTTCGAACTTTTTCAGAGGAAAAACGGTCAATGCAATCCTATAGGAAAATGTGGTTATCGGTTTGCAGGTAAGCAATCGGTTTTAAGAGTTGAGTTTCTGGGGTTAGAACAAGGGTTCCCCCATGGTCAAGGATGCACTCCAAGAACAACCTCAGCGGCAGTAGGGCAACCGGGTGCAGAGTGCTGAGGCCCAATGGTAGCCAATGGGGCTAGGGGCATACGGTTGGTGGCTGCTCTCGAGCAAGCCACTGGGTTGCGGGAGCAAAGCCCCTAGGGTTAAGCTCATGGCAAAGGGGGATCCGAGTTAACACACAAGGTGTACCGGCAGCCGGGTGCAGAGTGCTGAGCTGGCGTTGGGTGCCCTGTTTTTTTCAACGGGAGATCTCTGTTCAGAACAAAGACTGCAGGCTTGGGCAGGGAGGCTTCCTGGAGGTGACCACAGGCAACCACAGGCTGGAGAGGTAATTTGGGATGTAGGAGGATGCCTGGACACTGTTAGTTGTGCCACCCAAGGCCATGGGGCATCAGGTGCAGGGGTGTCTTTAGGCGTTGGGTGGTTCTTACCAGCACCGATCGCGGTCGGGGGGACCCTTCAGGTAGAGGCTGCAGGTGACATCGGGAGGCTTGAGGTAGGTCAGGGATCACCAGATCCCAGGTCAGGTTCGCTGGGTAGACCTCCTCATCAATATCCGCAGTTCAACATATGCATCGTACATTCGCCATCTTCATGTGGAACGATATTTTAATGTATGATGTCATCCATCCATTCACCCACCTATGTCCCTGTTGTACTTAATCATTGAGCAGAATATCCTTTGTCATTGTACCTAATGCTCTGAGAATTTACAGCAATGTGAGCACAATAATAACACCTTTATCGCAGTTGACAATATATAGGAGACAATTCTGTTGATGGTGTACTGTGATGTAAACACATACCGGTTGTGTGACAGAAGCAAGCCTGCGATTATGAAGCATGTCAGTTCAACGCAATCTTAACCACGCAAGTCTTATCCATGCATATGCCTTCAACATGCATGCCTTTACAACAAAATATGTATTGTTAAGGCATTTATGGCAAAGACTTATGCATGGTAAAAACGTACCAGGTAAGTGTAACCCCAGAATAAATATATATATATATATATATATATATATATTCACTGAAAAAACCATAGGTTTCAGGGGCGTTATAGTTAGCTGGACATTTCCCTCATACAAAACCCTAGAAATTCCCCTGTTATAGTTAGTTCAGCTAACTATAACTCGCGCCCCCGCAAGGCACTGCTGATGACGTCACATATTACATCACTCCTGACATGGTCAGTGACATCACTGATGACATCACTGATGACATTTGAAATGACATCACTGATGACATCACTGATGACGTCATCCAGTGAGTGTGTGTTTCTGTAACTTTTAAATATGTTTAATATATATATAGGGAAAAACCTATGGAAGAATGAGTGGGTGTATAAGTGTGTGAATGGATGATTTAGTAGGTGCGTGACTGACTGTATAAGTGAGTCATTAAACGTATCTTACTGCAGACTAGTGACTAAACTGTGTGAATGTTTGTATCTGTCTGTCTGTTGGTGTATAAGCGGCTGCACGGTTTTGTGAATAGCTATATGAGTGTCTCTATGGGTTATTGATTGGTTGTCTGAGTATCTGTTTGGGTGCCTGAGTGTTTGTGTGGGTGGGGTGGGTGTGACTGTGCATACATGTGTGAGTGGGTGATTCTATGGGTGCATGGTTTTAAGAGTGCATCTGTGATGGACTGTATGGTTGGGTGAGTGTATGTATGGGTGTGTTAGTGATTGAATGTATATCTCAGTGGTACATGTGTGAGTAACTACAAATGTGAAAGGCAGTATATATGTGTGTAAGAGTATATAAGTGGGTATATGTGAGAGTGTGTGATTGTGAGAATGGCTGTATGGACGAGTGTGTGCTTGTATCAGTGATTGTAGAAGAGCGTAAGAATGTGGTACTATTTTTATGAGTAAGTGAACTTGTGTGTGTATAACTGCATAGGTGAGTAAATGGGAGTGTGATTAATTATTTGCATGACTGACTAGGTGTGAGAGTACCTCTATGGATGATTGGTGGTGTGTGAGTGTCTATGTAGGTGTATAAATGCATATGATAGTCCTGTACTGAGTGACTGTAAGTATGAGTGACTGTACAGGTGAGTGAGTGGATGTGTGTGTAGATCTAAGAGTCAATAAGTGGGTATGTAGTTATTGGTTTTGGAGTTTCTATGGTTTTGAGAATGGACGTCTGAAATTTTGATTGAGTATATCAAAGGGTGTGAGAAGATGCACTAATTTATCACATGGATGACGTCATCGGTGATGTCATCAGTGATGTCATTTCAGATGTCATCAGTGATGTCATCAGTGATGTCACTGACCATGTCATGAGTGATGTAATATGTGACGTCATCAGCAGTGCATTGCGGGGGCGTGAGTTATAGTTAGCTGAACTAACTATAACAGGGGAATTTCTAGGGTTTTGTATGAGGGAAATGTCCAGCTAGCTATAACGCCCCTGAAACCTATGTTTTTTTCAGTGAATTTCTAAGGTTTTTTAAATGCCAATTCCCAACTATAACGCCCCTGAAACCTATGGTTTTTTCAGTGAATTTCAAAGGTTTTTTAAATGCTAATTCCTAACTATATCAGGCCATAAACCTATGTTTTTTTCAGTGAATTTCAAAGGTTTTCTAAATGACAATTTTGAATGTATTAATTGTTATACTGATTTTTTTTATACTGATTTACTACATTTTTTAAGCTATTTATTTTTAGATATATATTTTTTAATTATATTATAATTACATTATACATTACAATACAAAATATACTTTCTCAGAATGAATTAATTTAGTTTAAATACTTGGCAAATAGGCAACAGACTTTTAAGTACAGTAGTTACAGTTTTTGCAATGGGCAACACAATTTCAAACACAAAGCAACATTGAGCTCAATGTGAATTTCTAGTTAAATGCAATTAGTTACTTTATGGATTACTTTTCTAACCACAAGACTGGATCCTAGATTCAGTCCTTGGACATCTCCTGTAAACAGTTCAGTAAAAGCGCTTTGGTTACAGTAGTGATTTTTAAGGAATATTATTGTATTTTAAAAGTTGACACTTAGAAACTTTTTCCCATAGAATCACCAATGTTATCCTAGGGCAGAAAATTCACTTAGCAGGTAAGTAGTGTTATCGTCACTTTTTCTTACTCAGTGGTGGATCCTGGATCCAGCACTGGCCAACCTTCTGTACACAGTTGAAAGAATGTGTTTAAGTCATACAGACGATTTTTTAGGAATATTTTTAGTTTGTGAAAATAGACACTTCGAAACTTTTCTGGTGAAAACCACACAATGGATTACTATGGAAGGAAATACAAGTTACTGGTAAGAACGTTTAGAATTACTTTTCAGGGTCAGTGCTGAGCTAAATGATGCAGCCCTGGGTTCTCTCCTGATAACAGGTGAGTAAATCGGAATTCGTAGTACGGCTGATTTTAGAGGAATATTTGTTCGTTTCAAAAATGGACACTGAAAATTTTCTGGTGAAAACCACACAATGGATTCCTATGGAAGGAAATACAAGTTACTGGTAAGTACGCTTAGAATTACTTTTCAGGGTCAGTGCTGGGCTAAAAGATGCAGCCCTGGGTTCTCTCCTGATAACAGGTGAGTAAATCGGAATTCGTAGTTCGGCTGATTTTAGAGGAATATTTGTACATTTCAAAAATGGACACTTCGAAAATTTTCTGGTGAAAACCACACAATGAATTCCTATGGAAGGAAATACAAGTTACTGGTAAGTACGCTTAGAATTACTTTTCAGAGTAAGTGGAACGATATTTTAATGTATGATGTCATCCATCCATTCACCCACCTATGTCCCTGTTGTACTTAATCATTGAGCAGAATATCCTTTGTCATTGTACCTAATGCTCTGAGAATTTACAGCAATGTGAGCACAATAATAACACCTTTATCGCAGTTGACAATATATAGGAGACAATTCTGTTGATGGTGTACTGTGATGTAAACACATACCGGTTGTGTGACAGAAGCAAGCCTGCGATTATGAAGCATGTCAGTTCAACGCAATCTTAACCACGCAAGTCTTATCCATGCATATGCCTTCAACATGCATGCCTTTACAACAAAATATGTATTGTTAAGGCATTTATGGCAAAGACTTATGCATGGTAAAAACGTACCAGGTAAGTGTAACCCCAGAATAAATATATATATATATATATATATATATATATATATTCACTGAAAAAACCATAGGTTTCAGGGGCGTTATAGTTAGCTGGACATTTCCCTCATACAAAACCCTAGAAATTCCCCTGTTATAGTTAGTTCAGCTAACTATAACTCGCGCCCCCGCAAGGCACTGCTGATGACGTCACATATTACATCACTCCTGACATGGTCAGTGACATCACTGATGACATCACTGATGACATTTGAAATGACATCACTGATGACATCACTGATGACGTCATCCAGTGAGTGTGTGTTTCTGTAACTTTTAAATATGTTTAATATATATATAGGGAAAAACCTATGGAAGAATGAGTGGGTGTATAAGTGTGTGAATGGATGATTTAGTAGGTGCGTGACTGACTGTATAAGTGAGTCATTAAACGTATCTTACTGCAGACTAGTGACTAAACTGTGTGAATGTTTGTATCTGTCTGTCTGTTGGTGTATAAGCGGCTGCACGGTTTTGTGAATAGCTATATGAGTGTCTCTATGGGTTATTGATTGGTTGTCTGAGTATCTGTTTGGGTGCCTGAGTGTTTGTGTGGGTGGGGTGGGTGTGACTGTGCATACATGTGTGAGTGGGTGATTCTATGGGTGCATGGTTTTAAGAGTGCATCTGTGATGGACTGTATGGTTGGGTGAGTGTATGTATGGGTGTGTTAGTGATTGAATGTATATCTCAGTGGTACATGTGTGAGTAACTACAAATGTGAAAGGCAGTATATATGTGTGTAAGAGTATATAAGTGGGTATATGTGAGAGTGTGTGATTGTGAGAATGGCTGTATGGACGAGTGTGTGCTTGTATCAGTGATTGTAGAAGAGCGTAAGAATGTGGTACTATTTTTATGAGTAAGTGAACTTGTGTGTGTATAACTGCATAGGTGAGTAAATGGGAGTGTGATTAATTATTTGCATGACTGACTAGGTGTGAGAGTACCTCTATGGATGATTGGTGGTGTGTGAGTGTCTATGTAGGTGTATAAATGCATATGATAGTCCTGTACTGAGTGACTGTAAGTATGAGTGACTGTACAGGTGAGTGAGTGGATGTGTGTGTAGATCTAAGAGTCAATAAGTGGGTATGTAGTTATTGGTTTTGGAGTATCTATGGTTTTGAGAATGGACGTCTGAAATTTTGATTGAGTATATCAAAGGGTGTGAGAAGATGCACTAATTTATCACATGGATGACGTCATCGGTGATGTCATCAGTGATGTCATTTCAGATGTCATCAGTGATGTCATCAGTGATGTCACTGACCATGTCATGAGTGATGTAATATGTGACGTCATCAGCAGTGCATTGCGGGGGCGTGAGTTATAGTTAGCTGAACTAACTATAACAGGGGAATTTCTAGGGTTTTGTATGAGGGAAATGTCCAGCTAGCTATAACGCCCCTGAAACCTATGTTTTTTTCAGTGAATTTCTAAGGTTTTTTAAATGCCAATTCCCAACTATAACGCCCCTGAAACCTATGGTTTTTTCAGTGAATTTCAAAGGTTTTTTAAATGCTAATTCCTAACTATATCAGGCCATAAACCTATGTTTTTTTCAGTGAATTTCAAAGGTTTTCTAAATGTCAATTCTGAATGTATTAATTGTTATACTGATTTTTTTTATACTGATTTACTACATTTTTTAAGCTATTTATTTTTAGATATATATTTTTTAATTATATTATAATTACATTATACATTACAATACAAAATATACTTTCTCAGAATGAATTAATTTAGTTTAAATACTTGGCAAATAGGCAACAGACTTTTAAGTACAGTAGTTACAGTTTTTGCAATGGGCAACACAATTTCAAACACAAAGCAACATTGAGCTCAATGTGAATTTCTAGTTAAATGCAATTAGTTACTTTATGGATTACTTTTCTAACCACAAGACTGGATCCTAGATTCAGTCCTTGGACATCTCCTGTAAACAGTTGAGTAAAAGCGCTTTGGTTACAGTAGTGATTTTTAAGGAATATTATTGTATTTTAAAAGTTGACACTTAGAAACTTTTTCCCATAGAATCACCAATGTTATCCTAGGGCAGAAAATTCACTTAGCAGGTAAGTAGTGTTATCGTCACTTTTTCTTACTCAGTGGTGGATCCTGGATCCAGCACTGGCCAACCTTCTGTACACAGTTGAAAGAATGTGTTTAAGTCATACAGACGATTTTTTAGGAATATTTTTAGTTTGTGAAAATAGACACTTCGAAACTTTTCTGGTGAAAACCACACAATGGATTACTATGGAAGGAAATACAAGTTACTGGTAAGAACGCTTAGAATTACTTTTCAGGGTCAGTGCTGAGCTAAATGATGCAGCCCTGGGTTCTCTCCTGATAACAGGTGAGTAAATCGGAATTCGTAGTACGGCTGATTTTAGAGGAATATTTGTTCGTTTCAAAAATGGACACTGAAAATTTTCTGGTGAAAACCACACAATGGATTCCTATGGAAGGAAATACAAGTTACTGGTAAGTACGCTTAGAATTACTTTTCAGGGTCAGTGCTGGGCTAAAAGATGCAGCCCTGGGTTCTCTCCTGATAACAGGTGAGTAAATCGGAATTCGTAGTTCGGCTGATTTTAGAGGAATATTTGTACATTTCAAAAATGGACACTTCGAAAATTTTCTGGTGAAAACCACACAATGAATTCCTATGGAAGGAAATACAAGTTACTGGTAAGTACGCTTAGAATTACTTTTCAGAGTCAGTGCTGGGCTAAGAGATGCATCACTGGGTTCTCTCCTGATTACAGGTGAGTAAATCGGAATTCGTAGTTCGGCTGATTTTAGAGGAATATTTGTACAATGGTGAAGGAAGGGGGAGGGGCCTGAGGTGACGTGTACAAACACGCCCTGTGGCGCGTTTTAAGTTGGGGAATTAATTCCTCTTCAATCCTGAGGTCCCCTGGGGGCCAACTAGCCCACCAGGTACCTCCAGTATGCGCCAGGGAGCTGCATTGCAGAGAGGTATTCAGAGGCCACGCCCCTTTTTACAACACTCTGCAACACAGCTCCGTGGCGCTTACTGGAGGTACCTGGTGGGCTAGTTGGTCCCCAGGGACCCTCAGGATTGAAGAGGAATTAATTTCCCAACTTAAAAAGCGCCACAGTGCATGTTTGCACAGATCTCACCTCAGGCCCCGCCCCCTACCTTCACCACTGTGCAAACGCGCCCCGTGGGGTGTTTTAAGTTGGGGGATTAAGTCCCCTTGAATCCTGAGGTCCCCTGGCGGCCAACTAGCCCACCAGGTACCTCCAGTATGCGCCAGGGAGTTGCCTTGCAGAGAGGTCTTCAGAGGCCACACCCCTTTTTACAACACTCTGCAACGCAGCTCTGTGGCGCTTAGTGGAGGTACCTGGTGGGCTATTTGTCCCCTAGAGGACCTCTGGATTGAAGAGGAATGAATTCCCCAACTTAAAACGCGCCACAGGGCGTGTTTGCACAATATCACCTCAGGCCCCGCCCCTACCTTCACCACTGTGCAAACGCGCCTCGTGGCACGTTTTAAGTTGGGAGATTAAGTCCCCTTGAATCCTGAGGTCCCCTGGCGGCCAACTAGCCCACCAGGTACCTCCAGTAAGCGCCAGGGAGCTGCGTTGCAGAGATGTGTAAAAAGGGGCATGGCCTCATTACACCATTCTGCAACGCAGCCCCCTGGCGCATACTGGAGGCTCCTGGTGGGCTAGTTGGCCCCCACGGACCCCCAGTATTGAAGGGGAATTCGTTCCCCCTCTGCAAACGCGCCAGGGGGCGCGTTTGCAGAGTGGTGTAAGGAAGGGGCGTGGCCTCCGGGCCGATCCTTTTTTTTTTTTTTTCCTCTGTGTTTTAGATTGGCGGCTGTGTAGCCCCCCTTCTTTTTCTTGCCCTGGGGACCCCATCCCCCAGGGCCTGCCCCAATTTTTATTTTTTTATTTTTTTTTAAACTGGAAGGGGGCCATGTGGCCCCCCTCCCCAGGCCATAATTTGCCCCGGGGACCCCATCCCCCGGGGCATGGCCCTTTTAAAAAAAAAAAAAAATTATGGAGGGGGGCTGCATAGCCTCCCCAGCTTCTTACCTTGCTTTATGTCAGGGTTCCATTACCCCCCTTAAAATCGGTAAATTGAATCTAATATTAAATAGCTAAACTAGGATTCACAAAAAGGGCATGTACTGTCAAGCACATAAACTTTGAAATGATGTGTCATAAGGTATTGCTGGACACACGTGTTTTTTTTGTTTGTTTTTTTTAACGCACACATTAGTGCAACATGGATGAGCGTTTGGCATTCATGTGCAGGGTTGGAATTTTAACAATATCTTTCCAACCACCAGGACACTAGTGGCAGTGTTTCTGTCCTTTGACTCTTTGGATGCAAATATCAAGTACACCTTTAAATACGAAAAGGTTAGACAACAGGTAGGGCAGTGTATATACCTTTAAAACACAAGAGAACTAGCCCCTCAACCCCTGAGGCATGCTATTGGATCTGGTAAAATCAGGTGGACAAAATCTGACCAATAAAGGAAGGGCTTAGAGGATATATTAGGCTCTCCAATGGCCAGCCTTGTTTGTTCTTCGATGCCAGAATTCTAACCTAGAAGGAAGAAAAATGAACAGGACCGGGTGAGTAGGGGCGCATTATATGATTAAGCTAATACAGTAGGAAATCTCTCTTGACTCTGCTGCAGCTAAAAGTGGCAATTACACACACTCTATTTCAGATAGCATGACGACATTCTGGGGAAACAAGCGCTTCGGTCACATGCTTTAATACTGGCGAGAAAGGTCAACAAACGGACGTTCGAACTGCGCTAGCATTTTTCAGTGAGTAAAAAAGTAGTACATAAAGTGAGAGTCACTAAAGCCTAGTTAGGCTGAGAATGTCATAAAGGATAGGCCTTTAGATGTGTTGTCTGCATTTCTGAAAAAAGTGAGTTCACATCTGCGCGCCCGCATTTTGAAGTAATTGTGAACCCATGGTGATCTGAACCATGCGAGTATTTATGAATAAGTTAGAATATGTTTAAAAATATTACATCGACTTAGAGAGATATTATGGGATATAAACTTACAAAGGAGGAAGATCAAAAAATCATTGCTGCTTCATTTCCCATTAATTCAGAAATGTACTGACCAACCGGGAAAAAGATTCCTCAAAAGTCAAGCTGCACTGTGAAAAAAGTGAGCTCGGGGCTGCACACCCGTAGTCTGGGGGAATTCGGAACCCACGATTTTACGAATCACGCACACAATTGCGAGTAAGTTGAGAATAACATTGTATCCACCCGGAGATTTATCATGGGCCTCAAACCTAGAAAGGGTGAAAGAAAAAACATTGGCTATGTTTATTTTTCTATTGCTTTAGAATCGTACTGACCTACGCTTTTAGAAGTCTCTCAACAGTCAAGCTGGTAAAGGGCGTATGATAAAGACGCAGGAGCCCACGAGTAAGTATACAAGCACCTCAGCTAGATAAGCAACCTAATCAGTAAGCATGACAGCTTTTCAATACTGGCAGGTAGTCTCTATAATTTCCGCCTTTAATTGTTGTTTGCCTTAGATTCACCAAAATTGTCTGTGTTCTCCAGTAAGCCGAGTCGGAGTACAGCTCATTACGGAGATAGCCGCCCATGAAAATAGATGACTAGATATCGTAAAGAAAAGAAATAGGGAAGGTTTTAATTCATCCCTTCTTGGAATTTGGAATCTGAAAATCAAGGTAACATTAATAGCACGTTAATATGGCTACATAGAAAACGAGGAAATAGATAACAAAATTATCCCATTTGTGTAGATAGTTGCTTGACTTGATTTAATACCAAATTTAGGTTCAGTCAACATAACGGGCTGATTTCTCCACATGCTGGAAATAACAATGATGAGTTATTACCTATGTATGCAACATTACTTTAGTTGCAACCTAAATTATGTGTAAATAAAAGCGATATGGCAGATAGGAGATGACATTATTGTCTACATCTGTGAACTCAATTGATATCATTTCCCTAGACTCAAATCATGCTCTCTAAAGTTTTCCCCTACAGATTTCATAATGAGGCACATAGGTCTATGTATATAGAACAGATTGGAGATGGATTATGTTTGTTTGTTTTTGTAAATAATATGTGTAGATATATAGATGTAAATAGAAATGTATAGATGAATAGAAGTTACACATGTATATGAGTATATGTCCAAAAAAGTTTGTTAATAATCATAAATATGCACTTGATCTATCTGGTATGTGCAAGCGATTATAGTTTATGTTTCTTTTACCATAGGATTTAAGAAATTATGGCCACCTGAGGAAGGCTGAACGCCGAAACGCGCGTAGATTTAACAAAAGCCATAATTGATATTTGCTCTCTATCTCTGTTGTATGCAAATATGGAATGTAAATACGATTGTCCAACTGAATATGAAATGATACAGCATTGAGGATAAGAAATGTCTATATAGAAAGACCCAAACAAATGAGAAAAATGAAATGATTCTCTATTGTATAAATCAAAAAATATTTAAATAGTTAGAAATAAAGAAGTTCAGTGAAAATGTGGTCTTTTCAATAGTCCTGTTTGATCAATGGGGGCAGGCATAATAATCACTTGTACATTACCTGGTCTTTTATAAACTGTTTCCTATATTTTTGTTCACAAATATTTGCTTTAAAACCCTGAGATAGGAAACTAAATTAGGGGTACCCTTGTTGAATTGCAGTATACATACTTGCATATGTACCACTGAGACATCCATTCACTCACCAACACACCCATACACACACTCACCCACCCATACAGCTGTTTCGACATGCACTCTTGAACCTATACACCCAGTGAATCAACCACTCACAAATCTATGCACAGTCACACACCTCCCACCCACCCACACACACACTCAGGCAGCCATACAAATACTCAGGCAAGCAATCAATAACCCATATAGACACTCCTGCAGCTACTCAACAACCCATGCAGCAGCGTACACAACAGACTGACTGATACAGACTTTCACACAGTTTAGTCACTAACCCATGCATTCAGAAAGACACATTTAATCACTCACTTACACAGTCAGTCATGTACCTACTAAATCCTCCATACAGACACTTATACACCCACTCATTCTTCAATACAGCTTGGCATATATATAAAACAAATTTAAACTTTACGGAAACACACAGTCACTGGATGATGTCATCAGTGATGTCATCAGTGATGTCACTGACCATGTAATGAATGATGTAATATGTGACGTCAACAGCAGTGCATTGCTGGGGAGCGAGTTATAGTTAGCTGAACTAACTATAACACCGGAATTTCTATGGTTTTGAACGAGTGAAATGTCCAACTAACTATAAATTTCCTGAAACCTATGGTTTTTTCAGTGAATTTCTATGGTTTTTTAAATGCTAATTTCTAACTATAACGTGCCTGAAAGCTATGTTTTTTTCAGTGAATTTCAAAGGTTTTTAAATGAAAATTTGTAAGTCTCATGTACCTCAATCACATGTTTTTTAAATTTTCTATACATATATATATATTTTAAAAAATTGTGAATAATTTTTAGTTAGGAAAACATTATTCATTCTTTTTTTTTTTTTCTAATATTATACAGAAGTCGCGCACCCTTCACGCATCCTACACGATGGCTGCGCGCATTGCGGTAGCCATTTTGAAAAGTCGCGCTGGGGTCGCGACTTTGGCGTAGTTTGTAAAGTATGAAATATCTTTAAATTAATTATAAAGAAAAGTTTTCCTTTAAGTGTTTGTCTAAATTTATTAATAAAAGTATTTTTAAAGTATTATTTTCAATATAATTTCGACGAAAGTAAAGTTAAAAAATGCACGGTATAGCCGCTTAATGTGCGCAACATCTCCCCACGCGTATTTCCGGGGTCGTGCCGTGATCGCACTGAGATCATGCCGAAGTCGAGACTTCGGCGTAGTTTTAAATTTTAAAAAATGACTATAGAAAGTTTGAATATGATATTAGACTGAACAGTTTTGCTAATATACTTATTAAAGGTTTATCGACATTTTTATTTATAGTGTATAATGATATATATGATTTTCGCGGGTGCGTGAAGGGTGCGTGACGAGTGCGTGCACACTACGCGACTTCATGTCAGCAAAAGAAAAAAGGAATCTGATTGGTTGAAATCAATTTAATTGTGAAAGTGGGAGGATCAATCCTTCTGATATTTCCCTTACTTTTTGTCCTTGATAGAGAGAAGACCTGTTTCTTGCTTCTCTTTATATTGATATACCTTTTTTGTGTGTTTGTTTATTTTTAATACAACTATGGCTTCTAGTTTTGCCGAAGTTGATCCACTTGCAGTAGAGGAGGAAGAACAGATGGTGCAGCAGAAGGAGAAAAGAAAGGAAAGCATTGTTTGGTCCTTTTTTAGTGTACAAGAGGACCTGCGATGGATGCCGCTTCTGCCTCCGATAACCTAGAACGGCACAGTACGGTCAAACTGCGGTGGGACGCACACTCGTTCACCTCTCATGGCACTGCTCCACACTTCGGGGACGATGCTTTCCATTAGCTGTGTTTTCAGAAGACGTGTCGCGCCGGCCCATCCAACAATAGAACTCCTTTAGATCGAAACCGACTCTTCAACTCTCTCACCGGAAGTGAAACCAGGCCACACGGACACTTTCACAATACAACAGCCGGGAATGCACTTTTCGGTAAAAAAACACATTCCTTCCTCCTAATCAAATAAAAGACTCACTGAAGAACAGGGCCAGCTTCGATCGGTAAACAGCTGTTACAACGACTTTTTTACTTCGCAATACCATTACAATGCATGCACTACCATGCATGCGTTGTACATCGCAAAGTCCTTACTATGTATTTTTTTAGAAGGCATGGTCATTTACCACGCATGCCTTTACAACAAATTTCGTTGTAAAGGTATGTATAGTAAATCACCATGCGTTCTAAAAAAATGTAGACGATCCACGTTGTTGTAAGGAAATATAGGCTGTTCCGTTTCCTCACAACGACATGCACCGCCCCTCAGAGACGACGTGAAGCAGGAACCACGAGGAGTGACAGGTAAGGGGGATTGGGCATGGGGTGGGGGTTACTTTTCTAGGATTTAGGTTAGTGCAGTGGTGTTTGGGTAGTGTAGGGGGTCGTAGTGGGGGTAGTGTTTTAGGGTTTAGGGTAGTGCAGTGGTGTTTGTGTAATATAGGGGGTCGTGCAGTGGGTAGTTTTTTAGGGTTTAGGGTAGTGCCGTGGTGTTTGGGTAGTGTAGGGGGTCGTGCTGGGGGAGGATTTAGGGTTTAGGGTAGTTCAGTGGTGTTTGGGTAGCATAGGGGGTCGTGCTGGGGGTAGATTTAGGGTTTAGGGTAGTGCAGTGGTGTTTGGGTAGTGTTTGGGGGTTTGTGCTGGGGGTAGTGTTTTACAGTTTAGGGTAGTGCAGTGGTGTTTGTGTAGTGTAGGGGGTCGTGCTGAGGGTAGTGTTTTAGGGTTTAGGGTAGTGCAGTGGTGTCTGTGTAGTGTAGGGGGTAGTGTTTTAGGGTTTAGGGTAGTGCAGTGGTGTATGTGTAGTATAGGGGGTCGTGATTTAGGGTTTAGGGTAGTGCAGTGGTGTTTGGGTAGTATAGGGGGTCGTGCTGGGGGTATGTTTAGGGTAGTGCAGTGGTGTTTGGGTAGTGTAGGGGGTCGTGCTGGTGTAGTGTTGTAGGGTTAAGGTTAGTGCAGTGGTGTTTGGGAAGTATAGGGGGTCATGCTGGGGTAGTGTTTTGGGGTTTAGGTTAGCGCAGTGGTGTTTGGGTAATGTAGGGGGTCGTGCTGGGGGTAGTGTTTTAGGGTTTAGGGTAGCGCAGTGGCGTTTATTAGTGTAGGGGGGCGTGCTGGGCTGGTGTTTTAGGGTTTTGGGTAGCGCAGTGGTGTTTGGGTAGTGCAGGGGGTCGTGCTGGGGGTGGTGTTTTCGGGGTTTTAGGTAGCGCAGTGGTATTTGGGTAGTGTAGGGTGTCATGCTAGTGGTAGTGTTTTAGGGTTTAGGGTAGCGCATTGGTGTTTGGGAAGTGTAGGGGGTTGTGCTGGGGGTAGTGTTTTAGGGTTTAGGGTGCCGCTTTGATGTTTGGGTAGTGTATGGGGTTGTGCTGGAGGTAGTGTTTTAGGGTTAAGGGTAGCGCAGTGGCATTTGGGTAGTGTAGGGGGGCTGGGGGTGGTGTTTTAGGGTTTTGGGTAGTGCAGTGGTGTTTGGGTAGTGTAGGGGGTCTTGCTGGGGGTGGTGTTTTGGGTAGGGCAGTGGTGTTTGGGTAGCATAGGGTGTCATGCTGGGGTAGTGTTTTAGGGTTTAGGGTAGCAGCACTTGTGTTTGGGTAGTGTAGGGGAGCGTGCTGAGGGTGGTGTTTTAGGGCTTTGGGTAGCTCAGTGGTGTTTGGGTAGTGTAGGGGGTCATGCTGGGGGTAGTGTTTTAGGGTTTAGGGTAGCACAGTGGAGTTTGGGTAGTGTAGGGGGTCGTGCTGGGGGTAGTGTTTTAGGGTTTAGGCTAGCGCGGTGGTGTTTGGGTAGTATAGGGGGTCGTGCTGGGGGTAGTGTTTTAGTTTCGCACAGTGGTGTTTGGGCAGTGTATGGGGTCGTGCTGGGTTAGTGTTTTAGGGTTTAGGTAGTGCAGTGGGGTTTGTGTAGTTTAGGGGGTCATGCTGGGGGTAGTGTTTTAGGGTTTAGGGTAGTACAGTGGTGTGTGTGTAGTGTAAGGGGTCATGCTGGGGGTAGTGTTTTAGGGTTTAGGGTGGTGCAGTGGTGTTTGGGTAGTGTAGGGGGTCATGCTGGGGGTAGATTTAGGGTTTAGGTAGTGCAATGGTGTTTGTGTATTGTAGGGGGTCGTGCTGGGGGTAGTGTTTTAGGGTTTAGGGTAGTGCCGTAGTGTTTGTGTAGTGTAGGGGGTCGTGCTGCGGTAGTGTTTTAGGGTGTAGAGTAGTGCAGTTGTGTTTGTGTAGTGTAGGAGGTCGTGCTGGAGGTGGTGTTTTAGGGTGTAGAGTAGTGCAGTGGTGTTTGTGTAGTGTAGGGGGTCATGCTGGGGGTAGTGTTTTAGGGTTTAGGGTAGTGCAGGGGATGGTTGTGTAGTGTAGGGGGTTATGTTTTAGGGTTTAGGGTAGTGCAGTGGTGTTTTGGTAGTGTAGGGGTTCATGCTGGGGGTAGTATTTTAGGGTTTAGGGTAGTGCAGTGGTGTTTGGGTAGTGTAGGGGGTAGTGCTGGGGGTAGTGTTTAAGGGTTTAGGGTAGTGCAGTGGTGTTTGGGTAGTGTAGGGGGTCATGCTGGGGGAAGTGTTTAAGGGTTTAGGGTAGTGCAGTGGTGTTTGGATAATATAGGGGGTCGTGCTGGGGGTATATTTATTGTTTAGGGTAGTGCAGTGGTGTTTGGGTAGTGTAGGGGGTCGTGCTGGTGTAGTGTTTTAGGGTTAAGGGTAGTGCAGTGGTGTTTGGGTAGTATAGGGGGTCATGCTGGGGTAGTGTTTTAGGGTTTAGGGTAGCGCAGTGGCGTTTATTAGTGTAGGGGGCGTGCTGGGGTGGTGTTTTAGGGTTTTGGGTAGTGCAGTGGTGTTTGGGTAGTGTAGGGTGTCATGCTGGTGGTAGTGTTTTAAGGTTTAGGGTAGCGCAATGGTGTTTGGGAAGTGTAGGGGTTGTGCTGGGGGTAGTGTTTTAAGGTTTAGGGTACCACTTTGATGTTTGGGTAGTGTAGGGGGTTGTGCTTGGGGTAGTGTTTTAGGGTTTAGGGTAGCGCAGTGGTGTTTGGGTAGTGTAAGGGGGGCTGGGGGTGGTGTTTTAGGGTTTTGGATAGCGCAGTGGTGTTTGGGTAGTGTAGGGGTCTTGCTGGGGGTGGTGTTATGGGTAGGGCAGTGGTGTTTGGGTAGTGTAGGGTGTCATGCTGGGGGTAGTGTTTTAGGATTTAGGGTAGCGCAGTGGTGTTTGGGTAGTGTAGGGGGGCGTGCTGGGGGTGGTGTTTTAGGGCTTTGGGTAGCGCAGTGGTGTTTGGGTAGTGCAGGGGGTCGTGCTGGGGGTAGTGTTTTAGGGTTTAGGGTAGCGCAGTGGTGTTTGGGTAGTGTAGGGGGTCATGCTGGGGGTAGTGTTTTAGTTTCGCACAGTGGTGTTTGGGCAGTGTATCGGGTCGTGCTAGGGGTAGTGCTTTAGGGTTTAGGTAGTGCAGTGGGGTTTGTGTAGTTTAGGGGGTCATGCTGGGGGTAGTGTTTTAGGGTTTAGGGTAGTGCAGTGGTGTTTGGGTAGTGTAAAGGGTCGTGCTGGGGGTAGTGTTTTAGGGATTAGGGTAGTGTAGTGGTGTTTGTATAGTGTAGGGGTCGTGCTGGGGGTAGTGTTCTAGGGTTTAGGGTAATGCAGTGGTGTGTGTGTAGTGTAGGGGGTCATGCTGGGGGTAGTGTTTTAGGGTTTAGGGTAGTGCAGTGGTGTTTGGGTAGTATAGGGAGTCGTGCTATTGGAGATTTAGAGTTTAGGGTAGTGCAGTGGTGTTTGTGTGGTGAAGGGGGTAATGCTGGGGGTAGTGTTTTAGGGTTTAGGGTGGTGCAGTGGTCTTTGGGTAATATAGAGGGTCGTGCTGGGGGTAGATTTAGGGTTTAGGTAGTGCAAGGGTGTTTGTGTATTGTACGGGTTCATGCTGGGGGTAGTGTTTTAGGGTGTAGAGTAGTGCAGTAGTGTTTGTGTAGTGTAGGGGGTCGTGCTGGAGGTAGTGTTTTAGGCTGTAGAGCAGTGCAGTGGTGTTTGTGTAGTGTAGGGGGACATGCTGGGGGTAGTGTTTTAGGGTTTAGGGTAGTGCAGGGGGATGGTTGTGTAGTGTAGGGGGTCATGTTTTAGGGTTTAGGGTAGTGCAGTGGTGTTTTGGTAGTGTAGGGGGTCATGCTGGGGGTAGTGTTTTAGGGTTTAGGGTAGTGCAGTGGTGTTTGGGTAGTGTAGGGGGTCGTGCTGGGGTAGTGTTTAAGGGTTTAGGGTAGTGCAGTGGTGTTTGGGTAGTGTAGGGGGTAATACCAAAGGGGATGATGGGCGGAGCGTTTGAGCAAATCAAACACTCACGCCCAGTCAACTGATCTGGGTTTAATCCATCATCATCCTTTAGATCACTCCACCACCCCAGTTCAAACATGGCCATATGCAAATTAGTCTGAGCCTGTGCCTCATGGGAACAGTCCAGCCCAAACTGCCCAGCCATGTTTTCCCTGGACCGGAAACAAGCATCCCGGGACCGGTTTCGGGTTCATAACCCTCATCAGCAAGGCTATCTTGAATCCAGTGGCAAAGTGAGCAAGGGACCCACGTCTGGGCATACCCTGCCATCTTAGGGCGAACAAGGCGATACCAAAGGGGATGATGGACGGAGAGTTTTAGCAAATCAAACACTCAACCCCAGTCAACTGATCTGGGGTTAATCCATCATCATTCTTTAGCTCACTCAACCACCCCAGTTCAGACATGGCCATATGCAAATCAGTCTGACCCTGTGCCTCATGGGAACAGTCCAGCCGGAAATGCCAAGCCATATCTTCCCTGGACCGGAAACAAGCATCCTGGGACCGGTTTCGGGTTCATAACATTCATCAGCAAGGCTATCTTGAATCCAGTGGCAAAGTGAGCAAGGGGCCCATGTCTGGGCATACCCTGCCAACTTAGGGCGAACAAAGCGATACCAAAGGGGATGCTGGACGGAGCGTTTGAGCAAATCAAACACTCACCCCCAGTCAACTGATCTGGGTTTAATCCATCATCATTCTTTACCTCACTCCACCACCCCAGTTCAGACATGGCCATATGCAAATCAGATTGACCCTGTGCCTCATGGGAACAGTCCAGCCCGAACTGCCATGCCATGTCTTCCCTGGACCGGAAACAAGCATCCTGGGACCGGTTTCGGGTTTATAATCCTAATCAGCAAGGCTATCTTGAATCCAGTGGCAAAGTGAGCAAGGGACCCACGTCTGGGCATACCCTGCCAACTTAGGGCAAGCACAGCGATACCAAAGGGGATGATGGACGGAGCGTTTGACCAAATCAAACACTCATCCCCAGTCAACTGATCTGGGTTTAACCCATCATCATCCTTTAGCTCACTCCACCACCCCAGTTCAGACATGGCCATATGCAAATCAGTCTGACCCTGTGCCTCATGGGAACAGTCCAGCCCGAACTGTCAAGCCATGTCTTCCCAGGACCAGAAACAAGCATCCTGGGACCGGTTTCGGGTTCGTAACCCTCATATGCCAGGCTATCTTGAATCCAGTGGCAAAGTGAGCAAGGGACCCACGTCTGGGCATACCCTGCCAACTTAGGGTGAACAAAGCAATACCAAAGGGGATGATGGACGGAGCGTTTGAGCAAATCAAACCCTCATCCCCAGTCAACTGATCTGGGTTTAATCCATCATCATCCTTTAGCTCACTCCACCAACCCAGTTCAGACATGGCCATATGCAAATCAATCTGACCCTGTGCCTCATGGGAACAGTCCAGCCTGAACTGTCAAGCCATGTCTTCACAGGACCAGAAACAAGCATCCTGGGACCGGTTTCGGGTTCACAACCCTCATCAGCCAGGCTATCTTGAATCCAGTGGCAAAGTGAGCAAGGGACCCACCACTGGGCATACCCTGCCAACTTAGGGTGAACAAAGTGATACCAAAGGGGATGATGGACGGAGCGTTTGAGCAAATCAAACACTCACCCCCAGTCAACTGATCTGGGTTTAATCCATTATCATTCTTTAGCTCACTCCACCACCCCAGTTCAGACATGGCCATATGCAAATCAGTCTGATCCTGTGCCTCATGGTAACAGTCCACCCCGAACTGCCAAGCCATGTCTTCCCTGGACCGAAAACAAACATCCTGGGACCGGTTTCAGGTTCATAACCCTCATCAGCCAGGCTATCTTGAATCCAGTGGCAACGTGAGCAAGGGACACACGTCTGGGCATACCCTGCCAACTTAGGGCGTACAAAGTGATACCAAAGGGGATGATGGACGGAGCATTTGAGCAAATCAAACACTCACCCCCAGTCAACTGATCTGGGTTTAATCCATCATCCTTCTTTAGCTCACTCCACCACCCCAGTTCAGACGTGGCCATATGCAAATCAGTCTGACCCTGTGCCTCATGGGAACAGTCCAGCCCGAACTGCCAAGCCATGTCTTCCCCGGACCGGAAGCAAGCAACCTCGGACCGGTTTCGGGTTCATAACCCTCATCAGCCAGGCTATCTTGAATCCAGTGGCAAAGTTAGCGAGGGACCCACGTCTGGGCATACCCTGCCAACTTAGGGTGAACAAAGCAATACCAAAGGGGATGATGGACCGAGCGTTTGAGCAAATCAAACACTCACCCCCAGTCAACTGAGCTGGGTTTAATCCATCATCATTATTTAGCTCACTCCACCACCCCAGTTCAGACATGGCCATATGCAAATCAGTCTGAGCCTGTGCCTCATGGAAACAGTCCAGCCCGAACTGCCCAGCCATGTCTTCCCTGGACCGGAAACAAGCATCCTGGGACCGCTTTCGGGTTCATAACCCTCATCAGCAAGGCTATGTTGAATCCAAGTGGCAAAGTGAGCAAGGAACCCAAGTCTGGGCATACCCTGCCAACTTAGGACAAACAAAGCGATACCAAAGGGGATGATGGACGGAGCGTTTGAGCAAATCAAACACTCACGCCCAGTCAACTGATCTGGGTTTAATCCATCATCATCCTTTAGATCACTCCACCACCCCAGTTCAAACATGGCCATATGCAAATTAGTCTGAGCCTGTGCCTCATGGGAACAGTCCAGCCCAAACTGCCCAGCCATGTTTTCCCAGGACTGGAAAAAAGCATCCTGGGACCGGTTTCGGGTTCATAACCCTCATCAGCCAGGCTATCTTGAATCCAGTGGCAAAGTGAGCAAGGGACCCACGTCTGGGCATACCCTGCCAACTTAGGGCGAACAAGGCGATACCAAAGGGGATGATGGACGGAGCATTTTAGCAAATCAAACACTCACCCCCAGTCAACTGATTTGGGTTTAATCCATCATCATTCTTTAGCTCACTCCACCACCCCAGTTCAGACATGGCCATATGCAAATCAGTCTAACCCTGTGCCTCATGGGAACAGTCCAGCCCGAAATGCCAAGCCATGTCTTCCCTGGACCGGAAACAAGCATCCTGGGACCGGTTTCGGGTTCATCACCCTCATCAGCCAGGCTATCTTGAATCAAGTGGCAAAGTGAGCAAGGGACCCATGTCTGGGCATACCCTGCCAACTTAGGGCGAACAAAGCGATAACAAAGGGGATGCTGGACGGAGCGTTTGAGCAAATCAAACACTCACCCCCAGTCAACTGATTTGGGTTTAATCCATCATCATTCTTTAGCTCACTCCACCACCCCAGTTCAGACATGGCCATATGCAAATCAGTCTGACCCTGTGCCTCATGGGAACAGTCCAGCCCGAAATGCCAAGCCATGTCTTCCCTGGACCGGAAACAAGCATCCTGGGACCGGTTTCGGGTTCATCACCCTCATCAGCCAGGCTATCTTGAATCAAGTGGCAAAGTGAGCAAGGGACCCATGTCTGGGCATACCCTGCCAACTTAGGGCGAACAAAGCGATAACAAAGGGGATGCTGGACGGAGCATTTGACCAAATCAAACACTCACCCCCAGTCAACTGACCTGGCTTTAATCCATCATCATCCTTTAGCTCACTCCACCACCCCAGTTCAGACATGGCCATATGCAAATCAGTCTGACCCTGTGCCTCATGGGAATAGTCCAGCCCGAACTGTCAAGCCATGTCTTCCCAGGACCAGAAACAAGCATCCTGGGACCGGTTTCGGGTTCATAACCCTCATCAGCCAGGCTATCTTGAATCCAGTGGCAAAGTGAGCAAGGGACCAACGTCTGGGCATACCCTGCCAACTTAGGGTGAACAAAGCGATACCAAAGGGGATGATGGACGGAGCGTTTGAGCAAATCAAACACTCATCCCCAGTCAACTGATCTGGGTTTAATCCATCATCATCCTTTAGCTCACTCCACCACCCCAGTTCAGACATGGCCATATGCAAATCAATCTGACCCTGTGCCTCATGGGAACTGTCCAACCTGAACTGTCAAGCCATGTGTTCCCAGGACCAGAAACAAGCATCCTGGGACCGGTTTCGGGTTCACAACCCTCATCAGCCAGGCTATCTTGAATCCAGTGGCAAAGTGAGCAAGGGACCCACCTCTGGGCATACCCTGCCAACTTAGGGTGAACAAAGCGATACCAAAGGGGATGATGGATGGAGCATTTGAGCAAATCAAACACTCACCCCCAGTCAACTGAGCTGGGTTTAATCCATCATCATTCTTTAGCTCACTCCACCACCCCAGTTCAGACATGGCCATATGCAAATCAGTCTGATCCTGTGCCTCATGGTAACAGTCCACCCCGAACTGCCAAGCCATGTCTTCCCTGGACCGAAAACAAACATCCTGGGACCGGCTTCGGGTTCATAACCCTCATCAGCCAGGCTATCTTGAATCCAGTGGCAACGTGAGCAAGGGACACACGTCTGGGCATACCCTGTCAACTTAGGGCGAACAAAGTGATACCAAAGGGGATGATGGACGGAGCATTTGAGCAAATCAAACACTCACCCCCAGTCAACTGATCTGGGTTTAATCCATCATCCTTCTTTAGCTCACTCCACCACCCCAGTTCAGACGTGGCCATATGCAAATCAGTCTGACCCTGTGCCTCATGGGAACAGTCCAGCCCGAACTGCCAAGCCATGTCTTCCCCGGACCGGAAGCAAGCAACCTCGGACCGGTTTCGGGTTCATAACCCTCATCAGCCAGGCTATCTTGAATCAAGTGGCAAAGTGAGCAAGGGACCCACGTCTGGGCATACCCTGCCAACTTAGAGCGAACAAAGCGATACCAAAGGGGATGATGGACGGAGCGTTTGAGCAAAACAAACACTCACCCCCAGTCAACTGATTTGGGTTTAATCCATCATCATTCTTTAGCTCACTCCACCACCCCAGTTCAGGCATGGCCATATGCAAATCAGTCTGACCCTGTGCCTCATGGGAACAGTCCAGCCCGAACTGCCAAGCCATGTCTTCCCTGGACTAGAAACAAGCATCCTGGGACCGGTTTCGGGTTCATAACCCTCATCAGCCAGGCTATCTTGAATCCAGTGGCCAAGTGAGCAAGGGACCCACGTCTGGGCATTCCCTGCCAAATTAGGGCGAACAAAGCGATACCAAAGGGGATGATGGACGGAGCGTTTGAGCAAATCAAACACTCACCCCCAGTCAACTGATCTGGGTTTTTAATCCATCATCATTGTTTAGCTCACGCCACCACCCCAGTTCAGACATGGCCATATGCAAATCAGTCTGACCCTGTGCCTCATGGGACAGTCCAGCCCGAACTGCCAAGCCATGTCTTCCCTGGACCAGAAAAAAACATCCTGGGACCGGTTTCGGGTTCATAACCCTCGTCAGCCAGGCTATCTTGAATCCAGGGGCAAAGTGAGCAAGGGACCCATGGGTGGGCCAAGTCCCGGGGGCAATCCTTATATTGTAATGGGGGCCCAAAGGGGCTTTTGAATGAAAAAGGTGGGGGGCTCAATGGCCCCCCCAAGCCCCGGGGACCACCACACCCGGGGCTTTTCTAAAATATTTGCGGGGGGTACATGGCCCCCCGCATCCCTGGGGACTGCCACCCCCGGGGCTTGTTTTATTTTAAAATCAATAAACCTGTGTGGGGGGGCTCGAGGCCCCCCAACACGCCCCGGGGACCGCCACCTCCCTGGGGCACTAAGTATGCAAATTGGGGGGTCCGTTACGGACCCCCCAGCCCTGGGGACCACCACCTCCCCGGGGTTTTGTAAATGGTGGAAGGGCGGCCTCGCGGCACCCCTCCTGGAGCCCTCGATGGCTTTGGGGACCGCCACCCCCCAGGGCCGGCTCCTGCAGTGTCCCAGGGTGCCCACCCCATGGACACTGCAGTTTGCTATCGCAGGACGGGAGCCTCGCAGCTCCCGCCCTGCCATAGCAAACTCTGCTTTGTTTTTGGAAGAGAGAGCAGGAAACCTGCTCTCGCTTCCAAAAATCAAAGCCAATTGCTTTTCCACACGGGTAGCTGCATCTGAGCAGCTACGCATGTGGAAAAGCAATGTTATGTTATGTTATGTTATGTTTAATTTATAAAGCGCACGGCTACTTAGTGTCCCGGCGCTTACTCCAGAAAAAAGTAAACTGAGCACAGATCAGAAACTAAAAAAGCAACGTTTTAAGCTTTTTTCTAAAAAGCAGTGGATCCTGAGTGCCACGGAGTGCCAACGGTAGCACATTCCAAGCCAGGCCGGCTTTACGGACAAAAGAACTCCCACCAAGCCTTTGACACTTGAACCTAGGAATCTGCATCAGAAGCTGGTCAGAAGAGCGAAGCTGTCTGCTAGGTCTATAGAAAGCAAATCTCTTTTGAAGATAAGTAGGGCCTAGACCGTAAAGGGCCCGATGTGCAATGAACAACATCTTAAATTTCAGACGAGATTCAACTGGGAGCCAGTGCAAGCTACGTAAATGGATCCGAACACTATGTGTAAATGGAAGTCCAAGAAGCAGTCTGGCTGCTGAGTTTTAAACTACTTGCAATTACTTTGCCAGGTAGCCTGGACTACCAACCAAAAGAGCGTTGGCATAGTCCAATCGGGATAAAATCAAAGCCCAGACCACAGTTTCCTTAGCACTGACAGGCAGAAGAGGGAGAAACTTCCTCAAGGTTTTCAAAGTGCCAAAGCAGGTTCCTACCAGTTTCTACACTTGTGTTGAAAAGATCAGGTTTTCGTCAAACCAGGCACCGAGGATTTTTGCAGTGCCCTTGCCCATAGTAGGTCGAGGAAAACTACGGGGGCCATAGCCTTTCCCTGAAGTTCACTGGAAACGATCCATACAAAAGCACTTCAGATTTTTCTTCATTGGACTTCAATTGTGCACTCGCCAGCCAATGGAACACAGAGGACAAACAGTGCTGCGCCGCCCCAACAGAGTCGTCACCCTTCTTCCAGGAAAACAGAAGCTGAGTGTCATCTGCATAAGCCATCACTTTAGCCCCCAGTGACTCCGCAAGATAAACCAGCGGAGTCACATAGATGTTAAAAAGAAGAGGGCTAAGTGATGACCCCTTCGGTACACCAGTTGTCAGCTGCATAGGCATGGAGGCACAAGGTGGAAGCCAAACCTGCTGCGAACCTTTTTTCCAAAAAGGATCTGATCCAGCACAGCACCGATCCCGAAATACCAATTTCCTCCAGGCGATCAAGGAGTAAAGAGTGCGGCACCGTGTCGAATGCCACCGAGAGATCAAGCATAACCAAGGCTGCTCTCCCGCTGGCATCCAAACACTCCCGGACCGCCTCAGTCACCTCCAGCAATGCTGACTCCGTACTATAAGAGGCACGGAAACCAGATTGAGCTGGATGAAGCAAACCAGACACCTCTACATAGTTGGTGAGCTGAGACGTAGCAGCCTTCTCGCATACTTTAGCCAAACTTGGCAAGAGCAAAATAGGACGATAGTTCTCAGGGAGCAGAGGGTCAAGAGATGGCTTCTTGAGGAGGGGGAGGATCAGCGCCTGCTTCCATGATAATGGGACACAAGCCTCGCGAAGTGACTTATTAACCATAAGAATAACTTCAAAATTCTTAGAGTCTGCCACTTCTGACAGAAGCCTAGCTGCACATGGACCCTTAGGTGATCCAGATTTAAGTGCCACAAGCATTCTAAGGGTACAAGGCAGATCAACAGGTTTAAATGCAGAAAAGATGGAAGTAGATTTTATCATCTGCTTCCCCAGCGAGGCAAGAGTAGAATTCTTGGAAACGGTTGAAAAAGAATCTTGTATGCTAACTATTTTGTCCCTAAATTTTTTTTGCCAAGGTGTTGCACCAGGTAACCGAGGAGGGTACCGCCAGAACCTGGGCACTGGGGGACACAAAACTCTTCAAAATAGAAAATATTTCTTTAGAATTGTTATTAGCCCGATCGATACGATCGGAAAAGTGCCGGCCTTTGGCCAATCCAATAGTCGCATAGTAAAGTTTCTGTTTGGATCTGAGTGCAAGTTTGGCTGTAGGGCAATAGCCGCTGAAACGCCATGCTCTCTCCAATACCTTGCAAGCATGTTTCAAAGTCCTCAGATCAGAAGTAAACCAAGGCTTGGAAGGGGACTCTCTCCTCAGTTTAGGCCAGCCTGGAACAGAAAGAGCGCCGACTGAAGCAGTAATCCAATCTGTAAACCTTGACACATTATCCTCTAGGTCCTCAGAAAGGGAAGGGCGCGAGGCTGCTATGCAGCCGCTCAGCTGCCCGGCATCCAGTTTCCTAAAGGTGGGAGGCCGATAAGAACTAAATGGTTGTGGTGGATGCTTGATGTCCCATGAAAAAAATATGGCAAAATGATCCGACCAGGCGACCGGGAGTGGCCTTTCAACTAGAATAGGAAAATTGGCACAGATGTTGTCCAGAGTGTGCCCCCCTTGATGGGTCGGATATCTGACCCATTGGGAGAGCTGGACTAAGTGAAGAGAGTCCATAAAAGCAGCCGAGTTGGCCGCCTCCATAGAATCGAGATGGATATTGATATCCCCAAGGAGCAGATAGTTCGAAAAACGCAGTGCTCTGTCTGCCAAAGCGTCCCCACATGATTCCAAAAATACATTGGCTGTCCCCAGCAGACGATATATCAGAGACCCCCCCCAGAGTGAAGTGGGCAGAGAGATGTAAGCTAAAATCAAGAACCTCACATGCATCCCAGATAGTAGATGTTTCGCTATGCAGGGACCAGCATTCTCTATATAAAATCGCCAGGCCCCCACCTCTGCCGACTGGGCGATCAACTCGAGGAATTTTATAGCCAGCAGGAGTGGCCAATGCCACAATAGGATTAGAGAACGCATCAAGCCAAGTCTCAGTAATGAACAATAGATCTAGAAGATTATCAGAGACCAAATCTGCGACGTCTACATAATGCTTCCTCAAAGATCTAGCATTAATGAGGCCGGCACTAATGCTCCCCTGCACACGTGAGTCAGCAGATATGCTGTCAGGAAGAAGCTGCGGTGCTAAACAAAAGCCACAGTACACACAGACAGTAACACTAGTGGAGCCTATCAAGTTGTCACTTTGTGACGGACACAAATGCAATGCAAAAGCAATGCCGGCTCCCGCAGGACGCGGGGAGCCAGCGGGACCATGGGGGGATTGGGGACCCCCCCTCGGTCCCCAACAGATAGGGCCGGCCCTGGGGGATGGGGTCCCCGGGCCATAAATGGCCTGAGGAGGGGGGCAACGCAGCCCCCTCCAGATAAATTAGGTTAAAAAAAATGGCCATGCCCCTGGGGATGGGGTCCCCGGGGCTGATTATGGCCTCGGGAGGGGGGCCACACACCCAGTAAAATAGGAAAAGAAGGGGGGCCACACAGCCCCCCTTCTCAAAAAAATAAATAATAAAAAAAGACCGGCATCGCGCCAAAGGCCCCGCCCCCTCCCTGCAGCACTCTGCAAACGCGCCCCCTGGCGCGTTTGCAGATGGGGAACTAATTCCTCTTGAATACTGGGGGTCCCTGGGGGCCAACTAGTCCATCAGGAACCTCCAGTATGCGCCAGGGAGCTGCGTTGCAGAGAGGTGTTCAGAGGCCACGCCCCTTTTTACACCTCTCTGCAACACAGCTCTGTCGTGCTTACTGGTGGGCTAGTTGGATCCCAGGGACCATCAGGATTCAAGGGGACTTCATCCCCCAACTCAAAACGCGCCACGTGGTGCGTTTTTGCTCAGTGGTGAAGGGAGGGGGTGGGGCCTGAGGCGACATGTGTGCAAACACACTCTGGCGCGTTTTAAGTTGGGGAATTAATTCCTCTTCAATCCTGAGGGTCCCTGGAGGCCAACTAGCCCACCACTTACCTCCAGTAAGCGCCACTGCCCTGCGTTGCAGGGAGGTGGCCCAGGCCATGCCCCTTTTTACAACACTCTGTAACATAGCTCTGTGGCGCTTACTGGGGGAACCTAGTGGGCCAGTTGGACCCTAGGGACCCTCAGTATTCAAGGGGTCTTAATCTCCCAACTTAAAACAGCAAAGGGCTTGTTTACACAGTGGTGAAGGGAGGGGACGGGGCCTGCGGTGACGTGTGCAAACACACCCTGTGGCACGTTTTAAGTTGGGGAATTAAGTCCCCTTTAATCCTGAGAGTCCATGGGTCCAACTAGCCCACCATGTACCTTCAGTAAGCACCACAGAGCTGCGTTGCAGAGAGGTGGTCCGAGGCCATGCCCCATTTTACACCTCTCTGCAATGCAACTCTGTGGCACTTACTGGACATACCTGGTGGGTTAGTTGGCCCCCAGAGACCCTCAGTATTCAAGGGGACTTTATCCCCCAACTTAAAGTGCCCACAGGGCGTGTTTGCACACGTCACCTTAGGCTTCCCCCCTCCCTTCACCAGTGTGCAAACGCACCCCGTGGCGCGTTTTAAGAGGTGGTTTTAATCTCCCTGCCCTATTATGTACTAGGGGCTTTCAGAGGAGGTCATGCTAATCACAGGGGTACCCCAACGCATAGTGTTCCCTAGTGTATGTAGGTGTTTTCACTGTATTCTAAGTGTCTTTTAGCATACCACTGGCTCTAGGCCTGGTTAGTCAGAGTCAGTTAACACCAGTACCCGTCTGAAAAAGTTGTGGGCACAGGATGATTTTGTAACACGGCCTCTTTCTGCTCCTCTGTTGGTTCTTTCTGCACATGTCTTGCTTTTTCCTGCACTTTTCTTCGTCTTTGAGGACTTCTTTTGCTTCTTTCTGTGCGTTTTTTCTTCTTTCTTCACATGTCCTACCTCTGTAGGCATAGTTAGAAACTAGCATTTAAAAAACATTTGAAATTCACTGCAAAAAAACATAGGTTTCAGGGGCGTTATAGTTAGGCATTAGCATTTAAAAAACCTTAGAAATTCACTGAAAAAAACATGGGTTTTAGGGAAAGTTATGGTTAGTTGGACATTGCACTCGTACAAAACCCGTGAAATTCCCCTGTTATAGTTAGTTCAGCAAACTATAACTCGCGCCCCCGCAATGCACTGCTGATGACATCACATATTACATCACTCATGACATGGTCAGTGACATCACTGATGGCATCACTGATGACATCTCAAATGACATCACTAATGACATCACTGATGACATCATCCATTGACTGTGTGTTTCTGTAAAGTTTAAATATATTTAATATATATAGGGAAAGGCGTATTGAAGAATGAGTGGGTGTATAAGTCTCTGAATGGATGATTTAGTAGGTGCGTGACTAACTCTATAAGTGAGTGATTAAACGTATCTTACTGAATGCATGGGTTAGTGACTAAACTGTGTGAATGTCTGTATCCGTCTGTCTGTTGGTGTTTAAGCGGCAGCATGGGTTTGTGAATAGCTACATGAGTGTCTATATGAGTTATTGATTGCTTGTCTGAGTATCTGTATGGGTTCCTGAGTGTTTGTGTGGGTGGGGTGTGTGTGACTCTGTGCATAGATTTGTGAGTGGGTGATTCACTGGGTGCATGGTTTCAAGAGTGCATCTGTGATGGACTGTATGGGTGGGTGAGTGTGTGTATGGGTGTGTGTTAGTGAGTGAATGTATATCTCAGTGGTACATGTGTGAGTAACGCAAAAACCAAAGGAAATGATGGACGGAGTGTTGAACATTGCAAGCACTCACCCCCAGTCAACTGATCTGGGTTTAATCCATCACCGTTCTTTAGCCCACTCTGCCACCCCAGTTCAGACATGGCCATATGCAAATCAGTCTGACCCTGTGCCTCATGGGAACAGTCCAGCCCGAACTGCCAAGCCATGTCTTCCCTGGACTGGAAACAAGCTTCCTAGGACCGGTTTCTGGCAATTCAGCCGTCTTCAGCCAGGCTTGCTTGAATCCAGTGGCAAAGTGAGCAAGGGACTCACGTCTGAGCATACCCTGCCAACTTATGGCGAACAAAGCAAAAACCAAAGGAAATGATGGACGGAGTGTTGAACATTGCAAGCACTCACCCCCAGTCAATTGATCTGGGTTTAATCCATCACCGTTCTTTAGCCCACTCTGCCACCCCAGTTCAGACATGGCCATATGCAAATCAGTCTGACCCTGTGCCTCATGGGAACAGTCCAGCCCGAACTGCCAAGCCATGTCTTCCCTGGACCGGAAACAAGCTTCCTAGGACCGGTTTCTGGCATTTCAGCCGTCTTCAGCCAGGCTTGCTTGAATCCAGTGGCAAAGTGAGCAAGGGACTCACGTCTGAGCATACCCTGCCAACTTATGGCGAACAAAGCAAAAACCAAAGGAAATGATGGACGGAGTGTTGAACATTGCAAGCACTCACCCCCAGTCAACTGATCTGGGTTTAATCCATCACCGTTCTTTAGCCCACTCTGCCACCCCAGTTCAGACATGGCCATATGCAAATCAGTCTGACCCTGTGCCTCATGGGAACAGTCCAGCCCGAACTGCCAAGCCATGTCTTCCCTGGACCGGAAACAAGCTTCCTAGGACCGGTTTCTGGCATTTCAGCCGTCTTCAGCCAGGCTTGCTTGAATCCAGTGGCAAAGTGAGCAAGGGACTCACGTCTGAGCATACCCTGCCAACTTATGGCGAACAAAGCAAAAACCAAAGGAAATGATGGACGGAGTGTTGAACATTGCAAGCACTCACCCCCAGTCAACTGGTCTGGGTTTAATCCATCACCGTTCTTTAGCCCACTCTGCCACCCCAGTTCAGACATGGCCTTATGCAAATCAGTCTGACCCTGTGCCTCATGGGAACAGTCCAGCCCGAACTGCCAAGCCATGTCTTCCCTGGACCGGAAACAAGCTTCCTAGGACCGGTTTCTGGCATTTCAGCCGTCTTCAGCCAGGCTTGCTTGAATCCAGTGGCAAAGTGAGCAAGGGACTCACGTCTGAGCATACCCTGCCAACTTATGGCGAACAAAGCAAAAACCAAAGGAAATGATGGACGAAGTGTTGAACATTGCAAGCACTCACCCCCAGTCAACTGATCTGGGTTTAATCCACCACCGTTCTTTAGCCCACTCTGCCACCCCAGTTCAGACATGGCCATATGCAAATCAGTCTGACCCTGTGCCTCATGGGAACAGTCCAGCCCGAACTGCCAAGCCATGTCTTCCCTGGACCGGAAACAAGCTTCCTAGGACCGGTTTCTGGCATTTCAGCCGTCTTCAGCCAGGCTTGCTTGAATCCAGTGGCAAAGTGAGCAAGGGACTCACGTCTGAGCATACCCTGCCAACTTATGGCGAACAAAGCAAAAACCAAAGGAAATGATGGACGGAGTGTTGAACATTGCAAGCACTCACCCCCAGTCAACTGATCCGGGTTTAATCCATCACCATTCTTTAGCCCACTCTGCCACCCCAGTTCAGACGTGGCCATATGCAAATCAGTCTGACCCTGTGCCTCATGGGAACAGTCCAGCCCGAACTGCCAAGCCATTTCTTCCCTGGACCGGAAACAAGCTTCCTAGGACCAGTTTATGGCATTTCAGCCGTCTTCAGCCAGGCTTGCTTGAATCCAGTGGCAAAGTGAGCAAGGGACTCACGTCTGAGCATACCCTGCCAACTTATGGCGAACAAAGCAAAAACCAAAGGAAATGATGGACGGAGTGTTGAACATTGCAAGCACTCACCCCCAGTCAACTGATCTGGGTTTAATCCATCACCGTTCTTTAGCCCACTCTGCCACCCCAGTTCAGACATGGCCATATGCAAATCAGTCTGACCCTGTGCCTCATGGGAACAGTCCAGCCCGAACTGCCAAGCCATGTCTTCCCTGGACCGGAAACAAGCTTCCTAGGACCGGTTTCTGGCATTTCAGCCGTCTTCAGCCAGGCTTGCTTGAATCCAGTGGCAAAGTGAGCAAGGGACTCACGTCTGAGCATACCCTGCCAACTTATGGCGAACAAAGCAAAAACCAAAGGAAATGATGGACGGAGTGTTGAACATTGCAAGCACTCACCCCCAGTCAACTGATCTGGGTTTAATCCATCACCGTTCTTTAGCCCACTCTGCCACCCCAGTTCAGACATGGCCATATGCAAATCAGTCTGACCCTGTGCCTCATGGGAACAGTCCAGCCCGAACTGCCAAGCCATGTCTTCCCTGGACCGGAAACAAGCTTCCTAGGACCGGTTTCTGGCATTTCAGCCGTCTTCAGCCAGGCTTGCTTGAATCCAGTGGCAAAGTGAGCAAGGGACTCACGTCTGAGCATACCCTGCCAACTTATGGCGAACAAAGCAAAAACCAAAGGAAATGATGGACGGAGTGTTGAACATTGCAAGCACTCACCCCCAGTCAACTGGTCTGGGTTTAATCCATCACCGTTCTTTAGCCCACTCTGCCACCCCAGTTCAGACATGGCCATATGCAAATCAGTCTGACCCTGTGCCTCATGGGAACAGTCCAGCCCGAACTGCCAAGCCATGTCTTCCCTGGACCGGAAACAAGCTTCCTAGGACCGGTTTCTGGCATTTCAGCCGTCTTCAGCCAGGCTTGCTTGAATCCAGTGGCAAAGTGAGCAAGGGACTCACGTCTGAGCATACCCTGCCAACTTATGGCGAACAAAGCAAAAACCAAAGGAAATGATGGACGGAGTGTTGAACATTGCAAGCACTCACCCCCAGTCAACTGATCTGGGTTTAATCCACCACCATTCTTTAGCCCACTCTGCCACCCCAGTTCAGACATGGCCATATGCAAATCAGTCTGACCCTGTGCCTCATGGGAACAGTCCAGCCCGAACTGCCAAGCCATGTCTTCCCTGGACCGGAAACAAGCTTCCTAGGACCGGTTTCTGGCATTTCAGCCGTCTTCAGCCAGGTTTGCTTGAATCCAGTGGCAAAGTGAGCAAGGGACTCACGTCTGAGCATACCCTGCCAACTTATGGCGAACAAAGCAAAAACCAAAGGAAATGATGGACGGAGTGTTGAACAGTGCAAGCACTCACCCCCAGTCAACTGATCCGGGTTTAATCCATCACCATTCTTTAGCCCACTCTGCCACCCCAGTTCAGACGTGGCCATATGCAAATCAGTCTGACCCTGTGCCTCATGGGAACAGTCCAGCCCGAACTGCCAAGCCATTTCTTCCCTGGACCGGAAACAAGCTTCCTAGGACCGGTTTCTGGCATTTAAGCCGTCTTCAGCCAGGCTTGCTTGAATCCAGTGGCAAAGTGAGCAAGGGACTCACGTCTGAGCATACCCTGCCAACTTATGGCGAACAAAGCAAAAACCAAAGGAAATGATGGACGGAGTGTTGAACATTGCAAGCACTCACCCCCAGTCAACTGATCTGGGTTTAATCCATCACCGTTCTTTAGCCCACTCTGCCACCCCAGTTCATAAGTTGGCAGGGTATGCTCAGACATGAGTCCCTTGCTCACTTTGCCACTGGATTCAAGCAAGCCTGGCTGAAGACGGCTGAAATGCCAGAAACCGGTCCTAGGAAGCTTGTTTCCGGTCCAGGGAAGACATGGCTTGGCAGTTCGGGCTGGACTGTTCCCATGAGGCACAGGGTCAGACTGATTTGCATATGGCCATGTCTGAACTGGGGTGGCAGAGTGGGCTAAAGAACGGTGGTGGATTAAACCCAGATCAGTTGACTGGGGGTGAGTGCTTGCAATGTTCAACACTCCGTCCATCATTTCCTTTGGTTTTTGCTTTGTTCGCCATACGTTGGCAGGGTATGCTCAGACGTGAGTCCCTTGCTCACTTTGCCACTGGATTCAAGCAAGCCTGGCTGAAGACGGCTGAAATGCCAGAAACCGGTCCTAGGAAGCTTGTTTCCGGTCCAGGGAAGACATGGCTTGGCAGTTCGGGCTGGACTGTTCCCATGAGGCACAGGGTCAGACTGATTTGCATATGGCCATGTCAGAACTGGGGTGGCAGAGTGGGCTAAAGAACGGGGATGGATTAAACCCAGATCAGTTGACTTGGGGTGAGTGCTTGCAATGTTCAACACTCCGTCTATCATTTTCTTTGGTTTTTGCTTTGTTCGCCATAAGTTGGCAGGGTATGCTCAGACGTGAGTCCCTTGCTCACTTTGCCACTGGATTCAAGCAAGCCTGGCTGAAGACGGCTGAAATGCCAGAAACCGGTCCTAGGAAGCTTGTTTCCGGTCCAGGGAAGACATGGCTTGGCAGTTCGGGCTGGACTGTTCCCATGAGGCACAGGGTCAGACTGATTTGCATATGGCCATGTCAGAACCGGGGTGGCAGAGTGGGCTAAAGAACGGTGATGGATTAAACCCAGATCAGTTGACTGGGGGTGAGTGCTTGCAATGTTCAACACTCCGTCCATCATTTCCTTTGGTTTTTGCATGTGTGAGTAACTACATATGTGAAAGGCAGTATATATGTGTGTTGGAGTACACAAATGGCTATAAGTGAGAGTGTGTAATTGTGAGAGTGGCTGTATGGATGAGTGTGTGCTTGTATCAGTGATTGTATAAGAGCATAAGAATGTGCTAGTATTTGTATGAGTAAGTGAGCTGGTGTGTGTATAACTGTATAGGTGAGTAAATGGGATTGTGATTAAATATTTGCATGACTGACTAGGTGTGTGAGTACCTCTATGGATGAATGGCGGTGTGTGAGCGTCTATATAGGTGTATGAGTGCATATGATAGGCCTGTACTGAGTGATCGTAAGTATGAGTGACTGTACGGGTGAGTGAGTGAATATGTGTGTAGACTTAAGAATCAGTGAGCGGGTATGTAGTTATAGGTCTTGGAGTGTCTATGGTTTTGAGAATGGCAGTCTGTAATTTAGAGTGGGTGTATCGAAAGTTATATTATGGTGTGAGAAGATGCATGAAATTATCACATAGATGATGTCATCAGTGATGTCATCAGTGATGTCATTTGAGATGTCATCAGTGATGTCATCAGTGATGTCACTGACCATGTCATGAGCGATGTAATTCGTGACGTCATCAGCAGTGCATTGCGGGGGCACGAATTATAGTTAGCTGAACTAACTATAACGGGGGAATTTCACGGGTTTTGTACGAGTGCAATGCCCAACTAACTATAACTTTTCCTAAAACCTATGTTTTTTTCAGTGAATATATATATATATATATATATATATATATATATATATATATATATTATATATATATATATATATATATATATATATATATATATATATATATATATGTGTGTATATATATCCAACACACATTGCCTCCTTCTAGATACGACAGGGGACCCAATGGCTCAT
Source organism: Triturus cristatus (assembly GCF_964204655.1). Classification (NCBI taxonomy): domain Eukaryota; kingdom Metazoa; phylum Chordata; class Amphibia; order Caudata; family Salamandridae; genus Triturus; species Triturus cristatus. The sequence goes on along the minus strand of NC_140594.1, from coordinate 423,440,068 downwards.
AAACAGGTGAGTTTATTCTGTAATTAGCATGACGCGTTTCGGTGAACACCTTCTTCAGATGCTAACAACATACTGCACTGGTGCCAGCAACAGTCCTGTTTAAAATAGCGAGTGCTGCCTCCCTATTGGTGGATATTCCAGGACTGCAGGATCCAGCATCCATCTGGGTGGATGACGGAAAGGGCTACCAGGACCCAGTGTCTGTTCCCTTAGACCAAAACAACCCTCCTGTTATGTCCGAAGCCTTCTGCAGCCTCCGTTGCGGGCGAATCCAGGGAGCAGCGCGACAATGCTACGTGCTCCACCGTGAAGTCACAGTCCAATTCAGGCCGATATATATATATATATATATATGTAAACACCCGGCCAAAATTCTACCCTGACCCAAGCCCCTTGCCCTCAGTCCTAAAATGGCCCCAATCCCCAAAAAAGTATCCTGATCCCTGCCCCCCGCCCTGAGCCCTAAAACGGCCCCCAAGCCCAAAAAACTACTCCCTGCCCTGAGACCTAAAACTACCCCATCCCTCCTGAAGACCAACCCCCTTCCCGGAGCCCTAAAAACGTCCCCAACCCTCCCAAGCCCTAAAAACTACCCTGCCCCCAATACTTAAAAACTATCCCAACCCCCCCTCTCAGCCCTAAAAACATCCCCGACCTGCAGAGTCCTAGAAATATACCCAACACCCCCAGCCCTGAAAACCCGGACCCCACAGCACTGAAAACTGCCCCAATCATTGAAAACTGCCCACACCCCTCAAAAGCCAGTTCTAGCCTCACTTACCTCCCGATCATTCCTCTGCCTGGGCCCACCCATTCCAGCAGCTAGACCGCGCATATGCCTTAACCACGCATATGCGTGGTTAAGGCATATGAGTGGTTAAGGCAAGCGTGGTTGTGCTTGCATTGTTCGGGCATGCATGGCTGAGCCCGCGTTGTTCAGCCGTTTCCCACACATACCATATATCTTTATAGTGTTTGCATTTTGGCCCCTCTTTACTCTGTTTCTCTTGACAGGTACAGGAATAAAACAGCAGCCGGTGTCCACATTGCAACCAACACCTAAGATGGCATCAGGGGACAACCTGTAAACAGCAAATCGGTCCTCTACCATCCAACAGTCAGAAACGTCTGTGAGCATCTTAGAGTCACTTATGAATGTCACTTTTACTTTGTCAGTAGAATATTACATGTCTTAATAATGTATGCTTGTTGACCTTTATCCTTGTGAATGGAATATGCCTATGTCTCATGCACATCTACCTGTATTGACACCACCTGTGTCAACTAACACTGTTATCCAATGTCTCATTCTTATATAACTTAATTTTACCATTACTATTTTCTCTAGCTGCTGGATCAGGAAAAACATGTCCACCACTGTTTTCAAGGACACTGGTTTAGTAGCTGACGTCAAGGAGTCCATCCAGAAGACAACTGACGACAAGATGCATCCTACATCATTTGAGGACCCTGTATGGACCAAATAATCTCATATAGTTGAGTAATTTGTTACATGACGATGTTAAAATGTGACTTAATACAGAGAAGAAACGTAAAACAAGTCTGATGAAGACATTTGCACAATCTTTATTGTGACTTACAATATGTTTACATCTTCTCTTGCATGTCCTGAGTACAGAGAGTCTGACAAGGATGCTTCATTGTACACCAGCAGAAGATGAAGGGCAATGCCAGGAGGAAATCCGTTCCTCCTTGAATGACTGAGTGAGTGAGCGATGTGTTAATGTCTAAATATTACAATGAGACCTGTTGGTTTGGTTATAACATCATGCTTGCACAACAGTGTTGTAGCAGGATGGTATGGGTGGACAGAGTAATAGTACATCATTCACTGGACATTGTCAAACCATAGTCATACAGGAACCAAGCTAGCTGTTCAGGTGAAAAACGAGGCCACTAGTTGATCAAGTAGAAACAGAAATTGACCTCTGTTCTGCAGCCCGACATGGGTACCTGGAGGTGACCGAAGTTCAGGGGCTATGCCCACATGTAAACCCTGCAGCATGAAGATGTTATTCAAACTGCAACTGGGTGCAGTAATCTTGCACATAACTTCTGGGGAGTACAGAAGTACACCCCATATGGTCAAGCCATCTGAAGCACAGTGAGTTCAATATTGGCTTGTGTATGTGTGTGTGTGCTTTATTGTACCTCAATTGAGGCTGTGTGGTTGGACATAGGAAAGGAAAGTGGAGAAGTGGAGAGATTGCATAACTGGCATCACCTGCAAAAAATTAGGAAGTGATTTCCTTCAAAATGTGATACATTGCCTATACATACCTGCATGCATGCATTCAATCATAGTATTATGTGAGTCTACTGTGATATGATAAAGTAATGTGGGGCTAAGTTTGAGGTGCCATCCCCCAGATACACATGCAGTGACAGTGTGAGTTACTTTTACTTACTTAGAAGTCACATGTCACTGAAATCTCCAGTATGCAACTGACATGCAAGAGGTGAATGTCGAAATATATAGCTGTTGTGTGTGCTCCCAGTAAAGGCATGGTACACATCAGAGAAGCAGTCCCTAGCATCGCAGACAGCTTGCTTGTTGGAGTGCCAGCGGTGTCTGTTGTAGAAATGATGTTCTGTGTGTTGGGATGTCTAGAGTGCCAAGTGGATGCGATCAATGGGACATACTGATGGAACCATGCAATGGCATAAACCCTCTTACCACTTGTTGCCTTAGTGCCAGTGACTGTGGCATGGCAATAAACGGGTCTGCTGGTAATGCATCTCAGTATCTGTCGCAAGCAGGGAGATTGGGAGGTTGGCTTGCCTGTGAGATGCCACAATGTCTCCAGTGTCACTCTAGAAAGCCAGTAGCCAGCATTTTGACAAGGTCAGGGATGGTCTTGGAGCAGGTTGTAGGTGATTCAAGCTCCTGCTTCAAGTCTGCAATGATGTCAAGGACCACCTCAGGGGCGAAGCAGTATCTGGCAATGACTGCTTCCCTGGGTAGCCCATAAATGTTGATCCTTTGCTGGTAATTCCTTTCTCCTTCTTTTGTAATCTTTCTGCAAAATAAGGGGCAAGACAACAAAGATATTTACTGACATAGTGTAAGTAACAACAAATTCTGAGTGTTGCTTTCTTATATGGCGAGGAAGTGTGTGATTGGTTGATATTTCAATGCCATTCAGCTGTTAATAGATGTGGTGTCCTGACCGCTCACTTTCTCCACTTTGCATTTGCAGGTATGCTGAATGTGAATTTTGCCTTGTTGCATTTTTGTTTTTTCACTTGTAACTAACTTTTATTTGTATTGTTAATTACAAAAAGTATATGTGTGTGTGGAGGGTGAGTGTGTGTGTGTGTTAGAATTAGTTTTTATTATTTATTGAAACATTTCCAATTGTCCCTATATGTTAATGACATTCCTTGCCTGCATTGACTACTATAACAGGTTGTTGCAGTGCTAGTGATTATCAATGTGTGGTTTTTGACTTACCCCAAGGATTAGTTTAGTACATTTCAGTGTTTTCAGTAGTAGTATACTGTAGTAGATGTTGACCTGCATTTTATAGCTAGTAATGGTCTTACTTATTTGCGGGTGTATTTTTGTATTTCTCATATTTCCATAAATAAAATAAATTCTGGAGTAAAAATTCTTCATTTACAGCCACTATCCCTGGTCCCACCCACATTTACTGCAAACCCGTATAGTTTTATGTGCAGAAATCGTGACGCCTATGGCAGAGATTGATTCACAGAAAAAATAGGAGAGAGGGAGGCAGAGATCTTTGACTTGCGGTTTGTAATAGCATCTAAGAGTATGTACCATAGTACTACATCATGTACTCCAAAATAACTTTTGTGACTAGAGCCCACTTTATTCAAGCTGGAGAAATTTGTTTCCCAGGAAGCATGACCGACTCCAGCCTTATTTGGTCTGGGTGCATCCACATTGAGTACTTGGCACCTCATTTATTTATAGTAGTTAGTAATTTACAGTGTGTTCCGAATTGTTACAGTTTTACCTTTGAATTAGATTGGCATTCCTGTTCTGCTTTGAATTAATTTTTGTTTATTCTTTTAGGGTAAACACTTAAATGTTTAATGTGTAATCATTGCTTTTTTGTAGAGATATTTTATATTAGTGGTGTGCTTTTATGTGTTACTTATATTAGAGAGCAAAATCTTTTAATTTTCTGTGTTTTTGTTTGTTTACATTATGTTGCATAGATGTCGATATTTTGGTTGTATTATTTCACTTCATGTTATTTTTCATATTTTAATCACAATATTGTTGTTCTAGATATTTCTGTATTTTTAATCATGAAAAGTTGACGACAAGTCAATATTTAGTTCGTCTGTGTGCGCCTTGTCATAAAAAATAGCAAATCTACACACAGATTTATATTTACATCTGACTTTTTGAAATTCATGCACTCCTACAAGTACAGATTCCCATGCATATTCCTTGTGATACCATATTACTTCCTTGTTGGGAATTCATTCCCTCTGTATTGAGTTCTCTATGGTCATGAGATCGGCACAGGGGAATGGATTCCCACAAGCAAAAGCATTTTTTCGTGTTTTATTCTATGCTGAACAAATATTTTTCCTCATGGGGAAAACTATTTCCACCAAATTTTGGGATGAACCATTTACCCCCCCCCCCCCTTGAAAAGGTATTTATGACAGCACATGTCTGAAGTAAATTGTACAACATCTGAGAACGCCCACAATTGCACCCCTTGACTGGGATATACGGGTGCGGAGATCCAAGCACTTGTCATGTAGATCTCTGTACTTATAAAAGGGCGTAAACACCTCCCAGAATCCTTTTGTCAATACCGGCCATGCATAACTTGGGTACATTTAGTTGTAAACGTACATTTACTGCAAAATTTACCTTTGTGAATAAGCCCGAATACTTTTTTTACATAATATTTTTGTACCATATTTTGTGGTCCAATTTACATAGTACAGTGTCTAGGTGGGAGTAGCAATGTGATTTTGGTGAGAGGCTATTTGTGGGTGTCAATGCAGGTGGCAATGAAGGTGGTGTTTAGATAGGGGTTATGTGTAAATGCCAGTGAAGGATTAACTGAAAGTATTGGTGCATTTGTCAGTGCAGTCCCTTGCAAGTCTTTAGTGGCAGCCTAGGTGGCTTGCTTACTGTGAGAGGAGAGGCAGGGGACATGTAAAATGTAAATACACCATAAATAAAGCACCTACCACCATCTAGAAGCAAATGACTAATTTCCTGAATATTTTGGGTGCCTTTAGTGATACGTGGGGTTATCAAATGCATCATCTCAAAAAAGGGCTGCCACTGAGATCAGCAAAACCCACAATCAAGGAAATCAGGTTCCAGATTGGGCAGAGATTTGTGGTTTGTCAAGGGCAAAAGGTGGCCAGAGGAAAGGTGGACACTCTCAAGACCTAAATGTAAGGTATTCTACCACCCAGACCCATGTGTAGGCATTCTTGACCTTCCATGGGTACTATCAAAACGTTGCTGAATACTAAGGGCTCCTAGCGCCACTTCTCATGTACAGCATCCTGAAAGCAACTGAAAACAATCTCATAAAGATAACCCTGTAAAATCTAAGGAAGACCCTAAAGAGGGGGGAACTGTCATGATTACTCAATAGACTGGTCTTAATAATTGTAGAGTTACAGGAAAATACAAGTCCAATTGGTGTTTGTTGAAGGTTTATCGTATGTATTGGAAGTATTAAGTATGTCACAACAGATTAACCAAATAAGTAGTTGTGGGCCTTCATCATCAGGTAAAAATTTAGAAAATGGAACTATTACGGGGAGTACTGTTGATCAGAAAGCTTGCATCATAGTTATGATACCTACACCCTTAGCTCCACCACAAAGGCACGTGGGGACTCACAAAAGCTAGAATGTTTTTAAAAATCAATGTGGGTTACATTTTGTGTGTAAAACCAGTTCATTTTTCAAACCCTGAGTCAAAAATTGCAATCATGTTATCCTATTTGTCAGAGGATGCAGCAGCATGGTCCATGACATTGATAGAAAGGAAGAGTCCGTTATTATATGACCTTAAAGCATTTGATAAAGAGCAAAGGAGAAATTTAGATGGAAGGACATTGACTCAAGGGGCTGAAAATGAACTATTAGATATTAGGAAAGATACAAGAAGATGTGTTACAGTATGTGACACAATTCCAGAAATTGATAATTGAAACCAACTTGCTTGAAGAAAAAACAAGCATTTGCAATGCAATAGGTCTTGCATTTACGCAAGTTTAAGCTATTGGCATTGTAAATGACAATGTCTTTTATTTATGCTTCAAAAACCAAAACATAAATAAAGTGCATTTTCATTTACAATGCCAATAGCTCAAACTCGCGTAAATGTGAGACCTATCGCATTGCAAATGCTTCTTTTCACTCGCTCAGATTGCCCCTAAGCCCTGCCCACACATGGGAGGGAGGGTGCCAAAAGAGGAGGCGAGCGCAGACTGGCTGAGTGGAGGGAGTGGGCAGCGAAGAAGCCGAAGCTGTTCCTGGTTCTGCGCGATGTCCCTGAAGCAAGCGCTGCTCTTATTCTGAAAGGTTTTTTTTAAAAAGAGAGAGCGCGGCGCCCGCTTTAGAGACACCGTGTTCAGCATTAAAGTTTTAAATGAAACAAAACCAAGCGTGGTGTCCCTGAAGCAGGCGCCGCGCTCAGTATTAAACTTTTTTTTAAAATGCACCTGAGCGCGATGTGTCTGAAGCAGGCGCCGCCCTCATTATTAAAGTAAAAAAAAAACTGAGCGCAGTGTCCCTAAAGCGGGCACCGAACTCAGCATGAAAATACAAAAAAAAGCAGCCGCCATTGTCCCCAGTGTCAATTAATAAAATAGTGCTCACCCACTTTTAATGCAGACCGTCTAACAAGCCAAGTAAAACGTCCAGTCATTATGGACAGTAACAAATGCAGACAAAGTGGTACCAAGGAGGGACTAACAAGCCTTTTTATGAATCAGAAGCCAGCATTTAAGAAGTACAATGACACAAGCCAATGACAAATATGGGCGGACAGTTGGTGGAGCTTCTACTGCATACTCTATTACAGCATGCCTCGCAGAGCGAGCAGCGCATGAGCGATGCCGCTAGCCTCGACTTAAACTTCCACATCATTTTAGGAATTCTATGGTTAGTTAAGCATAACCCGAGTATTACTAGGGAGCAAGGCACAATACAATTTCAGTCAGCATATTGTAAATGTATGTTATCAAAATTTAGATTTGGGGTCAAAGAACAATCACACTCATTTATAAATGACTGCCAATGTGTCTCTAGAAAACACTGAAGAGACTGATTTACTTAATAAGATTCCTTAGGAAAATAATTTATTAGATGGGTTTAGTAAACAACAAGCAGAAAAGTAGCCTTCTCTTAGAGAGTACAATTGCATGAGTGATCTTGAGCCTTGGGCCACATTGCCATGCAGCGGAATATATGCATTGACTGAAATTCACTATCTCATGTATATTCCCCACTGTTTTTGTGATTAAAAAAGAGGATGATCTTCGTGCCTGTATTAACTGTCGTGCTCTAAACAAAGTTAGTATTGAAAATCATTGCCCTCTTCCTTTGATCTCATTAATGTTAGAGGAGATCAAGGATGCTATGATTTTTACAAAAGTCACTATTTGAGGTGCTTATCATTTTCTAAGAGTTTGTAGAGGGGTGGATAACAAGAAGACTCAGGAGATCATTGATTTGCCTATTCAAAAGATAGTGCAAGACATTAAGAGATTTTTAGGGTTTGCAAACTTCTACAGGCATTTTATAAATACTTTTTCTCAGGTCAGATCAACCATCACTAGACTGCTAAAGGAAAGGTTCCGTTTAAGTGGAATCAGGAGGGGGAAGGAGCATTCCAGGAATTAAAAAACAGGTTTACTTTAGGGTTGACACTTAGACATCCCAACACTAGTCTATTTTTCTAAGTTGGAGCTGACATTAGATGTAGCTTTAGGGACAGTATTATCCTAAATACATTCAGATACAGGTCATTACACAAAGTAACTTTTCTAGCCAGAAAACTGACTAATGCTTGATCGAATTACACTATTTCTGAGAAAATTTGGATATCAAAGTAGCATTCACAGAATTAAGGCATGATTTGTTTGCGAAACGAGCTCCAATCATGATACATACTGATCACTGTAATTTGTTATTCTTAAGATCAGCCAAAGCATTAAGAGCTAAACAGACTAGATGGTCATTATTCTCCTCAGAGTATACTTTTATAATATCTTTCAGACTGGCACAACAAAATCAGAAGCCTGACTCATTGTCTTGTAGAAATCATGGCAGTTGTGAGAAGGGACAAATGATCTATCCAACAATTCCAAAAAAGAAAATCGTTTTGTTATCTATTCCAGAGAATATTAAGAGTGATATCTCAGGTGAGGGAAATAATAAATTGTGCGAATGAGGATGGGAGGTGGAGAACTGAAAATCAGTTACCATGGTTTAACCATTGTCGATATATACCTACGGTGGAGATTAGAAATCAGGCATTGAAGGAAATACATGATTCTCCATCATCACATCATTCAGGTATAGCTAAAACAATTGAATTAATAAAGAGACAATTTTGGTGGGAAAACGTGATCCCAGATATATTTGAGCATGTTTCAACTTGTGATATTTGCTCCAGAAATAACAATGATCATAATAAGCCAATTGGATTGTTACAACCATAGGAAGTTCCCAGAAATCTTGGTAAATGATTACCATGGATTTTATTGTAGATCTTCCATCCCATAAGGGGTTGACAGCCATTCTTGTAATTGTTGATTCCTTCTCAAAGATAGTCCATTTTATACCCACTAAGGGGCTGACATCAGCATCAGAGGCTAGACTTCTGTTTTTGCAATTTGCAGTCAAATGTAATGGGTTACATACAGTAGCAGTTTCTGATCGTGATACTCAGTTCGTCTCAAGATTTTGGAAAGAATTGTGTACAAATTTGAAACTGGTAACTAGTCTATCAATTGCATATCGTTCTTAGATAGATGGTCAAACTGAAAGAGTTAACCAAGAGTTGGAAATATTAAAAAAATATCTATACACTATCAGAAATCATTGTTGGATCATTTGTGGTTAGCTACATTTTGTAACAAGAACACTATTCATCCATCTACTTGTCATGGTCCATTTTTTATCATGCAACGATTCCATCCATGTTTCTTGGCTGATACTCACCAGTTCAAATTATCTATTTGTTGAAAAAAGAATTCAGCAATTAGATAACATTCACGAGTGTGTAATAGCCAATTTATCAAAAGCCAAACAAAAGATGAAGATATAGGCCTATAAATAACAAAGGAAAGAACCTCAGTATCAGATAGGAGACGCAGTAAGGCTTTTCATCAGTTATATTAAATTTCATGGTATAAGAAAATTTCAGCTGAGATTTATTGGATCTTTTTCAAAAAGTAAGGTGGTTAATCCAGTGGATATGAAATTGACATTACCGAGACAATGAGAAAACAATCAGTGTTTCATGCTTTTTTATTAAATCCATTTAAGAATTGAAAAACCACTGTATCCTATAACTTAGGATTCTGAAATTGACTGTGACGTTCAGACTATCTTGGACTCATGAAGTGTAAGAAAGAAATTGCAATAGTTCTTAAAATAGAAGTATTGTGGTGTGGAGAAAAACTCTTGGGAGTCAGCTCAGAATGTTCATGCTCCTCAGGCTATAAATAAAATTCATAAACATGATAACACAATATAACGGTGTTAATATTTGTTGAGTTAAAGGAAATAAGAAGTCCAAATGGTGTTTGTTAAATGCTTACCACATTGCATTAGAGAGCTAGATATGTGACTGTTCCAGATTGGAGCAATTTTGGCATGCGTGGCAGTAAGTGGAGTGACAAAAACAAACTAACTTGAATCTTGCAGGAAGCAAAATTTCAGATACGGTGGCCATCTTGGAATAACATCTGAATATGGAAAGTGATTCATGGTCTTATTATTTCCTAAAGCAGTTCATGTTTGGTAGTTGTCATAGGATCATCATGGAGCCAGTGCTTTGCAGGACTGTTGGATTGGAACCTTGACTTCCTACTTTTGCATAATCTTGTCTACTCAGATCATTCTCCCGATCATTACCATTTTCAAGGCCATGTATATCTGTACCTATTGTGCACGTACTATTTTCTATCGTGTTTTTTTGGAACATTCTTGTTTGCACTTTGTATCTCTCCTGTTCTAATTGTCCACGTTTTACATATCATCATTTTCCCTGGATCAACAACGCTGGAAACTCATGTAGAATTTATGTGCATTAAACTCTCTAGTAAATCCATAAGAATCATGTGTAAAAACTACTCCGCAGAGATATTCAGGAGGACAAACAAAATTCATTGTTTTCTTGTGTGTCAACTGAGAGAACTGCATAAGGTTTTAGAAAATAAAGGACTGAGTTAGAGGACTCATAACTTGAGGGAATTGGCTAAAGTATTATGATATGAATGTTACAAGTTACTATTCTAATCTGGAATTGTTTAATTGTAAACTTCCAAAAGCAGAAGTGTGACGAGCCTCACGTGTTTTCGCGCTTTTCCTCTTACTCTTTTTTGCCTCTGCATGGGGTTCTGTGACTTCTATTACAATTAGAAGCCATGGTTTCACTGTGGAGGTAAAAAGGATTAGCTTCGAGACATTTCTGAAGACCAATCATGAAAATCAGAGGACTTCAACAACAAGAGAATATAAGCAGGCTCTTGACCAACTGGAAAGTTCTCTGAGTTACCAGTCTTGAAGGTGCTATATGTCCGACAGACCTGTACTGTGCAGCCTGTCACTTCTGAACATGGGATTGGGCCCATACTGGCTAAACTCAATGGGAAAGGTTGTTGTCATGGGACAAGACTGAGCAGCAATTGAGAAATAATGATGTGGCTTGTTTGGCTTTGGAAAAGATCTGTCTCTACTTATTTGGGATTACCTTTAGAAGCTGAAGAGTACAAGACCATAAAAGCCCATCGAAATGCACAAAGGTTTCCAATGACATTTTTAACATTTAGAGGAACAGGGCTCAACCAGTGAAGAATAAACACTCAATTTTGTCTAGTCTGGAAGGGGTGAGCTGTAAGGATGAATGTCTGCAGCTGCTTTCTTCAGCTGCCCCATCACATTATTTTCTTTCCATGATGCTTCCCTGCATTTGTTTGCTCATTGGAAATTTTTGAGGAGAAGTTAATTTAAGAAGTCACCTTCAAGAATGAATTCAGTGTTCTTCAGCAACAATGTTGGTGCCACATGTGGTTCTCATCAAGGTTGCTCGAGTGGATGCCTACAATTAGATCACTTGTGGCAGGTTCTTGTTGCTATCACTTACAACATGTTTTGGGTGGTGCAGTGTGGCTGCATTGTAAGGCAGGTGTGTATCCAGAGGCCTCACAGTACTGGGGACAACGTTTTCCAATGAAGATTGTGAAGCACTTCAAAACGATAAAGTGCTGGAGGACACTGGTGTAATTACAAGAAATTATCATGAACACTAATAGAGACACTGCTATGCTTTTCACCTTCAGTGTTCATGAAGTGTCCTTTGTGAAAAAAACAATTGTTAGAATGAAGGATAGAGGCTCCTCAAAGGTAAAAGCAAGCTCAGCACATCCACCCTTCCTTCTTCCTCTGGGAAGCTGTGTGGCTGGGTGTTGGACTTGGACCTTTTTGCAGGGTCATCCCTGAACTTTTTGCCTTCCTCCTGTATTTTCTCTGACCTGTTTTTGTTGGTTTTATGACTCTGTGCACTTTACCACTGCTGATTAGTGCTAAAGTGCATATGCTCTCCCTATTGTAAATTCATGTGTTGATTAGTGACTCCATGATTTGATTATTTGATTTACTGTCAGACCCTAGTAGAGTGCACCATGTGTGCCCAGGGCTTGTAAAGCAAATGCTGCTGGTGGGCCTGCAGCACTGGTTGTGCCACCCACAGAAGCAGCTTGTAAAGTGTGTCTCAGGCCTGCCAAGACAGAACCTGTGTGCAGTCTCTGACTGCCATGTCAACTTGATAAGTGCATCCACTTGCCAGTCCCTAAACCTTCCCTTATCTTCATATCAGACACCCCTACGGTAGGCCCAATGGCAGGGTGCATTGTAAGTATAAGGTAGGACATGCCCTGGTGTGTGTGGCATGTCCTAATAGTGAATTACAGCCATTTTAGTTTTTCACTATTGCAAGACTACCTGTTCTCCATAGGCCAGAATGGGCAGTTTGATTATTGCATCCTATAATCCTAACTGACCCAGGGAACATGGTAGAAATTTGAGTTTAGTATGCCTGAACTCAGAATGATAAAATACATCTTTTAGTGAAGTTGGTTTTAACATTCTGTGTTTGAAAATACCACTTTTAGAAAGTAGGTATTTTCTTGCTTAACTATCCAAGCCTGTCTCTGCTAGGTTGTGTATTCCATGTCTGGAGTTTGAGTGACAGGGGCTGGGGAATTCCCGGAGGCAGGGTGAGTCAGCATAGGGCTGAATAGGGCTATCTACATGTAGAGTGGTAGGGGGATTGGCACCTGGGACCTGAATAGGGCTGTGCCTTCCCTCCACAATGCTGGCTCCACCTCCTGTGGTGCATCTGATGGCCCTGGCCTACACTGCCAAAGGAAAGAAGGAGTCCTGTAAACAAAGTGCTCCAAAACTGTCCAGAACTGGTTTGGACAAGGCAAAGGCCTCTCTGCCTTCAGAGAACAAAGAGCATATGAGTATAAAAGGGGGATCCAGACCCCAGAACTGTAGATCACTTCTGGAACAACAACAAGAAACCTCTGCCAAGGAAAAGAACCAAAGGAAGCTGTAGGAGTGGACTGCCCCCCTGCCAGTGTGCTGTGTTGCTGGGTTGGCCTACAGTGGTGTCTTCAGTGCCAAGGAGAGGAGAAGGAACATTTGTGTGTACTTCATCTTGCAGAATATTTTTCCAAGGGCTTGAACTTGTGCTTGCCTCCTGCTGAAGTCTCAGGGACATCAGACTTCACCACCAGCTCCCCTCTGAATTTCCTTGCTGGGAATTCTATCTGGAGAAGCCTGCGTGTCGCTGGGAGCTGGAAGCGCAATGCAACAAGAAGAAGCGTGTCGCCACCGCAGCTGTAGTCGACACATCACCGGAGAAGCGTGCCGCCGCTGTATCTCCCCAGAAGCGTGTCTTCGTCACAGTTGCCTGCTGTCGCATCCCGGAAAAGCGTGTCGCCACCGTGAGGGTCGCCGTCGCATCACTGGAGAAGCGTGTCGCAGGGCCTGTCGCAGCTCCAAAGTACAGAGTCGCCGCAAGGCTGCCAGGGCGTGCACGCATCGTCTTAACATCGCCGCATCAAGGGCACCATCTTATCGCATCACACCGGATTGTCGCATCACATCGAGGCGCCATCTTGCCGCATCGCAACCGGGCTGCAGAACGAGAATCTACGCATCACCTCCTCTCCAGTAAGGATCGAGACGCATCCCCTACTCTGCGCAAGCATTGAGGCGCAACACATCGTTTCCCCCGAAGCAAGGAACCGAAGCATCTCCAACGCTGCGAGCCTTTTGGTTATTTTGCGTTACGCATCCAGGTACATTTGTGAGAACTGTGTCACATTTACCATCAACTTGAACTAAGTTAATTCTACCATCTTTAAGTCAATTTTGAGTACAGTATTGTGGATTTTTGTCGTTTGTGGTCTTGTGTTAAGTCTATATAAAGAATACTTATTTTTATAAAACCTGTGTGGTGTCCAGCTGTAGTGTTTTCACTGTATTACTGTATGTGTTCACAAATGCTTAACACACTGCCTCTGAGATAAGCCTGTCTGCTCGTGCCAAGCTACCAAGAGGGTGAGCAGGGGTTATCCAGTAGTGTAATCCCCTTTCCCTGACTTAGAAGCAAGGGTCCCTATTTGGTCAAAGGTACTTACCTCTGCCAACTAGAGACCCCCAGTTCGAACACTGGAGTACACAATAAACTCCTGTGCATACTGGGAGAAAGGCTGCTCTGTCCAACAGCATACTCTTCATAAAGTAAGAAAAGCCATGCAAATTCAGCTGTATCCTGACAGTCTGAAGAAGTAATTTTGAAATCTTAAAGAAAGATTTTGCCTACATGCGTTCAACAGTGTCCACTATTGAATAATGTTGATTAATGGTTTTCTTACTGTCTTGCTGGACTGTAATGGTCTGCTTATCCACCATGTTGTCTGTTCTATGTCACTCATTTTATTTCCGTGTATCTCTGTGCTCAGCAATCAATCTGCCCTACATCCAGCTGGATGAAAAACGTCACCAGCTAGGTGCCTTTCTTGGCATCTGAAGCTGTGACCGGAGGGTCTTGCATTCCAGGGTTGTTGCTGCTACCCAGCCTACATCAAGTGCCACATGATCCCAAGGAATCCAGTGCCGCTGATCCAGAACGCTAATAAGAGACTGAGAGGTTCTTCACAAGACCATACCCACAAGGGCATGTGAGCTGACCCGGTAGCCTTAACTGGGCCTGACAAGCATGTCCTCCTTGCTTGTTTGCTTTGCTACCGTAGCAGGAATCCTACTATGGTATCCCTGGTCCCACCAGACCCCTTACATGATATGGTGTGAGGACAGGCCATCATTAGGCATGGGCATAATTTTCATTCCGCCAGCTTAATTTGGTGTAATCTCTGGAATTTTGCATTGCAGAAATGACACGTAATGTCCGCATTTACATCATTACGCCACCTTGTGTAATTGAGCAGCTCATTCAAGGGAAAAATCATTAGGGATTGTCCAGGCAGGCCCATGTGATATTAAGTGGTAATAAAAAAATTGGGATGGTTGGAGCCCGCAGTCAAAAACATTTTCTCATTTTTCTTTTGTTTTTGTCAATTTTGTCCACATCTATCTTTGTTCTGTGGTTTGTGTTTTTTAATGTATATTTTCACATTCTCACTGCATGTGTGCTGGAGATATTATTTTGTTTGTTGAAGGGGCTTTTGGACGACCTTGCATTCACCCCAAATTTAGTGTTCTTTGTCTGCACGTGCCTGTTGGTGGCTAGAGTCACTTCAACTTTCATTAGTATTTTTCAAAGGTAATTGTTGACTTGTGCTGTTTGTGTTTGCAGCATTTTCAAAGTTTCTTTTTAACTTTTCTCACTGTTTCCATTTTGCTGTGCTGTTAAATGCATTATTGTGGTTTTAATGGTGGTGTACTAGGGAGAGAGAGAGACAGAGAGAGAGAGAGAGGTTTCTGAAATGATGAGACTTTGAAAGAACTAGAACAAGCCTCTCTGAAGTTACATCAAAGGCAGTGAACGATGGTACTGCTGCAGAGTTAAGATTTATTCTCACCATGAGAGTGAGGGCAAAAATGGAGCGCTCGATAGGAGCCGTCTCAGCACCTACTGTTTAGAACTGCTGGTGCTGAGCACCAGCAGGACCCAGCCCACTTAAAGCCCTGCTTATCGACATATGTAGGGTGTAGTCATGGGTGTAGGCATGCTGCTATTGTAAGAGGGTATAGTATGGAGGGTTTACTGTGAGTGTTACATGAACATTCACCCATTACCGTGCACAGATCGTGGGGTATCGCGTTGACTTAATTTATTACAAAGCGCTTGCAAACATTTCAGTTTTGTTGTTTTAGTTGAGATCAAGTCAGTGGTACCACAAGTTTATATTTCTCTGGCTTGCGCCTGTTGATATTTGTGCAAGCACTGGAAGGAAGGCTTAACAAGTCTGTTGCTCGCTACTTTTGTAGCTCAAAGGCCGAAAAAACCCAACAAGGCAGACTCAGTCTGCCATCCTGGCGAAGTTGGTAAATATAGCAGTGGTAATAGAGTGTGCTAAGGTTGTTTGACAGGCCACTTGCACAGAGTGAGCAGGCGCTTGCAGGGCGACTGGTGGTTTCACGCCTGGAACAAAGACCTTCCCACCGTTACAGTTCCTATATATTGATTAGCATGGCCTTGTTGAATTGCAAACAAAGTGAAGCTTCGTGCAGATTAAGTTTAACGCAGTGCTTTAAATGGTCTGGTACTGTCCGGTACAGAGTGACAGCATGTTTTATATTTCGAGAGCGAGTGTACCTGCACTTCTCAAGAGAGACGTAATGCTTTTAATTGGAGAGTACCAGCCCTTCTCAGAAACAAGCAGGTACTCTGATACAGAGTACCAGCACTTCTGTTTTTCCATTTCAAGCACTAAAGTTGTAATGCTCCATTTGCCTATTGCTTTAGGTTTGTTTTTCTAAAGGATATAGGTGATCCAAATTAGGGTCAATGGGTTAATTATCACTCTTACAGTATAGTTAGTTAGATGAGCTGTCCCCTTACTGCCTTCCAAATAGGACAGATACAAGCTTGGGCAATGCTGGGAAGTTTGAGTGATCAATAAGTTAGAGTTGCAAAAAAAGTTTTCTAGGATGGTGTGATCCAGCTGCAGTTCCTCAGCTAAGGCGGAGGAGTGTCGCCCCTCCGCTCTAAGAGTAGTGCAAAGTGTAGTCTGGCTGCAAGCTCTATGTTAAGGCAGGGTGGGGCTGGGATAATGTGATGTAAGAGGGAGGAGGAGTGGTTGCTGCAACATTGGGCCGGCCAAACCCTCATGAGCACTTTGCATCTTCTCCACTAGCTGTATTGTTGCACAGCCTGGGTGGAGAACATCCACAGCCTCCCACTCCGTGTCTGAGTGCTGAAACGTGGCGCTCAGACCAATCACAATGCTGCTGTAAGGCAGCGTCGGGATTGGCTAGGGGAGTCTGGAAGCCTGGGTTCTTCCGGGAGGCTGGATACAGCGAGGATCGAGGATCGAGGAGAGGCGGCAGCTGGCGACCCACAGGTAAGTCCTTCTTTCTTATTTTTAACCCCCTCCCTGCCCCCCTCCACTGTCCCCTTCCAGCCGCTACTGGTGCAATTATCAATTCGGCAGGAAAGGCTCCTCCTGCTGTGTATCGCTCTGCACTGCAATTCAGTTGTGGAGTTTTCTACATGCATAATTATGCCGTTCAAGCAAAGAAAATCAGCATGGTGCATGATGCATTAGATAAGATAAAATAGGTTTATAAAGTGCTCGATTGCCACGGCTTCTTGGCACTAGGAAGTGTGAGGGGGGGCTGCTCCGTTAGATCCTGTAACTTAGTTGGAAGGGAACAACCAGGATTTAAGCGATTTCCTAAAATGCTGCCTATTTGGCTGTAGACTCATAGCAATTGGCATCTTGTTGCACCGTTTAGCTGCACAATGGGATAGACTCCTGCCTCCCCATCTTGCTCTGTAAGGGTTTGATAGGGGTTATTTGGCTCTCGATAAAAAATAACGTGATGCAGAGAAATCCAGCTTTCTTTACTGTGACAACAAGTGGATATGCAGTGGCACAACACTTTCGCAGTCTAACAACAATGGTTACTGTGTCTGTTAGAAATATCTGATACAACGAAAGTAAGCAAACGCACACGTGTCAGGGTGATGCTCTCAGCTAAAGTTGATTGTGGCTTAAGTCGGGGTGATAGACTCTCAGTATGAAGGCCTGCGGTTCAAGTCCTTGTCTCTCTCTGGTCATGTGTCTGCTTAAAGGTCTGTCCCATTGCATGACGTTTCAGGGTTCAATGTAATAGGGTAAGTTGTTGCCATTGATTTTCTTTGTGAGATGTTTATTGGCTCTGACCAGTCTATGAGGCAGGAAATGTTAGGGCAAAGCATTGTATCGAGAACAAGCATGAAAGTGCAGTAATTACCATGATCATCAGTCTGGTGTCCAAGCATCATTAGGCTCATAGGTACAACCGTGCTATGGGTGCCACTGGTTTTCTCTGTTTCCCCTTATTATCACCATGCTACCATGAATGTATGACGTTACAACACATACATTCACAACACGGTATTTTACATCACGTTCGTTACAACGCAAGTCGTTACAACGACTTGCGCTGGAAGGCGCTGGACTTAGGAATAGTATGATTTACTATTTCAACACCAGCCTATGTTACAGTAGGGAAGGTGTTGGAATAGTAAATCATACTATAGCCTTATAGCTCGCCGTAGCAGGCAATACCGGCTATTAAAGGCCCGCTCCCGTGTTAAAGGCCCATCCGAAGGCAAGGGACTTTAACAAGGGACAGGACTTTAATAGCCGGTATAGCCCTGCTACGAAGGGCTATAAGGCTATTAGAACATTCTGCCACTAGAGGGCAGAATGTTCTAACAATCAAACAAAGACTTCTCGAAGCTCGAGGGGATTTAAATCCCCTCGAGCTCCGAAAGGCATTTGTAACACATTGGAATGTTGCTCTGCGCCCCTTTACCGGCCCGTAGAAGCAGGGAGCACTCCATTGTCTTCAATGGAGCTCCCAACATTCCAATGTTCTAATATTCCTTAGCTTAGAGCGACATCCAACGCAAGTCGTTGCGTTGTAATGCCTGCGATGTAAACATACTGCAGTGTAACGACCGCGTTGTGAAGGTCGTTCTTCTGCTTCCCTACATTCTTCTTTCACGTGTCTTTGAATCATGCTTGTGACTAGACGCATCAGGTGGAATTGGAAGGACTTGTGTAATTTCCACAGCAGTCCATGGTAGGAGGTTCTTTGGTGGCTTCTTATTGTTGAGATTACCTAATTGGGAAAAAGGATTCCTGGACAGTCAGGGGCCTTTTGCTTGTGGACTGCACTGCAGCAACTCTGAGAGTCCACTTTAAAATATTGTTTGAGGGCGCGGTGGCCGTAATTTTTCCGCTAGATCAAATTAATCCATTTCAATACTATCATTGCGGCCCCAATTATGATTGATGAGGAACGATGTGCGAAAATACCAATGATCAGAAATACCATTACCATCTGGTATTTTCGCACAAATATGTTTTACGGGGAATAACCCAGTGGACTTAGATTGATCAATCTGGATTCTGCATGGAATTCTCAATTCTGTGGGTTTCACCTCACGTTTACCACCTGGGTTAAGCAGGCGGTCCATGTGTGTGAGGAGGCTGGTGGGCAGAACTGGCTTTAGCTATGATAGCGCCCTGGGCGAAATCAAATTAGCGCCCTTCCTGGCTTCCCTTTTTGCTGCTCCCTCTATCGCCACAGTGTTTATACTTTAACATTTTCTAAGTGATGTATACAAGAGGAATTACTATTACTTCTGGTGGGGGAAAGTGTGGTGGGAAAAAAATGGAGGCGGTGGGCAAAGAAGTCGAAGATGTCCTGCGGGAAAGCATCATATGCCCCCCCCACACACACACCCCTTCCACTTCCATTGGCAGCGAATGGGCTGGGCTGCCCTTTCCTAATGTTATCAATCCGGCTGGTAAAACCTGGCCTGGTGTTCTGTCGTCCATAAAATCTGGTTTCGAGAACACCGACCCACTCATTGTCTGGAAAGCGATATTGCACACTGAAATTCTACCCCACACAACTCGGAATCAGGGCCTATGCGCTATGAAGCCCCTAAAGGGTAGGTGTGCGCTTTATAAATACCATTCAACGCCTCGTCGGGGGTAGTAAGCGCTATATAAATGCAATAGTATACAAAACCATCAGAGCAGAAACGTGCTCATGTGGTTTGCTCTTCAAGGCCCTTCGGTCTGAACGCCCGCACTGTTTACCAGCTTGCCGCTTCTGTTTGGTTTTCGACAGATAGGAAGCAGCCGCAGCCGGTTTCACAGTCCGGCGGATATTTGCAGAGATAAAAATGTTTGCGAAGTGGGTATTAAATATGCATCCTTTTTCACACCCACCGAAAGTTCACCTGGCAGGTAAGTGATGAGGAAACGCGGTGACGCAGCAATGAGGAAACCTTTCTGAACATTTCAAAAGGTTAATCAGACAGAACCCGTCCAAGACTGAGGCAGCCAGTCCGAGCCCAGAAGAGGGAGGAAGAGGCAGGACCTGTGACATTTTTTTTAACTCATTCTAGAACTCACCGCCTTTAGACGTGTATAGAAGTATGCGTGAGCAGAACGTGGCTAATATTAGTTCGTCACTCTAAGGCCAGCAAGCTGAGGCTGCCAGCATTTCCGAGTGTCTCCGTCCGCGTACATCTCAGATGTTTTTTAGAAACCGAGATCGAACTAGTGTTTGTGTTTCGAAAAACGAGGCGTCTAAAAATATAAATGTACAAATCCGCAGAATAGCACCGAACGTAAATGAAGACACGTGAAGTGTCTCAGAATGGCAGCGTTGTAAGGTCCGAGCCACCTCAAAGAGATGGATCATGAAAATGGAGAAAATTGCACTGTGTGTGATGATGCGCACGTGGGAGGAGGGGGTGAGCTGCTATTAACCACGATAGCTTTCCTTTCGCCCCTCTGGTCTACAAGCCTGGAGAAGGTAAGGAATCTGTGATACATCTTTGATCTCGGGTGACCCACACTGAGCTTAGTATGTGTTTGGGTTGTACCGAGAAGGAATATGTGTCACTCATGAGGGATTCTAAAAAGTCATGTGAAAGGCATATCAGATTCTTCAGGGAAATCCTGGTGTGCCAACTTGCAGTCCATCCCTTCTTCTCGTACACAGGTCAGTGAGCTCCTTCTCTCCCCTTGTCTCCTTCCTGCCTCTCACTCTTGTCTCAGTCTGTGCAGCTTGGGCACTAGAGTAAATCCCCAGGTGTTGGCAGGCGATACAATAATGGAGATGGCGCTCACCTTATCTCTGGGCCATATTTATGCAATGTCTCAACAAGGCTGTATTTCTTGGAGTTTGTTCAGTGCCCTGCTGGGTAAAGCTTCGCCAATGGAAAGGCTAATGGCTGTGTTCTGTACAATTGTGTGAGTGGCTCTATGGGTGGGTGAGTGGATGTGTTAGTGGCTGTACGAGTAAGGTAGTGGCTATTTCAATGGATGTATGGGTAAGTGAGTGTGTTTGAGGGGCTGTTTTGCACAGTAAGTGTCTGTGTGACTGCCTGTATAGGTGAGTGAGTGGGTGGGTGTATGACTGTTTGTACGGATGTGTGATTGAGTATGTAAGTGGTTAACTGGATTAGTGAACAGATGTGTGAGTAACTGTATGGGTAAGTGAGTGGCTGTGTGAGTAGCTGCATGGGCGCGTGAGTGGTTGTGTGAGTGGCTGTATTAGTGAGTGAGTGGCTCTGTGAGTGGCTCTATGGGTGAGCGAATGCTAGTGTGAGTGGCTGTATGGGTGAGTGAGTTGATGTTTGAGTGGTTGTATGGGCGAGTGAGTGGGTATGTAAGTGGCTGTATGAGTGGGTGATTTGGCTGTGTTAGTGACTGTATGAGTGAGTGGGTGGGTGGTTGTGAGTCATTGAATGGGTTTGTGAATGGGTATGTGTTTGTGTGGGTGTGTGAGTGGACATATGAGAGATTGTATGGGGCTGTGAGTGGTTGTGTGGGTACGTGAGTGGACATATGAGGAGATGTATGAGATGTGAGTGGTTCTGTGAATGATGTCATCAGTGATGTCTTCAGTGATGTCACTGACCACGTCATGAGTGATGAAATATGTGAAGTCATAAGCAGTGTATTGCGGGTACGGAAGTTATAGTTAGCTTAGGTAACTATAACTGCTGAATTTCAATGGTTTTGTACAAGTGAAATCTTAGCCTAATATAGCGTCCCTGTAACCTTTGATTTTTTCAGTGAAATTCCATGTTTTTTAAACTTTTCAATCCTAACATTCGAGAGTGAGTGTGTTTGTGAGTGCCTTTGTTGTTCTTTGAGTGGGTCTGTGAGTGTCTGTGTGAGTGTATGAGTGGGTGTATGAGTGCCCATGGGGTCTGTGAGTGTGTGTGAGTGGTGCTATGGATTTTGTACATTTGCAAACATAGGATTTTTAAAAGGGAGAACCATAGACTCTGCTCTCACCAAGAGATGACAAGAAAGAAACCACTCCTCACAGTCACTACACGTCAGATTGTGCTCCAATAGATCAACGATGAATTCACCTCCATTAAGGATATCATATCGTTTTTCAATGTGGAATATGAGAGGAAACACACTACCTTCGCCAAGCCTAGCAGTTAGGGCCGTTTGTGCTTTACTGAAGTGGAGCTTCAACTGGGGCACCTATGTCTATATTTGTAAGTGGTTCCTGTTGAGGTTGAATTTTTGTGAAATCAGCACTAGTGCCAAAACCGAACCTATTTTTTTCCAAGAAGAGTATCCAATTTTACCGAAAACATCTACCCAACTGGAGTACTTTCATTTGGTAAGTGTTACCTCATTGGGTAAATGACTTGTGCATTTTCTATATTACAGCTGTGTAAATGACCATGAGGTGTGCATGTAATTTTGGCAATGTGATTGTTCCTCAAGAGTCTTCATCCACAAATCTGTGATGACGTGAATCCTCGTCAAGGGAAGACAACAAGACTATGAAGACGTGAATCTCCACCAAACAGGGGTACTTCCCCTTAACTAAATGAAGTAAGTGCTTCTTTGTTTGGTGGAGATGTCCTTGTATTCCTCTGCATCAATAACACATCACCAAAATCGATGGGAAACACGCTTGAGGGCCGTTTGTTAAGCTGTCTATCAAAGACCTTTACATAAAAACAAGGAGTGACCAAACGGGCAGTGACCAAACGGGTGGAGCTTGCAGATGGTTTTGTGCATTTACATACTCAGGGTAATAAAGTGAGACCCATGGTCTTTGTTTTTATTTTTTTCGAAGGTGATGGCTCCCCTCCCCGGGTCAATTCTGGCTCTGGGAACCCCATCCCCCGAGGCCTGGCCAAGACTGAAGGGGGGAGGGGGCCACGAGGCCCACCTCCTCTGGCTGATATCGGACTCGGCTAATTTACAGTGAATTTCTAAGGTGTTTTAAAATTCTATTTCCTAACTACAATGTCCCTGTAACCTTCGTTTATTTGTGAACTGTCCATGTAAACGTAGCTTTTTATTGAATTTCTAAGGTTTTTTACATTTTATTTCTTAACTGTAACATGTAACCTTTGAGAATGAGTGTGTGAGTGGCTGTATACATCAGAGAGTGGATGTGTGAGTGACTGTATGATCTGTGAGTGGGTGTGTGATTGGTTTTGTGAGTGTGAGTGGCTGCATGGGTATGTGAGTAGGTGTGTGAGTGACTGTATGGGTGTGCATGTGACTGAGTGGGTGTGTGAGTTACTGTGTGGATCTGTGAGTGAGTGCATGAGTGTCTGAGTGGGTCTGTGAGTGGGTGTGTGAATGGATGAGTGGGTCTGTGACAGGGTGAGTGAGTCTCTGAGTGGGTCTGTAAGTGGGTACATGAGTCTCTGAGTGGGTCTGTGAATGGGAACACGAGTGTCTGAGTGAGTCTGTGAGTATATGTAAGTAAAATATGCTTACTTTTAGGGGCATTCAGCCAGGTTTCTTCATCTATTGGTCTATCATTGTGCCATTTACATTTTTCCTACTACCAGTACAGTACAAAGCATGGGGCAAAGGTCAGTCTACTTCAGCCACTGACTGACTTCACTATGAATGATTGTATTTTGCTCTTTCACAGGGAGCACACCCGTACACAAAGTAGTCCCAATCAGTGCCAGTGAGAATGTGTGGTTTGACCAAAAATATTTATGCTTTTTTCCAAATATTAAGTTTTTTTGGGCTAGGACAGTTCCCTCAATATTACAAAACAAGCACTGACAAAGCTAAAAAGATGGCAGCCAACGCCAGATCTGATGGCTTTGCAAAATGTTATATTGAATTTTAATTAAAACTCCAATTAAAGTGAAGTGTTTTTTAGGGGTTGGTTTTAGGGGATTAGGTCAATGGAACAGGACATTACATTTAATGTTATGACTTATAGTGCCCTAGCTGGTGCTAAGCCAGTCTCTCGACCTCACTGTGTTTTTCATTTCACACTTTAATGCGGAAGGGAGGCTGCGCGGCCTCCCTCCCTGGCCCAATTTCGGTCCTGGGGACCCCATCCAGCGGGGCCCAGCCTTGAATTGTTGGGTGACATGGAGCCCATCCAGGGCACCCACTCAGCATCATTGGGGACAGTGGAGGAGGCCTGATTGTCCCTGCTGGCTCCCCGCCTCCAGCGAGAACCGGCATTGCTCTCACAGATAGGGAGCTCCTAAACATGTAGCTCCCTGTCTGTGAGAACAATAGTTGTGTCTGTGGTCCCTGGCGCATTTGAGATGTCATCTTTAATGTCATCAGTGATGTCACTGACCATGTCATGAGCAATGTAATATGTGAGATCATAAGCAGTGCAACGCGAGGGCGTAAGCTCAAGTAACTGAAACTGCTGAATTTCTATGGTTTTGTACAAGTGAAATGTGAGTCTGACTATAATGCAAATTTCTAAGGTTTTTTAATGTTAATCCCTAAATATAATAACATCCCTGTTATTTAAGTACATTTTAATGGTTTAAAAAAATGTTTATTTCCTAACTGTAACCTTTGAGAGTGTATGTGTGAGTGGCTATATAGGTGGGTGACTGGGTGTGTGACTGGCTGAATGGGTCTGTGACTGGGTGTGTGAATGGTTGTGAGTGGCTGTAAGGGTTTGTGAGTGGCTGTATGGGTCTCTGAGTGGATGCATGAGTGAGTGGGACTGTGGGTTGGCAAGTGAGTGGCTGTATGGGTCTGTGACTAGGTGTGTGAGTGGTTGTGTGATTGTGTGTGGCTGTATGGGTTTGTGAGTGGGTGTGTGAGTGGCTGTATTGGTTTGTGAGTGGGTGCATGAGTGTCTGAGTGGGACTGTGAGTTGGTGTCTGAGTGGGTGTCTGAGTGGGTGCATGAGTGGGATTGTGAGTTTGTGTCTGAGTGGGTGTCTGAGTGGGTGCATGAATGAGTGACTGAATGCTTCTGGGAGTGGGTGAGTTAATGTCTGAGTGGGTTTGTGAGTGCCTCCATGAGTGTGCAAGGCAGTCTGAGAGTGAGTGCATGAGTGTCTGAATGAGTCTGTGAGTCAGTGTGTGAGTCCCTGAGTAGGCATGTGAATGGGTGTGGGAGAGTATGAGTGGTTCTGTAAGTGGGTGCATGACTGTCTGAGTGGGCTTGTGGTTTGTGAGTGGCTGTGAGACTGTCTGAGTGGGTGTATCAGTGTGTGAGTGGGTCTGTCAATGAGTGTGTGAGTGCCTGAGTGTGTGAGTGGGTATCTAAGTAGCTGTGTGGATATGACAGTAGCTGTGTGAGTGACTGGGCCATAACGTAACTGCATCTGCCCCTTTATCCAAAAAGAGACTACAGTTTTGCACAAAATATCTTTTCAAGTGGAGTATTTTCTTCTGGGTAATTAGTAACTGTTACCTCATTGGGTAAATGCCCAGTGTGCATTCTACCCTACATCTGTGTAATGGGCCATGAGGACATGTCTCCGGTGAACTTGTGTGCATTTTGGCAATGTGATTATTTCTTTTGTGTCTTTATCCACAAGTCTGTAATGACATGACTCCTCCTATAGAGAGGACAACAAGACTACAAAGAGGAAACTTCCCTCAGCCACATAAAGTAAGTGCTGCTTTGGCGGAGATGTCCTCATATTCCATTGCATGAAGAACGTGTCACCAAAACTGGTGGGAAATGCACTAGGGGGGGTCTTTGGTAAGCTGTCCATCATCCAGACAAAAGGCAGGAAGGCCTTTGCATACTTCTGAGATGGGCAGTGAGGCCTGCCCAATTCTTAGAAGGGGAGAGGTGCCACACGGCCGATTTCAGCCCCAGAGACCCTATCCCTGGGGCCCAGCCACAATACAGTGGGGGAGGGTGCTGCACAAGCCACATTCACCCCCCTCCTTCCTTAAAAAAAAGCCCCCTCAACCTGGCCCACCCATGGGGCTCTTTTCAAAACTAGTGCTGGAGCCTGCGCTTGTGTTGCGGATCCGGCTGTGATTCCCATCGAAAACGTTAAAAAAAAAACTTTTCTCCCCAGGACCAGGGCTACGAGTCAGGGTATTCCTTCCTGCCCCCTTTTTATTTTTTATGGTTCAAATCGTTTTTATTGGATATGGTGCAATCAGTAACAACACACCCACCTACAACCACTGGCCGGTGGGTAACATCATAATCGAGGTCAAACTTTATTAGAAAGGAAAGAGAGAGACCAGAAATGAGATGATAGAAGGCAGGGAAAAGGGTAAGAGAGACATATAAGAGAGAGGACAGGTATCCACCCAAGGCTTCTTTGAGACATGGTAGGGCTCTAAGACTGATGGTCCCTTGTTAAAGGCGGTGGGTCTGTTAGTGGCGTCGTGGGGAATCATAGGACTCGTAGGTAGCGAAGGCAGGTGAGCTCTACGAACTCAGAGGATAATTATGCCACCGTAGTACCCCAGGTCTTATCACATTTCGGTAGTGTATGGTTGATCCCTGCCGTGATCCGTTCCATCCCAACAACCTCCCACAATTTGTATAGCTAATCTAACTTTGTTGGGATGGTGGGTGTGCCCCACTTCGCCAGTAGAACCTGTTTGGCAGCCCCTACTGCTAGAGTGATCACCTTGCCCCTACATGACCGGAGAGGGTAGCTAAGAGAATTGGGTAATCCCAGCAGGATATAACTGGGGAATCTGGGGAGTTCTGTCTGATAAATCTGATCAATTATGGGCAGAATAGCCTCCCAAAAAGCCTGTAACTTAGGACAATGCCACAGGATGTGAGACAATGTACCATCCTGCCCGCACTGGTGCCAGCAGAGGTTGCTGTAGTGGGGTTTCCATTTAGCAACCCTCGCCGGGGTGAAATACCAATAGTGAGCAATTTTCGGGAGCATTTCTTTCCCAGCGGTACTACGCGATGATGCCCGGGCCCTGTAAATAATAATAGTGGCCCCTTCCTTAGGGGAGAACTCCCGACTCAGCTCCGCCTCCCACCTACGCTGCACCGGGGATTTGGCCTGCGTGCACGCCCTGTTGCGAAAGCCATAAATATCTGTAAAAAAGACGTTTGTTAGAGGTGCGGGTGATATACCAAATTTCCAATTTCGTGAGGAGCCGACCAGCATGCTGACAGACCTGCGGTTGAGTGGCCCAATAGCACAGCACCAGATACTGCCAGTACGCTGCTTTGGGGATCCCGTAATGAGCCACCAATCTGGGAAAATCCAGAATTCCCTGCTCAGAAAAAGAGTTTGCCTCCTGCCATTTCAAATAGGCTTTTCCCACCTGTGCTGGTGGGATTTCTGGGTTCCCAATGAAGGGTGTCAGGGGTGGGATAGCAGTGGACAGTTGACACCTCTCCTGGACTCTGTCCCACACCTGCATGGTGGCCCATAGGACCGGAAAGACGTACGCGCCCAGTGGACGGTGACGCCTGGGAAGCCAAGGGACCTTCCAGATATGGATCCCGGCCACTCCCCTATCCATGAAGCACCAATGTGTTTCCGATTCTAGCTGGTACCACTCGATCATCCATCGCAGCTGCGCCGCATCGTAGTAGCGCCCAAGATGTGGGACACCCAGACCTCCTTCATCCTGCCGTAGGTATGTGAGATAACTGGCCATGCGCGGCTTCCCCCCCCAGATGAAACTATTAATGAGTTGCTGCATTTGAGCCAGTATCGTGGGTGGCGGACAAAGAGGGAGTGTCTGCATAATGAAGAGCAGATGGGGCAAAATTGTCATTTTGACGGCCGCGATCTTGCCCAGCCAAGAGAGAGTATGTTTCTGCCAATTGTTCAATTCTCGGCGGATCTTGGTCAGGGCAGCCGTGTAGTTCACTTGGACCGTTTTCGCAGTGGTGGAAAAAACCAGAAGCCCCAGATACGTGATATCAGTAGTAGCCCAAGAGAATGGGAAGTGAAGCGACAGCTGCAGGCGATCTGCCTCTGGGAGTGTGAGACTTAGAGCCTGGGTTTTGTTTAAGTTGATTTTGAATCCCGAGGCGGCACTAAAAGCCTCAACCTCCGCCAGCAGAGGGGGGAGAGATAGCGACAGATGGGTTAAAAAGAGCAGCACGTTGTCTGTATATAAGGAAATTTTATGTTCCCTGTCCCCCATCCTGTTCCCGGTGACCACGGAGAGTCGGCGAACCCTCTCGGCTCCATATAGAGCACAAAGAGGAGGGGGAAAAGGGGGCACCCCTGCCGCGTGCCCCTACCGATCCGGAAGGGACAAGAAACCACCCCATTAACCCGGATGCGAGCCTGTGCATCATGATACACGCAATTTACCCATTTCCGGAATCTGTCCCCAAGCCTGAAACGACTGAGAACCTGTTGCAAGGAGGTCCAGTGGACCCGATCAAATGCCTTTTCGGCATCCACCGATAAAAGAATCGCCGGGATCTGGGTCCGTGGTGTCTTATCCAGTAAGTGGCAGAGTCGACGAGTCCCATACCCGCAGTTGCAGTCCGGGATAAAACCCGATTGATCGGGGTCCACCAGTCCCTGCATGTGGGGAGCGAGCCTGGCAGCCAAAATACTGGTGAAGATCTTCAAGCCCACGTTGAGAAGAGAGATGGGACGGTATGAGGCACACTCCCAGGAGTCTTTTTCCGACTTGGGGATGGCCACCACTTCCGCCATGGATATCGAGGGGGTGAGTTTCCCAGAAGAACTAAAGGTGTTAAACATCCGTGCCAAGAGGGGGGAGAGATCCAGCGCAAACGTTTTGTAGAAGTCAGACAGAAAGCCATCCTCTCCCAGGGCTTTACCAAATGAGAGACCCTGAATGTCTCGCAGAACTTTGGCCAGAGTGATGTCAGCGTCCAGGCTCACTGCAACCGATTCCACGAGCGGAGTCACCTATGCCGCTTGCGCATAGGCCATGGCCATCGTCGGATCCAGCCTATCGGCCGAGTAGAGAATCTTATAGAAGGCCTCAAATGCGGACGCTATGTCAACATCAGCAAGCAGAATCTCACCCAGTTCGGATCTGAGTTCTGCGACCCGGCGCGCCGCCATCTCGGCCCTCATAGCATGTGCCAAGAGTCTCCCCGCCTTGTTCCCCCCTTCATCGTAGCGCTGCTTAGTGCAGAGCAAGGCGTATTCGGCACGGTCAAGGTCCAGCGCCCGCAATTGCTTCCTTGCCTGTGTAAGTAGGCGACATGTTTGGAATGCCCCGTGCGGCAATGCACCCCTTCCAGCTCCCGAATTTGATCCTCCAACTCCTCCCTCTTAGCCTTGCCATCCTTATTCAGGCCCGCTTCGATTGCGATACAGCGTCCGCGGAGAACCGCCTTCAGGGCGTCCCAAAGTATTTCAACCCCCACCGATCCTACATCATTCACTGCCAGGTAGTTTCTGATAGTATCTCGAAGCTCAGTAACATTAGCGTCATACGTGAGTAACTTACGGTTGAAACGCCAAGAGCTCTGCCGTGGGGAGCCGCCGGGGAGATGCAACGTCAAAATAACCGGAGAGTGATCTGAGAACACGGCCACCCCAATAGAGACCTCTTCCATGTACGCCTTGACTCTGGGTGAGGTCCAAAAGAGGTCAATTTGTGCGTACAACTGATGCGCGGTGGTAAAAAAGGTATACTCCCTCACTGTCGGAAAGCGATGGCGCCAGGCGTCAACGAGACCAGCCTCCTTCAGTCTCTGAAGTGTCGCATCAGAGATTGAGCCCAAGTGTCCCACACACAGCGTCGACCTATCCACCTCCACCACAGGGACCAAATTAAAGTCCCCCCCGATTATGAGATCCTCATCCGGAGACTCCAAAATTGAGCCTATAGCGTTGCGGAGAAATGCTTCCTGGTGATCATTGGGGCTATAGACAGACGCACTCGTGTGCAGTCTCTCCTCCAAGAGCAGAGGCAGGGCCAGAAGTTGACACGCGACTTCTACGTGAATTCCCAATACCTTACCCTGGAAATGCGTGGCCAAAAGAATCGCCTCTCCGGCCTTCGTCCCCAGCTCGAGGAAAACAATTGTCAGTCAAACAATTGGGATCGAAGCCGCTTCCAGTTCGGCCACAAGAGGTGGATCTCCTGAAGGAGGCAGATATCACATTTAGCATCTCTCAACCAGGCAAGAAGCGCGCGTCGCTTTGCTGGCAAATTAAGTCCCCTTACATTGAAGCTCATAATGATTACTTTAAGTCGTGTCATGTTGGAGTGGGGGGGCGCAACTGCGCACTGTCTTAATCTGGCATGGAGGAAACCCGAAGCCACAGGGCGCCAACTCCCCGCCTCCCGCTATGGGACCCTGACACCCACAGACCCGGCTCCCGCATCCACTCCTTGCTGTATCCCCCTAGGCTAACGGAGCGGAACCAAGGTGCATATGGGAGGGCAGGCCCGGGAACCCGAGTCGAACACCCAGTGCTGCCCAAGAAGGGGGGACCCTGGAGACCCTCCAGCCACCCTTTCCGGGTGTGTATGCCAGGTCCTCCCCCCTCCCAAAGGGCAACCCTCTGTCCCCACCGCCTACCACTGCACCCCACCACCAAGGTCGAGGAATAACTATACCTGTCGATGTGATGGCAGGAGCTCCCGGTGCCTGCAAGAGGGCAGAAACTGTCTCATGGGTGGAAGAAGGAGAAAATAAAAATGAAGGAAAAGAGAAAGGAAGAGAGAAGAGAACACGCGGAGGCATCCACGTCGTCTTCCAAGTAGAACAAAACGCACAGATGTGCAGGTGTCCATGAGTCCGATGGTCGGTCATCACCAATCTGTAGTAGGGCCCCCCCCCAGACAGATAGTTTGACGCACTTGGCTCGGATCATTCATCCCCTCATTGGATCTCAGGGCCTCAACGGATCAGGTCAATCACCAGCCTGGTCCGCAGATCTCTCCTGGTCTTGCATCTGACTCAGTAGAGCTCCCCGTTCCATCCGGCTCTCCTCTTCGGAAGGATTCGCCTGGACACACTTCCTAGGACCCCTTCTCCTGCTCGGCCTCCGTGGTTTTCCTGATGCTGGATCCCCCTCCGTCACGTCTGAATCATCCGCCACCATCGAGGCATTCCCAAGGAGGGCCCTCGCTTCCTGCCTGTTACAGACACCATGCGTTTCTTTGTTCCAGATAAAGGAGAGTCGGAATGGGTGCCCCCATCTATAGCGTATTCCCTGCTCCCGTAGGAAGGTCATGACTGGCCGCAGCTCCTATCGTCTCTGAAGGGTGAGGGGAGAAAGATCTTGGTAGACCCCCACCTGAAGGCCCTCGAACTCCACGCTTGGGCGATCCCGAGTGGCAGCCATAATAACCTCTTTCTGCCGATAGGAGTGGAGGCAGGTCAGGATGTCTTGCAGTTGGCCAGGGCCCGAGGCCGGGCGCCCGGCCAGATGCATGCGGTCCAGCGTGATCACCTGGTCTCTCAGATCTGGGGCCATGTGTTGAAAAAGTCGGAGTACCCAGTCCTCTAGTTTGCTGCCATCTGCCTGGAGAGGTACGCCTTTGATGCGGATTTTGGAGCGCCTCAAGCGGTTCTCCAGGTCTTCCAGTTTGAGGCATAGCTCCTCATGCCGCTCTCGGAGGTCAACCAGTTCCCAGGCGTGTTCGGTGAGCTCCTCCTCTCACCTGTCCCAATTGCGTTCCAGTGTGTCCACTCTATCTCCCACCTCTCCGAGGTCCACACTGAGCTGATTAATATCGGAGGCCAGTTCCTGTCGCAGTCCCGCGAAGTCATCTCGCAGAGCCCCAAAGAGCTTTCCATAAAGTCTTTTGTGACGGGCTTGGCAGAGTGGCCTGCAGCCGGGCCCATTGTTGCCTCGCCTGAGGGGATCATTACTAGACCTCCCAGACTTCGTCCCACTTGGCTTCTGGAATAAGTCCGTAATGGAGGATTCTTTACCCGGGATATCTTTCTTGGCGGGTTAAGACTGATTTGCATATGGCCATGTCTGAACTGGGGTGGCGTGGTGAGCAAAATAACGATGGATTAAACCCAGATCTGTGACTGGAGGTGAATGTTTTGCCAATGTGCAACATTCCGTCTATCATCTTGTGTGTTTTGCTGTTCACCCTATGTGGGAAGGGTATGCCCAGGCGTTTGTCCCATGCTCACTACGCCACTGGAATCAAGCTATCCTGGCTGAAGAGGGGTGAAACCCCAAAACCGGTCCAAGGATGCTTGTTTCCAGTCCAGGGAGGACCTGGCTTGGCAGTTCGGGCTGGACTGTTCCCATGAGGCACAGGGTCAAGATTGATTTGCATATGGCGGGGTTCAAACTGGAATGGCATGGTGAGCAAAAAAACGATGGATTTAGGCCCAGATCTCTGTACTGGGGTGAATGTATGACATTGTTCTGCATTCTGTCCATCAACTGTTGTTTTTGCATTTGTCACCCCGAGTGGGATGGGTATGCTCAGACGTGAGTCCCGTGCTCTCCATGTCACTGGAATCAAGCTATCCTGGCTGAAGAGGGGTGAAACCCCGAAATCGGTACTAGGATACTAGTTTCCAGTCCAGGGAGGACCTGGCTTGGCAGTTTGGGCTGGACTGTTCCCATGAGGCACAGGGTAAAGACTAATTTGCATATGGCTGGGTTCAAACTGGAATGGCATGGTGAGCAAACAAACGATGGATTTAGGCCCAGATCTCTGTACTGGGGTGAATGTATGACATTGTTCTGCATTCTGTCCATCAACTGTTGTTTTTGCATTTGCCA
The DNA here is from genome assembly GCF_964204655.1 of Triturus cristatus. Lineage (NCBI taxonomy): Eukaryota > Metazoa > Chordata > Amphibia > Caudata > Salamandridae > Triturus > Triturus cristatus. The sequence continues at coordinate 423,407,653 of NC_140594.1, read as the reverse complement.
CCCTGAGTGGGATGGGTATGCTTAGACTTGAGTCCTGTGCTCTCCATGCCACTAGAATCAAGCTATCCTGGCTGGAGAGGGGTGAAACCCCGAAACCGGTCCTAGGATGCTTGTTTCCAGTCCAGTGAGGACCTGGCTTGGCAGTTCGGGCTGGACTGTTCCCATGAGGCACAGGGTCAAGACTGATTTGCATATGGCTGGGTTCAAACTGGAATGGCATGGTGAGCAAAAAAACGATGGATTTAGGCCCAGATCTCTGTACTGGGGTGAATGTATGACATTGTTCTGCATTCTGTCCATCAACTGTTGTTTTTGCATTTATTTTTAAATCTGCCAGACACTAAGTTAACTCAAAGGGGACAGCCAAGTAATGCAGTCAGCAATGACGTCAGAGCTATACTGAGGACACTAGATAAATTGCTTAAATTAGAACTGACGAAGTGATTGGAAAAGAAATCCCTCAAAAAGTACCGTGAGGTCAACCGGGTACCTAGAGGGCTTATAGTACTCATTGCACCAACGTTTGTAAATCCGAATCCTGCCATGCTGCAGGAGTGGGCGGAAAGCAATCTTCAAGCGTATATGAACATGGTGAACATACTAATAACATACGTAGAAATCGATCGAGTTGGCATCCTATCAGAAACAGATCGTACTAATGGACTGTTGGAAGCCTCTGGACAACCGGACGTGGTGGCCAAAGGGCATGCTGACATTGACATAAAGACTCAAAAAACATGAAGACACTATTAAAACTCACAAGATCTAGAAATTTGCGACAGATAAAGATGATTATGCTAAAAGGTTTGACAACTGTAAAAGACAAGCGATGGCCAACAGGGCATCAGAACCAGCGGCTTCAGTCTCGACTGTTAACATATCTTCCCAGTCTGAATCAGATGCCAGCTCCATGATGACCAATAGTGACTCTGATGAAGGGGGACCGAGTACATCAGTTACTCAACCCATCAGCATGAGCAGTCTGACTTCGGCAGAGGAACTGAATTTTGTTCGGCAGGACCGTAGGCAGACCTTGCTCCCCCGCAATCCTGCACCACAGCAAGGCGATGCAGGAATCAATGCAGGAAGAAGAGGCGGCGCATCCACCGGCAACAATTCAAACAGAGGAACAGCCAACAAGAAGTGGCGCCGCTAACTCAATCCAGTATCAATACTGTTATCAAATTCACAGAGACTGTATTAACATCAGCAGAAATCCAGCTTTTATCATTGGGGTTAACGTATAGTCCAGAAAGTAATTTTTCTTTCAATTGAATACATTTTCCAGCAACAACAGCAACATCCCCATGGCCAGAGAGCCTGGTGACATTTTGCAGGCGAATGATATTCCCACACTACGTCTATTACACTCTTTGTCCAATGAAGACAGTACCTCTACTTTGTCCACACAGCCTGCAACCACCCAATTAGGCATAGCTACTAATAAACCAGCAACAAGTCCATTTCACTCAGCCTCCACCTTTCTTCCTCTCATGCCTAAGGATGCTATTGACATTTTCAACGCTAGAATAGTGGAAGAGTCACACTACTCTCCAGACCCATCATCAATGGAAATGTAAAGCGATACAATACTCGACATTAATGAAGAAATTAAACAAACAACATGACATTATTATCAACAAATCTGATAAAGGGGGCAATATTGTATTATGGCCACGCAATCAATACTTGGAGGAGGCTAGCAGACATTTGTCAGACAAAACATGCTACAGAAAAGCTTCCAAACAGGACTTGAGCAAAATCCAGGACACTGTATCCAAGCATTTGTTTCAGTGGAAGAGACAGGGTTTGCTAACCAAGGACGAATTTAGCTTTCTTAAAATAGAGTATCCAGTAACTCTAGTGCTCTATTTTATTCCAAAGATTCATAAAGATGTGGTTCCAGTACCAGGCAGGCCCATTGTATCGGCCATAAAAAGTCTCATGAAGATGATTTCCAAATATGTAGATTTCTTTTTACAACCTTTTGTTACCAACTTGCCTTTCTTTATAAAAGACACTGGAGATTTCCTCTCGAAAATCAACTGTGTAGAATGGCGACCTGATTTTCTACTCATTGTTATGGACATAGAGTCACTGTATATTAGTATCAATCCTTCTGATGGGTTGGCGGCAGTGCAATATTTACTGGGTAGTAGATCCATCCATTTGGATGGGCACAATGACATGATTGTCAAACTGATTGAACTGTGTTTGTGGAATAATTATTTCCTGTTCAATAACAATGTTTTTCAACAGCTGAGAGGGGTGGCGATGGGGGTGTGCTTCTCCCCTAGCTATGCATGTTTACATGTTGACTGGTGGGAGAAGCACGCCCTCATGTCACAACAGAGAGGATTCTAAGACAACCATGTCAAACATTATTGGCGCTATATAAACAATGTCTTTTTGATATGGGAAGGGTCTAGAGAAGCAGTCAACAGGTTTATAACAGCTGTTAACAACATGTGCTGAATTTAAAATTCACTGCCACCATTAGCAACAATAGTGTTGAATTCCTTGATGCCTTGGTATATGTTAGTGATGCATGTATCCATACGAAATTACATTGCAAAAAAACGGCAGGTAATTCTACATTACATGCGTAGAGTTCGCATCCCCGCCATTTGATCCAGAGCATTCCATACGGCGAATTCTTATGAATTCGCCATATTTGCAGTTCTGACACAGACTTGACAACATGCCAGAGGGATGCATTTGATCGTTTTTGAGTCGAGGGTATTCTAAATCTGTACTTAACAAGCACTGTGTAAAGCTAACTCACGTCCCAGGGAGGAAATACTTATACCCAAAAAACAACAAGAAAAGTACCAGGCATTGACAGTGATATACGTGACATCAGACTCTTCACCACTTTTAGTCGGCAGGAACGTAAAATCCATCAGATCATTTATTATCAATGGCCTATTATACTTACAGATATGACGTTAAAACCTATGCTCCCAAGTTTACCCTCTATTACGTTCAGGAGAGCTCCCTCTATGAGGAATGCTTTAGTTAGAACCAGTCCTGAGGTAACTGTTAAATCCACTTGGTTAACGAAGTTGGGATTTTAAAAGTGCAATTCATGCCACGCTTGTAAATTTAGCATGAATTTAAAGGAATATTTGACTGCATTTAGTTCTAATCCTATTCCCATCAAGGTTCATTTAACCTGCCGTACTGAATATGCGCGTACAATTCCTGACATTGTACGCTCCTTTCCCTCCTGAGGCGGAAGCCGGGAGGTCTCCTATCTATTCTTGTCAAAAACTGATTTATTTTTAACAGCTTACCTGGGATGTTATTTAGTCCCGTGAATTTTAATGTTTTGCGGCGGGCGTGCTGTTGAGGAGCCATAACCCCTGAGAGCTCAGCAGCGCCTGGTTTCTCACCCCTACCCCCTCCCTCCAGCTCCAGTCCCACTCTCGCCTGAGTTGCGAGGCCGAGAGCGCTGGGCGTCGAGTTTGGCGGCCATCTTGGGTTGGGATAGGTGAGCCAGGACATCGTCAGCGCTATAAAAACGGGCTAGGATGTCTCCGCGCAGCGGACGCGATCAGCGGACGCGCCGGAGCTGCGCCGGAGTCGTGCCAGAGTCCTGCCCATCTGCGCCCGTCCGCGCACGACCGGGCTTAGGGCATAGGGACTCTGGCACACGCACCTGCTATACATCAGCGGACCTTCTAGGACTGAACTCCGACAGATATACCCTATCTCCGAGTACAGGTGCCATACTCAAAGAACTTAACATCCTGTATAGCTCTAGGTGCAAGAATTATAGCCTCTTAGCCCCTGTGAAGTTAGCGACCCTTAACACCAGGTCGCTGCAGAAACATCATCTAGAGATCTTTACCCTGCTACAGGATGAGACTATTGATATCCTGACACTCACTGAAACATGGTTGAGTGATGCCTCTTCCCCGGATATCATTGCTGCCCTTCCCAGCGGGTATGACATGGTGTGGCACAATCGACCAGAGGGTACCCGGGGTGGGGGGGTAGCAACGATCTTTAAAAAGCCATTTAGGGTAACAAAGATCCTAGCTGAGACAACCAACACCGTTGATCTACTGGGTATAAAAATCACTATGAACAACTCCTGCCTCATCATCCTAACAGTATACTGCCCCCCCCAAAGCACACCTGGGTTCAACGATCTCTTTCATCCAATCATTTCAGATCTTTGCACACGTTATAAAAACATTCTGGTAACTGGTGATTTTAATGTCCATTGGGATAAAAGTCTTCAAGACCTATCAGCCCAGAAGCTACAGACCATCATGACTACTCTTGGACTGAAACAACTAGTGGAAGTTCCAACCCACATTAAAGGCCATACCTTAGATCTTGTTTGGTCTTCATCCCCAAAAGCATGTATCACCAGCGTCTCACCTTGTCTCTGGTCAGACCACTACCTTATTTTATATGATTTACCGCAAGAGATCTGCCAGGTTAAACTACCCATTAAAACTAAAAAAGTGCGCCAATGGAAAAGGGTGAATGTCGAGACTCTATCCAAGACCATGCCCAAGTACATTCAGAACTCTACACCTCCTGTTGATAGCACCGATCTAGATTCCAAGTACTACCTGATAACAACTACCCTTAGGTCAACCATTGATGAACTAGCCCCTGAAAAGGTACAAAAAATAAAAGGGGTAGAGAAAGGAGCCCCTTGGTTCTCTGAAGATTTACGCGAAAACAAGAGAAAGCTTCGCTACCTCGAAAGATGCTGGAGGAAATCTAAAAGGGCCACTGACAGGGAGCTATACCGGAAGTCTTTCCAAGCTTACAAAAAGCTTATTGTTATAACAAAGAAGGAGTATTATGAGACGCGTATTAAGAATGCCACCAACATACAGAGAGAGACCTTTCAAATACTGAAGGAGTTAAGCAAGAAAGAGGAAAAGACTGATACCCAGATTGATTGTGACACCTTTCAAGGGTACTTCTTGGGTAAGGTAGCGACCATCCTGTCTGAGATTAAGAAGAACAACCCAGTCCCTCTTGTCGAACAACCTCCCCCCCCAGACTCACCCTCTCCTAACTTCACTGACTTTCCCCACATTGACCTTAGTATTCTGAGGAAACTAGTAGCGTCCACTAAATCTGGCTCCCCTGCGGACCCCTGCCCGCCTGACACCCTTCGGATGGCAATACCGCTTCTAGAGGATCAGATCTTAGACCTTTTAAACACCTCATTAGCCACTGGACTTCTGCCATCCACCTTTAAAGAGGCATGTGTCAGACCCTTGATAAAAAAACCGGGAGCCGACCCATCTAGCCTGAAGAATTATAGGCCAATATCCCAGCTACCATTCCTGTCAAAAGTACTAGAACAACATGTACTTAAGTCCCTGTCAGCCTTCCTGGAATGTCACCACCTTCTCCACGACCGGCAAGCAGGTTTCCGCGCACATCATAGCACGGAGCTAGTAATGCTGTCGGTACTGGATGAGCTAAGGTGCATGGCTGACGGTAAAAAGCCATGCGCGCTGATATTATTAGATCTTTCAGCAGCGTTTGATACTGTCAGCCATGCACTGCTCCTGGGTAGGCTGGCCGGGTTCGGGATAGGGGGACAGGCGCTAAAATGGTTCACAGCCTTTCTAACAGGAAGGACGCAGAGGATCCAATTGGCAGACCAGGTCTCAGAGGTGGGCAGGTTAGTTTGTGGGGTTCCGCAGGGGTCAGCGCTTTCGCCACTGCTATTCAACCTCTACTTGCAACCACTGGTAGAGTCGCTGGCTAAGATGAAGTGCAAAGTATTTAACTATGCCGACGATACGCAGCTACTGCTGAGCATCGACAACACTTCATCGGCACAATCAGAGGCCAAAGACATCCTACGCTTCACAGTGAATTGGATGTCGTCTAATCTGTTGAAAATCAATCCGGATAAAACAGAAGTCCTGGTTGTCTCAACTGCTGTGTCCCCTTGGAGTGATCTATACTGGCCCCAAGAGCTAGGCCCTGCCCCTAAATCCTGCCCCAATGTCAAGAGTCTTGGGATGAAAATCGATCAAGATCTCTCAATGGCTAATCAAGTCTCTGCTGTAGTTGGCTGCTGTACTAACTTAATCAGGCAACTACGCAAACTTGCCCCCCTGCTCTCGAGAAATATGCTGCAAACCATCGTGTCAGCCACAATAGTGTCTAGAATTGACTATGGAAATGTGCTGTACCTCGGCCTTCCGAAGTATTCCATCAGCCGTCTCCAGGTCATTCTAAACGACGCAGCACGCCTGGTCTTTGGAGTTCCAAGGAGGACCCATGCCTCCCCCTTGCTCCATCGATTACATTGGCTACCCATGCAGCAGAGAGTGGAGTTCAAAAGCATGTGCATCTGCCATAAAGCATTACATGGACAGGCGCCAGCCTATATAAAGGAAAGGCTCGAGCTCCACGAACCCAAACGCGTCTTGCGATCGTCGGGCTCTTTCGTATTGTCTCAACCACGCTTTAAGTTGACGACCAAAGGAGGCAGATCGTTCTCAGTACAGGCCCCCATCAACTGGAATAAGCTGCCAGAGGCTCTTCGTAGAGAGCCCAACCTCCTCCGCTTCCGGAAGGCCTTGAAGACTCTACTCTTCAAGAACGCGTTCCCACTTCTTTAACAAACTGCTAGACCCGTTACCTTCTATCTCCTCTATCTTTGTTCTGTACTTGGTCAGTAGCGCTTTGAGACCTGTCGGTGAGTTGGCGCGATACAAAACCCAGATACAAATACAAATACAAATACTGAATCGTTTGGTTAATCTAGCACTGGCGATTGTTATTATCCTTTCTCTAAATACTGTTTTTATACATTTTACTGTTTGTATATTCACATGTATGGCTTAGGAGATTTAACTGCATTATTTATGATTGTCCATCAGTCTGTTTTTATTGTTCACTATCCAATCCGGCTATTTTTTACAACCGATAGTGCATACTTTCAGTTTATCTTGTTACCTGTCATGTGGCTTGTCATGTGATCAAGATCGCAGTTTGCGATCAAAACGCGTCATGGCAGGCACTATGCCTGAGCTATATTGGTGTTTCTACACATTGAAAATAAATCACTGCACCTGAAACTAGGAATTAGAGTTGCCGTATCTGCATTCGTGTGGTGTGGGCCGTACCTGGGCAGTCTCGTTAGAAGCAGTGACGGGCCAGGATTACTCGATTATATATATATATATATATATATATATATATATATATATATATATATATATATATATATATATATATATATATATATATATATATATATATATATATGTGCATCAGGTGAGCGATCACATGGCAGGGGAGGTGTGTCTCTCCAATCAAGGGAGGACTGCAGTATCATTCAAAAGTGGTGGCAAGAGGTGGATTCAGTGTAGCAGTGGCATCTGAGGAAGACACTACGTCGAAATGCATTATGCCAGAACTGCATTTCAATTAAAGATCTTTTCCTGGATTCCCCTTGTGGCCTATTCCTTCTGCTTGCTGGAGGTTTCGTGTGGATATATATCATCAAGAATTGCTCCAGCAATTAAGGCCGCACTCCGTCAAGGTGAGAAACATTTCTTTATTGTGAAAATCATGCAGCTTCCCCTTCCGTACCTTTGTTCTCCTGGCCGACGCGTTTCGATGAAATCGTTTCATCTTCTTCCAAGGCCAAAATGAGCAAGTTGATGAGTCACATGCATCCCCACAAGCCCCTGAATGCTTCTTAATTAAGTACCCTCGGCCTCCGGTGTGCCGTATATTTGGATGTCACTCTCAAAGCATGCTGGGCTATGTAGTTTCAATTCGCACCAATCCAGCCCTCCAGTGGGTTCAAATGCTCATTTAAACTTAAAGAACAGTTTATGCAGCCCCCATTGAGCCTCTGAAGGAGACTCTGCATGATTAAATTAAAGCACCCTGGCGCCACATTCGAAGAGTCATTTCCCCTCGAGTGGTCCCATATTCAATGAAGCGGGCGGTGCGTCGCCTCCACAGCCTGAAGCGCGCCGTGCAAAGTATATCATCAAGAATTGCTCCAGCAATTAAGGCCGCACTCCGTCAAGGTGAGAAACATTTCTTTATTGTGAAAATCATGCAGCTTCCCCTTCCGTACTTTTGTTCTCCTAGCCGACGCGTTTCGATGAAATCGTTTCATCTTCTTCCAAGGCCAAAATGAGCAAGTTGATGAGTCACGTGCATCCCCACAAGCCCCTGCATGCTTCTTAATTAAGTACCCTCGGCCTCCGGTGTGCCGTATATTTGGATGTCACTCTCAATGCATGCTGGGCTATGTAGTTTCAATTCGCACCAATCCAGCCCTCCAGTGGGTTCAAATGCTCATTTAAACTTAAAGAACAGTTTATGCAGCCCCCATTGAGCCTCTGAAGGAGACTCTGCATGATTAAATTAAAGCACCCTGGCTCCACATTCGAAGAGTCATTTCCCCTCGAGTGGTCCCATATTCAATGAAGCGGGCGGTGCGTCGCCTCCACAGCCTGCCCCTGCTGCCGCCTACAGGGGCGGGGCTTGTTAATGAATAAATTAGATGTTCTTACTAATCCGCCTCCTGTATTCTAGCCAGCAAGTGATCAAGAGCGTAATGCTCGAAACGCGTATGGCAATTGGGAGGACTGCGTCTCTCTGCGAGCTCTACTACCTGTGGAGTTGTGTGCTGTAACCTCTTGTGTGTGGCGTCTTTGTTGGAGGCAACTCTGGTGTGATATATTATGCGGCTGGCCTAGCCGCGAAGATGCCCCACTGCTTGCCGAGCAGGTCCTGAGTGCTTGGAGACGAGAGCACTTGTGGAATGGTGGGGGCCTGAGCCACAGGGACATATTTGTGGGTTTGCAGTGGGGAAGGCATGGCTTCTCACCCAACCGGGTTTGACATTTTTTCGAATGGAGGTGGCGGAATCCACTTGGTTAATGAACTTTACAAGCCGGGAGGTGAATATCAACTATGACGACCAGCATGCCCCTGCTGCCGCCCACAGGGGCGGGGCTTGTTAATGAATAAATTAGATGTTCTTACTAATCCGCCTCCTGTATTCTAGCCAGCCAGTGATCAAGAGCGTAATGCTCGAAACGCGTATGGCAATTGGGAGGACTGCGTCTCTCTGCGAGCTCTACTACCTGTGGAGTTGTGTGCTGTAACCTCTCGTGTGTGGCGTCTTTGTTGGAGGCAACTCTGGTGTGATATATTATGCGGCTGGCCTAGCCGCGAAGATGCCCCACTGCTTGCCGAGCAGGTCCTGAGTGCTTGGAGACGAGAGCACTTGTGGAATGGTGGGGGCCTGAGCCACAGGGACATATTTGTGGGTTTGCAGTGGGGAAGGCATGGCTTCTCACCCAACCGGGTTTGACATTTTTTCGAATGGAGGTGGCGGAATCCACTTGGTTAATGAACTTTACAAGCCGGGAGGTGAATATCAACTATGACGACCAGCATGCCCCTGCTGCCGCCCACAGGGGCGGGGCTTGTTAATGAATAAATTAGATGTTCTTACTAATCCGCCTCCTGTATTCTAGCCAGCCAGTGATCAAGAGCGTAATGCTCGAAACGCGTATGGCAATTGGGAGGACTGCGTCTCTCTGCGAGCTCTACTACCTGTGGAGTTGTGTGCTGTAACCCCTCGTGTGTTGGTATATGAAAAAACAGTCACAGTGGAACAATTTACCTTAATTAAAACACAGGTATGTGAATATAAACTTAAATTGAGTTATGACAACACCTTATTGAAATACACAAATGACTTCATTTAATCGTATTGAGCATAGAAAAAGGTCAACATGTCAACCTATTAAATAGACAAATGTATGTCAAAATCATCATTTTCAATTACTAAGGGTGTAAGTGAAGTGAAAAGTGCAACATAAATCGGGATAAGTGCAGACGAAGTGAAGGGGAAGGTCGTGTGTTTAAGAACATCCAAAATGAATTTGAAGACCTAACCTGCCACTTGAATGGCAATAACACAAATGCAATAACATTAGCAAGAAAAGCAGTTGTAAAATCACTGTCAGTCTCGTGTGTTGAACAAAGGGAAAAGTCGTCGACGTTTCGACCCCTAATCGAACCAGCAATTAGGAAATCTTGGAGGCGGGGTCTTCTTCAGGACCAGCGGGGGGTAGGGAAGATGGACTTACACCTAGGGATAATGAGTAGTATTAATACGGTGTGTCTATGGGATCATTAATTATCATTAGGTAGAAATAAGACAATATTTACCAGCAACAGCAAGGAAAACTCATGCTGGACTATTTGTGGAGTGGGCCCGGACGGCTCCTAAAACAAAACAGAAAGACGGAACAAGAGGAGATTGCACATCTGTATGGGGTCTCAATTGGGGCCTACTGGTCAAAGTAAGATGGTGTATTACTCACCATTCAATCTTGAAAAAACCGGTGCTATTGATGGCAATATTCTTATCGGTATATGATGAATCACAATGGGCAGTGGTTCAAACGTAACCAAAGCTGGGGGGGTAAAGAAATAAATTACAATTCCCACCTAGTTTGGAGATGTACCTAAACCAATTAAAGTACAAACATCAAAGGACCCACACAAGTGAAAAGAACCTAAAAATATCTAAGAAGGAGTCACCGTGAGGGGACACCAAGGGTAAGTATGGGCAGCGCTGCGGGGTTTGAAGAATATAAATCCGCTGTATTAAGAAAAACACCCAGCGTGTTACAGATTTAACAAGTCTCAGCCTCTAAAAACCCGGACAGTTAATATGAGGCAGGCGAAAGCCCATGAGACGGGCGAGAGCCCATGAGGCGGCATTAATCATCAAAGATAGGAGATTTGTCTCGCAGCGTTTTGCAAAATTAAAATATAAAAATATATAACCCCCTAACGGCTCTAAAGCATGAAATCTAGTTAATCATGGCGGTTATTATAACTAAACCCAACCCAGATGTGGCTAGCAACAGTAGATTACCAAATGGAGAGGTGAAGAGGGGCAGCATTTAATCTCTTGGTGGAGCAAAGAGAGAGTGAGAGGCGCGGTGAGATGCAATCTCTTGGAAAACGCGCGCTTGCTCCGCGGTGTGACATACCTCCCAGGCAGCGTCGACAAAATCTGACAGCTAACCCTGGGAAGTGTCAAGTCACTCGTTAAGTAGCTGACGAAAGCAAGTACGTCAGCGAAAGGCACGTGACGCGCTCATTGGACAGGGGCAGGGGGTGTGTCTGTATCAACGCAGCTGAAAACTCAGATGCTGCAAAACTGAAAGTGTTATCCCACGAGCGGCAGACAACGTTCTGTGGCGCGCGAAGGGCACTTGAATGTGTCAATTGAAACTGCTGTATAACAGCTTACACTCTAAGTTTCTTGTTTACAACATTGAGGCATAATAATTACAGCAATGTGCGTGAATGCAAAAATAGGTAAAGCCACTTAGTCAAACACGAGAACCAAATCATAGTGCAACATATAAAGTGGAGGCAAGCTTTAAAGTATCCTGATTAGAATATATGCACAGAGGTAATGACCTGACTGCAAAAGCAGCTTACATTCTGAAGCAGAGATAAACTGCCCTCAACGAGTTAACAATAAATATCTAGATAGAGTGTAGTTCAGATTTTGAAAGGGAATCAAGGCAATAGTAGGCCAAAGGGCGGAGATAGTGTGTCATGCAGCAAATGGTTATAAATGGTCAAGATTACCCCAAATTTAAAGGCTAGGTGTTATTCAACAAGGATAATTGTGCATATGTAGCGTCAAGCTCGTTAAGGCCATTAAGGACAGAATCAAACCTGTCCATCCATTTACATTCACGGGTGTTGAGGATTGCTCCCAGGTCGCCTCCCCTGATACCCAGAATGATTGCCTCAAGAACTAGCCATTTCATCGATTCAGGGGGGTGGTTAAATGCTAAAAAATGTTCAACCATGGGGGCCCCCGTGGTATTGCATCTTATTCTGCTACAATGTTGTAGAATACGGCACTTGATCCTCTGAGTGGTCTGACCCACGTATATCTTGTTGCAGGGACAGACAATGGCGTAAATGACATTTTTAGTGTTACAGTTTGTCAATGTTTTTAGGGGCACCGTGCAATTGTTGAATTGAAACACTTTAGTTTCAATAGTGAGACTGCAAGCTTTACATTGTCCACATTTGACATGGCCTACTGGTGCCGGTAGTTGCCACATTGATTCGATTGTTGGCTTAGGAGGTGTGTCCAAAAAGGACTTTACCACTTGATCACGAACATTTCTGCCTTTCTTGAAGGAGTGCATGGGTGGTTCGGGAAGATGTAGTTCCGATGATACCAAATGCCAGTGTTTGTTTATGATCTGCCGAATTTCGTTGCTCCTGGTGCTGAAGGTGGTAACGCATATTAGCCTGTTGAGGTCCTCAGTACGATTCTTTGGAGTTAAAAGCATGTCCCTATGGTTGAACCACGCTCTCTTGCGGGCTCTCTTAACCAACCGTCTGGGGTAGCCACGTTCAATTAGTCTGACAATCAGATCATCAGATTCCTTGAAGAAATCCTCCTTCCGTGTACAATTTCTCCTGATCCTCAGGAACTGGCCAAAGGGTAGATTATCCCGCAGGCCTCTTGGGTGGTGACTCCCATATCTGAGTAGCGTGTTTCTCTCAGTAGGCTTTCGATAAAGGGTCGTATATAGGCACTCGTCCGCAGTTTTGATAGAGATGTCCAGAAAGTCAATGGTGGACTTGTCCTTGTGAATTGTAAACTGGATGTCGCCTGTTCTCTCATTGAGCCATTTGAAAAAATTGTTGAGTTCTGAATCACTGCCTGTCCAAATCATGAGGACATCATCGATGTACCGCTTCCAGTACGCAACTTGCCTATTAAATGGATTTGTAATGTTGTTCACAAAGGTCTGCTCAAAATCGTCCATGTACAGGATCGCCAGGTCCGGTGCAAAGCTGGCCCCCATCGCAACACCTTTGGTCTGCATAAAATACTCATTCTGAAAGAGGAAAAAGTTTTGTGTCATCGCTATAGTGAGCAACTGAATTATGAACTCGGATGGAACATGTGTGGGTTGTGTTCTTGTGTCCAAATACTTTGACATCACATCTAGAGCATGTTGCTGTGGTATGCTGGTATACAATGACACAATATCCAGCGTGACAAGAATCTGGGTATCTGGATTGAAAGACATACCATCAATTAAATTGATGACCTGCATCGTGTCTCGTACATATGACCTGGTTTGTTCAGCCAAAGGTTTTAGAAAGAAGTCCACGTATTTACACAATGGTTCAAGAATAGACCCACATCCAGAAACTATGGGGCGCCCAGGCGGTCGTTGTTGATTCTTATGAACTTTAGGTAAGGTGTAAATCGTTGGAATGCGATTTACAACGATTTACACCTTACCTAAAGTTCATAAGAATCAACAACGACCGCCTGGGCGCCCCATAGTTTCTGGATGTGGGTCTATTCTTGAACCATTGTGTAAATACGTGGACTTCTTTCTAAAACCTTTGGCTGAACAAACCAGGTCATATGTACGAGACACGATGCAGGTCATCAATTTAATTGATGGTATGTCTTTCAATCCAGATACCCAGATTCTTGTCACGCTGGATATTGTGTCATTGTATACCAGCATACCACAGCAACATGCTCTAGATGTGATGTCAAAGTATTTGGACACAAGAACACAACCCACACATGTTCCATCCGAGTTCATAATTCAGTTGCTCACTATAGCGATGACACAAAACTTTTTCCTCTTCCAGAATGAGTATTTTATGCAGACCAAAGGTGTTGCGATGGGGGCCAGCTTTGCACCGGACCTGGCGATCCTGTACATGGACGATTTTGAGCAGACCTTTGTGAACAACATTACAAATCCATTTAATAGGCAAGTTGCGTACTGGAAGCGGTACATCGATGATGTCCTCATGATTTGGACAGGCAGTGATTCAGAACTCAACAATTTTTTCAAATGGCTCAATGAGAGAACAGGCGACATCCAGTTTACAATTCACAAGGACAAGTCCACCATTGACTTTCTGGACATCTCTATCAAAACTGCGGACGAGTGCCTATATACGACCCTTTATCGAAAGCCTACTGAGAGAAACACGCTACTCAGATATGGGAGTCACCACCCAAGAGGCCTGCGGGATAATCTACCCTTTGGCCAGTTCCTGAGGATCAGGAGAAATTGTACACGGAAGGAGGATTTCTTCAAGGAATCTGATGATCTGATTGTCAGACTAATTGAACGTGGCTACCCCAGACGGTTGGTTAAGAGAGCCCGCAAGAGAGCGTGGTTCAACCATAGGGACATGCTTTTAACTCCAAAGAATCGTACTGAGGACCTCAACAGGCTAATATGCGTTACCACCTTCAGCACCAGGAGCAACGAAATTCGGCAGATCATAAACAAACACTGGCATTTGGTATCATCGGAACTACATCTTCCCGAACCACCCATGCACTCCTTCAAGAAAGGCAGAAATGTTCGTGATCAAGTGGTAAAGTCCTTTTTGGACACACCTCCTAAGCCAACAATCGAATCAATGTGGCAACTACCGGCACCAGTAGGCCATGTCAAATGTGGACAATGTAAAGCTTGCAGTCTCACTATTGAAACTAAAGTGTTTCAATTCAACAATTGCACGGTGCCCCTAAAAACATTGACAAACTGTAACACTAAAAATGTCATTTACGCCATTGTCTGTCCCTGCAACAAGATATACGTGGGTCAGACCACTCAGAGGATCAAGTGCCGTATTCTACAACATTGTAGCAGAATAAGATGCAATACCACGGGGGCCCCCATGGTTGAACATTTTTTAGCATTTAACCACCCCCCTGAATCGATGAAATGGCTAGTTCTTGAGGCAATCATTCTGGGTATCAGGGGAGGCGACCTGGGAGCAATCCTCAACACCCGTGAATGTAAATGGATGGACAGGTTTGATTCTGTCCTTAATGGCCTTAACGAGCTTGACGCTACATATGCACAATTATCCTTGTTGAATAACACCTAGCCTTTAAATTTGGGGTAATCTTGACCATTTATAACCATTTGCTGCATGACACACTATCTCCGCCCTTTGGCCTACTATTGCCTTGATTCCCTTTCAAAATCTGAACTACACTCTATCTAGATATTTATTGTTAACTCGTTGAGGGCAGTTTATCTCTGCTTCAGAATGTAAGCTGCTTTTGCAGTCAGGTCATTACCTCTGTGCATATATTCTAATCAGGATACTTTAAAGCTTGCCTCCACTTTATATGTTGCACTATGATTTGGTTCTCGTGTTTGACTAAGTGGCTTTACCTATTTTTGCATTCACGCACATTGCTGTAATTATTATGCCTCAATGTTGTAAACAAGAAACTTAGAGTGTAAGCTGTTATACAGCAGTTTCAATTGACACATTCAAGTGCCCTTCGCGCGCCACAGAACGTTGTCTGCCACTCGTGGGATAACACTTTCAGTTTTGCAGCATCTGAGTTTTCAGCTGCGTTGATACAGACACACCCCCTGCCCCTGTCCAATGAGCGCGTCACGTGCCTTTCGCTGACGTACTTGCTTTCGTCAGCTACTTAACGAGTGACTTGACACTTCCCAGGGTTAGCTGTCAGATTTTGTCGACGCTGCCTGGGAGGTATGTCACACCGCGGAGCAAGCGCGCGTTTTCCAAGAGATTGCATCTCACCGCGCCTCTCACTCTCTCTTTGCTCCACCAAGAGATTAAATGCTGCCCCTCTTCACCTCTCCATTTGGTAATCTACTGTTGCTAGCCACATCTGGGTTGGGTTTAGTTATAATAACCGCCATGATTAACTAGATTTCATGCTTTAGAGCCGTTAGGGGGTTATATATTTTTATATTTTAATTTTGCAAAACGCTGCGAGACAAATCTCCTATCTTTGATGATTAATGCCGCCTCATGGGCTCTCGCCCGTCTCATGGGCTTTCGCCTGCCTCATATTAACTGTCCGGGTTTTTAGAGGCTGAGACTTGTTAAATCTGTAACACGCTGGGTGTTTTTCTTAATACAGCGGATTTATATTCTTCAAACCCCGCAGCGCTGCCCATACTTACCCTTGGTGTCCCCTCACGGTGACTCCTTCTTAGATATTTTTAGGTTCTCTTCACTTGTGTGGGTCCTTTGATGTTTGTACTTTAATTGGTTTAGGTACATCTCCAAACTAGGTGGGAATTGTAATTTATTTCTTTACCCCCCCAGCTTTGGTTACGTTTGAACCACTGCCCATTGTGATTCATCATATACCGATAAGAATATTGCCATCAATAGCACCGGTTTTTTCAAGATTGAATGGTGAGTAATACACCATCTTACTTTGACCAGTAGGCCCCAATTGAGACCCCATACAGATGTGCAATCTCCTCTTGTTCCGTCTTTCTGTTTTGTTTTAGGAGCCGTCCGGGCCCACTCCACAAATAGTCCAGCATGAGTTTTCCTTGCTGTTGCTGGTAAATATTGTCTTATTTCTACCTAATGATAATTAATGATCCCATAGACACACCGTATTAATACTACTCATTATCCCTTGGTGTAAGTCCATCTTCCCTACCCCCCGCTGGTCCTGAAGAAGACCCCGCCTCCAAGATTTCCTAATTGCTGGTTCGATTAGGGGTCGAAACGTCGACGACTTTTCCCTTTGTTCAACACATGAGACTGACAGTGATTTTACAACTGCTTTTCTTGCTAATGTTATTGCATTTGTGTTATTGCCATTCAAGTGGCAGGTTAGGTCTTCAAATTCATTTTGGATGTTCTTAAACACACGACCTTCCCCTTCACTTCGTCTGCACTTATCCCGATTTATGTTGCACTTTTCACTTCACTTACACCCTTAGTAATTGAAAATGATGATTTTGACATACATTTGTCTATTTAATAGGTTGACATGTTGACCTTTTTCTATGCTCAATACGATTAAATGAAGTCATTTGTGTATTTCAATAAGGTGTTGTCATAACTCAATTTAAGTTTATATTCACATACCTGTGTTTTAATTAAGGTAAATTGTTCCACTGTGACTGTTTTTTCATATACCAATTTATACACCCGAGTCCAGTGGTCTATCGGGTCACCCCATTGAAACATAACGTAACCCCTCGTGTGTGGCGTCTTTGTTGGAGGCAACTCTGGTGTGTGATATATATATATATATATATATATATATCCAACATCAATGGTCGCTTCAACTCGAGCCACTTAACGATGGCGGGCCGTGAAGGGATAGCGAAACCCAAATATTCCAAATCTGCATTGCTTGAAAAATCCAACAGGAAAAAACAACGCTCCACGGCACCCAGTGCTTTTAAGGCAGAGTTTATTTAGGCCACACAAACTCTACGCGTTTCGGGAACCTCGGTCCCTTGATCACGAGTAAACGGACATAGTCAAACAACCAATAAGTAACAATGTATCACGTGACATGATTAATGGTTCAGAAACAGTGAAAACAGACTGCACCGCGGAGTAACGGCATGACCAGAGACTTCTAGTTTCAATAACATTTGTATTCCTCATTGCTAACACAAAGTGCTTAGATTCAGCAATGTTAAACGAATATATGATGTGAACATAATGTGACCCCATAAACTTTTGCAATTGAATATGCCAATCTGATTTCTCAACTCAATTTTTTCATATTGAAAACAGAAAAACTTTATCAACAGTCCATAAACACACTGTGGTTCATGCACCTACAAGTGCTAAAAAAATACCGTTCTGTTTTGTTAAATAACAAAATCTCCTGTTATTTGAACTAATTGTTTCATGATTCACGATCCAGTTGGATTTGTGCATAATCAGGGAAATCGCCCAAGTGGGCATAAAAAAACCAGATTAGCCTTGCTACTTATGTTTAAAAGGAAGCAAAACGATAAGGAAAGAAAAGAACAGATGAATATAACCACACATTCTAAATCTATAGCCCGAGTGGGCAAATTGTTACCAACTTGGAGTTGGTTACATTGTAACGGGTTCTAAACTATAGTCTATTCTTCTCGTCATAAACGTGAATGTTAGAGCTGCTCCTTTTCTTCAGGGTTACTAGTGCACATCTCTCTGTTTCATACATGGGCAACAATCTGTAAAAGATACACATAAGATAAAAACAGTGTCACGGAAATTAGTTACAAAAACATATAAAACACCACAGCTCGGCATACCCAGTAATATATCCGGAGGAAAAAGGAGGGGAAAAAAAGGAGGGGAAAAACACGGGGGAAGGAAAAGAGAAAGGAGGGGATTGGGAAAGGGTCGGTAACAAAAGGGTAAGGAAGGGGGGGAAAGAAGGCAACATGAAAGAACCCCAGCAGGGACGGTGGGGGGCTATTCACTTTCACTCTTAATCATTTCATTAATTTTGGTTCTAACGTGTCTCTTACTACCATGGTTCAGTTTTACCCTAAATGGACTGCTAATTCCTCGTCAATATTATGGCCTCGAGGTTTGACTGTTTGGTATTGGATGATCATACGAGACTCAAGTCGTCTAAGCTCAAGGACTCTATTACCACCCCTCTCCCGCAAGGGCACCGTGTCAAGAACAACAAAGGAGAGTAAACTGGTGTTTTGATTGTGTTCGGCTTTAAAGTGTCTCGCCACAGGGTATTGCCTGTCATTTTTGGTTATCGCTCTGAGGTGTTCAAGTACTCTCTTTTTGGCAGGGTGAATGGTACTGCCTATGTAATATTTGTTGCACGGGCATTTGAGTGCATATACCGCATGGTCGGTATTGCATGAAACGTGTTTGGTAATGCGAAAGGGTTTGGTATTTTCTGACAGAGTTACCACCTTGCAGTTATTACTGAATTTGCAAGCTTTGCATTTGCGGCAAGTAAAGAAGCCCTGGATAGGATTGCTGTTTCTTGGCGATTTTACAATGCTCTGACAAAGTGTATCTTTTAAGGATCTAGCTTTACGAAATGTTACCTGAGGGTAACACTCGACAGTTGCTTCCAGATCCTTATCAGTTTTAAGGACATCCCAAAACTTGAGGAGGCATTCTCTAACCTCAAAAGCTTGGTTGGAGTAAGTCGTGACAAATCTTATTTTATTTACTTCAAGATCAGTGCCCGAAGTTTCTAGTCTGGTTAGAAGAAGTGTTTCACGTGTTCTTTTGTTAACTTCATCACAAGCTTTTGTAATATCTTTCAATTTGTAGCCCCTTTCCACAAAGCGTTTGATCATGATTTCCTTTTCAACCGCAAAGCCTGCTTCATTACTGCAATTCCTTTTGGCTCGCAGTAATTCTCCCAACGGGATACTGCGTATAAGACTGTTGGGATGGCAACTCTCAGCGTGCAAGAGGCTGTTGCCAGCCGTTTCTTTTCGGTAGAGTTGACTTTCAAGTCGTTGTCCTGAGACTGTTATCTTGAGATCCAAAAATTCAATGCTCTCCTTTTCAATTCTTTTGGTGAATTGAAGGTTGTAGTCATTCTGATTGATACTGTCAACAAAAAGATTGGCCTGTTCAATGCTTCCCCTCCACACCACGAAGATGTCGTCAATGTACCTTGCCCATACTGCGACACACTCGCTGTAAAGGGGTAATGCGGTGACGACCTGCTCCTCCCACCAGCCGAGGTATAGGCCTGCAAAGCTGGGAGCGAAGCAGGTCCCCATCGCAGTCCCGAGTATTTGGCGGTAAATGATTTTGTTGAAAACAAAAAAGTTTTGTGTGAGACACTTAAGGATCATGTCTAAAATCATCTCTGTGTGGAAAAGATGAGAGACAGATCTCTGTTTAAGAAAATGGCGACAAGCCTTGATCCCTGCCTCATGTGGGATGCAAGTATATAAACTTGTAACATCCAAGGTTAATAACCAAAATGTATCATCCCAAACTATTTGTTCAATGAGTCTCAAAAAGTCACTTGAGTCCTTAATAAAAGATGGGAGTTTCTGGACCAGGGGCTGCAAATAAAAGTCCACATAACGTGAAGTGTTCTCCAGGCAACTTCCCCTGGAGGACACTATAGGTCTTCCCGGAGGGTTGAGTGGATTCTTGTGCAGCTTCGGGAGGAGGTAGAGAGCGGGGAGTTTGGGAAATTTACAGTTGAGGAAATCAAATTCCTCCTGCTCAAGTAGACCCCTCTCTTTCCATTCCCCCAACAATTCCTTGTATTCATTGTTCGCTTGTGTGTATTTTGCTTTGGTGGTTATCTCATAATTTTTTAAATCATTTAATTGACGAGATATAGATATTCACTAAAAAAAACATGGGTTTCAGGGACGTTATAGTTAGGAATTAGCATTTAAAACAACCTTAGAAATTCACTGAAAAAACCATAGGTTTCAGGGATGTTATAGTTAGTTGGACATTTGGCTCATATAAAACCAGAGAAATTCGCCTGTTATAGTTAGTTGAGCTAACTATAACTTTTGCGCCCCCGCAATGCACTGCTGATGATGTCACATATTCCATCAATCATGACATGGTTAGTGACATCACTGATGACATCACTGATGACATCTCAAATGACATCACTGATGACATCACTGATGACACCATCCAGTGAATGTGTGTTTCTGTAAAGTTTAAATAGTTTTTATCAATATATATATATGTCAAGGTGTATTGAAGAATGAATGAGTACATAAGACTCAGGATGGATGATTAAGTAGGTGTGTGACTAACTGTATAAGTGACTAATTAATTATGGCTTGCTTAATGCATATATTAGTGGCTGATATAGACATTCACACAGTTCAGGTTGTTAGTTGGTGTGTAAGCAGTTCCATGGTTTGGTTAGCAACTAAATGAGGATCTATATGAGCTATTCATTGCTTGTCTGAGTACCTGTATGAGTACCTGAGTGTCTGCGTGGGTGGGTGGGGGGGTGTGACTCTCTGAATTGATGTGTGAGTGGCTAATTCACAAGGTATATGTGTTCAAGTCTGTATCTGTGAAGGTCTGTATGGCTGAGTGAGTGTGTGTATGAGTGTCTCAGTGAGTGAATGGATGCCTCAGTGATACATGTGAGTAACTTCATATGTGAAAGGCAGTATATATGAGTGTTGGACTGTATAAATGACTATATGTGAGAGTGCGTGATTGTGAGAGTGCCTGTATGAATCAGTGTGTCCTTGTATTAGTTATTGTATTAGAGTATAAGTATGTGTTAATATATGTTTAAATAAGTGACGTGGTATGTGTATAACTGTACAGGTGAGTAAATGAAAGTGTTATTGATTATTTCCATTACTGACTAGGTGTATGAATAACTCTAAGAATGAGAGGCAGTGTGTGAGTGTCTGTATAGATATGTGACTGGATACGATAATGCTGTATTGATGGCTGACTGTATGTATGAGTGAGTGTATAGGTGAATGAATGGATGTGTGTAGACCTACAAATTAGAGAGTGGATATGCACTAACTGGTATTGGTGTGTTCACGGAGTCGAAAATTATAGTCTGTATTTTAGACTGGGTGTATCAAGTGTTATATTAGGGTCTGATCAGGTGCATCTGATTTCACGTGGATGATGTCACCAGTGATGTCATCAGTGATGTTATTTGAGATGTCATCAGTGATGTCACTGACCATGTCATGAGTGATGTAATATGTGACGTCATCAGCAGTGCATTGCGGGGGCGCGAGTTATAGTTAGCTCAAAAGGTTTTTTAAATGCGAATTTCTAACTATAACGTGCCTGAAACTTATGTTTTTTTCAGTGAATTTTAAAGGTTTTTTAAATGCTAATTTCTAACTATAACGTGCCTGAAACATATGGTTTTCTCAGTGAATTTCAAAGGTTTTTTAAATGCTAATTTCTAACTATAATGTGCCTGAAACCTATGTTTTTTCCAGTGAATTTCAAAGGTTTTTTAAATGGCTAATTTTTATTTATAGCGTTCATTAAACCGATCTTTTTTTCTGTGTTTTTTAATTATCATCCCATTCTCAACTTGGTGAAAACTGCATATCTCACCACTCTTCCATCAATACCTTACCCCCAAAAAATCACCACAAACAAGAGCCACATCTAACGCTAATGAAATGCACAGTAGGCATTCCCGTGCAAAAAAAGCACAAAAACACCACTTCTCCATATTTTCAACGACCAGCCAAATCTGCAATGCGATCCAAAAAGCAGGCAATAAGCCGAGTTAGCAGTAACAAATTGACATCAACATTTAACTGGTGTAAGGAGGTCGACTATCTACTCCGTTATTTTGACCCAACTCACAGCCACATCTAAAGACCAACACGTGATACAGCTACTGATCATGCAGCTCCGACACCAACAATGCCACAACTCCCAGCCCCACCACCACCAGAACCTCCCCCTGGACCACCCCCCCTACTACCACCGAGGCAGCACAAAACAGAACAACGGACCTTCCCAAAACACCATGTCCCTCAGCCACACAAGAGCTGAATGTTGGGAGATGAGCAACCAACTATATATGAAGGAGGCAAGTTACCCATCACTGATAAAGCACACAATGCCAAGTGTAACGCTCATGTGCTGCCCTGACCTCACTATGCAAAGCACAAACCTCTCCTTGTGGAGATATACTATTGATACTTGTAGTGTAGTGCACAGTGGACGCAACCATGTTACCTCGGGCAGTGGGGAACATCTCGGTCATGTAGCTGTCTTGTCCCCCCCTGGAAGTGGAAGCGGAGTGGGCTGCTCCAGCGTACGCCACTCCAGCGTAGGAGTATGAATAAATAGACCAGGCCCTAGGCGTGGTTTACTTGTGGGAAGACCAACGAGTCTGTCAGAACGGCAGCCCTCACCCTGGCACGTGGCAGCCGCCATAACCGCAGGCCTCCTCGACACAGGGCCCCTGCGAACCGAGTGGCACAGCACCACAGACTTATGTCTGTACCGACTACTGCCTTCGATCTACACTATGGACAGCACAGCTCACAATTCAGATGCAGTGGCGATTGCAGATGTCGCTGTCCAGTTCGCAAGACACGTTGCTCCCAGTGCGGCCAGCATGGACCACGCATGAACGCAGGCTGCGCATACGCTGTGTGCTGCAGGTGCTACTAACTCACTGCACCACAAGTCATCCCCACGTGGCCTTATCAACGCAGAATTCATTAGACAAAACATATTGCTCCCAGTGCAGCCCGCTGGGACCACTTCCCATCGCAGGGTTCGCACACGCCGAGTACTCCAGGTGCCACTAACTGTGCAGCTCAACTCAATGCCACGTGGCTGTGCGCCGATCCTGACCGCTGCCTCCGCCCTACACTGGAGTTACATGGTTCACAATTCA